>NC_080551.1:12132500-12732500 GCF_028640845.1 Ahaetulla prasina
TCCGCCATTTTGCTGGGACCATTACCTTTTCTCCTGAAGTCTTATCAGGTCATCTGATGTTGCCTTCGTGAACTGTCCTCACAGTCCACAATCCCCTTAATATTTTGGAGTTGTCGCACCTGGGAAGATGAAGTGCCAGCAACCACATTGGGCATCTGATTTTTTTTTTTTGGACAATAACTTTCATGCCTCATTTGCCTATTAGATCCCACTCAAAACTCTCTGCATTCTTTTGCGTTTGTCATTACCAGCCAGGAGATGGTAACTGGGACCATTTCCTCTTTTCAGCAGAATCCAGAATGAAACAAAACCTCTTTTTAACCATGTCTCTGTACTTTCCCCACCTCCCCACTTTCTCAGCTTGGCTATCTAATATACCCCCTCCTCTCTTTTTTTGCTCCCCTGTTGTTCTTCCAGTGAACGTAGACTTGCAAATTTTTTTCTATGCACTGCAGGGAATAATATGCTATTTGTTTCCAGGATGATGCTTATGTATTGGGCTCAAGTTGGCTCAAATGGATTTTAAGGTGGATTAGTGGCACGGGAGAGAATAAATTATTCTAAGTGGAGACCCCCTGGAAACAAAAGCCCTTTTTATCAACTTAGTGTGTCCCCCCACTTTTTTTCCCCATATAGGCCAGCAATGGCTGAACCTGTAGAAAAAGAGAAGGCTTATTAGGTAGGTGTCTACCTATCTACAATTTAGCTTCCTCCAAGGAGTTCTCATTCTTTCTTCCATGGGTTATTATTTATTATTTAACATATGGTAGTGATGCATGAGCCAGGAGACTACAGTGTTAATACGAAGTAGTTTTTGGGTTGCTGACGATTGCTGATCTGTTCAGTACATGCCCATTCACTATCCAGAATGCACCACAGGGGGCGATCTAGCTGTGTACTCAGAAGTCTTGACGGCATTCTGCAGTGTCATTTGGGGCTTTTCCCATCACTAATGTCACCTTACATTCAGGCATCACTTTCAGGCAGGTCCGGCACTGATTGAATTTGTACTGCTGCTTGAGGCATTGTTTTGTTCCCACCAAAGTGGTACCCATTTATCTACTTGCATTTGCATGCTTTCAAACTGCTACGTGGGATAGGAGCCTCACTCCATCATACGACTCAAACTGCCAGAGCACAGTCCTTCTCTGCCATCTTTAAACCATTGAACCATTGTGTTTCTTTCTTTCACAGATATTAATTAGGGACAGCATACAAACAGCCACAATGATACCACAATTAGAATACATGGATTTAGAAGTAGAATTCCTTTGCAGGGCATTGTCCCATTCTATTTGACGTGTATTTTTGAGCCATGGTAGATTCAACTCTCTTCCCGTTTGTTCTCTCCTGCTTTTGATCTTTCCCTATTCTCCTCTCTCCTTTCTTTCTTTCTTTTTTTAACTCTCTTCCATTGCTTTCCACTTTTCTTCATCTATTGAAAACGAGTGACAGAAAATCACTTGATTGGAGTGTTCAGGGGGGTTCAAACAATTAATTGATTTGGCTTGTTTATTTTAATCAATTAGTCAGCACAGAAAACCCAAGTATATAAAGTATAAAATATAAATGTATGACATTCAGTCTGGATTCCTGAAAGACCAGTTATCTCCACTTGTTTCTGCCCACCAAGTATGTTCCAGCATTGTAGGTGTATTCCAGGTTTTCTCCTTTTAAAATTGCTATCTTGTATGACCAAGAAAATACTCCTTCTCTGTTGTGTCTCCCACCCTCTGAAACAGCATCCTTTGAGAGAGAAGGATGCTACCCCATCCTGTGCTGTTCTGAAAGCTTTGGAAACTTGGTTTTGGTCCAAGGCAGTGGTGGGTTTCTACTGCTTTGCACCAGTTTGGGTGAACCGCTAGCAGTAATTTGGCCTGGGTTGCCGAACCGGTAGCAACTGCTGGCTGGCCATGGCCCCAAACCAGTCACTGCTCACTTGCCCCGCCCGCCTGCATCACTGCCAGGAAGTAGCTGGCAAAGAGGCGGCATCTTGGAGGCTTCTCACAGTCCCATCAAAAAAGAAAAAGCCTCCCAGGCGCCGCAGGCCACCGAAAACTACCAGAGATCGCCGAAAAAGCTGCTGCCATCACATCCCATTTCCTGCTGCGTCACACTTGGACTGATGCATACCATTGCCTGCTCCGTCAGTCCTAACCTTTTTCTGTGGGTGTGGCTACGTGGGGGGGTGTCATTTGACTCAATGGCTGTGGCCATGAGTGATGTCAAGTTGGCCACACCCACTCAGTCACATGACAACCAAGCCACGCCCACCAAGCAAGCCACGCCCACAGAACCAGTAGTAAAAAAATTTGAAACCCATCACTGGTCCAAAACTTGCGGTTTATGCTTATTACTTTCTAGTAGCCCTCAACCTACGACCACAATTGAGCCCGAAATTTCTGTTGCCAAGTAAGACAGTTGTTAAGTGAGTTTTGCTCCATTTTATAACCGTTCTTGCCATGATTGTTGAGGGAATCACTGCACTTATTAAGTTAATGATATGGGTATCAAGTGAATCTAACTTCCTCCATTAACTAGCAAAAGATGATCATATGACTCCAGGTCATTGCAACCATTATAAATACATGCTATTCTGAATTTTGACCACCTAACCATGGGGATGCTCTAATGGTTGTATGAAAACTAAGACAGGCCATTTAGAGAAATCGACTATATGTTTCTTTCTAGGTGGAACGGTGCATCTGGGGAGAAATGAACAAGCTCTAATTCGGAGTCTTCTAGCATTTGTCTTAGAATATTCCTCAGCAAAGACATTGCAGGATGGGAAAATCTGGGCACCAAAGTGCGCACGCGTGCAAAAGGTTGCATCGAAAACAAAAGGCCAGGTTAGGAAGTTGGGGTGAGCTGCCTTACAAAATGCACACGTTTGCAGAAAATTGCGCATAAGGCAAATGCCTATTTCCATCTGGGTGTGGAGTCTTTAAATGTGCAGACTGAGGTTGAATTTTTTGGAATGAATTAATGACTGTAGGCATAGAATGCTGACATAGACAGGATGAGGAATGATCTTTGCATCTCTATCACAGGCTCTGTTTGTAAGAGTATAATCTAATCTTCCCTTGAATCTCCTCTCGTGCTTAATTCGTGGCCTTAGAATAGATGACAAGATGCCCTGTGTTCCTGGGACCATTCAAATGCAAAGAAAAAGAATTTCTCAAAGGTGAATTTGCCTCCCCACTTCTCGCTGCTTCTTTCCCTCCATCTCTTGGCAAACAGTCAGCCTCAATCTACCAGCTCCGTTCAACACATTCTTCACAGCCTCTCTGGCACTAATGAATATGCCCATTATTCAAATGGACACCATATTGGACTTAATAAGTGGCCCATTCTAATTTATCTCCTTTTCATTAATGTTTTCCTGAGCTGTCTGCACTTTCCACTCTTTGCTCCTTTCTCTTATTACCCAACTAACTTTTTTTTTTTGATTCTGAAATATAGGTGGCCTCAGTGGTGAAATTCAAAAATTTTCCCTACCAGTTCTGTTGCCATGGCCTGGTGGATGTGGCTTGGTGGTCATGTGACTGGGTGGGTGTGGCTTGATGGTCATGTGACTAGGTGGATGTGGCTTATTGGTCATGGAAAACCAACTATCACACTTTACACAAAAATAACACAAAAGCTACACAACTGACTCCACACAATGCAAAAGCAGCTGGACATCACACAAAATGGTCCCTACAACAAGCAGGAACCTCACAGAGTCACAGAGAGCTCAAAAACAAACACTTTACACAAAGATACTGGTTCGGGCAATAGGTAGTAAAAAAGTGCTTTAAAAAGTAAAAAAAAAAGTTCTGACTATTCGCTCGAACTGGTAGTAAAACAAATGCTAAAAAAAAGTAAAAAAATAGTTCAGATGATCAGCTGTGATGCACGATCGTAGGAACTTTTTTTTTACTGTTTAAAGCATTTTTTTACTACTGGTTTGGGCAAACCAGTAGCATTTTTACTACTGGTTCTGGAGAACCACCCTGAACCAGTAGCATTTCACCCTGGGTGGCCTCCTGAGTTGATTATCCAACATCCAAGTGAAGCTCAAGGGCCAGGCGAGGTTTTCTCCTGGCTATGTCACCAAGATAATTAATTTATCAAATAACACCAAATGCATCTGAGGACAGGGCAGGTGAGTACGGGGCGGGGGTGTCAATTTGGAAACTGAAGTGGAAGACCTCAAAGCTGGCGATGGGTACCCTCTACCATTGTGTTGCTTGTTAATGCGGTCTGCAAGATTATTCAAATTATACACCGGCTGCAAATGAACGAGCTTTGCAACTCTAAGCGGACTGTGATAGTTGATTGACTTTTCCCCCTCCTCCTTTGGGTTATGAAACAGCAAAGAATTACCAGATGATTATTACATGTTAGGTGGAGACTTACATGCCGGTTCATTTTCTTTTCAAGCTATAACTGCCCAGTATTTTATTAACATAATAATTTGGAGCCTTCCAAACAAACATGTTTTCAGAGGCTTGATAAAGAGTTTCTTCTCCCCAGCCCTTCCCATACAAACTATTGATAATGACGTAAAAATGTAAACTTAGACAAAAGCAAGAATATAGAGTGGATTGTTTGCCTCTAAACGAGGGGGGGAGGGTATCAGAGTTTCTTGCAAAAATCAAATCCAGAAGCACATACAGATAAACTGATTCAGCAGGAGTCATTAACTTCTTTATATACATATAATATAGGAAGTAAATTTACAATACTAACAGCAGATTCACAGGCAGAGGAGAGATTGCTTTCAGTTCCATGAGCAGCCAAGTTCATACACACACACTGATTTCAGTTTCGTTTCTCTGCACAGACTCAGATGCTGCAGACTAAGTCATGCCCTGGCTCCAGTCTGTCTCAGCTCCTAATTGGCTGATTTAGTTACTATGCCTATTCATTGGTTGACCTTGTTACCATGTCTTCTCAGTCACGAATATTCTTGCAGAGGGGCACTTAAATCTAATAAATAAATAAATAAATAAATAAATAAATAAATAAATAAATAAATCCTTAAAACAATTGAAAAAGCATGACATATAATAAAGACATATACGTGTAAATAATTTCTTCTTGTTAGTTGCAAAGTCATGTCCGACCCATCATGACCCCATGGACAACATTCCTCCAGGCCTTCCTGTCCTCTACCATCCTCTGGAGTCCATTTAAGCTCATATCAACTGCTTCAGTGACTCCATCCAGCCACCTCGTTCTCTGCCATCCCCTTCTTCTTTTGCCCTCAATCTTTCCCAGCATTAGGCTCTTCTCCAGTGATCCTTCCTTCTCATTAGGTAGCCAAAGGATTTGAGTTTCATCTTCAGGATCTGGCCTTCTAAAGAGCAGTCAGGGTTGATCTCCTCTAGGACTGATCACCTTGGAGTCCAAGGGACTCGCAGGAGTCTTCTCCAGCACCAGAGTTCAAAGGCCTCAATTCTTTGGCGCTCAGCCTTTCTTATGGTCCAACTTTCAGAGCCATACATTGCAACTGGAAAAACCATAGTCTAACTGGGAAAACCCCATGGGCGGTAACAAAAGGCAAAAACAACAACAACAAAAACCCTCCTAGAAAGGAAATAAATAAATAAAGACAGCAAGTACAAGTCTGTCAGGTGCAAGAAGTCAGGAGCCAGTTCAAAAGTACTTCAAGTTTATCTCATGCTACACAAGGAAGACTGAACATTGAAAAATTGATGCTTTTGAATTGTGATGTTGGAGAAGATCCCTTGGACTGCAAGAAGATCAAATCAGTCAACCTTAAAGGAAATCAACCCTGACTATTCTCTGGAAGGTCAGATGCTGAAGCTGAAATACTTTGGCCACTTAATGAGAAGGGAGGACTCATTGGAGAAGACCTTGATGTTGGGAAAGATGGAAGGCAAAAGGAGAAGGGGACAGCAGAGGATGAGATGGTTAAATAGTGTCATTGATGCAATGAATAGCAATAACACTTTGATTTATATACCGCTCCATAGTGCTTTGCAGCACTCTCTGAGTGGTTTACAGAATCAGCATATTGCCTCTAACAGTCTGGGTCCTCATTTTATCAACCTCAGAAGAATGGAAGGCTGAGTCAACCTTGAGCTATCAGGATCGAACTGTAGCTGTGGGCAGAGTTTGCCTACAATACTGCATTCTAACCACTGTACCATCACAGCTGCTGAACACAAATTTGGGCAAACTCCAGGAGACAGTGGAAGACAGGGAGGCCTGGTGTCACAAAGAAACAGACATGATGTAGCAACCGAACAACAATACACAAGAATCTTCATCTAAGTTCACGGCAAATTGTTGCCAGATAAGAGCCAAGAGTCTTCAAGGTATCAAGGTTCCTACTAATGAACCCAACCAATTCAGCACTGCAAGACTTTCAGATTTCTCAAAGGACTGTTTTATTGGATGCAGGACTTGGGTTTCTTATGGAGGTATTGAAGACTCCAAACTTACAATGAGTTTGACCCCACCCGCAGGCTCAGCCTGTTCATCTCCTGAAAAGATTGACACAAATATTTGTATTGCAGCATAAACAGATAGTTAAGTCTATAAGGGCTGAGAGAATGAAAAGTACTTTCTCTTCTAAACAACAAAAAAAGCATTTTCAAAGAAATGGTTTCCAGAAATTTTGCTCATTGCTTTTGGTATTTCATTGCTTTTGCTGCTTGAGGGGGAAAAAAAACACATACCTTTGGAATTAACCGCATCAGCAGATTCCTTGCTCCTTATTTTGATGATTTTTTATTGTCCCTTTCAGGGGACAATAATGCTTTCGAATTCCAGAAGTGTCTTGTTTTTAGAACAAAGTGTTCAAATGACTTCTCCCTCATTTACTTCTCTAAATGGGTCCGGAGTGGAGATTAATAGGCTAGGAAATGCGTTTTCTGCTCCATAGCGAATAAAAATAATTCACTGGAACTAAATTAATCATGAAATGGACTCAAAAGTAAAGAAAAGAAGGCCAGTACTGGCCTAATTTATGAGTTACAAACCCACCGCCCCCAATTCGAATGGCGATTTTCCGCAAAGACATGCTTCTCCAATGCCGCCGACTTGTAATTTCAAGAATTCCAGTTGCCTGGAATTGGAATTGGATCTAATCAACGGAGAACTGAATCAACATGAAATATAAGAAATTGGAAAAGGATTTGATGTCCTGGAATGCTCAGTTGGCAGAAATTCCAACGGTCCTAATGTGACAGCACAGAAGATGCAGGGCAGAAATGACCAAGCATATATAGTAGCTAGAGGACAGAAAATAATTTGTTAGACTCGCACAAGTTTCCTAATTATTCACATACACTGTATTATATTGAGAAGGCATAAGATTTTGGAGTTAGGACCTTCCGAGGTGGGTAAAATGAGGACCCAAATTGTTGGGGGCAATAAAGATTAGTAAACCTAATCTTACATAGCTTCTTCTCCAGAAACACTACACTACTTACCAGAGCTTATAAAACATTTGCTAGACCAATTCTTGAATACAGCTCGCCTGTCTTGAATACCACATTTCAGACATCAATACAATTGAACGTGTCCAGAAATATTTTACAAGAAGAGTTCTCCACTCCTCTGAATACAACAAAATACCTTATGCCACCAGACTTGAAATCTTGGGTTTAGAAAACTTAGAACTCCGCTGCCTTCGACAGGACCTGTGTTTAACTCATAGAATCATCTATTGCAATGTCCTTCCTGTTAAAAACTACTTCAGCTTCAATCACAACAATACAAGAGCAAACAATAGATTTAAACTTAATGTTAACCGCTTCAATCTTGATTGCAGAAAATATGACTTCTGTAACAGAGTTGTTAATGCTTGGAACACACTACCTAACTCTGTGGTCTCTTCTCAAAATCCCCAAAGCTTTAACCAAAAACTGTCTACTATTGACCTCACCCCATTCCTAAGAGGTCTGTAAGGGGTGTGCATAAGAGCACCAACGTACCTACCGTTCCTGTCCTATTGTTTTCTTTCATTATATCCAATTAATATAGTTATTGCATGCTTATGCTTATATATATATGCTTATATATTATATAGTTACTTTCATGCTTATGCTTATATATACTGTTGTGACAAAATAAATAAATAAAATAAATAAATAAATAAAAATATGGTGACTGTTTGGAGAGGGCTGTAAAGCACTGTGAAGCGGTATATAAGTCTAAATGATATTGCTATTGCAACTCAGGCCTGTGGGAAGATTAGAGGAATGATTTAATAGCCTGCTGAAATCAATGGGAACTTTACATTAACTTCAATAGGTTTTATATCAAACCAGAGAGACGAAGGAGATGAAATGATGGTTAATCCAAACATGGAGATTTCAATTCCAATTCCCTCTCTACCGCCTCCATTTCATCTTTCAAGAGATAGATAGATAGATATTTTCTTCTGCTTTCTCTGCTCATCGTGCTTTCGCATCTAATCATATTTTGTATCTTTCTCGGGGTGAAGCAGGCTCTGAAGCCCCAAGTGCAATTTAAAGAATAATGTCTGCAGTGCTTAGTAACTCTTCTTCTTTTTTTTTTTTAAAAAAAACTTGTATGCAAGAGGCGATAACTGGCAAGCAAATCTCATTTTGAAGGCCTTCAGGGAACAGACTGGCATAATCATGTCATTGTATTGGCAGAGGAACGAATAAGCTTGGTAGAGGGAGTACGTTAGGGATATGATTCATGCACATACATCTGCATAACGTAGAAATCTTGTTTCCCTTGGCTGATTCCTCAATGACCTTGACTTTGGCAATCTGCCAAAGTAGACGTGAGCCAAACATCCCCCAAACAGCATCTTTAATATGTCTTTTTTCCCCCTCCCCACCCTAGAATAAGATGCTCTCTTGGTTACCTTCTCTGCAGGGGCTACAGCTATAATATGCATATTCTAGTTAGTCAACCTCCAAGTTTACAAGAAGATGGTAATTAATGAGCTCCCATTCTTTTGCCTTTTTCCTAGCAATGAAGTTAAAAAAAAGAATGATGAAAGTTTTATTCACCTTTTTGTCAATTGAAAAGATTTCTTCTTCTGACCAGAGTTGTATGCTCTAGATCTAATTTCTGTTGAAACTTGTCTCCTTTTTTTTCTCTCCTGCTGCTCTTGATTAAATGATTTGGGTTTTTTAAATTCAGTGTACAGCAGGCCATAGAACAAAGCTAACACCTTTCTGTTTTCTTTTCTTTTTTTTTTTGTTAAAGAAAGATTCTTTGTACAGCAATCCCAGTTATGTTTTACAAGCCAATCATTTAATCTGAAAATACGAATTTTGCAAGTTATATTCACGACTAAGTGCATTTCTATAGGCCCTTTTCCAAAAAACATATTTTTTAAAGCAGTTTTCCGTTGGGGAATGGTATTTTGAAAGTCTCCAAAGGATGACTATCAGGGTATAACTGTAGTTCTGTTTGCATGTTGGTTTGAACGTGCTTCACCATAAAGCAGGGGTCTCCAACCTTGGAAACTTTATGACTTGTGGACTTCAACTCCCAGAATTCCTCAGCCAGAGGAATTCTGGGAGTTGAACTCCATGAATCATAAAGTTGCCAAAGTTGGAGACCCCTGCCGTAGAGGAATTAAGAGTTGTGGGTTTTTAAAAATAGAGGAAAGATAAAACAGCCAATTAGAAATTTAGAGATTCCATCGTTGAGATTCCATCAATGTAGCCTTCTGTTCTAAAGAACATAAAATAAGAAAGAAAAAAAAAAGATGGAAGGGGCCATTGATGTCACTGAGCCCAACTCCTGCTCAGTGCAGAAAAAAGCAACTGATTGATGACCATTCAGAATGCATCCAGTGAAGGTAAACCAATCATGTCACAGTCAAATTGCTCTTATGGTCGGGAAGCTTTTCTAACATTCAATTGGAATTGGTCTTGCTTTAAATGAAATCCATTATACCATGTCCTGCATGCTGGAACGATAGAGAGCACATTTTGAGCTTGTCTATGTGGCATCCTTTTGTGTCAGAGTTTCTTGCAAAAGTCAAATCCAGAAGCACACGCAGATAACTGACTGAGCTGGATTCATTAATTTCTTTATATACATAATAACAGACGAAGTAAATTTTACAATACCAATAGTAGAGTTCTTTCAAGGTGGTAACAAGCAGAGAGATCAGTCTCCAGTTTCATTTCAGCAGACAGACAAGGCTAGTTTCATTTTAGATCTCAGCACAGAGCAGGCAAGCAGAGAATCAAGTCCAGACTTGTTTAGTTTCTGTTTCAATTCTCTGCACAGACTCAGAAGCTGCAGACTAAGACATGCCCTGGCTCCAGTCTGTCCAGCTCCCAATTGGCTGATTTAGTTGCTATGCGTATTCATTGGCTGACCTTGTTACTATGTCTCTGCTAGTTCATGAATAATCTGACATTTTGGGTATTTGAAGATTGCTTTTCTGTCCCATTCCCTTCTCAAGGTTAACAACAAAAAACAAACAAACAAACAAACAATAATAGGAACTTCCAATTCCCTTATTAGACTAGTTTCTAGTCTCCTGATCATCAACAATGAGGGATTATTATGTATTGCATTATGTTCTATTATATGTTCTAGCCAAAAAAGATTCTGTTGCTTTTAAGCTTATAAAAATATAACACTGGAGAAAAACCAGATGGAAAAACACATGTTCTTGGTCCAAGTTTGAGGGTTTGTATCTCAGAGCTGTAGGATGTTTAATACCTAGATACAACAGCGGCCAACATTGTGGAAAGTGTTTAGAAAAAGTGTGTTTTTGAGGTTTGATGGCTAATACCATCACTTTTTTGGTGGGGGGGAAGTTTCAAGATAATCATATTCCACTGCTGGAATGGCCTGGGAATAGACCAGACCTTAACCCAATTGGAAATCCATGGAGCCGACTAAAGAAACTGGTTAGTCAGAAGTGACCCAGCAATAAAACCCAGTTAATAGAAGTAATCATTCAATCTTGGTTTCACATTATAACAGCTGCAGAACTAAAAGACTTGGTTCACTCCCTGGGAAGACGTTGTAAGGCCCTAATTCATGCTAAAGTTTACCCAACTAAGTATTAACTGACATGATAATTTTTGTATATCTCATTTTTTCTATGTCTTTCATTTTCTTCTTTATACTGTAGCTGCTATTCTAATAGCTAATCTTTCATAAAAGTTACTGCAATACATTCTTGATTAAATTATCTTTCCATTCATGTATAATTTTATGGTACTACTCCAAAAAAAAAAGTGGTGTTATTAGCTAGTTTTAGAAAACACATTTTTCCCAAAAGGTTTCCACAATTTTGGCCACTACTATAAGCCCCAAGTATTCATCTGAGGAATCCTTACTAAGAGTTAACTCCACGGTCCTGCACTGAGATTTCCAAGGTCTTGATAACGATTTACTCTACTGCCTCCTCTAATTGTAATTATCTTTTGGCTTACTTTTTCAGAAGGGCTAGCTTGGAAGACTTTCTGTTTTTTCTTGTTTTCATAAATAGAACGTTGATATTTTCAGAGAGAAATGTAAGCCATTCTTCAGGGTAGTTGGGATGAATCAGAATAGAATAGAATTTTATTGGCCAAGTGTGATTGGACACACAAGGAATTTGTCTTGGTGCATATGCTTTCAGTGTGCATAAAAGAAAAGTTACGTTCATCAAGGTACAACATTTACAACACAATTGATGGTCAATATATCAATATAAATCATAAGGATTGCCAGCAACAAAGTTACAGTCATACAGTCATAAATGGAAAGAGATTGGTGATGGGAACTATGAGAAGATTAATAGTAGTGCAGATTTAGTAAATAGAGTATTGAGGGAATTATTTGTTTAGCAGAGTGATGGCCTTTGGGAAAAAACTGTTCTTGTGTCTAGTTGTTCTGTTGTGCAGTGCTCTATAGCGTCGTTTTGAGGGTAGGAGTTGGAACAGTTTATGTCCTGGATGTGAGGGATCTGTAAATATTTTCATGGCCCTCTTCTCAATGTCTCAAAGTCACTCTGTGAATTTCCTGGTCAAATGGGGATTTGAAACTGGGAGTCCTTGGCCTCAATCCAATGTCTGGATCCATTATTACCACACCGATTTCCTGTAACATCAGCAAAGGACAAAGGACAGACAAGGAAATAGATTGTAAAGATAAGCCAGATTCTTTTTTTAAAAAAAACAAAAAACAAAGGCAAGTGCTGGTAACAAATTGAGAGGGAATATTTTTGGTTGGCTTTTTTTAAAAAAAAATTAAAGTGAGAGAGGTGGGGATAAGACTGGCAATACTACCACCAGAACCTCAATTAAGTTTTGTCAGCTTTCTTTCATTTTCATAAAGGAAGATAATTAAACGTTCAGGAAGAAGCCTAGCCGGATGGTGAGCAACTCATAAAACTGAAAAAGGTAAGAGAGATTCATTTCCCATCTTTCACCTAACAGAGAGACACGTTTTGCGAACAGAAGGTTCAATGGGAGAGGGATTCGTGGAGGTGGAAGGAAGGAAAAAAAATATCAGCGGCTTCGCTGGCAGTTTTATAAACATAGCCATGCGATTTAGTTCTCTGAGAGAACAGGCTGCCTACAAAATGGCCAGCATCTAGTTTGCTGTTTTTTCTGTCCCTGTAGCCAGTGCAGGAACTGTTAGCTAAAAAAACTGACCAGAGAAGAGACTGGCGGTGGTGGCATTGTGGTGAGAGAGGAAAGGAGGTGTACGGCCTTGTAAAACAGCCTGAAACAGTCTAAAAGTAGGTAGAAAGATATCTATCTATCTATTTATTTATTTATTTTGTCACAACATTATATATGAGCACATATAATGAAAGAAAACAATAGGACAGGAACGGTAGGCACTTTTGTGCACTTATGCACATCCCTTATAGTCCTCTTAGGAATGGGGTGAGGTCAATGGTAGACAGTTTTTGGTTGAAGTTTTTGGGATTTTGAGAAGAGACCATAGAGTCAGGTAGTGTGTTCCAAGCATTAATAACTCTGTTTCAGAAGTCATATTTTCTGCAATCAAGATTGAAGCAGTTAACATTAAGTTTGAATCTATTGTTTGCTCTTGTATTATTGCTATTGAAGCTGAAGTAGTCTTTAACAGGAAGGACATTGCAATAGATGATTCTGTGTGTTAAACACAGGTCATGTCTGAGTTGGCAGAGTTCTAAGTTTTCTAATCCCAGGATTTCAAGTCTGGAAGTATAAGGTATTTTGTTGTTTTCAGAGGAGCGGAGGACTCTTCTTGTAAAATATTTCTGGACTCGTTCAATTGTATTAATGTCAGAGGTGTGGTATGGGTTCCAGAATACAGAATACAGGTGAGCTGTATTCAAGAATATCGAGGGATGGGCTTCAAAAATTTTAGCAAAGGGTTCTCTTCCCGGCTACTGGGTGGGCGTGGCCATGGTAAGCAAGCCATGCCCACAGAACCGATAGTTTAAAAAAATGGAACCCATCCCTGATTCAGAGAAACCCCAGGTACCTCTGGAAAGCTCACAGACCTGGTGAGGAAAATCTAATATCAGTCCTGGCAGCTTACACATTTCCAGAACTTCAATCTTGCACTCAGGAACTTGATAATAGTAGAAACATCAAGAATCTGCAGTTTGGAAAAAATGTTCTTTGTGCAGAGATGTTCTGCCTGCTACAAGAACCAGAAATCAAGACATAAGAAGAATAAATGAATGAAACTCCAGAGTTTGAGTCTTCACCTTTTTCCTTCTGCCCTTTGGTGGTCTCTCGACTATGTTTTTTTTCCCCCAATCTTGACATTGAAATACAATGTTGAGATGATGGTTCTGTCCAATTTAAGCCACACTGGTTCACATCTCACAAGCTTTAGCCCTTATAAGGAAGGCAACAGCACTCTACACCTGCCGTCTTATACATTTTTTTTTTACAAAGAAGGCATCCTTTGTATTTTGAGTATCTGAGATTCAATCCTTAGCTATTCACATTGCTGGAATCAGTAATTAAATGTTGGAGAAGATCTCTGACTGGCTGTAGAGAGCTGGTATATAATCAAGGAACAAATGAGATGATAATAGGTCATAAATCTTTCTCATAGTCTGCATCCAGAGTGCACTTGATGATGCAGTGCTGTCAAAAGGCTTACTGGCAACTTCGTCTCATGTCCATTACTGGCACACTTCTGTGTCTTGACTTTGTATTTGGATTCCTTCTTTGTAAAAAAAAAAAAAGAAGAAAGAAAGAAATATATTTCATAAATCTCCCTGTTTCTGTTGCATTGTCCTTTTAAGGAGATAAAAAATTGCATTCTTCTTGTAAAGAGCTATATATTTTATTAAACTATTAAACAGTTTAGGAAACTCTTGACTACCCTACCAAACGGAAAATCACAAACACGCAGTACTTCTTACTGGTATGTCAACTTGTATATTCCTGGCTTTTTGTGACAGCATTAAATAACAACACTCGAGGTGAGTTTTTGCTTTTTATTTTTTTTTAAAGGAGTTTCAATCTCACTGCCAACATTCTTCACTGCTCTGAAAGAAACAGGCCCAGCAAAGCATGACAACAAAATCATTGTCATAAAGTTGTGAATATGAAAGGTTCATATTCAGGTTCAAGCCAACCATTTCTGTGTGCCTTTCAAATAGGGAGCTTCTTCAAGATTTGCAGTTTGCCTTGTGCTCTGTTGCCAAGTTTAATGGGAAAAGCCACTATTATTATGCCCGATTCCCCATTAGATTAGATTTCCACTGCCAAGCTGTTTCTTTACAAGTCTTCTATGGATCGACACGCTGGAAAGGAAATTGCATCACTGGGTATCCGAATGCCATTGAAGAGAAACCTCATCTACAGAAATCAGTTTAGGCATGAAAGACGAGATGCAGCCTAGGTTTAACGTAAATAATTGTGTTAAGGAAGTTTGTTCAGCTTTTAATACATTTTCACCCAAACATTTAACATTTACCATTTTAAAGAGGGGAGGCGGGCATGCATGCATGAATGAAGTTTCTAGACCTTCTGATCGGAAAAGCTGTGCTTGAAAGCAAGGGATGGGACAATTAACTAAGCAACGGAGGAGTTGTAAATGCAGAATCCTCTTTGTAAGCATTCAGCTTGTCAGGATGGAAAGCAATGTAATTATTACAAGAACAGGCATTCATGAATAATAAGTGAGCGGTTTCATCAGCCGTGGGAAAGGGAGGAGGGGGGAGAGAAAAAGTCTCTGAAAAAAGTGAAGCAGTTTTTTTCCCCCCCCAGCCCCGTTGAAATCCGTGAGTGTACATAGAAGACAAATGTGACAATTTGGATTTTTAACACCTTTGAGAAGTACGTAGACGGAAAGAAAGAAAGAAAAGTTCAAACAAGTTTCCTTGAGCTTCTCTGATCCATCCGGGTTAAGTGGAGGGATATAGATCTTTCTGACATTTTGTTTCTCTAAAGGTTCTAGCCACCTGTGTGACAAAAGGATCGGAGCTGCTCAGAATTTAGTGCTGCAGTTAAAGTGATGGTTTGCAGGCTTGCGATACCATCCATGTTCGCCCAGCTGGCTCGCTCTGATAAGCCTCTTAAACAACCCCTCCTCCCTTGGAAACTTGATAGAGTTGGCAGTCTGATTACTTTATAGAGGGATCCACCTCTGGGAGATGAATTTTAAAAGAGGGACTAATTATGAAATTTATGGATGGATCTGTTCAGTTGCAATTCCACGTGTTAAGCCAGTAAACAGTTAGCAAGGGAACTGCATTTAGGTCCCCTAATTTGGAGTACATTTATAATCCCCAGAAAGTAAGGATGTCTATATTGGGATCACTCTGATGTATCCCCATATCTACTTTGCAGCGCAGTTTATTTTCTTGCAAATTTTAAATCAAATATTCAGAGAGAAAAAAATTTTGTCAGAGGGACCGAAGAAAGTATTATACCCCTTTTTGTGTAGCTGAAAGTTTTGGCTTTTTTAATAGCAAAATGTTCCATCTTTTTTTCTTGCAGCTGGTGTGATTGTGTGATATATACAGTTTGGTTCAAAAAAAACCCCAAAACTTTCCAAAGTTCCATCTATTAATTTTACTTTTGCTCTCCCTTTCTTTAATTATATATTTAAATTGTCCACTTCTTCCTTCGGACTGATGATACTTTGTTACTATTGTTATTATTATAAATTACTCCCACTTCTAAACTTTTATCCCAGAGGGTTACTGGGTGGTCATCTGGTTGATAGACATGTCAAAAATCTGTGACTCTATCCGAATAGAGATAAGCAAACTGTGCCTGCCAGATGTTGCAAAGGGTACATTTCAACCAGTATAAGCTAGGCTGCACAATAATCAGAGGATAATGAAAGTTTCAGACTCACAGCAGAAAATACTTCAATTATGCAACCTTACCTTTGCGCTTTCTATAGAATGACTAATAACTCAGACTTTCCCTCAAATAAAAAGGAGGGGAAAATTTCTACCAGCGTACACATGAGATCATAACCTATAATTACATGCTTAAAGGTTCTCTAGGAATGCATCAAACTAATGAGAAACTAATAACAAGATAAATCTGCTTTAGGATTCGGCATTTATCCAGAGAACACTACACAGTTGTTCTCTCTTAAGTTACCATTGCCAGTATCCAGATGGATAATCTTTAATTTTTCAAGAATACAAAGAGCACTTTAGGGAAGCTGAAACCCTCAACAAGGGAGTCATGAAAAATAAACACACAAAAATTCAGAAAACGATTATATAGAACCTCTACCAAAGTCAAATACTTCGGGGAAATACTTGTATTTTTAATGTTAAGTCTGTACCAAATACGCTCCATCTTAGATTTTTCAAAGTGAAACTTTGTTAATTTAGTGGAATTGAATTATCTTTCAAGAAATAGAAATAGCAAGAAAGGCCTTGCATTTTAATAGAGGCCTACGCATTCTACCATTTTTTGGGGGGAGGGGGGCGGTTAATGACACTAATTAAAACGTATTTACCTTTTTTGCTGGATGATATGGATGATATAATATGGATGATAATGATTATTCAAATTTTGCAATACATTTTTTTTTATTTGAATTTATATCCCGCCCTTCTCCAAAGACTCAGGGCGGCTTACATTGTGTTAAGCAATAGTCTTCATCCATTTGTATATTATATACAAAGTCAACTTTTATTGCCCCCAACAATCTGGGTCCTCATTTTACCTACCTTATAAAGGATGGAAGGCTGAGTCAACCTTGGGCCTGGTGGGACTAGAACTTGCAGTAATTGCAAGCAGCTGTATTAATAACAGACTGCTTAGTCTGTTGAGCCACCAGAGGCCCGTAACTGAGGCACATTGAATATATATTGAAGTTTAGAAGTTGTCTGAAGAAGTCTGTGAAAAGCATCTACAAAAATGCATTAGGCCTCTACAAGATGATTCCAATTTCTTTCCCAGAACAAAATTGTAATGGGGAGGCACTGAATTGTAATGGGGAGGCACTGATTCAATTTTCATTGAATCACAAATGCAACATGGTTTGGTTTGATCCAGTTTCTCCCTGTCTTCTCCCTACCATTAACTAAAAGCCAAGTCTGCTCTTCAATTTTGGTGAATGGCCTAATACCAAAGGTAGAGAGCAGAGGTGGGTTTCTGCAGGTTCTGACCAGTTCTGGAGAACCGGTAGTGGAAATTTTGAGTAGTTCAGAGAACTGGTAGTAAAAATTCTGACTGGCCCCACCTCCATCTATTCTCTGCCTCCTGAGTCCCAGCTGATCGGAAGGAAATGGGGATTTTGCAATAACCTTCCCCTAGATTGGGGAGGGAATGGAGATTTTACAGGATCCTTCCTAAGCCACGCCCACCAAGCCACGCCCACCAAGTCCTGCCACGCCCACCAAGCCACACCCAAAAAACCGATAGTAAAAAAATTTGAAACCCACCATTGATAGAGAGAGATGTTCTCCAGCCCAGCTCACCAAATTTTGGGGCAAGCTGTGTTAGAGGTTCAATCAATCAATCAATTCAATTTATTACAGTCGTAGACCAGAGACTAGAACAAATAAAAACACTCAGTAAATATAAAATTAAAAATTATACAATAAAATAATGAATAACAGATAAAATCTATGATAAAATCCAGTCTGTCAATTACACAGACTGGGTCTACTATACTAAAATTACAATCCATAAATTGTGAGGCCTATAGTCAGTTTAATACTAAAAGGGAAAGGAATAAGCAGGCTTTGCCACATTTGTTGTATAAAATAGCTATGCTGGATTAGACCGCATGTTGATGTTTTTTTTAGAGATCCTAAGTAATGTATCTTCAGCACTGCTCACCAAAGGCTTTGGGAAGCTAAGGTACCCTAAGCTAAGCAAAACAGCATGATTACTTCACTATTTAAAACAAGAGCTCTAAATTGCATGCAGTAATGAAAATAATATAGATTAGCCAATTCCATTAGAAAAAAATTGCTTGCAAAATGTGCGTATGGGAACAGTTTTAGAAAGAAATGTGCATGAAAATACACAAAAATACAACCTTTCCGTGTCTACCCTTTCTAGCCCATCACTTAAAGATCTGAAAACATGCCAAATAGAACTAAAATAACTTGATATTGAGTCCATTTGATCTAGTGGTTAAGGCACCTGGCTAGAACCCAAAAAACTCTGAGTTCAAGTCCCACCTTAGACATGAAAGCCAGCTGATGACTTTGGGCCGATCACCGGGAGACTGTGAGTTCTAATCCTACCTTATGCATATAAGCTAGCTGGGTGATTTTGGGTCAGTCACTGTGTCTCAGCCCAACCCACCTCACAAGTTTGTTGTTCTTTGCTGCCTTGAGTTATCTATAAAAATAATAAAGGTAAGATTTTTTTAAAAATCTTGACCAATAGGTCTACCTGCCAGGCTAATATTGGCTAAGCAATATTTTCTTCTGATCTAGTTTCTACTGTTTGCATTTGCAAGTTTTAGCCTGTATTAATTGCATGGAAAATCTCATCCAAAGAGAAATCAGGCAGGAAATGCAATAACTTACATGGGCAGCTGATTTTTTCCACAGAACAGAACTTGCTACATAATTAAACAAATTAGCTGCCTGATAATATTCAGCCAAGCATAGTTTAAATGAATAAAATTAAAATCCTATGTACAACTCTTCAGATGCATACCATTGTGTCTTACTCTCAAGTAAAGTACTAATAGGATTGCAGCCAAAGTTACTGCTGGTTGGGGGTTTTTTTTTTAGTCCAGGTATGCTGATTTAAAAAAAAAAATACTATAAGTGAAGACTATTTTTCACTGCCAACAAATGCTTTGCAAATCAGATCAATAAATCAATCTGTGATAAGTTGTATAATTAAAGCCCCGAGTGGCAATCCATAATTCATTGCTCGGGATCCATTCTGTTCCATGGATAGTAAATTCAGGTCAGGATGTAGAGAATTCAAGCATCTTACAAAGATGTTTAAATTGTAACTCTTCATGCTCCATAGGAAATTACTTTTTTAACCTGTAGAAAGTTTAAAAGAAAAGGTCAAGGTTTCCCTGTGCCAGGGGTTGGCAACCTTAAACACCCAAGGAGCCATTTGGACCCATTTCCCACAGAAAAGAAAACACCGGGAGCCACAAAACTCTTTTGACATCTGAAATGAAGATGCATATATCATTTTTTACCTTTATACTATGTATAAAAAAAACAATAGTGTGTTGCATTTGTGAAATCAATGACCTGCTACAGACCCTTCTGACATTTCTCGCTTCATGACTGGACCGCGTGAATGGGGCTTGAAATATGTTTCCTGCTACAGGATCATGAATGGGGCTTGAAATATTTTATTTTATTTATTTATTTATTATTTAAACTTTTATACCGACCTTCTCCCGAAGGACTCAGGGCGGTGTACAGCCAAGATAAAAAGCAATAAGTATACAAAGTTAAAAATCAATTTAAAATACCTATTCAATAGTGGCCGAATTAAAACCGTCAAATTGACCAACCTAAAATACCCCATATAAAATTACAGAAGATTTAAAAATTTAAAATTTAGAAATTTAAAAAATCTAAAAAATCAGTCCAGTCCCGCTGGATCAGTCCAGTCCCGCTCATAAAGTCCCGCTAAAAAATCAGTCCAGTCCCGCTCATAAAGAAATATGTTTCCTGCTACAGGATCATAAAGGGAAGGAATTATCGTATTACTAAAGAATAAGCCCGTTTACCATTTACTATCCACTTCTGAATGGATAAGAACAGCAACTCTGCCGCCCAACTCCAACAAGTGCATGAATCATTCCATTTCACACCAAACGGTTACTGAAAGCCCAAAGGAGTGAGTCTGCTAAAGCAAAGACTCTATCCTCCTCCCACTCCCCACCCCACCCCCACCCCAAAGAAATAAATTTTTATTTCTGCATGCAGCAAAAACATTTTGAACTCCAAAAAAAAAAAAAGATGGGTCAAAAAGCTCAATTAATCACGTGCCGGCGGGTGCCACATGTTGGTGGTTGTGACACACATTTTGAGTGACAGGGAGCCGCAGCAGAGGGATGAAAGAGCCACATGCGGCTCCAGAGCCTCTGCTTGAGACCCCTGCCCTACACCATCATGTCTGACTCTATGGGGCAATGCTCATTACTGTTTCCTAGCCAAGGGAGCCAGCATTGTCCGAAAATGCTTTCATGGTCATATGGATGGCATGACCCTATTCCGAGCCACATGGAATGCTGCTCCTTTCCCACCAAAGTGGTACCTATTTTATGTACTTGCATTTGCATGCTTTTGAACTGCTAGGTTGGCAGGAGCTGGGGCAAGAACGGGAGCTCAACCGGTCACATGGTGCTTGGGTCTCAAACTGCTGGCCTTCGAGTCAACCAAACATTTTAATCACTAGGCCACCACGCTCCTACACAAAGTTGTTAGCCAAACACTATTGATAATACTCAGCCACATGGATCAGTAATCGGATTTAGCATATACATTTTCTTATATTGGGCCATTGGGCCAATCTTTAAACTCACCCCATCACACCGTGCTTGGTTCTTGAACTGCCGACAGTCCGGTTGACAGCCCAGAAAGTCAAAAGCATGGGCATTGGGAAAGGATGACTACTTACGGTCTGGCAGAAGCCCAGTGTTGACTATTTGGTAATCTGATCCCATCAGAGAATTTTCGCAGAAAAAAACCTGGATTGAGCAGAAGATAGGACTCCCTGCTACAATAGCAATAGCACTTAGACTTATATACTGCTTCACAGTGCTTTACAGCCCTCTCTAAGTGGTTTACAGAGCCAGCCTGTTGCCCCCAACAATTTTGGATCCTCATTTTACCCACCTCAGAAGGATGGAAGGCTGAGTCAAACTTGACCTCATGGGATTTGAACTGCCAAATTGCAGTCAGCAGAAGTAGTCTGCAGTACCTGCATTCTAACCACTGTACCACAGTGCCTTTAGGAAGCTCTTTTCTCAAGAGTCTCCAAGTTCAATAATTGGAGAATTGTGCTTGTGATCACTGTGTTTGTCTTGACATCCAGACACCTTATTTATTTATTTATTTTATTTTTTATTTTTGTCACAGTATATATAAACATAAGCATGAAATAACTATACAATATATAAGCATATATATAAGTATGTATGTAATAACTATATTAATTGGATATAACGAAAGGAAACAATAGGACGGGAACGGTAGGCATGCTTGTGCTCTTATGCACGCCCCTTACAGACCTCTTAGGAATGGGGTGAGGTCATCACTTGGGGATGCATGCACGCTCTCTTCATCTTCACACAATCTTTCCCGTAAACGAAGATTCATAGCTGTACCTATGTTTGTGTTACTTCAGGTAAGGATGCTATCCTTAGCAAATATTATTGCACTGAGTGGTTTGTCTAATGGACAAAGTGAGAGCAATGCCTAAACCCCAATCCCGTTTAGACTGAAAAATGCAGCTTGACTTTTGAACAAATGCTACTTTTAACCTTAACCATTGCACCAAAGTTATAACAATAAAATAACCCATGAGAAGAAAGATTAAGATATCAGTGCTTTATTTCAGGATGGACTCAACATCTGGTCTAATGACCAATTCCATTCTCGAATTGCTTTAATGCTTCTCCAGTTTTGGAAAGGAAGCTCCTGCTAAAAAAAATAAAAAAAAATAAAAATAAAACAAGGCAGGATACCAAAGTAACCCACAGTCCTATTTTTACGGCTAAAATAGTTTAGAAATAACAATAGTTTTTACTATTTCTCATTTTGCTTAGGAATATTGCAACTAATATTAACAACAGCAGAGAAGTACGGGCAGAAATAATTAGAAATGTGTGTTTTGAGAAATGTATTTGCAAATAGACAAAAGTCAATATTTAAAGAATATATCAGAGCTAATGAAAGTTGGAGAGACTGTCCAAGAATGCCAGATGCTAAATACAACTTCAGGCTTTTTACTGAAAGAAAGAAAAGATGTAAGCTAAACACCTTGGCCTTGATTGATTATTTTCCTCATATCTAGACCAGAGGTGGGTTTCAGCAGGTTCTGACCAGTTCTGGAGAACCGGTAGAGGAAATTTTGACTAATTTGGAGAACTGGTAATTATCACCACTGACTGGCTCTGCCTCCATCTATTCTCTGCCTCCTGAGTCCCAGATGATCAGGGGAGAAATGGGGATTTTGCAGTATCCTTCCCCTGGAGTGGGGAGGGAATGGAGATTTTAGAGAATCCTTCCCCTGCCATGCCCACCAAGCCACGGCCACCAAGTTAAGCCATGCCCACCAAGCCACACCCACAGAACTTTTTTGAAACCCATAACTGATCTAGATGCAAATAATGATGTCATTAAGATATTTACATGTATATACCTAGGGCTAAGCCAAATCAAAGGCATGATAGGAAACATTGAATTTTTTTGAAAATTCAAAAATTATCAAAATATATAGGAAATAAATTGGAGCTATGGTTCAATACTAGGGCATCTTCTTTGCTTGATACCCTAGAAAGCAGTTGGAAAGACCTTTTATTTTTATTTATTTATTTATTTGTCAAGCATATATAAGATAACAGGTAAAAGTATAAACATAATTTGAATAAATGAAAAGAGTAAGTAAAAAAGAATATTAGGACAGGGACGGTAGGCATACTAGTGCTCTTATGCATGCCCCTTACAGACCTCTTAGGAATGGGGTGAGGTCTACAGTAGATAGTATAAGGTTAAAGTTTTGGGGGTTTAGGGAAGAAACTACAGAGTCAGGTAGTACATTCCAGGCATTGACCACTCTGTTGCTGAAGTCGTATTTTCTGCAATCGAGTTTGGAGCGGTTTACCTTGAGATTGTTTATATTATTTGCTCTTGTATTGTTGTGGTTGAAGCTGAAGTAGTCACTGACAGGTAGGACATTGTGGCAGATAATTTTATGTACTATGCTTAGATCAGACTGAAGTCGGCATAGTTCTAAGTTGTCTAAGCCCAAAATTTGGAGTCTGGTGGCATAAGGTATTTTATTACGAGTAGAGGAGTGGAGGACTATTCTTGTGAAATATCTCTGGACTCTCTTGATTGTATTTACAGTATGTCCGATATGCAGTACCTTGATCTGAATCCCTTAAAAGCTGCATACTGCCAGAATCAACAACCAGTTTTTAGACTCAGCATTAGGAAACTTCCAATGTACTAGGGAGATACGAATTAATTAGTAAGGACAAGCATTCTCACTCAGTGGCAGAGACCATGTTTTGCACAAGCAAATTCCGAGGTGTTCAAATTCACCGCAGATTCCAGGATTGCTTCGCTAGAAAACATTTATTTATTTCATTCAGAATATGGTAACCATATCAGGCAGCTGAAAGTTTTTGAGTGGGCAGGAAGAAAATGATAGAATATATATAATTCTGAGAGGAGTCCTGGATTCTCTTTTTCACTTATCTTCATCCCATCCACTGATAATAGTTGCCCATTTACATTTTTTGCATTCCTGCTCCCCTGTCTAGAGAACAGAATAACAGAATTGGAAGGGGCCTTGGCGGTCTTCTAGTTTGTTTTGCACAAATGCTGAGGCGTCATTGAATCACTGCAGATTCAATGCTAGCTAGAAAATGTTCACTTATTTCATTCAGAACATGAATGAAATAATGCAGGAGACCCTATGCCGGTGATGGTTAACCTTTTTGGTGCTGAGTTCCCTAAGCATGCACCCGCACACTCGAATGCACGCACATGTGCCAGAACCCCCAAAACACAATGCGAGCCCCCTGTGCATGCACTCTGCCCCCCTGTGCTCTGCTTTGGCTTCCAGGTTGGTGCAGGAAGCTTCGCAGGAAAGCCTCTTGCACCAACCTGCAGCCCCCCCCACACACACATGCGCCCTGCCCCCCATGCATGCATGGCAAGAGACTTGAAGACCAGCTGGCTGGTGGGAGATGGAGCTGGGCTGGTGCGACGGTTGGCGTGCCCGCAGAGAGGGCTCTGCGTGCCACCTGTGGTACGTGTGCCATAGGTTTGCCATCATGGCCCTATACCATTTCAGACAAGTGGCTGTCCAGTGTCTTCTTAAAAGCCTCCAAAGATGGATCACCCACAACCTCTGAAGGCAAGCTGCTTCCCTGGTTAATTGTATTCCCTGTCAGGAAATTTCTCCTTAGTTCTAGGTTGCTTCTCTCCTAGATTAGTTTCCATCCATTGCTTCTTGTCTTGCCTTTCAGTGCTTTGGAAAATAGATTGTCCCCCTCTTCTTTGTGGCAGCCCCTCAAGTATTGGAACGTTGATGTCATGTCACCCCAGACCTCCTTTTCACTGGACTAGACTTGCCCTCATTCCTGCAACTGCTCTTTATATGTTTTAGTCTCCAGCCTTCTAATCGTCTTTGTTGCTTTTTTCTCTATTTCTTTCCAGAGTCTCTACATCTTTTTTATAATATTGTGACCAAGGCTGGATGCAATATTCCAAGTGTGGTCTTACCAAGACATTATAAAGCAGTACTAATATGTCATGTGTTCTTCATTCAATCCTCCTGTTAATGCAACCTAGGATTCTGTAGAAATTCTCAGTCATCCAGGTCACAGTTGTCCCAAAGGCCAAAGGTTTTCAGGAGGCAACTGGATTTTCTTGTTTTTTCTTTGAAGACGTTTTGCTTCTCATCCAAGAAGCTTCTTCAGCTCTGAGAAGATCAGCTCATCTTGGATGAGAAGCAAAAACATCTTCAAAGAAAAAACATAAAAGTCCAGTTGCCTCCTGAAAAAACAACTTTGGGGCAACCTAAGATTGTGTTGAGGGACGCAGTGGCTCAGGGGCTAGGACGCTGAGCTTGTCAATCGAAAGGTCAGCAGCTCAGCGGTTCAAATCCCTAGTGCTGCCGTGTAATGGAGTGAGCTCCCGTTACTTGTCCCAGCTTCTGCCAACCTAGCAGTTTCGAAAGCACGTAAAAATGCAAGTAGAAAAAAATATGGACCATCTTTGGTGGGAAGGTAACAGCGTTACGTGCACCTTTGGCATTGAGTCATGCTGGCCACATGACCATGGAGATGTCTTCGGACAGCGCTGGCTCTTTGGCTTTGAAACGGAGATGAGCACCGCCCCCTAGAGTCAGCAATGACTAGCACATATGTGCAAGGGGAACCTTTACCTTACCTTTACCTTTAAGATTGTGTTGCTTTTTTGGGAGAGAGCTTCTGCCACACACAGCTGGCTCCTATTTAAGTGATTATCCACTAGGACAGGAGTTCTCAACCTGTGGGTTGCGACTCCATTGGGGGTCAAATGACGATTTGCCAGGGGTCACCTAAGACCATCGGAAATATGGGAAGTATACTTGCGAGTCAAAGAATTGCACTCCAATGGTTGACTCCACAAGCCAGCTGCAGGCTCTTCAAATTGCTAGCCGAATTCAGCTTCAGGCGCAATGAATTAAAAAAGAGAGAAATCTTTGCTCTGATGTCTCCCTCTCAAGCCAGCTGCAATCACTCCTAATCGCTAGCCTAATCTGGCTTCCAGCGCGATAAACTTAATAAGGGAGTCTCCACTTTAATGCCTCCGTCCTCAAGGCAATTGCAAGCAGTTCAGATCGCTAGCCAATACGGCTTCAGGTGTGATAAACTCAAAACGAAAATAATTTTACGGTTGGGGTCACCACATTGTGGGGAATTGTATTAAAGGGGTCGCAGCACTATAAGGGTTGAGAACCACTGCACTAGGACTACAAGATCACTCTCACAACTATTGCTATTGAGCAAGATTTCACCTAATCTGTACCTGTACGTTTGATTTTTCTTGCCTAAGTGTGAAACGTTACTTTTCTCTACACTGAATTTCATTTTCTATGTTGCAGGCTCTGCTATCTTGTTACTGGTGGAGCACTGACAGAAAAATTAATTCCCAAAATCAGAAGTCATAGGAACAAGTAGCAATTACTTAGAGCTCTTTTCAGTATAACTCAAAACTTCCTGATGGTAAGATCTATATACAGTAGCTGTGGAACAGTCTACCTGTGGAGATTTTTTACAAAGAGACTGAGCAGTCACCTATTTTGGATGGAATAATTGGTTTTCTGGCATGTTTCCAAGGATTTCGTTCAATGATCTTTATGGTTCCGTTCAACTCTACAATTCCATTACTCTGTGATCTCAAGGATCACAGGAGAACTAGGGAAAAAAACCCTGATTCCTGCTTAAAATCCAGAAGAGTTACTTTCTACCAAGTCAACAGTCAGATTTATTATGGTCTTTGACCAGCCTTCACAGTAAAAGAGGTAGGGAGGGAGGTAGGGAGGGAGAGAGAGAGAGAGATTGAGAGATTCAGCAATTTGGGAAAAAATCACTAGGATAATAAAATGGCATATCTAAGATACGAGAATCTATCCTGATTTGATTTGATTTGACAGAATCAATAATATTGGGCTAGATGATTTGATGATTATAGTATCTGGCAATCTGCTATGATAATATAGTTTTGCCCAACTAAATGGCAGGAAATGCGGGAGGAAATGGAATATCCATAGTTACAGATGAGGAAGACAATGCTGAACCGAAGATGATTTCCCCTCTAAAAAAAAACAAAAAACTGATCACACTTTACTGCATTCTCAGGAAAAATAAGATCCCTCCGCCCTCCTCCATTTTAAAGGTAAATTATTTGGGAAGAAACTAATCTTCCTTACAGGCAACTATAACAGGTTTCCCCACAACACATAAATAAAACATGAAATGCATTTCTGTATCAACTAAATTAAGCACCGGAAATGGAAGGCAAATATTAAAGATGATTCATCAGCTGGTGAGATTCCCAGATGAACCTGGTTGTCCTTAGCTTTAAGCAGAATACTGGGTAAGATTGGTGATTCATCTAGTCCAACGTATTGGTACCCAACATTCTTATGAATGGTCACTATTTGCACATTGGAAAAAAAAGTATGAGTAAAAAAAAAAACACTTACTGAATCCAATCAGCCCCAAAGCCCTTGCAATGGCCCTCAAAGCTGAAAAGTCTGGATCAATGGTGAATTCAATTTACCTTCCTTACCAGCTCAGAAGTCTACACACCATGCTTCACTCTCTCTTGCACGTGTATCACATGCACATGCAGACCTTCTGCGCATGTGCAAAACACATCCCATGGGTGTCACCGGTGGGTGTCACTGATGGTTCGGATATCGCTACTAGATCGCCGAACCACCGGCCACAATCACTACTGGAACGTGAGATCCAGTCAGAACCAGGAGCATTTCACCCCTGGTCTGGATCTTTGTGTGGATATGAATATCCCCTGACTGGTACTTAGTGGATATATGACTTCTTAAGTTGATTATGGAATCTTGCCTGGAGAAGTTGATAGGACTGCTTTAGTCACCAAATTAAATTTAATGCTAAGTAATAGCTGGGCGCTCAGATAGTTTTGTTCAACTAATAAGCCAAAGCATCTGGATAATTAACTTACCTAACCTTTTATTCTGTGGATAAATGCAGGAGAAAATAATAATAGCAATAATGTGCATTTATTTAGCTTATTGCATCCTGATGAATCCTGAAAGTTTGATTCATGTTGACAGAAAAATGGGACAAGGTAGATTGTTCCTTGCTGGAAGACAGTGTTGTTGAGATGGAACAAGCTGGTCATTCCGTACCACTTATAATGATAAGAGCTCCCCTCTCCCTCCTGAGGGAGGCAGAGTTGAACAAATTACACTAGGTTGTTGTAACGCTGAAATCAGTATTTAGACTCCTTCAGAAGCTCACTGTGGATCAGACAGAAAGTATCGGTAAGCTTAACACCCCATTTCTCTCAAAGCCCAAATAAATGTCACAGAACTCTAGAAATAGGATACGAGTAGAGTTCCCCTTTCTAAAAGTAGCAATTGAACACTAAGACCTGCTGTCTCTGCTTCTGGAGGTAGTGGTGCTGGAATAGACAGCTGGAGAAGAAGTGTATGTGGTTTTTTTGGGGGGAGGGGGGAGGAATCTCAGCAATTGCACTGCGACTTCCCAGAGAAGAGGCAACGCATTTCAGAGCAGGGTTCGAGACAAGAGACTTCACAGTCTTGGATGTTAAAGGGAGAAAAAGGTTCAGAGTAGCCACACCCTAGAATCTCTCAAGGTATATTTATTAAATTAGAAGGTTATAGCTTTAGTCTGGCAAGATTCTGTCTCTTAAAGGTAAAGGTTCCCCTCGCACATATGTGCTAGTCATTCCCAACTCTAAGGGGCAGTGCTCATCTCCGTTTCAAAGCCAAAGAGCCAGCCCTGTCCAAAGACATCTCCGTGGTCATGTAGCCGGCATGACTAAACCCCAGAGGTACACAGAACGCTGTTCCCTTCCCACCAAAGATAGTCCCTATTTTTCTACTTGTATTTTTTTCGTGCTTTCTAACTGCTAGTTTGGCAGAAGCTGGGACAAGTAACGGGAGCTCACCCCATTACGCGGCGCTCGGGATTCGAACCACTGAACTGCCAACCTTTCGATTGACAAGCTCAGCATCTTAGCCACTGAGCCACCACGTCTCTTAGGTATAAGCAAATAAAGAATTGAAGCTGCTTCGATTTTACTGTATTGTTTTTGGCCTTAGGCCTGACAGTAGTATAGAATTAATAATATATCCTTTGAGTATACTCAACTCCTAATGAGTATATAAATGCATCCGTTGATGTGTTTCTTGTTTATTTGCAACACTATGGAGGTTACTTGGCATTGCCTTCTTTTGAAATTTTCTTTTATACTTCTGAGTCTAGCCTATTACCCTAGTAATAATATCCATGGCTCTATTTATTATCTTTTCAAAGGTATCTGTTTCAGGGGGTATTATCATATCTACCTCCTGCTGTATTCCGGGCTTGATTACAAGCTGAGAGTTTAGCCTTCCTTTGACCCAGGAGATTTTGTTTGCAAGAGAAGTTGCACTGGGGAAAAAAAAAATCACATTTTAAGTCTAGTTCCTGGTAACATTTGCTCACCTTTCTGGTACTAATAGATGTATCAATCTTTTCCTAGTTGAGTCTAGTTTTGTGTGCGTTCCAAAGTCTGTTCCAAATAATTTTTTTGGCATTAATTCACAGTTTATTTTTCTTAATAGTACGTACTAGAACATTGTTTAATAGTCAAGTGCTCGTATCATGAATTGGCATTATGCAATTTATTAATGCCTTTTTGGAGCCAACCATGGCATTGCAAATTCCGAGATGGACAGCGTCCAAAGACTAACTGCTTTCCTAGTGCGTGGCAGAGCCCTTTCCCATTACTGAGCTGAAATGTTCTTTACTCATCTTTAAGTTGATGGAAAATAATACTGGCATGAAATTTGCCATCCTTCATTGCTGATCCCCATCCTGCCTCTATTCTGTCTGTTCCCAAGTTCTGTAGTCAGCCTCCTAGTTAAAGTCCTTATGGGCTTTAACTGTTTTGAAATTGTCATTGGACTGTGTCAAAATATAGAAGAAAATACTCCTCCGGTTGAGGATGACTGAAGCCTGTCTTACCCATGGACTGGGTTAAGTGATGTGGAACAGTGGGGGCAAATATATGTGGTTTGAGCATGTGCTTGTTACTGAATGGGACAACTTGCTGCAGCCAATTCTCTGTGGCCAACTCATCGCGGGAGAACTCGATAGGGCCAATTCGCCATGGGACAATTCACTGCTGGACAATGTAATGATTCAATTTTTTTTAAATTTGAATTTATATCCCGCCCTTCTCCGAAGACTCAGGGCGGCTTACATTGTGTAAGGGCCTCTTGTGGCTCAAGAGACTAATGCAGTCTGTTATTAACACAGCTGCCTGCAATTACTGCAGGTTCTAGTCCCACCAGGCCCAAGGTTGACTCAGCCTTCCATCCTTTATAAGGTAGGTAAAATGAGGACCCAGATTGTTGGGGGCAATAAGTTGACTTTGTATATAAATATACAAATAGGATGAAGACTATTGCTAACATAGTGTAAGCCGCCCTGAGTCTTCGGAGAAGGGCGGGATATAAATGTGAATTAAAAGAAAATGTGTTAAGCAATAGTCTCATCCATTTTATATTATATACAAAGTCAACTTTTATTGCCCCCAACAATCTGGGTCCTCATTTTACCTACCTTATAAAGGATGGAAGGCTGAGTCAACCTTGGGCCTGGTGGGACTTGAACTTGCAGTAATTGCAAGCAGCTGTGTTAATAACAGGCTGCATTAGTCTGTTGAGCCACCAGATTTAATGATTTAAAAATCATTTTAAGAAACATTTTAATTTTGGTCATTCACATTTCATTTTGTCCATCCTTTGGCATCTTTTCTTTAACGAGTCTCTATTCCACTATTTCTTCGATATTAGTGTAATTCTTGTCCCGCAGCAACTTGGCCATGGTGACTTGTCCCACAGCAAGTTAGCTGCGCTACATTGGTTGTGATAAGTTGTCATAGATCCTGTTTCTTATGTGTGATTGAGAACACATCCCAAATGAAGCCAGGGTATCTGAGGAGCTGTCTCACCTCAATGGGATGGACCCATCCAGCGGAAGATATCTACTTCAGACCTCATCTGCTAAAGAATGTTAATGACTTGGGTCATTTTTGCTGTGGTTCCCACCCTCTGGAAAAATATCCCTTTGAGGCCGGCCCCCAAATCCTGGGTCCTCCAGAGCCTTAAAAGCTGGCTCTGCTGGTTGCCCTGGGTTCTCGAGAGAGCTGCTTTATGCAAGGGGTGGAGAGAAGATCCACACCCTATGTTGTCTCTTCTTAATTTTAATAGAATACTTTATTTTTTCCCAAACGCCATAACCCTGTTAAACAAATAATTCCTTCAACACTGTCAAACTATTCACTAAGTCTGCATTACTATTACTATTAGTCTTCTCATCGTTCCTATCACCCAACTCCTCTTACTTACTGTATGACTGCATGCCTGTAACTTTTTTGGTTGTATCCTTACAATTTATATTGCTATTGTTTCCTAGTATGATTTGATTGCTTATTTGTATCCTATGACTATCATTAAGTGTTGTACCTTATGATTCTTGACGAAGGTATCTTTTTCTTTTTATATACACTGAGAGAGTATGCACCAAAGACAAATTCCTCGTGTGTCCAATCACACTTGGCCAATAAAGAATTCTGTTCTCCGGTGCAGAAGCTCTCGGTGTACATGCAAAGCAGAAGAGTAATACTAATCATCATCATAATACCAATAAGAGGGGGTAGTAAAGAAGATAAGAAGGATAGTAATAACACTACAGTCACATAACATGGTTAAATAGACATAAAAGACAGTTTTGGGAGAATTAGGTGATCAGCAGAGTTATGCCACCAGGGAAAATACTGTCCCTGCATCTACTTGTTTGTGGTATGCAGTGACATATATATGTGTCACTGCATACCACTGTCTGGTTCGGTTCTGCAACCCAACAAGAAAGACACAGACTTCAGAGGATAATTAGAACTGCAGAAAAAATAATTGCTACCAACCTGCCTTTCACTGAGGACCTGTATATTGCACGAGTCAAAAAGAAGGCTGTGAAAATATTTACAGACCCTTCGCATCCTAGACATAAACTGTTTCAACTCCTACCCTCAAAACGACACTACACAGCACTGCACACCAGAACAACTAGATACAAGAACAGTTTTTTCCCAAACACCACCACTCTGCTAAACGAATAATTCCCTCAACGCTGTCGAACTATTTACTAAATCTGCACTACTATTAATCTTCTCATTGTTCCCATCACCAATCTCTTTCCATTTATGACTGTATGACTGTAACTTTGTTGCTGGCAATCCTTATGATTTATATTGATATATTGACCATCAATTGTGTTGTAAATGTTGTACCTTGATGAACGTATTTTTTCTTTTATGTACACTGAGAGCATATGCACCAAGACAAATTCCTTGTGTGTCCAATCACACTTGGCCAATAAAAAATTCTATTCTATTCTATTCTATTCATATAGTGACATCCTATAGTGACATCCCAAGGGGACGAGTTGAAACCCAAGCATGTGAGGGGTCTGTAGATATTTCCTCAGCCCTCCGTCTGACCTTTTTTACAAACCACCCAATCAGGGGTGGGTTCTACTTACCTTTACTACCGATTCGCAACACGGCCACACGCGCAGAAGCTTCCTGATGATGTCCAGGTCAGTGAGCGGAGCCTCCCGCCGGTTTTACTCCCAATTTTTGCGAACCGGTCCAAACCAGGGGCAATCCTCCACTGCACCCAATACTACCATAGTGAGATGGTTGGCATATAAATGTAATAAATAAATAAATGGAGGCTCTAGATCAGGGTATATAACTAAGTGTGGATTCTTCTGCTCACTCTCCTTGTGTTCTGACAGTGCAGCAAATTAAGTAATGCTGGCAACCAAGGTAGTCCATGAGCTGGTCAAAATATCTCCCCTTATGACCTTCATGGTTATGGCACAGGGTAAAAATCACCACTGCAAGAAAGATAAATCAAGGAACTTTTGCAAGGGAGCTTGGGCCATAAAGTAATTTTGCAATACAAGGGCATAAATCTTTAAAGGCAAAGGCTCCGCTTTGGCTCAGCCGATAGATCAAGGTAAGATGAGACCAAGGTGAGAGTCAAAATCTGCACAGGGGGAGGACTTTAAATTTAGAGGATTGGCTTAAAACTTCCAAATGGAAGGCATTTTTTTTCTTTAATCTTGTAACAAATATTTCACTTGAGCTAGAAATTTCAATAACAGTCATTTCGAGTTTCATTTTGAGTCGGTTTCCATCAAAACTCTACAAAAGGTCAAAAATGTACAGATCATTTCTAAATTCATGGCTTTTGGAGGAAATAGGTGGCAGCCTAGAATTGTAGAAAATCTTCATACAGGGATTGTTTTTGCTTCTGAGCCTTACGGAAATATTTTCTGTGCGTTGAAATACTAAGTCCGCCCCACGTTATCGGTTCTAACCAAAGTCAGTGACATTGCTTGGAAACAGGCACTTGATTAAAGGATTCCTAGCTTATTAGCCATGTGAGTTAGAGCCAATCAATGAACTAATTCTGTTAAATTTGAATATGAATAAACCTGTTGTTTTGAAGCAAGAAAACCCCAGAAGCTATCACTTTTAGAATCTGTGGGTATGATTTAAGGTATCACTTTAGAAGAAGCGTGTATCCTACAGTATATGGGGAACAAAGGGAATGCATCTTAGCTATTGCATTTTTAATAAAGCAAGTATGTGCATGGAATTATGTGCATATATCTAAAAAAGAAGCAATTCGATCCAATACTGATGAAATTGGCCCAGTGACACAGAGAGTATTGTTTTTATTAAATTTCATTCTGTATATATGCGCACGCACAGAGGCATTTTGTCAACATTTCATTTTGCTATGTCTTTTATGCATTCACTTGGGAATAAACTAATTAAACTCTGCAGGGCATATTTTATATTAAATATGCATATAACAGCATTTTTAAACTCCATTTACTTTACTCATCCACTCTTCCTCAAATTTGGCATGGGATATTCCTTCAGCTCTTGTGTTAACTTTGGACATTTTCCATTTCTGATACATCTTTTTTTTTAAAAAAAAAAATATTATTTTGTTTAAAATACAACAAACTGAAGCAACCCATTTTCTGCGAATAAATGGCTTTGAGGTGATGTTGTTACAAACCATCTTTAAATCATGTTACAAATACATGTTTACGTATAGCTAGATAAAGGTATAAAGTTTCCCCTGTCCAGTCATGATTAACTCTAGGGGGTGGTATTCATCTCCATTTCTTAGCCAAGGGAGTCACTGTTGTCCAAATATATATTTGTGGTCATGTAGCCAGCATGACTATATGCCAAGAGGCATGGAAGGCTGTTACCTTCCCACCAAAGTGGTACCTATTTATCTACTTGCATTTGTATGTTTTTGACTGTTAGGTGGCCAGGAGCTGAGGCAGGGACAGGAGCTCACCCCTTGCATGGCACTTAGGTTTCAAACCCGGACTGTCAACTTTCCAGCTGACAAGCTCAGCGTCTTTAACCACTGAGCTATCATGTGGGTCCCTCCCACCATATCTTCCTTACCCGATATCAATTTACGTTCTTGTCAATGTATTAATGACTAGCAGAGGCATGGTAACAAGTCAGCCAATGAATAGGGCTTAGTAACAAGGTCAGCCAATGGGAGCTGAGACAGTAAGGAGCCCGGGCATGGCTTAGCTGCCCTTAGTTCTGAGTGCTGTGCTCAGAATTGAAACTGAAACTGTTCTCTCCTCTGCCTGTGTTTGCTTGTACTTGCTACCACGTTGGAAAACCTGTTTTGGTATTGTATATTTACTTATGTGTTATGTATATAAAGAGAAGTTAATGAATCCTGTTGAATCAGTTACCTGTGTGTGCTTTCTGGATGTGATTGCTGCTGCAAACTCTTGACACTTCTTAGGTATTGCAGTATCAGGATGATGGTTTCTTCAGAGTGTAATCACTCAAATGAGAAGGCAATGACAATATTAGTGCCACAATTTCTCTGGACTTTGCAGTACTTTCAATATACTCATACTTTAAAAAATATATTGAAAGTGTGGGCTTTTATTGAAGTAACATTTGGGGAGGGGGAATCACTTTAATGTTTAATGTGTAAATAATCCCAAAGTTTTGTATCTGTGCTTGGAAAAATTTTGATCGGTGACAATCAGGACTGACATTTTATAAAATAAATATGCAAATATAAAAAGAAAATAGAGCTGCAGGAAAAAAAGCAAATAGGCAAACTCGTGGACACCTCCAGCTTTTTATTCATGCTAGCAAACTGCCATCTGTGAATTAATCATGCTACTGTTTTCTCACCTTTCCATATGGATGCTTTCAGAAGACGGTTGCATCCATCTGTCCTGAACTGCCTTCTGGGGAGCTTTATCCTCTATTTTATGAATCTGGTCTACTCTTGAAGCCATGTGCTTCATAATACTTTCATGGATGAAGTCTCTTTGGCTTAACGCAAGTGAAGTAGAATCAGGGGGTCAAGTGATTATCTCTTTTACCCTTTGATAAAGGACATATAAGGTGGCTCAGTGGCTTAGATGCTGAGCTTGTCGATCGAAAGGTCGGCGGTTCAGCGGTTCGAATCCCTAGTGCCACGTAACGGGGTGAGCTCCCATTACTTGTCCCAGCTTCTGCCAACCTAGCAGTTCGAAAGCACGTAAAAAATGCAAGTAGAAAAATAGGGACCACCTTTGGTGGGAAGGGAACAGCATTCCACGCGCCTTTGGCATTTAGTCAGGCTGGCCACATGACCATGGAGTCGTCTTCGGACAGCGCTGGCTCTTCGGCTTTGAAACGAAGATGAGCACTGCCCCCTAGAGTCAGGAACAACTAGCACATATGTGCAAGGGGAACCTTTACCTTTTAAAGGACATATCTCTTCTACACTATAGTAAAAGGTAAAGGACTCCCTGTGGATTTTACTCCGCTAGTCGTTGCCAGCATTAGGGGGCGGTGTTCATCTCGGTTTCAAGGCTATTAAGCCAGCACTGTCTAAAGACATTTCAATAGTCAAGTGGCCAACATGATATCACAGAGCAGGGTTATCTTCACACCAAAGTGGTACCTATTTATCTATTTGCATTTCTTGAAATTTTTTTATTAGGTTATAGAATATTATAAAATAGAAAATATGAAAGTAAATTTTCTACTTTATTTCTATGCTTTCGAACTGCTAGGTTGGCAGGAGCTGGGGAAAGTAACAGCAGCTCACCTCATCCCAGGGCACTCGGGTCTCGAACCTGGGCTGCCGGCTTTCCTTAATGCCGAGCCACCGTGCTTCCCCGCTACACTACAATAGCAACTTAGAAATCCAAAATACAAAGAACGAGTATTAAAATCTTAGGTGGACCAGAATAGCCTCGCTCAATCAAAAGCCAAAAGTGTGTTTAGTTTTATTGTCCTGATTTCCCAACAGCTTGGAAGCTATGAAGCAGTCATTATGCAACTTCTGTAAACAACATCTCTAGCAACATAACTAGCGATATGACATCTCTAGCAATATGATGAGCAGAAAGGAGCAGGTTGTAGACCGGAGCGCATGCACACGTTACAAAATACTGTCTTCTATTTATGAAGATTACAGGTGCTGGCCAAGTTGCTGATCAATATTTCTTATTGAGTGAGAATTGGAACATGTGATGCCCTCAATGCTTAGGTCTAATGATGCAATTACCGTAACTGTAAATTTAGTCCTCGGTTTACACAGGACATATGGCATTTGATTTCATTTCAATCAATGTTTGTAATCCCTGCCATGATGGGTTGTCTCTTTTACATTCTGATAGTTGGATGAAGACTGGCACTTACAGTTCGTGAGCTGCATGATTGAATGGTGAAGCAAAGCTTATGTTTCTTTGGATTCAATCTAAGCAGACACTGTTTTAAATGTAATTTCTCTCCCTCTCTCCCTCCCTCCCTCTCCCTCTCTCCCCCCTCTCCCTCCCTCCCTCTCTCCTTCCCTCTCTCTCTCCTCCTCCTCCCTCTCCCTCCTTCCCTCTCTCTCTCCCTCCTTCCCTCTCTCTCCCTCCTTCCCACCCTCTCTCTTTCCTTCCCCTCTCTCCCTCCCTCCCTCCCTCTTTCTCCTTCTCTCGTCTATGGTTAAAATACTGTATTTTTTCAAATTCTTCTGTTAACACATGGTTTGCTGAAGAATGGTTGATTAATCAATTAAGTGCAATTATTTTAATAAACCGAACCTGACTAGGTGCCCATCCTGACTACGTGGTGGGTATAAGGAGAGCAGAAAAAGCAGTGAGAGCTTTGTCAATCTTCATGCAAGTTCCATCTTCAGTGACAGCCCAAGCAGCTATTATTATTTAGTCTAATGGCAAAAATTTGTGGCTGACCAGTTGACAGAGTACGTGAAAGGAGTGGGATGAACTATAAATGAAGTATAAGGCATGTAACAATATAAATAGCTAATGTGTATATCAGATCGACACCAGCTAATAGGGCAAGTTGATTGTTTATTTGTTTGCTTTGGCAGAACTATTGATCTCAACAATGAAAGAAAATGGTGAAGTGAATGGTGAAGTGAAGAACGGTTGCAGGAACTCGGTATGCCTAGTTTAATGAAAAGAAGGACTAGGGGAGACATGATAACACTGTTCCAATATCTCAGGGGTTGCCACAAAGAAGAGGGAGTCAAACTATTCTCCAAAGCATCTGAGGGTAGAACAAGAAGCAATGGGTGGAAACTAATCAAGGAGAGAAGCAACTTAGAACTAAGGAGAAATTTCCTGACAGTCAGAACAATCAATAAGGGGAACAACTTGCCTGCAGAAGTTGTGAATGCTCCAACACTGGAAATTTTTAAGAAAATGTTGGATAGCCATTTGTCTGAAATGGTGTAGGGTTTCCTGCTTGGGCAGAGGGTTTGACTAGAAGACCTCCAAGGTCCCTTCCAACTCTGTTATTATATTATATCTCCAAAGAGATTGTTCACTATGTGGTTAAAAAAAATATATGGGCAATTGATAGAGCAAACATAGGGCATGGAATAAAACTGAAGGAAATCCACCAATTCCACCTCTCTATGCCACTCTATTTTTCATTACACATTATCGGTGGTTGTTTTTCCCGAGTGTAGATGAGACTGGATGGGAAGGGAAAGAAAACCAAGGAATGCACCAATTTCTTGCATTAAAATTAAATCTGCAAGAAGAGCCCTACTAACTTCATTTCCCAGCCGTGGGCCCAGCACAAATTATGTTTACCTACTTCTCTGCCAACTCAAGGTTTGGAAGGAGCCATGATTAACTATGAAGATCAGCTGTTTGCACAATGTATTAAACCGCTAACTTTGGTTTATAGAGCATAGTGTTTGAGCTGAAACAACACGCTGTATCAAAAGAAGAAAATCATGTCATAGCTTAGCATGATATGTGAACTCAGTTTTCAGCTGACTATGAACACTTCTTTCTTAATTTTAGGTCTTTCCCCTCCCCCCACCTTGGGATATAACAAATATTCAGGGTATTGCAGGGTCATTTTAAGTCTGCCAGATGCTGACAAGGAAACTCAAGCCAAGCAGGAAAGAGCATCTTCCTTAAGTGCTTAAGGACATAAAATTAATTTAACTGGTTCCTGGGAGTCGTTTTAATTGAAATCTTTTAACTAATAGCTACAATGGTTTCCAGAGCTACATCCTGTGTTGATCACTCTTTGTTCAAGTTTCTGCTCAAGGAAACCATGGTCAAATTCATTAAAAAAGTGCTCTGTAAATTACGTGTTCTCTGTTTTGATGGGAAATAGCCAGGGTTGAAACACGGCTATAGCCAGAGGCTTTCGAAGTAGAGAAAGTTTGGGGGAACTCTGAATAAATTGTCTGCCAGACACATTGTTAATGAAGTCTTATGGTGGGACCCAACTCAAAAAGTCTTGACCTGCATAAATGCCATCTCTTTTTTTGGGGGGGGGGTTTGCATGTGCTCTTTCAAGCACATGGAGTTACCATTGTTACCATCCTAATTTCTCCATCAAATGGTCCAGATGTCATGGAACCTCACAGATCAATGGAAGGTCTCCAGGATGGACAGAATATTGATCTTTGCTAGAGCAGTCTCTCTAGCAGTCATCACTGTCACCTCTGAGGCAGTGAAGGAAATCGAGTATCTGAAGTGGTGGATATTGATTGGGAAAATGTGTAACTTATGTTCATCTCAATGGCTGAAAATAAATATTGTGCAAGGCCGAATATCAGACGCTAGGGTCAAGCAGCTGAAAAGACTGCTGTTTTGATGCTCATTATCCCCAAAATAGTAGGGACACAGTGGCTCAGGGGCTAGGACGTTGAGCTTGTCGATCGAAAGGTCGGCAGCTCGGCGGTTCGAATCCCTAGTGCTGCTGTGTAACGGGGTGAGCTCCCGTTACTTGTCCCAGCTTCTGCCAACCTAGCAGATTCGAAAGCACGTAAAAATGCAAGTAGAAAAAATAGGGACCACCTTTGGTGGGAAGGTAGCAGCGTTCCGTGCGCCTTTGGCATTGAGTCATGTCGGCCACATGACCACGGAGACGTCTTTGGACAGCGCTGGCTCTTTGGCTTTGAAACGGAGATGAGCACCGCCCCCTAGAGTCGGCAACGACTAGCACGTATGTGCGAGGGGAATCTTTACCTTTACCTTATCCCCAAAGTACTTCTCTGGCCTCTTGCACAGGGTAAGAAGGATGGACTTATTGAACTTTCAGTCTGGTCCAGTGAAGTTCTTAATATTTGTCCTGCAAAACTACTGTAAAATGGTTTGCTTATTTAGCATCAGTGGTGGGATTCAGCCGGTTTGGACGAATTTACTTTAATCCCACCACTGTTTAGCATAATTTATCCCGGATGTCAATATTACAAGCACATTGATTGGATAACTGTAGTTTCATCCTAGAGCCGTGATGGTGAAAACTATGGCATGCGTGCCAGAGGTGGCACGCAGAGACCTCTCTGTAAGCATGCGCGCCATCGCCAGCTGCTCTTCTGATTTCCGGCGCGCTGGCCAGTTGGTCTTCATGGGTGCCAGAACGCCAGAAAATGGCCTGAAAACAGCCAGGAAAACAACCAAAAACCAGGCATGCGCCTGCCAGCTAGCTGGTCTTTGGGTTTCCGGTGCTCCGGCGTGCGCACATGCACGCAAGTTCCAGTTTGGGCACTTGGTCCCGAAATGATTCGCCATCACTGTCCTAGAGCAAGGAGGGAACACTGGCTTTCTATAACACACAAAGTACGCAGAAATTAAATTAACAATTTATTGCGAAATCTGCAGTAGAAGATCGCTATAGTGTCTTTTAATATTTTATTAATAAGGAAGACAACAGCCCCCTGAGGTAAACTTGGATTATTTAGGATAACCAGAAGCGGGTCTGATGTGAGATGAGTTCTACCTGGATATCAAAAACAAATCAGAATCTGTCCTGTTTCTTACCTGGAGCTAATGCATCCTATTTAACAGGCTGATAGCCATGTTCTGAGTTTTCCAAAGAATGGAATGTGTCAAAAGTTGTCAGATCACTTCCCCCTTCGATGAAGGCATCTGTAGCCTCTCCGAGATCAAAATACAAAGCTGAAGGATGGGGAAAAGAACTTACATCCAGGTTTTCCCTCTGAAGTGGCCTTCTTGATTATATTCTGAGGAGGGTTATGGATCTCTTCAGTAATAAAAACAACGTCTACCTGTCCATTAGCGTATTTGAGTGTCTAATCATCTCTTAACTCCATGCAGGGAGTCTGCACTAAGATCTCTTCAACTTGGAACTGTTAATGGCTTTAATACATGTTTGCAGCCTATGTGGAAAATATGAGAAACTGCTTGAGGATCTTATTTAAACCATTATCCTCTCTTCCCTCACTTGTCTTCTTTGAGATTTCTTGCCTGAGAGAATGAGGGGGCAGGCCAGGCTGTGTGCAATCTGTGATCGTTTCAGAATCTCTTTTTGTGACACCAACAGCTTAGGAACATGCACGCCCAGTGTGTCTGCCTTTTTGGAAACGTAAGTGGAGAAACAGAATGTTATCACAAATAAAGATTCTGAGCATGTTGAGCACTAGCTGCTCAAAAGGTATGTGCTCGGATTTAGGAAAAAAAATAGGCTGCCCTACATGTATTTTATTTATTCATTTATTTATATATATCACATTTTTTATTATTTTTATACAAATAAGCCAAGGTGGAGAACAACACCTATTCCTCTTTCTTATTTTCCCCATGACAACCTAGTGAGGCTGAGAGAGAGAACAGAATAAAATAGAATAACTTTATTGTCACTATGAATGTATACTGATCAGCAGACATTAAAATGAAATTTCGTTGCATACACCTCTCAAAGGGTCACCAACTCCAGAGAGAGACTGGCTTAAAAGTCACCCAGTTGGCTTTCATGCCTAAGGCAGGACTAGAACCCGTGATCTCCTGGTGATTGGCCCTAAATCACCCAGCTAACTTTCATGCCTATGGCAGGACTAGAACTCACAGTCCATTGGTGATTGGCCCAAAATCACCCAGCCAGATTTCATGCCTAAGGCGGAACTAGAACTCACAGTCTATTGGTGATTGGCCCAAAGTCACCCAGCCAGCTTTCATGCCTATGGCGGAACTAGAACTCACAGTCTATTGGTGATTGGCCCAAAGTCACCCAGCCAGATTTCATGCCTATGGCGGAACTAGAACTCACAGTCTACTGGTGATTGGCCCAAAGTCACCCAGCCAGCTTTCATGCCTATGGCGGAACTAGAACTCACAGTCTATTGGTGACTGGCCCAAAGTCACCCAGCCAGATTTCATGCCTAAAACAGGACTAGAACTCACAGTCTATTGGTGATTGGCCCAAAATCACCCAGCCAGATTTCATGCCTAAAACAGGACTAGAACTCACAGTCTATTGGTGATTGGTCCAAAGTCACCCAGCCGGCTTTCATGCCTAAGGCAGGACTAGCATTCATGGTTTCCCAGTTAGGGAGGCTGATACCTTAACCATTAGACAAAAATTGGCTCTCGGTGCATTTTTATACTTCTTAAACCAAGAGCCATATAGCAACATTTGCAGGATTAAAATCTGAAATCTTTTTTGAATTTTCCAGCCCGTGAAAAATGATGAGCCAGTCGTGGCTTTGGATATATCTGAGTACCATAGCCAAGATTTTAATTATTTGTATCTGTGGTTTTAAAAAAGTGGTTTTCAGACCCTTTTCTTCATAGACAAATACTCCTTCTTACATCATCCTGCATTCTTCACTCATGGAGTTACCACCCCAACATTATGAATTTGGATGCAGCTCTCTGTGATTGGGACGTTCTGGATTTTCTGTGCATTGCTGCATATGCAATTCATCTAAAGACATCATAGGAACATAATTTTGGCATGTAGTCAATTATTGGCTTGTCTATTGGTTTATGTTCTCGCTTTACAGCAGAGTGGCTTGAAGCCACATCTCTAATGTGATCAAGACTGGGATTTTCCATTTTCCTGCTTTTGATTTTAATTTCCCTCCCTCCTTTGGTTCACCCCCCTTAACTCAATGGATATGAATTTTTTCCTGCCGCTTTTAATTAATAAACCGTCAGGCGTAAAGAATCAGGACCATTCCTAAGGTTGCAGCAAAGACAATTTACTGAAGCATCTAGTCAACTAATAGTGATGGTAAAAGTTTCCCTGCAGTCCTGTCTGACTTTAGGGGTCAGTTCTCATCTCTGTATTTTGGCCAAGGGAGCAAGCGTTATCCAAAGACACTTTCCATGGTAACGTGGCCAACATGACTATACACCAAACGTGCATGGAATACCTTTCCGCTGAAGTGGTACCTATTTCACCTACTTGCCTTTGCATCGGGGTGAAATGCTACCGGTTCGGACCTGTTGTGTCTTGCCCGCCCTCAGAGCAGCCGGGGCCTTCTTATCTGCTCTCGAACACGGAGGAATGTATGCCTCCCGGCCCCAGTCCTGGCTCCATGCCCAGACAAACTGCAGAAGCGAAAGAATCAGGACCATTCCTAAGGTTGCAGCAAAGACAATTTACTGAAGCATCTAGTCAACTAATAGTGATGGTAAAAGTTTCCCTGCAGTCCTGTCTGACTCTAGGGGTCTGTATTTTGGCCAAGGGAGCAAGCGTTATCCAAAGACACTTTCCATGGTAACGTGGCCAACACGACTATACACCAAACGTGCATGGAATACCTTTCCGCTGAAGTGGTACCTATTTCACCTACTTGCCTTTGCATCGGGGTGAAATGCTACCGGTTCGGACCTGTTGTGTCTTGCCCGCCCTCAGAGCAGCCGGGGCCTTCTTATCTGCTCTCGAACACGGAGGAATGTATGCCTCCCGGCCCCAGTCCTGGCTCCATGCCCAGACAAACTGCAGAAGAAGGAGCACCTCCCGGCCCAGCCCTGACTCCATGCCCAGGCAAACGGAGCAGCTAGACCCCTCCCCCTCCTCCACAGCATCTAGTCAACTAATAGTGATGGTAAAAGTTTCCCTGCAGTCCTGTCTGACTCTAGGGGTCTGTATTTTGGCCAAGGGAGCAAGCGTTATCCAAAGACACTTTCCATGGTAACGTGGCCAACACGACTATACACCAAACGTGCATGGAATACCTTTCCGCTGAAGTGGTACCTATTTCACCTACTTGCCTTTGCATCGGGGTGAAATGCTACCGGTTCGGACCTGTTGTGTCTTGCCCGCCCTCAGAGCAGCCGGGGCCTTCTTATCTGCTCTCGAACACGGAGGAATGTATGCCTCCCGGCCCCAGTCCTGGCTCCATGCCCAGACAAACTGCAGAAGAAGGAGCACCTCCCGGCCCAGCCCTGACTCCATGCCCAGGCAAACGGAGCAGCTAGACCCCTCCCCCTCCTCCACAGCATGTGAGCCTGAGGAGGGTTTATTACCAACAGCTGATTGGAGTGACCCTCGCATCAGAAGATTGGATAGGCGGAGGCAACAGAAGGAAGGGAGGGGCAGGCCTTAATGAGTGCTGAGTCATGGAGCCACACCCCATGGCCTATATAAAGGATCTGCTTTCTGGCAGTCTCTGAGTCAGGCAAAAGTCGAAGTTATCTTGCTGAAGTCACTTACTGGTCTCCTGCCTGCTCTGAGGACTTTGCTAGGACTTTGGGCAGAGCTGCAGAGGCAAGCCTGATTCGGATTTCCCTGACCCGGCCGTCAGCGGAGGAGTGGGACACGACAGGACCAGTTCGACTGAACCAGTAGTGGCAGCGGCACGTGGTTCAGAGAACTGGTAGCAGCGGCAGCATGAGGCTCCTCCCACCTGCCCAGACGTCGTTATTTCCTGGTTTTAACCAGGAAGTAACCTGTTTTTGATCCTCTGTGCATGCGCAGAATGCTTTGTGTATGTGCAGAGGGTCCAAGCGTGCACATGACACGTGCACATGGAGTGCACACTTCCGAACCGGTAGGGAAGGTAAGTAGATATCACCCCTGCTTTACATGCTTTCGAACTGCTAGGTGGGCAGGAGCTGGGGCGAGCAATGTGAGCTCACCCCATCGCATGGCACTCAGGTCTCAAACCCAGGTTGTCAGCTTTCCAGCCTTTAACCGATGAGCCACTGCACCCCCTGAAGTCAACTAATAGTCAGCACTAAATTTGCACTAGATAAGGGTCAATAGAATTCAAGGGATGGGGCTGAAGTTGGATCCTTTGTGACAACATAAAGATTCTAAACTGATGACATATTTAACTCCAACCCAGTTCTGCCTGCTCTTCTATATAAACTCAATCATATCATTATTTCCTATGTCAAAAATGGCAGGATGTATTGTTTATTTAGTAGATTCCTAAGCCACTGTAATTAAGCACCACTCAGTAGCATACACAAATAGCAATAGCACTTAGACTTACATACTGCTTCACAGTGCTTTACAGCCTTCTCTAAGCAGTTTACAGAACCAGCATATTTCTCCCAACAATCTGGGGTCCTCATTTTACCAACCTCAGAAGGATAGAAGGCTGAGTCAATCTTGAAACTGGTGAGACTCGAACTGCCATATTGCAGTCAGCCGGCAGTCAGCAGAAGTAGCCTGCAATACCGCATTCTAACCACTGTGCCACCTCGACTCTAATAATTACTAAATGTAAAGCAGCCACAATATAATAATAGATTACAAAAGTTAAAAAGTGTAACTTAAATCACGTATACAGTGTTCACCAAATCAACTAACTTTAAAAGTTGAAATCAATTAATTTTATTTTTTAAAACTGAAAGAAAACTTACTAAAACTCTAAAAGCTCTCTTGGGAAGCTCTACTCTAATTGCTCCAGGAAGGATAATGATTCAAAGCCAATCTACTTTCTTGGAAAAAACTGCCTCATAATATAGGAGCCGTATATTGAGAAATACCTCCCTCGGGCTTCAACCTCCCTAACCCCATGATACTGGGAATTGACAAGCACAGTTTCCCGATAAATTCTTATCAGGCAGGGATGATTTTTATTAAGTAGGAGCAATTGCTCAGTATGGCAACAATTTGTGGCAACTGCACAACCAAGACTGGTAGGTGTAATCAGAAGAAGCTAATCAAAATAAAAATGTAGATTGCTGAATCCTGGCTTGTACTTATTTGATCTGAACAGGTTTTGCATGCTGTAGATAAACGATCTTGATCAATTGGAATCTGTGTTAGAAATATGTCAAAGTTTGCTGAAATGAAGTTGGAACTGCTGAAGCTTCTGAGAAATCAACCTTTCTTGACTTGATTGATCAGCCAGTTGGTTGTGGTCATCATGTAGCATCAGTAACTGGAGACGTTGTAATTCAGGAGTTGGCAACTAAGACTTGTGGACTTCAGCTCCCAGAATTCCTCAACCAGCCATGATGGTGTTGCGGTCTGCTGGCAGCTGCGGAGCTGGCCGCAGAGTTGGACAGTGAGGAGGCTGGGAAGGAACATGGGCCAGTCCTGGAATCTGGGGAAGGCTGGGATTAAGGCTATGCGCTGAAGACAGAGATGGGGCCTGGGCCATCTAAGAGTTATGTGCGGACTCCAGAGCCTCCAGAGTTAGACATCAACGAGCCAGAGGAACAGGTGTTCCCAGTGCGTGCATGTACAGAGCTGCCAGAAAGCAAGAACAGTTAAAACAAAGGGGACAACTCGGGAGTAAGGTTTGGAGATGATTGGCCCCTCCCATAAGACATAAAGGAGGAGCAAAGGCATGTGGGCCTTTGCAGGAAGCAACTGTTGTTTGTGCTGGCCAGTTTCAATACTGCAGCTCTGTTTTGACTCTGTATTCTGTGTTGCTTTGCAAAGTTAATTGCCAATTAGGTCTTGGCAGCATGTCAAGGGAGATAAAGGTGGGTGCTTATCAGCCTTATTCCAAAAACTGTGGCAGACTTCTGTCAGACTCTTTACAACTATTTGGGACTCATCTGTGAATGAACAGATTAAAAATGAACAGCTCTGAATGAGCAGAATTCACAGCCGTTGAAATAAAAAGAGGGGTTTTGGGACTCATTGGTGCTTTTACTGTATCAGGAAGCCTAGATCGGAACAGGTGGCTGGAAAATTTTGGCAATTGAAGTCCACAATTCTTAAAATTGGCAAGGTTGGCTATCTGTGTTCTAATTGGAGATGACAGCAGTGTTCCCTTATTGTAACCATCTCCTAAACATTTCTTAAGAAAGCCATCGGGAGGTTCCAAAAAGCTTGAATTAACACCAAATGCTATGAGGATATTTTTAAGCAGAAGACAATATTTGTACAAATGATTCCCATCAGTGAGAAGAATTGAGATAGCTTATAAAATCATTATCTCAGTGGGGGCCATAATAAATAGGCCATCACTCATGGTCAAAAAGAAGACTTGGTTCCCTTGCTTTTCCAACTACATGTAGACTTGTAAAACCTCACCCACCCACCCTGCTTTCAGACACAGAGCAATTATTTCAGGATGACAAAAATGATTAAATATTTTACCACCTCCTTCCTTTCCTCTATATTAGGAGAAAATGAGATGTAGAAATCTGTGGGCCCTCTAAATTGTCGCCACCTTAATAAAATGACAGGCAAGGGACATGGAGGCAGGGATGTATATCCTATAAATCAAGAGCAGAGGGAGGTAGAAGGATGAAGTTTAATCAGACTTTGTAGGAAACTATTCTCTGTGCACTTTCATCTTGCTGCTGGCTCATTTGTCTTCTCCAGTTTTTGTGTTTGCCACCTGGACATTTACTCTGCTATCAACAATTTTGGAAGGTACAAGAAAGATAGGAAATGGAACACTGGGATCCATGAAATTAAAGCTAACTAGATATGTGCAGTCCCTCCCTCTCCCTCCCTCCCTCCCTCCCTCTATCTTTCTCTCTTTCTCTCCCCCCCCCGCCCACCCACTTTTTCCCCCAACTTACTCTTGCAAAAAACAAATGTGTATCAGTTAAAGTCTGGCTGTGGAGCAATATGTTCAGGACTCTCTGTCAATGACAGAGTCCCAAGGTTATTGAATTGGAGGCAGGCAGCTTGGAATCCAAATGGAAGCATTGGCTATCTGCTTGAACCCATTCAGTGGCATCCCCATTCTTGGGAATTGGTTCTGTCATCAAAGTGTACCTAAAATTAGGTACATTTCTTGCCAGCTTTCAATCTGAGGGATGGCGTAGTGGCTCAGCAGTTAAGATGCTGGGCTTGTCGGCTGGAAAGCCAGCAGCCCAGGTTCAAGACCCCAAGCTCTGCACAATGGTTGGTGCTCCTGCCTTCATCCCAGCTCCTGTCAATAGACTGACCAAGAAGCAGACTGGCAAACCTCAAGAAGCAATGCATCATACTTGTGCATTCAGATGGTGGCTCAGTTTGCTTATTTATTTATTTATTTTGTCAAGCATATATAATATAACAGGTAAAAGTGTAACCATAATTTGGATACATGAAAAGAGTAAGTAAAAAGGAATATTAGGACAGGTATGGTAGGCATGCAGGTGCACTTATGCACAACCCTTAGAGACCTCTTAGGAATGGGGTGAGGTCAACAGTAGACAGTTTAAGCTTAACGTTTTGGAGGTTTGGGGAAGAAACTACAGAGTCAGGTAGTGCATTCCAGGCATTGACCACTCTGTTAGTGAAGTTGTATTTTCTGCAATCGAGTTTGTATCTATGATTTGCTCATGTATTGTAGTGATTGAAATTGAAGTAGTCATTGACTGGTAGGACATTGTGATAGATAATTTTATGTACTATGCTTAGGTCAGACTGAAGTTGGTGTAGTTCTACGTTGTCTAAGCCCAAAATTTGGAGTCTGGTGGCATAAGGTATTTTATTGCGAGCAGAGGAGTGGAGCACTCTTCTCGAAAATATCTCTGGACTCGCTTGATTGTATTTATGTCCGATATGGAGGCGGGTTCCAGACAGATGAGCTGTATTCAAGAATTGGTCTAGCAAATGTTTTATATGCTCTAGTTAGTAGTACAATATTACCAGAGAAGAAGCTACGCAAGAACACGTTAACAACTCTTAGTGCTTTTTTGGTAATGTTGTTACAGTGGGCTCTGTAAAAACATTGTCCTCCCACCTCACTCTGTCTTTTGTCCCTCCCCATGGATTTGCCATCTCTTTATTGGGCTTATTTATTTATTTATTTATTTAGTCACAACAATATACATAAGCATCACACAAAAAGATTATATAGTATATAAACATATATAAGCATATATATATATATGCATATATGCATATATGCATATTTATATATATATATGTGTGTGTGTGTGTGTGTGTGTGTGTGTGTGTGTGTGTGTGTGTGTGTGTGTGTATGAAAAAAAAAGAGAAACAATAGGACAGGAACGGTAGGCACGTTTGTGCTCTTATGCACGCCTCTTATGGTCCTCTTAGGAATGGGGTGAAGTCAATAGTAGAAAGTTTTTGGTTAAAGCTTTTGGGATTATGGGAAGAGACCACAAAGTCAGGTAAAGTGTTCCAAGCACTGATGATTCTGTTACAGAAGTCATATTTTCTGTAATCTAGATTAAAGCGGTTAACATTAAGTTTAAATCTATTGGTTGCTCTTGTATTATTGCAATTAAAGCTGAAGTAGTCTTTAACAGGAAGGACATTACAATAGATGATTCTATGAGTTAAACTTAGGTCTTGTCGAAGGCAACGGAGTTCTAAGTTTTCTAAGCCTAGGATTTCAAGTCTGGTGGGATTTTGTTGTTTTCAGAGAAGTGAAGAACTCTTCTTGTAAAATATTTCTGGACACGTTCAATTGCATTGATGTCAGAAATGTGGTGAGGGTTCCAGACAAGCGAGCTGTATTCTAGAATTGGTCTAGCAAATGTTTTATATGCTCTGGTTAGTAGTGTAGTGCTTTTGGAAAAGAAGCTACGCAAGATTAGGTTTACAACTCTTAGAGCCTTTTTTGCTATGTAGTTGCAATGGGCTTTGGCACTTAGATCATTTGATCATTTGTTATGAAAACTCCAAGGTCTTTAACAGGGTGGGGGTCATCTGTAAGGTAATCTGTAAGGGTTGCTGGTCTTGACCTTTGCCAGGCCTTCGACTATGTTTACAGGTGCTCTCTTTTGATCTAGGTAAAAGGGGCTCTTTTCTTCCAAAGGGTTTGCCTCTGTTTGCATATTACTGGACTGTTGAAGATATCTGCCTTCTTTCCTGGCAGCCAGCAGTTCCTGCCCTAAAAACCTCAGCCCCTCTGAGCTTTCAAAAAATATGTTCTCCCAGGGGGAATTCTTAAGTTGAGTCAGCTCTGGTTGGAATAGAACATTAGTGGCAGAAAAGAGGAGTGTGTATGACTGACTACGGCTATGAATCCTGGTTTGAAATGACAAGGGTAATAAAGCAACAATATCTCTCTGTTTTTATGCCCAAAGGAACTCTCTCAGGTAAATTCAGCTGAGAAAGAATGATGTCCTAAGTCACCCAGCATTTGGATTTGAAATGGATCTCCCTCCTCTAATTCCAACATTATAAGCATAATATGGCCCTCACCTAATTTTCTGTACATCTAAATTGTCTCATCTCAAGTGTTTCCTGTCTCACATATGAAGACATGTATGGCAACATTGACCAGTATTCTCCAAAAACATTATTAAGGTTATAAGCAAGGAAATACTTCCCCATCACTGTTTGAGAGGACAAGATATCGTTATATTGTATTCTCAGTAGGTGGCAGCAGAAGTGTATATTAGATGGGAACTAATTTCTGATTGGTTCAGAGAGCACCTGCTTTCATTTAAATTGTTTATTGGAATCAAAGTGAGTTCTGGGTTTGCACAGTGGGAATCGCTGATCTTGGTTAATAGAGAGGATACCTAATGCATTTAGACTTTCCTGTGACTAAAGTTCAGGCAATTTGGAATTTTCTGCCTTAAGGTAATTGAAGTTGTAACATCCAAAAATTCCCCAGAAGCTGTAAGAATTATTCTGTCAGGCAAATGCTGTCCGGTTCATACAGCGTTATGGAATTCTTTGACATTTTTTGCAGCACACATTATGCGTTTGCTGGGTTTTTGTACATGTCTGGTAGAGTAATACCAATATTTCATTGCTAAATTGGGGGTAGGGGAGGAATCTGAGATATTCATAAATTCTCCCTAGTAATCAGTGAGAATTTCTTTTGTGCCTTTTTAAAAACAAGAATAAACTAAAATGCATGCATCTCTTCATAAATAAGGTAGGAAGCACATGAGACTGAATAATTTAAATGTGAGAGAAAGTTAGACCAGTACCACATTATGTTTCAGATGTTGGACTTAGAATAGGAAGATCTGCTACAAATCCACATGAACTATAATGTTTATTGGGTGACTTTGGACATCAAATTAGATCAGATCTTGTGCTCAAATTGATGAGACCAAGATAGTAGATGCTCAATAGTAGTACCTGTGAGAGGGATCTTGGAGTCCTAGTGGACAACCTTTTAGATATGAGCCAGCAGTGTACAGCTGCTGCTAAAAAAGCCAACACAGTTCTGGGCTGCATCACGTGAAATGTTAGTGCCACTTTATAATGCCTTGGTAAAGCCATGCTTGGAATACTGCATTCAATTTTGGTCGCCGCGATGTAAAAAAGATGCTAAGACTCTAGAAAGAGTGCAGAGAAGAGCAACAAAGATGATTAGGGGACTGGAGGCTAAAACATATGAAGAACATTTGCAGGAACTGGGTATGTCTAGTTTAATAAAAAGAAGGACTAGGGGAGACATGATAGAAGTGTTCCAATGTCTCAGGGGCTGCCACAAAGAAGAGGGAGTCGGGCTGTTCTCCAAAGCACCTGAGGGTGGTTGCACAAGAAGTAATGGGTGGAAACTGATCAAGGAAAGAAGCAACTTAGAACTAAGGAGAAATTTCCTGACAGTTAGAACAATTAATAAGTGGAACGACTTGCCTGCAGAAGTTGTGAATGCTCCAACACTGGAAAAAAAGATGAGCCAAAAGTGGGTGGTGGTGGTTGTTTTAAAAAAAATAGACTAAAAATCTTTGGACTTGAGTCTTAAAAATTAAACTTGGTTCTCAGCTTGAATAGCTTGAGTTTATTCAACCAAGTTTGTAACATCAAACAAATGTTGCTATTTTTGCCTGAATATTAATGTCTCTGTAGAAGTGAATATTTGTAGTGCAGGGTTGCACGATGAGGTCTTTAGTGTTCTCTACGCTTGGTGATTTTCTTGCCGTGCACTGTTGATGTTACCTATTTTGGTAACAAAACATCGCCAAGAAAATCACCAAGCTCAGGGAGCACCAAGGACTGCACATTAATGTCTTTCCATCAGGCTGCCTTTACTATCTCATTATATGGAACATAAGAATGTGATAGAATAACAGAGTTGGAAGGGACCTTGGAGGTCTTCTAGTCCAACTGCTGCTTAGGCAGGAAACCCTACAGATAAATGGTTATCCAACATCTTCTTAAAAACTTCCAGTGTTGGAGCTGGAGAACAACTTCTGCAGGCAAGTTGTTCCACTGATTAATTGTTCTAACTGTCAGGAAATTTCTCCTTAGTTCTAAGTTGCTTCTCTCCTTGATTAGTTTCCACCCGTTGCTTCTTGTCCTACCCTCAGGTGCTTTGGAGAATAGCTTGACTCCCACTTCTTTGTGGCAACCCCTGTTGGGTTGGAACACTGTTCATATCAAAGATCATGTAGGGATACTCATTCATTCATAGAAAGACCTGGACCTGGAACTGGTGACCTGGAACAGTATCTGAAGCTTCATGGAAACTGCTAAGAAAGCAAGTAATCGCAATAAAGTTAGACAATCTGAGATACTCTAAATCATTCTGTCCAGTCTAATCCTTTTGCAAGCTCCACTTTTTTACCTGAAAAGAATGAATTCTGCAAGGCCAAGTCCTTTGATCTGAAGGTTGGGGGTGTCTCATTTTGTGTCTTCCCTGTACTATTAACAGAATAATAGAAAAACAGAATTGGAAGAGACCTTGGAAGTCTTCTTGTCCAACTCCCTGTTCAAGCAGGAGACCCTAGCCTAGACCATTTCAGACATGTGGTTGTCCAGTCTCTTCTTAAAAGCCTCCAGTGATGGGACATGCACAACTTCTGAAGGCAAGCCATTCCTTGTGGTTAATCGTTCTCTGTTTCCCCTTAGATGTAGGTTGCTTCTCTCCTTGATTAGTTTCCATCCATTATTTGCCTTCTGGTGCTTTGTCTTCTGGTGCTTTGTAGAATAGGTTAACCCCCTCTTCTTTATGGCTGCCCCTCAAATATTGGAACGCTGCTATCATTTCTCCCCTGGTCCTTCTTTTCACTAGATTGGACATACCCAATTCCTGCAACCGTACTTTGTATGTTTTAGCCTCCAACTCCCTAATCATCTTTGTTGCTTTTTTCTGCATTCTTTTCACAGTCTCAAAATCTTTTTTTATGACAATATTGAAGATAATATTACACAATAGATAATGTTAGATTTTCTACTTTTCTACTTTCTATTTCTTATATATTAGACTTTAATTTAGATTACTTATCCTCCTCTTAAGACTTTTGTTTATGGCAACTAGTGACTGCAAAGGAAAGATGTTTCTTGCCCGCACACTGTAATTATGAAACTATCTTCCCAAGCTGAATCTGCTGCTAGAGAAATAATTGCTATCTCAAGTTTTGATTATTATATTAAACATTGCAGATTACTTCTTTTAAAGGGTAATTATGATGTTTTTATTTTTTTGTTATGCTGAAGTCAGGACATTCTAGGCTTGCCGTGCTTTTGTTACTAGGACCTTGAGATCTGCCAACCAAGGTTTGTTGGAGAAATTGAGTGAACAGTTCTATGGAATGGACATAGTGATTTCTCTTAGTGATTTCTTCCTAATTGAAATCAGCTATACTGGGTCCATAGTTGAACCCTGTCTAGTATAGATATGGCCAGTGGTGAAATCCAATTTTTTTTACTACTGGTTCTGTGGGTGTGGCTTGGTGGGTGTGGTGTGGCTTGGTGGGCGTGGCTTGGTGGGCATTGCAGGGGGAAGATACTGCAAAATCTTCATTCCCACCCCATTCTAGGGGAAGGATATGGAAAAATCCCCATTCCCTCCCCACTCCTGGGGGAAGGATATTGCAAAATCTCCATTCCCACCCCACTCCTGGGGTAAGGATACTGCAAAATCTCCATTCCCTCCCCACTCCTGGGGTAAGAATACTGCAAAATCCCCATTCCCACCCCACTCCAGGGGAAGGACATTGCAAAATCTCCATTCCCACCCCATTCCAGGGGAATGATATTGAAAAATCCCCATTCCATCACCACTCCTGGGGAATGATATTGCAAAAATATCCATTTCCACCCCAATCTGGGGCCAGCCAGAGGTGGTATTTGCTGGTTCTCTGAACTGCTCAAAATTTCTGCTACCTGTTCTCCAAACTGCTCAAAATTTCTGCTACCGGTTCTCCAGAACCTGTCAGAACCTGCTGGATTTCACCCCTGGATATGGCACATGGAACTCTCTAGCCCAGGGGTCAGCAACCTGCAGCTCTGGAGCCACATGTGGCTCCCTGTCACTCAAAATATGCATCACAACTGCCACTGTGCAACACCCACTGGCACACAATTTATTGAGCTTTTTAACCCTCAGTAGGCCAACCATGGGTAAATCCAAGAAAACAAAAGTTTCAGAAGAAAACAGAAAGTTTAATTCAACTACATATGCTAGTTTTGTGGCTGCTGAAGAAATAGTCAGGCACGGGAAGGGTTTTGTGGCTCCTGGTGTTTTCTTTTCTGTGGGAAATGGGTCCAAATGGCTCTTTGAGTGTTTAAGGTTGCAGACCCCTGCTTTAGCCTGATTTTTATACTCCCAGATTCCTCCAATTTTTTAACCATATGATTCTTAAATCGTCCCCCCTTCCTCCCCCTTTAATATTGTGTCTCCTTGACTTGTGTGTGACTTGAGTTGTGTGTGTGTGTGTGTGTGTGTGTGTGTGTGTGTGTATAAATATTCTGAAGCTTTCGGTGGAAAAGGCAGGTATAAATGCCCCAAATACAGCAATTTTCTTGTGGGGAGGAATTAAATGTAGGTCCCTGAGAAGTTCTGTATTTGTTTATTTATGGTAGCTGACATCCTGCTTTCCCATTGCAAATTGGATGCTTCATAAACCGTACTTGAAGCTGAAGATGTCATAAGAAACCAATATACATGGTAATTAAACCTGCTTTAAAATAAGGAATATGTTCACTAAAAATTCTCAGCACAGCAGATTCCAATGCCTAGTGGAAAAATAGTCGCCTTAAATTGGAAGTCAACAACAAGTAGATTAAAATTCAGGTCAACCACCTGAGACTGGAAAGTCCATAATTCAAACACAAGGTCATGTGAAAGGCTTATTTTCCCAGTTCCCAGCCAATGTAGGGATTTACTACTTTGCTAGGTTTATAATGAAAAGATGGATGATCCCACATTACTAGTTCTTTGGAAATATCCCGCTAGATGAAAACACAAAACATTTAATGGAGAAGAGGCTATGACGCTACTAAGGTTCCATATCCATTTCTTCTTTTTGCAGAAATTTTTTTGCTCTTTTGCTCTTTTGCTCTTTTTCCTTTCTAGACTGGGATGCCTTGTGCACAGTCACTCACGCCCTCGTGACGTCTCGTCTGGATTACTGCAATGCTCTCTACATGGGGCTCCCCTTGAGGGGCATCCGGAGGCTTCAGTTAGTCCAGAATGCGGCTGCGCGGGTGATAGAGGGAGCCCCCCGTGGCTCCCGTGTGACACCTATCCTGCGCAGACTGCACTGGCTACCTGTGGCCTTCCGGGTGCGCTTCAAGGTTTTGGTGAACGTCTTCAAAGCGCTCCATGGCGTAGGGCCGGGCTATTTATGGGACCGCCTACTGCTACCGAATACCTCTCACCAACCCGTGCGCTCTCACAGAGAGGGACTCCTCAGGGTGCCATCGGCGCGACAGTGTCGTCTGGCGACGCCCAGGGAAAGGGCCTTCTCTGTGGGGGCTCCCGCCCTCTGGAACGAACTCCCCCCAGGACTCCGTCAACTTCCGGACCTCTGAACCTTTCGTCGCGAGCTTAAAACTCATTTATTCATCTGCGCAGGACTGGGTTAGTTTTTAAATTTATGGGGTTTTAATGGGTTTTTTATTATTTATCCTAAATTTTTAATCTCGGCCAATTGAATAAGTTTTTTAATTGTATTTTAATTGTATTTTAATTGTAATATTATTGTGTATTTTTATCTGGCTGTGAACCGCCCTGAGTCCTTCGGGAGAAGGGCGGTATAGAAATTTAAATAATAAATAAATAAATAAATAAATAAATAAATAAATAAATAAATAAATAAATAAATGGTGTCTTGATGTTTCTCCTTAACATTTGATCATTGTTGATCATCTGAGATGATCTGCAAAACCAAAGAAACGGTCACACCTTAAACACAATATTTTGTCCAGGACCTCCAAACAACCTTAGCTGCAAAATGCCAGGAGAATCATGATGAGATCTTACCAGGGCTGGGCTGCTGGGGGTTCGCAGGGGTTCGGGAGAACCTCTAGCTAAGATTCTGTGTAGTTCAGAACCCCCCCAAATCCCACTCCTGGCAGGCCCCTGCCCCGCCTTGCCCCACCCCTCCCAGGAGTCCCCATGCAGCCTATTTTGGATGCAGGTAAGTTCAGGGCGTGTGCGGAGGCTCAGGGAGGGTGAAAAAAACAGGCCTATCAGAACTAGAATGGGCCCGTTTCTGGCCTCTAAAGGCCTCCGGAGCTTGGGGAGGCCGTCTTCGCCCTCCCGGAGGCTCGAAGAAAGCCTCCAGAGCCTGGAGATGGCAAAAACGCCCACACACAACCACCATAGTGCAGGAGGCTGACATGGCCACACCCGTCATGGCCACGCCCACACCCACCCAGCAACCGGGCAGAGAACTCCTTGCTAAAATTTTGGAAGCCCACCTCTGGATGAAAAAGAAGTTAGAAACAATCGTCCCCAAGAAGAAAGAAGTACATTCCTCCACTGGTGAAAGGAGAATTTTGGATCCGATGTATTCTGTGATTTTTCTGGACAATGAAGTGAAATTGAGAACATTTTATGAACCCTGGGGACCCTTGCAAAATTCCTGAATTTGTGGCAGAAAAGATTCAGCCTCAAGAGTTCTTTATTGCCATCTTAGACCAGGACAAATGAAGCAGAAGAGCAGCATTTTTGAAATAGATTGCTAGCTGTAGATCATTACATGCAGCTGTGCGGGTGATTGAGGGAGCTCCACGTTGCTCCCATGTAACACCACTCCTGCGCAGTCTGCACTGGCTATCTGTGGTCTTTCGGGTGCGCTTCAAGGTTCTGGTTACCACTTTTAAAGCGCTCCATGGCTTAGGGCCCGGGTACTTACGGGACCGCCTGCTGTTACCTTATGCCTCCCACCGACCCATACGCTCTCACAGAGAAGGTCTTCTCAGGGTGCCATCCGCCAAGCAATGCCGGCTGGCGGCCCCCAGGGGAAGGGCCTCCTCTGTTGGAGCACCTACCCTCTGGAACGAACTTTCCCCCAGTTTGCGCCAATTATCTGACCTTCGGACCTTTTGCCGGGAATTAAAAACTTATTTATTTATCCAAGCGGGACTGGCTTGATTTTTAAATTTCCAAATTTTAATTTTTTGTAATTTTATATGGGGTATTTTAGGTTGGGTCAATTGACGGTTTTAATTTGGCCATTATTGAATATGTATTTTAAATTGATATTTTAATTTTGTATATTTAATTGTTTTAACTTTGGCTGTACACCGCCCTGAGTCCTTCGGGAGAAGGGCGGTATAAAAATTTAAATAAATAAATAAATAAATTACATGGACCTGGCTAGGTTTTGGTATGTTCGGGTCTTTTCCCATGTAAGATTGAAAGTATTTAGGCAATGTTTCGATGAGATCTCACTCATCATCTTCAGGCTGGAGTCTTTTTGGCTTTGTTCTTATGTGAGCAAAGTGTGGGTATTAACTGCTGTTTCTCTATAAATACTGGTGGGGGGTGTTTTTTTGAATTGCTGGCCTAGCTGTTGTAAGCTGATTGGTTGGCTGTGTTGCTACATATTGATTGGTTAATGGGAGTTTTTTGAATTGCAGGCCTAGCTGCTGCAAGCTGATTGGTTGGCTGTGTTGCTAATTGGTTAATGGGGTTGATGTTTGTGTAGGAAGTATCATTTTGGGCCCTGGTCTGGTTCCGAGTTCGAGGTCCTGTTTTATAGACAGGATTATTATAGAGAATTATTATTATATAGATTATTATATAAATTATTATATAAATTATTATAGAGAAACATACCTGCTGTACATGCGAAAGGATCGCGCTTCGGTAAAGCTGAACTTCTGGGTTCTGGCGTGCATGCGCACCCGACAATCAGCTGTCTGGCGCACATGTGCGCACCAGTTTTCGGCACTGCCATGCACACAAAGGACAGCTGATCGTCATGCACGCATGCACGCCAGAAACCCGGAAAACAAACAGACAAGGCCGCGAGTCCCAGGGGACATGGCTTCGTGTGCCACTTTGGGCATGTGTGTCATAGGTTCGCCATCACAGGACTAAATTATTCTCTCCCCAGGAGGATGTACATATTGTGTTTCCCTGAAAATAAGACCAAAAGACCCATTAGGTCTTCTTTGGCGGGGGGGGGATGTCTTATTTTGCGGCCACCCACCCTCTCCCTCCCACCATTTGCTTGTCGCGGCTTCAACAGCTTACAGGGTTTCCCAGGGCAAACACAATAATGACCTTCCTGATGTTGCCTCTAGCATTTGTTCTAGCTGCAAATTCAATGACCAGTGGGAGGTAGAAAAGACTGCAAAATATATGAGTCTCTCTGGAAACCATAGGCAGAATTGCTGTTCTCCCTTCTTTCTGAAGGTTAGCAGAGAAATGTTTTCGCAGGAAAAGTTGGGGACAACTTTAAAACAAGCCCTGTGGTCTCCTATTTCCTTCTCAAAGTTAGGAGGACAATGAAGCTATCGCCAATTTATATGACTTTTTTCCCCCCTTTTATTTCTTGTGGGTTTTCATTCAGAAACTGGGTTACATCTCTTGCACAGCATGCATAATTAATTGGGAGCCATTTCCTACTTCCATAGGGAATTGTTGTTATTGGTTAGGGTTTATACATGTGTGTGTGTATGTGTGTGCTTGCGCAAGTGCACACAACTGCTAGCCTTTTACATTATTATTTTTTAAGGAAGAATATTTTCCATCTCGCCACATTTTTTTCATGCTCTTTTACTAAATCTATTGATATCTCCACTTTTTTTTTTTTCAAATATGCATACTAGAAAACCATAAAGATGATGTTGACAAACTACTTTATGGCAATTAGTAAAACATGAATTAAGCCCAAGGAGGAAGAAAACATTAGAAAGCTACTCTGCCTTAACTCTCTTGCGTATAAGAGGGGATGGGAGTGAAATGCTGGCAATTGTTTTTCTAACCTGGCCTACTTTGAAGGATTGATAATAAATGAGCTTTTAATTCCCTGTCCATTTTTAATTTAGCACCCTGCTGTTGTTGTTATTATTATTATTTTAAAAATACTCTTGAATCTCTGGTGTTGGCAGTGTTATAATCAGTTGCCTAAAGCAGAACTCTCAAAAGAAGGAAGGAAGGAAGGAATGAAGGAAGGAAGGAAGGAACGAAGGAAGGAAGGAAGGAAGGAAGGAACGAAGGAAGGAAGGAAGGAAGGAAAAGAGAGAGAGAGAGAGAAAGAGAGAGAGAGAGAAAGAAAGAAAGAAAGAAAGAAAGAAAGAAAGAAAGAAAGAAAGAAAGGAAGGAAGGAAGGAAGGAAGGAAGGAAGGAAGGAAAAATAAGCAGTGTTGGGAATTGGAGAAACAATGGGATGCGTGAGTTCAGCTTTTGTGAGAGGGGCTTGATTTATTCATGTGGATTTCATGCCACCCCTACTAGCGTATTCTACCATCCAGGAGAATTCAGGCTTAATTACCATTCATAATCTCTTTCCAGTCGTGTACATTTTCTAGCTAGTTACCTGAATTTCCTTTTGGAAGTACTTTGGTTAGAATGTTGGATTAGAAACAAGGAGAATCTGATTCAAATCTTCTCCAAGCAACACAAGGACACCAAATGACACTCGGCCAGTGTATTAATGAATAAATAGGCCTGGAGGAATTAAATTAGAAGAGGGAGCGCACTACTTTGAGTTCTTGAAAAGACACAGGATATAAATCTAATCAACAAGCTCAAGGTTCCCATTTAGGCACTGATCAAAGAACCAGAAACTAAATCCCTTTTTGAAATATGAGAGCTAGTTGGTTGGCTGTTACTGAAAATTCTTGGTCAAAGTCAAGGCTAGAGAAGTAACAAAAAAAATAAGTCTGCTTGTAGATATAGATGATACAGACTAGAACTATATGTCCTCCCCCTCCTCCTCCTCCTCCTCCTCCTCCTCCTCCTCCTCCTCCTCCTCCATCATCATCATCAATCATTTTAGCCATTGTCTATCCATAGCAGGATGAAGGCCTTTTCCGCATGTTTTCAACCCATATGGTCCTGAGCTTTCTTTTGCCAGTTGTGCCTGCAATGCTTACTGAAGTTGTTAATCCATCTTATTTTAGATTTCTTTCATGGAAACTTTTTATTTTATTTATTTATTATTAATTTGTTTGTTTGTTTGTTTGTTTGTCAACAAGAACAAGGAAACAAGTAACATAGACACGGACACAAAAAAATTGGCACAAATAAAAGGAAATAAATAAGCAAAACATAGCCATAAATACATAAAATGATTACATATATGTGGGGACAGTAGGACAGGGATGGTAGGCACGCTGGTGCACTTATGCACGCCCCCTTAGGGACCTCTTAAAAACATGAAAGGTCCACGGTAGATAGTTTATGGTGAAAGGTATGGGGATTAGAGAGACTAACAACAGGATCAGGTAGAGTGTTCCAGACATTTACTACTCTATTGTAAAAGTCATATTTTCTACTATCAAGATTAGAGCGAATGACATTGATTTTGAATCTATTGATAGACCTTGTGTTAATGCGGCTGGAATTAAAGTACTCATTTACAGGTAGGACGTTTTGGTAAACAATCTTATGAACTAAGCTGTCGTGTCCCACTCCTCCGCTGATGGCCGGGTCAGGGAAATCCGAATCAGGCTTGCCTCTGCAGCTCTGCCCAAAGTCCTAGCAAAGTCCTCAGAGCAGGCAGGAGACCAGAAAGTGACTTCAGCAAGATAAGTTCGACTTTGCCTGACTCAGAGACTGCCAGAAAGCAGATCCTTTATATAGGCCATGGGGTGTGGCTCCATGACTCAGCACTCATTAAGGCCTGCCCCTCCCTTCCTTCTGTTGCCTCCGCCTATCCAGTCTTCTGATGCGAGGGTCACTCCAATCAGCAGCTGTTGGAAATAAACTTTCCTCAGGCTCACATGCTGTGGAGGAGGGGGAGGGGTCTAGCTGCTCCGTTTGCCTGGGCATGGAGCCAGGGCTGGGGCCGGAGGGTGCTCCCTCCTCTGCAGCCTGCTTGGGCATGGAGCCAGGGCTGGGACCGGGAGGTGCCCCCTCCTCTTCAGCTTGTCTGGGCATGGAGCCAGGACTGGGGCCGGGAGGCATACATTCCTTCGTGTTCGGGAGCAGATAAGCAGACCCCGGCTGCGGTGAGAGCGGGCAAGACACAACATAAGCTTAGGTTGGAACGTAGATGGTGTAGTTCGAGGCTATCAAGGCCTAAAATTTCAAGCCTGGTAGTATAGGGAATTTTATTACATAGGGAAGTGAGGTTGAGCTGGCCACGCTCATCCCAGCCCGCCAAGGTCAAACACAACCCTGACGCGGCCCTCAATGAAATCAAGTTTGACACCCCTGAGTTAGAGATAAACCTGTGATGGAAAACTGGAAACTGTGTCTCTAACGCTCTTATGTTTGTACTAACTTTACCTTGATTTTATTCCCTTTAAATGGACTCCCATCCCCATGGCAGCAGAATCACAAGAGGTTGGAGAATGAATGAAGTACATATCTACAAGAGGCAGAACAATTAAATTAATTGTGTTGAGACGGTAGATGCTTTCATTTTCTTTTCTACTATTCGCACCAGAATTCACTCTTCTATGAAGAGTTAATTATTTTCCCAGAACCCCTTGGTTTAATGGCACCTATGTGCAATGTGTCTTACAGCCCTAGATATTTGTTTGGTTCCTATTTTTAAGTTCAATTGATCATTCACTTTTTAGATGAACATGTGTATCAGAAAAAAAAAACCTTCAGATTGGGCATTAGTGAAAATTAGGGTCCAGTTTTTAATTTAAAGAAGAGATACCTATCAGGGAAGATGCATTCTAAATGCATTCATGAGAACATATGTCAAATTGAGTGGATTTGCATACAAAATGCATATTTTGAGGAAAGTAGCATACATAAATGCACTCACACAAATCATTGTATGCTTCTACCAATATTTGCAGAAATCAAATGTGACAGGCTTATGATTGAACCCCCACACAGGTAACAAGAATGTAAGGGGTTGATTTAATTCTACTTATTACATAAGGAAATAGTTTTTGGGGTGGTTGTCTAATCGTATCAAGTGCAACAACTCTTCTCCCAATTTTTACAGACGTTTCATCAGAATACGGTCTTTGTCTTTTGCTTTCCAAAATCTATGGCTCCTCTTGCAACCACAACTGGGGAAAAAAAATCTGTTCTATGGTTTTTCATGCTTTGCTTCATTTTGTACTATTTGCTCCTTCGAATGATCTTCCACATTCTTTATTCCAGTCCCATATTCATTATATTGTATTCAGTTATGGAGATCTTCTCTCCTTTCTCCACCCCGTTACCATTTCTTTCCCCATTGGTTCTTTCTTGCAAGAAATAAGCAAAAGAAAGAAAGAGATGGCTTTTAGGTAGGGCGGGTGAAGAACAGAGATCCTTCTAGGATTGTTGTTATTAGTTGCAAAGTCATGTCCGACCCATCACGACCCCATGGACAACGTTCCTCCAGACCTTCCGGTCCTCTACCATCCTCTGGAGTCCATTTAAGCTCACACTGACTGCTTCAGTAACTCCATCCAGCCACTTCATTCTCTGCTGTCCCCTTCTTCTTTTGCCCTCAATAATTCCCAGCATTAGGCTCTTCTCCAGTGAGTCCTTTCTTCTCATCAGGTGGCCAAAGCATTTGAGTTTCACCTTCAGGATCTGGCCTTCTAAAGAGCAGTGAGGGTTGATCTCCTCTAGGACTGACCAGTTGGATCACCTTGCAGTCCAAGGGACTCGCAGGAGTCTTCTCCAGCACCATAGTTCAAAGGCCTCAATTCTTTAGCTCTTAGAATAGAATAGAACAGAATAGGATTTTTTTATTGGCCAAGTGTGATTGGACACACAAGAAATTTGTCTCGGTGCATATGCTCTCAGTGTACATAAAAGAAAAGATACCTTTGTCAAGAATCATAAGGTACAACATTTAATGATAGTCATAGGGTACAAATAAGCAATCAGGAAACAATCAATATAAATCATAAGGATACAAGCAACAAAGTTACAGTCATACAGTCATAAGTGGAAGGAGATGGGTGATGGGAACGATGAGAAGATTAATAGTAGTGCAGACTTAGTAAATAGTTTGACAATGTTCAGAGAATTATTTGTTTAGCAGAGTGATGGCGTTTGGGAAGAAACTGTCCTTGTGTCTAGTGCCCTATAGCATTGTTTTGAGGGTGGGAGTTGAAACAATTTATGTCCAGGATGCGAGGGGTCTGTAAATATTTTCACAGCCCTCTTTTTGACTCGTGCAGTATACAGGTCTTCAATGGAAGGCAGGTTGGTAGCAATTGTTTTTGGGGAAAAAAAACAATTCTTACCAATTGTTTTTAGAGCAATTGTTTTTGGAGAAAACAGCCTTTCTCATGGTCCAACTTTCAGCCATCCATTGCAACTGGGAAAACCATAGCTTCTAGGATATTGATACTGGAAAAACCCAAGGACTTTACAAACTTACTTCTATAAAGCTTGCCTTTACGGGGGCTATGTTCTCAGGCCCTTCCTTAGAGTCATGAGGCATTGAGCTTAACTTCAAGGAAAGTTTATGTTATCCTGCATCCATGTTCAAGTCTGGAGAACTTCACTGAGATGGCTAGCAAGCATGAAACAGTTTAGTATTCCATTAAGCATCTAGCTTTTATCATCATCCTTGAAGACTATACATTCAATTTCTGAGTTCTACAACCTGGTGCTTTAAACACTACACCAAACTGGGTCTGTAGACTTGGACACGTCCCTGCTGTTTTCTAGGCAGCATTTTCAGAAGGAATTTTTCATTGTCTGCTTTCCAGGGCTAAGAGAGAGTGACTGGCCCAAGGTCATCCAGCTGGTTTCATGCCTAAAGTGGGGCTAGAACTCACAATCTGTCCGTTTCTAGTCTGATGCTTTAACTGCTACACCAAACTGGCTCTTTTCCGTATACATAAGGTTATCCCTACTTGGGATGCGAATCAGTTTCCAGCATTGTTGGAAGCCAGACTACCAAACGGAAACATATTCAGAGGTTTAATTCAGTTTGTTTATTATACAGTAACTGACTCATTCAAAAACAAAGCAATCCATTTGTGAATGATATACTTAAGCACAAGTCAACGTTTTAAAAAGGCATTTGGAAATATATACATGTGTGTGCATATTAAGGAGAAAGAGAGAGAGAGAGAGAGAGAAAAGAACTCAAATTGAAATTAAAAGAAAAACCCAGACAATTAAGTGTAGTTTTGCAAGTCTCAGCTGCAGAACAGAGGCATTTAGCAACTGGTGACTGAGATGTTTTCCAAATTAGGCAACCACCAGTTACATCAATAATTAATGATCACAGGCTTTGTTTTGAATGCACTGATGTACTACTACTGCAGTCGCATCTGGCGTGCATGTGCAAATGTGCATTTCTGCAAAGCTCATTGGTTTGTTTCCGTATATCCTACTCTAAGAAGTGCTAATGCAGAGGATTGTTTTGGCCCGCCTGGCTGTCAGCAAACGCGACGTCCCACTTTTGCCACAGAGAGCAATCGGATGTCCCTGGGGTCTTAGACGTTCCCCTCCTCCACCACCATCACCTGGCATCCCAACTGTGCACTCAGTGTTCTGATCCGCTCCCCAAACATGACAAACTCTCTGACATGAATTCAAAAATTCCTTTATTAGGAATGCCGGCAGCCCCAGCAAAAAGTTTCTCTTACCCAAGCTAACAAGTCTGTCTGGCTGGAAAATGAATAGCCACACCTATTCATCTCCTCCCCCTGCCTTTTATCCCCAGAACTAGGGTGGGGCTTCACTAGCAACGGTGGCTCCTCCTTCCCCAGGATCAGCCCATAGATTTCCACTGCTCTCCTTTCCTCTGCCTTCTGTGCACATCCACGCGTCAGATGCTGGACCCAGCTGCTCCTCCTCTTCCTCATCAGCCACCTCCAGACCTGGGGGGGCTGTTGACTCTCCATCTGAGAGCTGACAGACGGCCCAGGCTCTGCCTCTGTCTCTCTCTCTCTGACAGGTCCATTCCCCAGGTTGCTCTGATGCTGACCCTAACTCCCATGCCTCCTCCTCCACTGATTTGGCTGCTGGAGTGGTCAACACTCAGTTGCTTTTCTTCCATTACTTTTGTCTAGCACTGTCTTTGTCTACATCCTTCTGATTGCTCTGCAACTCCTTCTCACAAAAAGCAGGGATACCAGCGAACACCACTTGAGTGTTTACCACCGTACTTTACCTTAGTTGGGTTGTTTTAGTGCCCTGCCAGGCCTCAAAACCAGGAACTGGGAAAAGTTGGTGAACATATGCAGAGCAAACAGCAAGAGAAAGAGGACAGCAGAGGGTCCCCACCACCACTGAATAACTAGTTTGCATAAATGGAAACATCATAATATGATGGATGTTTTCTTGGCATCATCTAATTAAAAAAGAAAGTTCGATACTTTTCTGCATATTTTGAAATGATCGGTACAAATTAACTGCTCCATTCCTTGCTTTTGTGTACAAAAATACACATTCTATCTTCTCTGTTCCCACCATTATAAAAGTATGCCTCTCAAATGGTCATCTAAGTAGCACAGAAGAGAAACGATAAAACTATACCTAGAGGAGATCAGCTGGTATCCAGAAAGAAGATTCAAACACAAAGCGGGTTCCACTCTTTTAAAGCACCAATCAGAACAAATAGCTTGATCCAACCTACCTGTAGAGTACTAAAGTTAAGGATTACTTAGAACCTCAGCTGCCCTAGAATGGTACTTCTCATGAAGATGCAACGCTCCGTTGCTTGTAGGTAACCATTAAAGAAGACAAAGGACAGAAACTAGCTAATACCATCAAACTGGCCAAGTACAAAGACAAGCTTGCAGTATATTTCCCATTTGGAAAAGAAAACAAAATACAAGAACTTGCCAAAGGGCTATGAGGTTATGCAGATTTGCTAATGAAGGTCTTCTGGGTGATATTCATTGGCTGGGAAGCCAGACATCTCCTGCTGAGTGAGACAGATTGATTTGAGCTGGTGTTGTTGCTAAACTTCTCTCCCACTGTCCCTTTTGTCATTTTATTTTCTGGGGAGTTTATTTATTTTTTGGTCTCTCTGGGGTTGATTGAAGTTGGAGACATTGAGATCGTTGTCGCTAGTATAGCTACCATGCTATGCCTCTTTCTATCATTACAACTTCCCTAACATTTTGTAGTGAGAAAGAGGCATTAAAATACAAATTGTAATGACGTTTCTTCGGAGATGCAAACTGTATTGCAGAAAAATCTACACATGATGGCCTTTGGCTTGCAGGAGCAACCCATTGCTACATAACTTTGCAGGATGTAACTATTGTAGGCTTGTAAAACAATTCAGACCATGCATTTTTCCTCTCCATTCTTTATAAGGAAAATGGGGGGGGGGAGCAAAATCCATGTTCTTGACTATAGATGGGTGTGAAGTCTGGGGTAAAGTAAGGAGAATAATCTGACTGGGTTTATGTAGTATGCTAGGGCACAAGGTGGTTGTTTGCTTCTTTGTGGCTCAGCTTTGCTGAATGAAACCATGGTTTCACTCCCTCCCCCCCCCCATTCATTTTGTGATTTAGCTAACCTATTGCATGAATCTTAGCAGATTGTGTGATCCCCTCTTCTGATTTGTGCCTTAGTTAGCTGTTGGCTTGCCCAAAGTTTTGGGAAAAACAAAACAGATTTGGAGTTATGGAAAAGTATCCAGGCAGGCGATAGTGTCTGTTTCATTTGCAGTTTTTGCTGCAGTGGCTTAGTGGCTAAGACACTGAGCTTGTCGATCAAAAGGTCGGCAGTTCAGCGATTTGAATCCTTAGTGCTGCGTAACGGGGTGAGCTCCCGTTACTTGCCCCAGCTTCTGCCAACCTAGCAGTTCGAAAGCATGTAAAAAATGCAAATAAAAAAATAGGGACCACCTTTGGTGGGAAGGTAACAGTGTTCCATGTGCCTTTGGCATTGAGTCATGCCGGCCACATGACCACGGAGACGTCTTTGGACAGCACTGGCTCTTTGGCTTTGAAACGGAGATGAGTACCGCCCCCTAGAGCTGGGAATGACTAGTATGTATATGCAAGGGTATAAACATACATGTCAGTGTTCCAGAAAACCCGCTCTTCAAGTAAAGACTCTGAAGCAAGCGCCTTTCAAAGTTTTTTTACTAGGATAGGTAAACTAGCACAACTGGGGAATATCCGGATCTGGGAGAGCCGGGTCTTCCCTCAGAAAAACACACTCCAAAACCACCACCCCCTGACCCCTCTGCCGATCACATGTTCCAATCGCCAACCGTTCCATCTCAAGACATCACTCCGACCATTCTGTCTCCAGATGCAGGCTCGGCCCGACCTTGACCAGCAGGAAGAATATTATTATGTCTAATGGCCCCTTCTACTAAACCCCACTCCTCCTACTTTCCACACAGGAGAGAGTGGCAGCGCGGAAGCCTTCGGCCTAGTATGGCTTCCAAAGCTCACACATACACACACACACACACACACATATATATTGTTCCTGCTTTGCAGCATTGGCAGGAAAAGAGTCCCAGTGTCACCTGGCTCGGTCTAAGAAGCAGATGGTTGCATAATAGTCTTCAGAGACAGAATGCACACAGGGCCAGATGGCGACAAGTGTTGTGATGGAACAGAAAGTGAAAGGTAATTTGCAAACATCAACACCTCTCCTTCACCCCTTTCCTGCCATGGATAGGTCTCTTGTAACAACAAGGGCTATGTGTTGATGTGCCCATTTCATTTTCCCCTCCTCCGATGTCAAGGCCAGCAACAGAAGCACTAATCAGGGAGAGCTCCCAATTGATCTTTTCTATTTAGCCATTATGCCTCTGATTGCAAGCTGATGCTTCCTTTTGATCAGGATGAAAGAAGAAGCTCCCTGCAATTTTTTTTTCTCTCTCTGAGTCATACTGCTGCCCTTTTCTTTTCTACCCAAGGAAAGGGAGTCTTGGGTTAGCCAGGTCAACCTGCTCTCTATTTTAAGCCTTCTTGCAAACAAATAAGATTATGAAGGCGAGTCACAGATCAGTTTGGCATCACAAACGACGTGTGGCAATTTAGGAATTAAATAAAAGCCAGAACTGCGGCTAGGTTTTTGATCACAGAAAGTTTGAAAGTGAACTTTGATGTTTAGTTGAATGAGGGTCTTCAAGGAAAGACCAAGAAAAACCCACCAAGTTTCGGAAAAGCTGGTGAAAAGTCTATTTGACAAAATCCTTGTCAAAGGATAATGTTTTTTTCTGTTACTTGCCTCAGGTTCTGCTACCTAGCAGTTTGAAAGCATGCAAATGCAAGTAGATAAATAGGAACCACTTTGGTGGGAAGGTAACAGCATTCCATGCACCTTTGTTGTGCTAGCCACGGTGGCGCAGTGGTTAGAGTGCAGTACTGTAGGCTACTTCTGCTGACTGCCAACTGCCTGCAATTTGGCAGTTCAAATCTCACTGGCTCAAGGTTAACTCAGCCTCACATCCTTCTGAGGTGGGTAAAATGAGGACCCAAATTGTTGGGGGAAAATAGTCTGACTCTGTAAATGGCTTAGAGAGGGCTGTCAAGCACTGTCAAGCAGTATATAAGACTAAGTGCTATTGCTATTGCTATTATCATGCTGGACACAGGGCCACAGAAATGTCTTTGGACAATGCTGGGTCTCTTGGCTAGGAAATGGAGATGAGGACTGACCCCTAAAGTTGGACATGACTGGACAGGGGAAACCTTTACCTTTATCTTTGTATGGAAGTCACATGCCTTCTTCTCCAGGGAGAATACCCTTGTCCTCAGGATGCCCCAGAACAAGGAACAGGAATAATATTCCTGAAAATAGATGGAGTGTCCAGGCAAAGAAATGGACAATGCTCAGAAAAATGCTGAAATGAAATGGATTTAATTTATATTTATACTGAATGGAGCTAACACTGTTCATATGATAACATCCGGATGCACAGTAATTTTCCCCTGCCACATTAAAAACAATCAACTTGATGATAGGAGCTAGAAGGGGTTGCCCTAAACTTTGAAATAAATAAATATTATGGCCAGAGGAATAAATAAATATTAAAATAAATGAATAGATAAATAAATAGTACCACCAGAGTATTAGTATTAGTATTAGTATTTATTGGATTTTTATACCGCCCTTCTCCCGAAGGACTCAGGGATTTCAGATTGGGGTGGGTGAATGGGCAGCCAGCCACCCACATTTGCACTTAAAAGAGCTTCACTATTGTTTATATTTGACTTGACTTGATTTTTACATTCTAAATGCATAGGGAAATGAAATGGACTAAAGCAGGGGTCATCAACCTTTCGGACCTCAGGGACCACTAAATTCATAATTTAAAATCCTGCAGACCACTAATATGAACTGCCTAATGATTAGCTGGGTGGGCATGGCTAGGTGGTCATGTGACTGGGTGGGCATGGCCAACTCAATGTCACTCGCATCAAGGGGTGCTGGCCTCTACTCGCCCCTCCCCTCCAAGACACTCCTCACCTGCCTGTCCTGGCTCCTTAGGGCCCCAATAGGAGGCAGTTGTTGGAGCTAAGCAGCCCTCATGAGAAAGTTCAAATTGGATCTGGCCGAGGTGGCTCAGCAGAAGCACCTCACTGAGCATAGGATTTTCAAGCAGAGAGAAGACCTGCGAGAGTGCAAGGCCAGGTACTGGCACCTGGAGGCTCAACGGGCTGAGATGGTCATCCAGTTTCAGGCCATGAGCCAGTCCCACTGGAACAAGGCCCTCCGATTCTTTGCCACCAGCATCACTTCCCTTCAGCCTTCGCCAAAGCCCCACCCCAGGAGGCTGAAGGAGACCCTGAGTCGGAATTTCTGCCCCCCTCCGATCCACACAAAAAGAGGAGGGAGAGATTCTCGGCAGCAACACAAACATTCATTGCACGTATCCAGCCAAGGGTCCATAGTTTAAGGACCCCTGATTTAGTGCAATATAAAAAATGCAAATAATTTTTCTGCGGGCCACCATAATTTTCTCACGGACCACCAGTGATCCATGGATCACCAGTTTGTGACGGCTGGACTAAAGGATATACGGCTCATGTTTTGTATTCTTTTGGGGGCTTTGATTGGACATTAGGTATTAAAAATGACATATGCAACAATTTCCATGCTTTCCCCTTCCTAAAGAAAGTTAAGGTCATGAAATGTTTAAGGAATTGGACTAAGACAGGAACATCCAAGTTCTCTGATGCTTTCAGCCACCAAAATTTAGCAGGTGAGTTTAAGCCACTCATTTTTATTTCATACCAATCCAGCCCCTTGGTTTGTTGTGGGAGAAAATAGGTACAGGAAAGGAATACAGTCTATAGCATTTTTATATCCTGAAGGAAAGAAATTCTTATTTCAGTGGTTATTTGGCAAAAAAAAAAAAGAGTTTCAGATATCCTGCAATCCTAGGATCTCTAAGTACCGTAAGGATTAGCTGTTTTTTCCTTGATCTTCTCGTGTTTCTTCTATCCTTCCTGCTGCTGGAAAGAACAAAAAGAATATTTTCAGGGAACAAATGTTACAAAAGAAAAAAGTAACAGATATTAAAGAAAAGGTAGAGCGGAGGGGGGGGGGATTAAAACAAAAAAGAAGAAAAGCTGCTCATCTCCTTATAGTGTGTAAAGTAGCAATTAATTATAATTAAGGTCTGCAAAGTGTTTTGATGTATTATGAGGGATAGCGAAAAAGAGAAACATGTCTGCCGTCTGTGATCTCAAGAAAGATAAAGCTTTGGTTATAAAAGCTACCCACGTCATTATCCTCTTATGATATGCTGGCTAAGTGGCACAATATGCAGATGATGGCCTTGTTAAAATACCAGATTAGGGGTTTTCAAAATGTAATCGTTTACCACTAATCTGATTGTTCCGTAGGCCAAAAGGAAATTGGAACACTTCCTGTTCCTGGCAGCTCTGATAAATCTAGAAACAGTGATGCATTTGTGTTTCAGTACAGTCACAAGGGCAATTAAAAAAAAAAAAAGCTGCATGTAGTGAACCTGCAAGGCCATAAACAACCATCTGAACCAGGGGTGAAATCTACTTACCTTCCCTACTGGTTCAGAAGTGCACACGCGCCATCGTCACATCCAATTTTGGACCCTCTGTGCATGTGCAGAGGGTCCAAAAGAGTCTACTTCCTGTTAAAACCAGGTGGGTGGGTGGGCAGAAGCTTGTGCTGCTGCCACTACTGGTTTGCCAAACCACGCGCCACTGCCGCTACTGGTTCGCGCGAACCGGGCAGAACCAGCAAGATTTCACCCCTGATCTGAACTCAGTTTTGGTTGTTAGTGCATTGAAAAATGTTGATTGGCTACATGTTCACAGTTTATTCTAGGGGTCTCCAACCTTGGCCACTTTAAGACTTGTGGACTTCAACTCCCAGCTTTGCTGGCTGGGGAATTTGGGAATTCCCAAGTCTTAAAGTGGCCAAGGTGGGAGACCCCTGGTTTATTCCAATATTCTAATTCCTAAATTGGTATCAAACTCTGAGCCTCAGACCCATCCCATAAACTGGGTTCTTCCAACCATACCCTAAAATGGGATTGGCTAGTTTCTATGTCATGTGAACATACCTTTAATTATCCATGTTATAATTGCTTGGTAAGGCCACACTTGGAATACTGCATCCAGTTTTGGTCGATGAAAAAGGTATGTAGAGACTCTAGAAAGAGTGCAGAGAAGAGCAACAAAGATGATTAGGAGACTGGAGGCTAATACATATGAAGAATGGTTGCTGGAACTGGGTATGTCTAGTTTAATGTAAAGAAAGACTAGGGGAGACATGATAGTAGTCTTCTAATATCTCGGGGGCTGCCACAAAGATGAAGGAATCAAGCTATTCTCCAAAGCACCTGAGGGCAGGACAAGAAGCAACGGGTGGAAACTCATCAAGGAGAGAAAAAACCTAGAACTAAGGAGAGATGTCCTAACAGAGATAGAACAATTAACCAGTGGAACAACTTGAATCCAGAAGTTGTGACTTATCCAACACTGGATGTTTTTAAATAGAGATTGGACAACCATTTGCCTGAAATGATATACTGTAGGATTTCTTGCCTGAGCAGGAGGTTGGAATAGAAGACCTCCAAGGTCCCTTCCAACTCTTGTTAATCTATTCTAATCTATTCTATGCTATGCTATGCTATGCTACTCTACTCTACTCTACTCTACTCTACTCTACTCTACTCTATTCATGAAAAGAAACAATGTCAGGCTAGAAAAACTGGGACAAGAAACTGATTAAATGTGTACAGTGAGTGAGCTTCCTCTGTTGTTTAGCTATTTGACAATATGACTTCTTTTGATCTGAACCATATCCAGTTTGGATTATAACTAGCTAAAAAATTTGTTAGGTGGGCCAAACAACAGAAGGACAGAAGCCAGGAACCTGATGGATATCACCATATAGTATATTTAAAATTCAGGAATCAGCATTCACAAAAGTAAAGTTCAAGAAGGATTCTAGACTAACAGCTAGTTTCAGATATGCTTGAGCTGGAGATTTTTTGGAAACTGGATTTTTGAATGCTTTGGCCAAAGTTTAGTTGCAGTTAATCAAGAGAGTTTGGAGTTATTTGAAAACTTTTATGTTTGAGACTCTGTATTTTCAAACACGTCTGTGCAGCCGGTCACATTTGCAACTTCATTTTTTCCCCCTGACATGACAAGATAGTATAACATGGTCTTCCCATACCTGCATGGAGTTATGCCTGTTAAACTTCAGAGCAGGTGAGAATCCCTCCAGAAGTGGAATGCATAGAACTTTGCAAGAGGAAAAAATAAATTGGGGAAAATGCCAAATTGGCATATTTTTCCTAATCCTAACTTTGTATTTAATGAACGTTACAGGGCTAATACAAGGGATGCAGTGGCTCAGTGGCTAAGACATTGAGCTTGTCAATCAAAAGGTCGGCAGTTCAGCCGATCGAATCCCTAGTGCCGCATAATGGGGTTACTTGTCCCAGCTTCTGCCAACCTAGCAGTTCGAAAGCACATCAAAAATGGAAGTAGAAAAATAGGGACCACCTTTGGTGGGAAGGTAACAGCGTTCTGTGTGCCTTTGGCATTGAGTCATGCCGGCCACATGACCATGGAGATGCCTTCAGACAGCGCTGGCTCTTCGGCTTTGAAACGGAGATGAGCACTGCCCCCTAGAGTCAGGAATGACTAGCACATATGTGTGAGGGGAACCTTTACCTTTACCTTTTTACAAACCTGATACATTTTCTCTCATAAATCTTGGAAGTCTTCTTTTTCCCCTCTGTAATCAGCCATACGTTCAGACATCCTGCTATTCATTTATGGATGACCGATTTCTACATACCAGTTCTGTGGGAAGGAGAGATGCCAATTTAACTTGCATGATTTGGAATCTGAGATTAGTCATAGCTCCTGTAATGTTGACTGTATTTTGGAAGCCAAGTTTGTATTATATGGGGCCCTCACTTTTTTTCCCCCTGGCTCTGATGAAAATCTCAGTTGAACAGAATTTCCAGTTCACTGATTTTGCATATGTTCATATGTGCAGTAGGTCCATGCAGACTCATTCTGACTCCACAGCCAACTTTAAAAGGGGAATGTTTTTATAGGAATGTTATTCTTGTTTGTTTTTATCTAAAACATATTTTGATGAATAAAAGAAGAGGTGTGATTGCTGTTGTCACCATGGCCAACCAGATGCACCAGAAAGATGTCTCAAGTAGGCAAAATATAACCACAACGACAAGTGGCAATGATAGCTTTATTTAACCGTTATTTTAAAAGTAATTCAAGTTTGTAATCATCACTGCATTTTTTCAGTAAAGTCATGATTTAGCTATGCCTTATCTAATCTAATATTTTCCATCCACATCACTGGACTCTGGCATTTTAGTAGTATCTTTTACAATTCTTTAAAAAATGCATATGTAGTTGTTAAGTTACTTCTGAGTCCTCATGAGGTAGCAGATAGCTAGGCAGATAGCTAGGCAGATAAATAGATAGGTGGATAGATAAAGAGAGAGAGAGAGAGAGAGAGAGATTTAGATAGATGATAGATAGATAGATAGATAGATAGATAGATAGATAGATAGATAGATAGATAGATAGATAGATAGATAGATAGATGATATAGAGATAGAAATAAAAATAAATAGATAGATAGATAGATAGATAGATAGATAGATAGATAGATAGATAGATAGATGATATAGAGATAGAAATAGAAATAGAAATAAATAGATAGATAGATAGATAGATAGATAGATAGATAGATAGATAGATAGATAGATAGATAGATAGATAGATAGATAGATAGACAGACAGACAGACAGACAGATAGAGAGAGAGAGAGAGATATAGATAGATAGATAGAAAGATAGATAGATAGATAGATAGATAGATAGATAGATATAAAGAGAGAGAGAGAGAGAGAGATAAAGATAGAGATAGATAGATAGATAGATAGATAGATAGATAGATAGATGATAGATAGATAGATAGATAGATAGATAGATAGATAGATAGATAGATAGAGATAGATTTAGATAGATTTAGATAGATAGAGATAGATAGATAGATAGATGATAGATAGATAGATAGATAGATAGATAGATAGATAGATAGATAGATAATATAGAGATAGAGATAGAGATAGAGATAGAGATAGATAGATAGATAGATAGATAGATAGATAGATAGATAGATAGATAGATAGATAGATAGACAGACAGACAGACAGAAACAGATAGATAGATAGATAGATAGATAGATAGATAGATAGATAGATAGATAGATAGATAGATAGATAGATAGATAGATAAAGATAGAGAGAGGGAGGGAGAGAGGCAGGCAGGCAGACTGACTGACTGACTGACTGTCAATGATTGCTTATTTCAGTTCTTCAAAATTCTTGCCTAATGTCATTATCAATAGTATGTAGCCAATTCATTCACTTTGCTCTGAAGTAAGAGAGTTCCAAGTGCTGGTTGGACTGTGAGATGATTCAAAGCATCTTTTTCAGAGGTGGGATTCACATAATTTACCTACAAGTTCACACAGCACCAAAAATGTGAGTGTACAAGCCACCTCCGCGCATGCGCCCAGCCTTCAGCACATGCACCTGGCCTAAAAAGTGTGCCTAAATAGGATAGCATAGATCCGGGGCGGGTGGGCAGGCTCTCCTGCGATTTCCACTACCGGTTCACCTGAACTGCTCTGAACCGGCTGAACACCACCTGTGATCTTGTTAGATATATTGACTCATTCCTTCATCTCAAGAAAGAGCATTGTGCCACCAGTGCATTTTATTGATGCCAATCCATTCATTGGCAAAGATTCAGCAGATAATTTTGAGAACCAGATTGGTTTCCCCTCCAAATAAATCTAGGTTATTTATTCACTGCTTGGAAGTAGCTTGGAGTACTCCCTACTTCCTCTTGAAGTACTCCAACATGAATCTGGCCCGTTGCAAATGCAGATACTCAAAACAGAAAATGTCTGTTGACCAATCCTCTCTTCTAAGAGGGACTGGTGGTTTTATTTTACAGTTTATATTTGCTGTTATATTTTTAAAATAAACTTTTAAAAACTCTGCAAGCTACCACCTGTTAACAGTTTGGGATAATATTATTACACATACAAATTAAATCTTATCTCCTTTGGAGATTAAATAGTTCTCTTAATTATAGAAATATACTCTGTAAATATTTCAGATGGCAATGAGGGATTTTACTCTGCCAAGTATATCTGGTGATATAAATTCAATGTATCTAATAATGAACCACCCAGAAAACCTCACTGGGCACAGACCAGTCAATTTAATGATAGTTCTTCTCAGGAAAAAAGTGGAAGATTGTTCTTTGACTCACCCTGCTTAGAAAAAAAAACTCTGCTATCTCCTAAACATGCTAAAGTTGAAATGTAAGTTTTGGTTATTTAAAATTGGATAGAATAGAATAGATTTTTTTTATTGGCCAAGTGTGATTGGACACACAAGGAATTTGTCTGGGTGCATATGCTCTCAATGTACATAAAAGAAAAGCTTCGTTCATCAAGAATCATAAGGTACAACACTTAATGATAGTCATAGGGTACAAATAAGCAATCAGGAAACAATATCAGTATAAATCGTAAGGATACAAGCAACAAAGTTACAGTCATACAGTCATAAGTGGAAGATCAGTGACAGGAACAATGAGAAGATTAATAGTAGTGCAGACTTAGTAACTAGTTTGACAGTGTTGAGGGAATTATTTGTTTAGCAAAGTGATGGTATTCGGGGAAAAACAGTTCTTGTGTCTAGTTGTTCTGGTGTGTAGCGCTCTATATTGTCATTTTGAGGGTAGGAGTTAAAACAGTTTATGTCCAGGATGTGAGGGGTTTTCACTCATGCAGTATACAGTTTTGACTCATGCAGTATACAGGTTCTCAATGGAAGGCAGGTTGGTAACAATTGAGTTTTCTGCAATTCTAATGATTCTCTGAAGTCTGTGTCTGTTTTGTTGGGTTGCAGAACCAAACCAGACAGTTATAGAGGTGCAGATGACAGACTCAATAATTCCTCTGTAGAACTGGATCAGCAACTCCTTGGGCAGTTTGAGCTTTCTGAGTTGGCGCAGAACATTCTCTGTTGTGCTTTTTTGATGACTTTTTTGATGTTAGATCTTGCGATATGGTAAAACCTAGAAATTTGAAGGTCTCTACTGTTGATATTGTGTTGTCTAGTATTTTAAGAGGTGGTAATATGGGAGGGTTTCTCCTAAAGTCTACCACCATTTCTACAGTTTTGAATGTGTTCACTTCCAGATTGTTCTGGTCGCACCATGATTTAAAATTGGATGAGATCTTCCATCCCTTTCCATCTGCCATCAGTTCTTTCATTTCATTTTAAATGTTCATTTTTGCCATCACATCAGAAGATAAGAAGAACCCTTTGAGTTTGTTGGTGACTATTTTATTGACTTCATGCTTATATTCCATGCCGTCTTTCTTTCCACGTCGAACTCCCCAAAGCGACCTTTTGATTTTCAAATAAGCACCGAAGGATACAGAAATACAAAAGATAAAAAAAGAAATAAATCAATACACCAATAATAACATTACTGACCTTTAAAGGTCTGGCTAAAGAGACAGGTTTTGACAGGTCTTCTGGGAGAGAGCAGTTTTACATAATTTGGATCCATCATGGGTGAAAATCTCCTCCTTAGGAGTATTTTGGTGACATCAGATATCAAATCCCATGATGGTAAGCTGCCCGAAGTATAAAATATTGTTTGACAATCAGCAAATACTTCGAGATACTTAATTTAGTAACCTGTCAGCTACTAAATTGTACTACTGTATTCTGAATCAACAAAGGTTGATAGAAATGTCACTGCTTGCCATTTTTCAAATACTGTCAGATACTAAATACTATTGCATGGCAATTATTAATACTGTCAAATTCTAAATATCATTACATGCCGGCTATCCAACACAGTCATATCTCAACAGCCAAATATTAAGGGAGATCAATGAAGACAGGCATGAATTTTGGATGACACCTCCCACCCAACAAGGAAGTTTAACTTAAATAAAACTCCCACTCTCTTCTACTTTCATTATCATATTCTTTATTTATTTTATTTTTATTTTTATTTATTTATTTTGTCAATCATATATAAGATAGCAGGTAAAAGTATAAACGTAATTTGGATACATGAAAAGAATAAGTAAAAAAAGGAATATTAGGACAGGGACGGTAGGCACGCTGGTGCTCTTATGCACGCCCCTTAGGAATGGGATGAGGTCAATAGTAGATAGTCTTTGGTTAAAGCTTTGTGGGTTTGGGGAAGAAACTACAGAGTTAGGTAGTGCATTCCAGGCATTAACCACTCTGTTACTGAAGTCATATTTTCTGCAATCAAGTTTGGAGTGGTTTACCTTGAGTTTGTATCTATGATTTGCTCATGGATTGTTGTGGTTGAAGCTGAAGTAGTCATTAACAGGTAGGACATTGTGGTAGATAATTTTATGTACTATGCTTAGGTCAGATTGAAATCTGCGTAGTTCTAAATCGTCTAAGCCCAAAATTTGGAGTCTGATGGCATAAGGTACTTTATTGCGAGCAGAGGAATGGAGGACTCTTCTTGTGAAATATCCCTGGACTCTCTCAAGTCCAATATGCAGTGCGGGTTCCAAATAGATGAGCTGTATTCAAGGATTGGTCTAGCAAATGTTTTGTATGCTCTAGTTAGTAATACAATATTACCAGAGAAGAAGCTATGCAAGATTAGATTAACAACTCTTAGTCCCTTTTTGGCAATGTTGTTACAGTGGGCTCTGGCACTTAGATCTTTAGAAATGAGTACTCCAAGGTCCTTGACAGAGTGAGGGTCATCTATAAGGTCATGTCCATCTAATTTGTATTTTATCTTTTGATTTTTTTTTTGCCAATGTGCAAGACAGAGCATTTGTTTGTTGAGATTTGAAGTTGCCACTTGTTAGACCAATCTGCCACATAGTCAAGGTCTTTTTAAAGCGTAGTTGCATTGTCTGTGGTGTTGAATAGTTTAACATCATCAGTGAAGAGAATGCAGTTGCTTTTAATACGATCGCAAAGGTCATTTATGTGGTACCTTGCTCAATAGTAGTACCTGTGAGAGGGATCTTGGAGTCCTAGTGGATAACCATTTAGATATGAGCCAGCAGTGTGCAGCAGCTGTTAAAAAAGCCAACACAGTTCTGGGCTGCATAAACAGAGGGATAGAATCAAGATCACGTGAAGTGTTAGTGCCACTTTATAATGCCTTGGTAAGGCCACACTTGGAATATTGCATCCAGTTTTGGTCGCCACGATGTAAAAAAGATGTTGAGACTCTAGAAAGAGTGCAGAGAAGAGCAACAAAGATGATTAGGGGACTGGAGAATAAAACATATGAAGAACGGTTGCAGGAACTGGGTATGTCTAGTTTAACAAAAAGAAGGACTAGCGGAGACATGATAGCTGTGTTCCAATATCTTAGGGGCTGCCACAAAGAAGAGGGAGTCAGGCTGTTCACCAAAGCACCTGAGGGTAGAACAAGAAGCAATGGGTGGAAACTGATCAAAGAAAGAAGCAACTTAGAACTAAGGAGAAATTTCCTGACAGTTAGAACAATTAATAAGTGGAACGACTTGCCTTCAGAAGTTGTGAATGCTCCAACACTGGAAATTTTTAAGAAAATGTTGGATAACCATCTGACTGAGATGGTGTAGGGTTTCCTGCCTGGGCAGGGGGTTGGACTAGAAGGCCTCCAAGGTCCCTTCCAACTCTGATGTTATGTTATGTTATAAAGTATGAAGCGTGTTGGACCTAAAACACTGCCTTGGGAAACACCACTATTAACAGGTACAGGATTTGATAGAGCACTTCCTATTTTGACCACTTGTTGCCTGTTTGACAGGAAGGCAGGTATCCATTTATGTAGGAGTCCAGAAATGCCACAGGATTTTAGTTTTAGAAGTACTTTGTTGTGTACCACTGAATCAAATTGGTGAATATATCTTCTCTCTTAAAATGCAAGAAACGGTAAATGTTTAAATGCATTTAACGTATTTTTGTACTGCACACTCCTATTGTTTTCATTTTTACATATGACGTGCTCAAAGATTGAAAGATAGTTTTCCTTTGAGAAGAATTTGGGCTACAGGTAAGTCCTAGACTTACAACAATTCATTTTAGTGACCGTTCACTAAACATCACAACGCCACTGAAGAAGGTGACTTATGACCATTTTTCACACTTACGACTGTTGGTCACGTGATCGAAATCCAGAGGCTTGGCAACTGGTTCATATTTATGACGGTTGCAGTGTCTCGAGATCATATGATCAGCTTTTGCGACCTTCTGACCAGCAAAGTCAGTCGGGAAGCCAGAGTCACTTGACAACTGTGTTATTAACTTTTAACAACTGCAACGATTCACTTAATAACAGTGGCAAGAAAGGCCGTAAAATGGGGCAAAACTCACTTAACAAAACAATCTGGAACTGAACACACTCAAAACCGTAGAAATGGTGGTAGACTTTAGGAAAAACCCTTCCATACTTCCACCTCTCACAATACGTGACAACACAGTATCAACAGTAGAAACCTTCAAATTTCTGGGTTCTATCATATCGCAAGATCTCAAATGGACAGCTAACATCAAAAACATCATTAAAAAAGGACAACAAAGAATGTTCTTTCTGCGCCAACTCAGTAAGCTCAAAGTGCCCAAGGAGCTGCTGATACAGTTCTACAGAGGAATTATTGAGTCTGTCATTTGCACCTCTATAACTGTCTGGTTCGGTTCTGCAACCCAACAAGAAAAACACAGACTTCAGAGGATAATTAGAACTGCAGAAAAAATAATTGCTACCAACCTGCCTTCCATTGAGGACCTGTATACTGCACGAATCAAGAAGAGGGCCGTGAAAATATTTGCAGACCCCTCGCATCCTGGACATAAACTGTTTCAACTCCTACCCTCAAAACGACGCTATAGAGCACAGCACACCAGAACAACTAGACACAAGAACAGTTTTTCCCCGAAGGCCATCACTCTGCTAAACAAATAATTCCATCAACACTGTCAGACTATTTACTGAATCTGCACTACTATTAATCTTCTCATCGTTCCCATCACCAATCTCTTTCCACTTATGACTGTATGACTATAACTTGTTGCTGGCAATCCTTATGATTTATATTGATATATTGACCATCAATTGTGTTGTAAATGTTGTACCTTGATGAACGTATCTTTTCTTTTATGTACACTGAGAGCATATGCACCAAGACAAATTCCTTGTGTGTCCAATCACACTTGGCCAATAAAAAAAAATTCTAATTCTATTCTATTCTATTAACAAATGTTTCACTTAGCAACGTGAATTTTGGGATCAATCATGGTCATATGTTAAGGGCTACCTGTATAATGAGCTTATCTGGAATATATAAAGAAATCTTTAAAGACTGTTTGGGGAGTGGGACAATTTCGGTGGACAATTTTTGGTACCATTTTAATAGAATTTTTAGATTCCATGTAATGTGAAATGATAGACGTTTGGGCTCTCAGAGGGGTCAGAGATGGCTGTTTCTGGCAGAGGAGAAGCTTGGGAAGAAAAATATTGAGAGCAACTTAACAAGGATTCCTAGAATGAGTAAATCTAGGACAGTGACGGTCGTGCGGAAACATCGCTCATGTGCGCTCATTGGGGCCGCGCTCCAGAAAAGCCAAACTTCCGGGTTCTAGCACACATGTGCGACCGACAATCAGCTGGACTGCCTGCACACATACACCGGTTTTCAGCACTGTCGCATGTGCAAAGAACAGCTGATCATCATGCGCGCATGCGCACCAGAAACCTGTTGTGTCTCGTCTGATCTCGCCGCAGCCGGGGCCTTCTTATCTGCTTCCGAACGCTGAGGAATGTCCTAGTATGCCTCCCGGCCCCAGCCCTGGCTCCATGCCCAGACAGGCTGAAGAGGAGGAAGTATCTCCAGCCCCCAGCTCTGGCTCCATGCCCAGGCAAATGGAGCAACTAGACCCCTCCCCCTCCTCCACAGCATGTGAGCCTGAGGGAGGTCAATTGCCAACAGCTGCAGACTGGAGTGACCCACGCGTCAGAAGACTTGATAGACGGAGGCAACAGAAGGAAGGGAGGGGCAGGCCTGGATAAGTGCTGAGTCATGGAGCCACACCCCATGGCCTATATAAAGGACCTGCTTTCTGACATTCTCTGAGTCAGGCAAAGTCTAAATATATCTTGCTGAAGTCACTTTCTGGTCTCCTGCCTGCCCTGAGGACTTTGCTAGGACTTTGGCAGAGCTGCGGAGGCACGGCTGATTCGGATTTCCCTGACCCAGCCGTCAGCGGAGGAGTGGGACATGACAAAACCTGGAAGACAAACAGGCAAGGCCACATGTGCCAGACAACATGGTGTTTTGTCCTCCTTCACCTTTGTCCGAGTGATTGCTTAATTAGCCGGCACTATCAGCTCTGGCAGCAAAATAGCGAGTGTATGCCAAGCGTCTCTGTTATCTCCCTCGACGCCAATGGGTCACCCAGGAACAAACTTCAGCTCTTAGTTAATCAGTTGATTTCCCTGCTACGAAGAGGCACAGCAGCTCTTGCTGCCTTTATATCCTGTGGGGTGTGGCTCCATGACTCAGCACTTCCTAAGCCTGCCCCACTCCTGCTTCTGTTGTTCCCTCCTCTCCTGCCTACGAAACCTAGGGTCCAACCAAGCCTGATTGCCATCAGCTGGGTTTGAAGGCGTGGTCTGGGGGGGGAAGAGCCAGGGGATGGAGGCCTCATTATCTCTTCCACCTGGCCTGCCTCTGGCTCCTGGAGCTGAGCCAGGGAAGCCGGTGCTCCCGAGGTAAGTCCTGACGGCCCTTCCCCCTCACTTTCCAAGTCACTTTCTGGCAGGAGGCCCGGCTCGGGGGCCGCAGACACAACACATGGTTTCACGTGCCACTTTGGTCATGTGTGGCATAGGTTCGCCATCATGGATCTAGGAGACCAAATGTTGCCCCTGTTGAAAATCATCAAGTTGAGCAGTCAGTGAAAAGTTCACACCAGCAGCTTAAATTGTCTGCAAATTAGAAGAGGATTATATTCATCTTGAACAGCATAAGATCCTAATTTGAAGACCGGCCAATCTGCAGTTACCCACTTTGCTGATTCTGTCGTACACAGTTTTGGTTATAGAAATAAATGTATTATTGTTACTGTTGCATTAGATTTAATATGTCAAATCAAATCTATATTATGATCATAAAGTCACCTATAGATTTAATATAGCTGCTCATTCTAGTGACTCTCTTACCCATGGCTTATTTCATTTTCTTATTCCTAATATATATTTTTTTTATTTTCCCTGTGAAGTAATTTCAAAATGCGTCCACATTTATTTAGTGTACAAACAATATCACTGTCATATTTTGATAAGTATTCCATCTGTTATATACATTTTCATTTACATTTTCTATGCCAATTTTTCTCAATGTTACAGTGCCCCTTCCATATTTTTATATTATTTTCATTCTGTTCTCATATTTGTGTATAATTCATAATATAAATATTTTAATTGGAAAATTGCATAACAAAACTCAGAGGTATATAAATACTTAAGAATAACTCTTAGATCAGAGGTCACCAACTGATCCGATGGTCCGCGAAAAGTTTTTGGTGGTCCCCAGAAAAATTATTTGCGTTTTTTATATTGCACTAAATTAGGGTTCCTCAAACTATGGCCCCTGGATTGGATACATGCAATGAACGCTTGTGTTGCTTCAGAGAGTCTCCCCCTTCAGAGTCTTTTTGTGCGGGTTGGCGGGGGGGCAGAAATTCCGACTTGGAGTCTGCTTCAGCCTCCTAGTGCAGGGCTTTGGATGAAGGCTGGAGGGAAGTGCTTCTGGTGGCGAAGAGCCAGAGGGCCTTGTTTTAGTGGGACTGCCTCATGCCCTGGAACTGGCTGACCATCTCAGCCTGCTGAGCCTCCAGGTGCCGGTACCTGGCCTTGCACTTGTACAGGTCTTCCTTCTGCTTGGAAAGCCTATGCTCCTAGTCCTCAGTGAGCTGCTTCTGCTGAGCCTCCTTCTCGGTCAGATCCAATTTGAACTGAGCCAGCTGTTTTGCCAACTCTTTTTCATGGTGGCTGCTTAGCTCCAACAACTGCTTCCTGTTGGGGCCCTAAGGAGCTTGAGCAGGCAGGGGAGAGGGTAGGAGGGGAGGGGTGAGTAGAGGCTGGTGAGGTGTCCCTCGACGTGAGTGACATCAAGTTGGTCATGGCCACCCAGTCACATGACTACCTAGCCACACCCACTCAGCCAGTCATTAAGCAGATCATATTACTGGTCCATGGGATTTAAAATTATGAATTTAATGGTCCCTGAGGTCCAAAAGGTTGGGGACTCCTGTCTTAGATCATATATTAGAATAGAATAGAATAGAATTTTTTATTGGCCAAGTGTGATTGGACACACAAAGAATTTGCCCTGGTGCATATGCTCTCAGTGTACATAAAAGAAAAGATATGTTCATCAAGAATCATAAAGTACATGAATTCATGAATGTACTAAGTTTAAAAGTCCACAGTAACACATGAAGCCAATGATCTTCTCATTATCAACCCAAAGGTAAACAGGCTAACAGTTAGGTAGCAACTTCTATTTATCCTTCAGAAATCTGTTCCACAGCAAGCAAATTAATAATAATAATAATAATAATAATAACAACAACAACAACAACAACTACTACTACTACTACTACTACTACTACTACTACTACTACTACTACTACAACAACAACAACAACAGAGTTGGAAGGGACCTTGGAGGTCTTCTAGTCCAACCCCCTGCCCAGGCAGGAAACCTTACACCACTTCAGACAAATGGTTATCCAACATCTTCTTAAAAATTTCCAGTGTTGGAGCATTCACAACTTCTGCAGGTAAGTTGTCCCACTGATTAATTGTTTTAACTGTCAGGAAATTTCTCCTTATAGTTCTAGGTTTCTTCTCTCCTTGATTAGTTTCCACCCATAGCTTCTGTTCTGCCTTCAGGTGCTTTGGAGAATAGCTTGACTCCCTCATCTTTGTGGCAGCCCCTGAGATATTGGAAGACTGCTATCATGTCTCCCCTAGTCCTTCTTTTCATTAAACTAGACATACCCAGTTCCTGCAACCGTTCTTCATGTTTTAGCCTCCAGTCCTCTTTGTTGCTCTTCTCTGCACTCTTTCTAGAGTCTTCACATCTTTTTTACATCGTGGCAACCAAAACTAGATGTTTTGGTGAACAAAACAGAAATAAAATACTTGCTTTCTCTATCACTACCAAATTCTTTCCTTTTTATACATTAGAAGTCCCTCTGCTTTCCTTTAGAAAATAAAAAACTCTAATGCTACATTTTAAAATATTCAGTCTAACTTCTATCAACCCCAAATGATTTAGGCTACTATTGCTGTTTTTTGCTTTTTAATATGATACATGACTAAACATATCTGTCATGTCTGAAATATCTGGATTTCTTAGCACACCTGATTTGACATATGCTACAGACTTTTTTTCTTGCTTTTTAGCAATACTGTTCCTTATTCTCTCATTTTTATTAGCATTTTTTTTAAAAAAGATAAAAGGTAGCAAAAAAAAAATACAGAAAGCAGATTTAAGACAAGGAAACAAGATGTGCAGGAAAAAGGGCAGTAAAGGCAAAAAGCAGAAAAAGAAAGAAATATTTAAAGAGGTAACTTACTTTTTTCCTTATAGAAGTTACGAACAAGCTTAGATTCACCTCCCTCCCCTCAAGAATAATTCAATTCTTCCCCATATTAAATTCTTTTCAATCAGCATCTCCAGAAACCATCAAGTCATTTTTATCTATTTTCAATGAAAAGTCCATGAAGGTTGTTCAGTCTTTTAAGAAAAGTTCTATCTTGTTTTGTCCCTGATCAAATAGGTCAATTTTGTCATTTGTGCCAATTCTGTCATTTTCACGGTCTGGTCTTCCAGTGTGATAGTTCTGTATTTTTCCATCTTTCCACATACAGTAACTCTGCTGCAGTTGCCATATGTAAAAGCAATCTTCCACGTGTCTTTTCTCATTGGTTATCTATACGTCCATCATCTGTATTTTATCAAAATATTATTATGAAATTCTCAGCATCATACGTATTTGTATCCAATTTGCTTTTTGCTTTTCCAGAGGTCCACCATGGATGGTAAAAGGCTTTCCACATATATCCAACAATGATTAGAATTACCTTTGTATATCTTGGCTGATTAATCTGGTGACGGATATCAATGGTACATCATTTTATAGATGTTTTCTCTTAAATTATAATATCAGGTTCTGCTCTTTCCCACTGAACCTCCTCAACTTACAATAGTGGCTAAAATTGTGGAAACCTTTTGGAGAAAGTGTATTTTTGCGGTTTGATGGCTAATAACACCATTTTTGGGGGAGAATTTCAATCATATTCCACTGCTGGAATTGGTCCAAACCTTAATCCAATTGACAATCTGTGGAGCCGACTAAAGAAACTTGTTAGTCAGAAGTGACCCAGCAATAAAACCCAGTTAATAGAAGCAATCATTCAATCTTGGTTTCACATGATAACAGCTGCAGAACTAAAAAAAACTTGGTTTACTCCATGGGAAGATGTTGTAAGGCCATAATTCATGCTAAAGGTTACCCAACTAAGTATTAATTGACATGGTGATCATTTTTGTCTATCTCGTTTTTTCTATGGTGATAATTTGTGTATATCTCCTTTTTTCTACATGTTTCACTTTTCTTCTTTATACTGTAACTGCTATTCTAATAGAAAATCCTTCATAAAAGTTATTGCATTACATTCTTGATTAAATTACCTTTCCATTGATATATAATTTTAGGGTACTACTCTAAAAAAAAAGGTGGTGTTATTAGCTAGTTTTAGAAAATACACTTTTCCCAAAAGGTTTCCACAATTTTGGCCACTACAGTAAAATCACAATTGATCCCAAAATCTTCATTGCTAAGCAAGACAGTTGTTAAGTGAGTTTTGCCCCATCTTACAACCTTTCTTGCCACAGTTGTTAAGTGAATCACTGCAGTTTTTAAGTGAGTAGCATGGCTGTTAAGCGAATCTGGCTTCCCCATTGACTTGGCTTGTCAAAAGTTCACAAAATGGGATCACATGACCCCATTATGATGCTTCAACCGTCATAAATACATGCCAGTTGCCAAGCATCCAAATTTTGGTCACATGACCACGAGGATGCTCCAACGGTCATAAATGTGAAAACCAGCCCTAAGTCACATTTTCCTAGTGCCGTAAGTTTGAACGGTCACTAAATGAATACTTGTAACTCAATGGCTACCTGGATATTAGAATCAAAATTCTTAACCTATTTTATCATGCAGCCTCCTAATTCTCATTCTCGAGAGAAGTCAACAACGCACATCTGGATCATATGGGAAATTTGAGACCTCTGTTCTTTGCCATTTCACGGTGGTCACGCTTGTAATTAATCTCCTCGGGCTTCTCTTAAATGACATCTGATTTGGTAGCCTTATTAACCTCATTTTCCTGGTGGGATGACATTGCATCTTCCATACACAAAGATAATGAGAATTATCACCAAAGCTGTGGTAGGAGGATAGCGAGGAGGATTGAGTTATATCAAGTTCTTCCTTTATTCAGTTCATTTATTATCTTCAATGGAATAAATTTAGTCAGTTGGATAAGATACTATTTTAGGACAGTGACTTGATGTTTGTATCCTTTTATGTAATTCTTCGGCATGGTATAAAATGAAATTGTCTAAACTGGCACATGATGGAATAGATCAGCGGCTGCTGTCCAGTGGTGTAGCTGATTTTTAGTATGTACTTCTTCATGTTATGACAAAATGTTTTTCATGTATTTGTCCTCACCTTCTCAGAGGATCCTAAACAAACAAACAAAATAGTGGCCAGCTGTGATAAGCAAGCAATGCTCCAAATCAAACAAATGAAATGTATTTATAAAAGGGGAAAATAAAGCTTAAGTTGAAATAAATGCTTATAAATGTATTTGGGAGAGATAAATAAATAAGTAAAGAAATAGGTGAATAAATAGTGAAGAAAGGTCAAGTTGATGGAACATAGTTGTGGGACAGGGTAAGTATTTACCAACCCCATAGCTCACTTCGCTCATTAGGCTAAATCCAGATTGACAAAACATGATCTGGCATTCATATAAGAGGCTAAACACAAAAACATTTGTGATGATCTGATTCACAAACAAGGCGTTGACCCACAAGACATCCTAACCTATTTTAGCTAAGTCTCTCATGTTGTGTGAGCCCAACTAAAGAATACCTTGTGATCGTCAATATCCAGAAGAAAACCCACATTAAAAATTATCCATTGGTTAAATTTGTATGCCACCGGTCTCTCTGCCAATAACAAGAACATAATAGCAAAGAAATAACAAAAGAAAATGAACTGTTCAACCCGACTCTTTGGTTTAGAGATATGCTGTCAGGAATTATGAATAAATATTTTGTTAGTATATCTCGAACAGTTAGACAAATTTGGTTTTACTCATCATGAATTATGTTCCCTACAAATCCCTCATATTTTAATAACCTTTTTTAATAGAATCATTTTATGTTTGTATTTTCGGCAATGCATTTAAATGTGAGAAAAAGGAGAAATGTATACCTTACTTGTCATGACAAATACATGTAACAAGTATTAAATAATGCCACTAAGGTTGCCATCCGGAGACTCTCACTTGAAATTGACCTGCACGAGGTCTTATCGTATTTAAAAAGATTAATAGTACAAACCTATGTTTGTTTGTTTTGGTGCCTTTGAATCAATCTTGTTTTCTGGCATCTGCCTGGATTGCTCTCTGCAGGTTTTAACATTCTGAAAGTGGTTTGCCATTGCCTCTTTCCTAGGGTTGTGTTCTGACCTAGGCTCCCTTAAAAAGCAGGAAGCAGGAATTGGTCCCAACAAAACCTCTTTTAATTTCATGACTGTGAATTACTTTCATTCGCAGTCAGCAAGGCTTGTCCAAACAGTTTTTCAAAGGGATATTTCTCAACACACCTTATCTCGCTTGGCAAGCTGCCACGTAACTTGTTTCCAAATGCAGAATAAGGCAAAACTTGGCACAGAGTCTCTTAGAGTCACAAACAGAACTTTCCACCCTTAAAACGACCAACCGAATGAATTGTTTCCTGCAAAAGCCTACTCCCTGTTCACTCCCCTTTTGTTTCCTATGGGAGGGGCCAATCACCTCCAAGGTGTGGCTTTATTCCCAAGTCGACCCTGCTTTCTGAGTTTCTCTTGTCTTCTGGCAGCTCTGCACATGCACACACTAGGAACAGGCTCCAGCTGTTCCTCTGCCTTGCTGCTATTTCCCTCTCTGCCTCTGACGCAGAGCTCTTGTCTGAGCTTTCCCCAGCCCCCAGGACTGGCCTGTGTTCCTTCCGAAACTCCTCACTGTACGATTCTGCTGCCAGCTCTGCTGGGCACTGGCGGCCACAACAGGCTGAGAACGACATGACTGGTCCAAGGTTCCCCTAGTTGGCTTTGTGCCTACAGTAGGACTAGAACTTATAGACTCCCGATTTCTAGTCTGATGCCTAAAACCACTATACTAAACCGGCTCTTGTAGTACAAACCTATACATATGTTTAATTAAAAGTAAGATCAACTGAGTTTTGTTGCTCTTACGGCAAGGCAAGGGAATACAGAATTACCTGAGCAGATTGTCTGGACTGAGTAAGAAGTATATTCTACACACACACACACACACACACACACACAAACAAACATATATGCACAGCCCCATGAATATATGCATAAATACATACACCGCCTCTGAATAGCCTCCAATTCAGCAGGTGGCATATTGGCTCAGGTTGATTTCATGCCTCATTTTCATAACATGTCTAATTATACCAGCTTCATTGGGGACACTTCGATAGACTCATCACATGAGTATGGTTAATTTTTTCTCAGACAATAATTTCAACCCCCCCTCCCTCTTCTCATTCTAAGGTAAGTATTCCCCTTTTAATGCTTCATTCAGCACATTATAGCATCGGCATGCACCACTACAACCATCACCATCTCTTGGGATAGGTAAGCATGGCTGTTTCTCAGTTCTTACAGCTTTGCCTTCTCCTTCTTCTTTGCCCGTTGGATGAAGCTGCATCCTTCACTGGGATCAAGAGTGTCAGCTAGATCTCCCTTGAGACCATTAGAGTGAAATAAATAAATGTCTGTTTCTAAGGAACAGGGATTTTGGAAACTTCAGAGAGGCTGCGGAAAGTTTCTTGTTGGTTTTGCCAGCAAAGGAAAATAAATACCTTATCCCACCACACTTGAAATCCTAGGCTTAGAAAACTTGGAACTCCGTCGCCTTCGACATGACCTAAGCTTAACTCACAGAATCATCTATTGTAATGTCCTTTCTGTTAAAGACTACTTTAGCTTTAATTGCAATAATACAAGAGCAACCAATAGATTTAAACATAATGTCAACCGCTTTAATCTAGATTGCAGAAAATATGACTTCTGTAACAGAATCATCAGTGCTTGGAATACTTTACCTGACTCTGTGGTTTCTTCCCATAATCCTAAAAGCTTTAGCCAAAAACTTTCTACTATTGACCTCACCCCATTCCTAAGAGGACCATAAGGGGCGTGCATAAGCGCACAAATGTGCCTACCGTTCCTGTCCTATTGTTTTTTTTCTTTTCTTCTTCCTATATATATGCTTATACCTCCTTATATTTACTCATATATGTGTTTATATACTATATAAACTTTTGTATGATACCTACATATATTGTTGTGACAAAATAAAATAAATAAATAAAATAAAAATAAATAAAAAAGGCAGGAGGAGCATTCAAAGCATTATATTAATTCACCACTGGCTTGTTTTTAGAAACAGTGGTGGAACATGGATAGTGGAACGTATCTCAAAAGAGCTCGGAAGCATGTAGGTTCCATGGAGAAATAACTAAGCAGTTCAAACTCCTGCAGTAAGTTGGTTTTTTTTCCCCCAGTTCTCTTATGCTGAAGAAAGGGAGGAAACTGTTACTTCAGGGGCAATAACTTAGATTTCCTAAAGGTAAAGATTCCCCCACACATATGTGCTAGTTGTTCCTGACTCTAGGGGGCGGTATTCATTTCTGTTTCAAAGCCGAAGAGCCAGCGCTTTCCAAAGACGTCTCCGTGGTCATGTGGCCGGCATGATTAAACACCAAAGGCGCACGGAGAGCTGTTACCTTCCCACCAAAGGTGGTCCTTATTTTTTCTATTTGCATTTTTTACATGTTTTCAAACTGCTAGGTTGGCAGAGGCTGGGACAAGTAACGGGAGCTCACCCCGTTACGCGACACTAGGGATTTGAACTGCTGAACTGTCGAACTTCCAACCTTTTGATCGACAAGCTCAGCGTCTTAGCCACTAAGCCACCGCATCTCTATATGTTCCATATAGTCCACAATTAAACCTCCAACACTGGCAGCTTTTAAGAAGAGATTGGACAACCATTTTTCAGAAATGATATAGGTATAATGCTTGAGCAGGAGTAAAAGACCTCCAAGGTCTCTTCCAACTCTGTTATTATGGTGCTCTGATTCTTTAGCTCATAGTGTGCAAGTGGAAGATTAATACATAAGGCATGTAAGTTGCATGGCTCAAGAGCTAGAGTCTCACTCATTATCTTCAGGCTGGTGTCTTCGGCTTGAGAAGCACCAAGCTGAAGACACCAGCCTGAAGATGATGAGTGAGACCTCGTCAAAACATCGCCAAGATACTCTCAACCTTACACGGGAAAAGACCCAAAAATGCCAAGACACACACACACACACACACACACACACACACACACACACACACACACATGAATGGGGAGTGTGAAATTCACAGAAGGCAACCTTTCATGGCAGTCTTTAAGCAGTAGAGGGTTTGCTGACCCAATTACAATTATATCTCAGATAATTCCCTAGTGGAACTAACTTTAATTCCATTAAAGGTAGTTTCCCTGCCATCTTTTTATTGGTATCTCAATGTATTTTGGAAAATGGGGGCTGTTGCCATCTCAATGATGTTCGCTTTTCTCCACTGAATTGCAATTACTGGATTTAATCAGATCATTATTCCACCCAGTATTTGGGTCTTGACAGTTAAGCTGTGGAAAATAATTGAATTGGCTTTACCTCCAAGTGAAGCCTCTGTCCTCTCTCTCTCTCTCTCCTCTTCTCCTCCTCCTCCTCCTCCTCCTCCTCCTCCTCCTCCTCCTCCTCCTTCTCTCTCCCCTTCTCTCTTTCTTTCTCTCTCTCTCTCCTTGTCTCTCTCTCTCTCCCTCCCTCCCTTTGTGTGTGTGTGTGTGTGTGTTTGTATGTGTTAAAGAATTATGAAGCTATTGAAGATTTGGGGGAGGTGAGTGAGTGATTAATTGACCAATTCAATTCTAGTTTCTTGACTCTGATCTCTTTTCCTTATCATCCACAAAATCAGAGGTCAAGAGACAAATTTTCAGTACCCAGCTGTCCACTTCCCAAATCTCTTGCTTTTAGTGCTGTGCCAAGACTAAGCCTAGTTTTGCTGTTGTTGTTGTTATTCCTAAATTGGTGGTAACACATGGTTGGCTTTGCCACTATAGATATGTAGTGAATGCCAGCATAACCTGGATATCAAGGCAAGGTTACAAGTCTGGGGCCCTGAAAATGAGAAAATGCTTCAACTGTTTCTCACTCTTTGTTTTAGTACCGGTACCACCAATACCAGTGGCCATGGTTCTTAATGTTTACCCAAGAATGTGATGTGCTGATGGCTAGATTACTGTATAGAATACAGAATTAAAAGGTCTGAAGGGCCTTGGAAATCTTCTAGACCAAACCCCTGCTCAAGCAGAAGACCCTATACCTGTGATGAGCCATTGCCCTAGTTTAGCTCCAGCACGCATGTGTGTACCGACCAGCTGATTTTTGACTGGCCCCAACCATGCCACCCCTCCCCTCCATGGAGTCTCCACACCACCCCTTTTGGATGCCGGGTAAGTACAGGGCTCACACGGAGGCTCTGGGAGGATGTTTTTGGCCTCCGGAGGGCCTCTGAGGGATGGGGGAGGCCGTTTTTGCCCTCCCTAGGCTCCAGGAAAGCCTCTGGAACCTGGGGAGGGTAAAAAACAGGCCTACCGGGTTCACTGGTAACCTTTTTACCATCGCATGCCAAAAATGGGGGTCACGCTAGGGGGTCGTGTGCACATATGCTGGGGGTTGGGGGGTGGAATGTGGAGGGCATTGAATTATGGGTGTGGGCATGCACATGCATGCCCCCCCCCGCACTCCCCCCACTTTTGGCATGTGATGGCAAAAAGATTAGCCATCACTGCCCTATACCATTCCTGATAAATGGCCGTCTAGTCTCAAAAACCTCCAATGATGGAGCACCCACAACCTCTGGAGCCCAGGTGTTCCTCTAATTAATTGTTCTTGTATCAGGAAATTTCTAGGCTGGATCTCTTTTTGATAAGTTTCCATCTGTTAATTTCTTGTCCTGCCCTCAGGTGTTTTGGAGAATAGGTTGACCCCCTCTTGGTGCACAGAAATGAAATGTTAAACCAGTATTTGGTCATCTTTAATTGACTTGTGAAAATATGGTCTGGAAAAAAAAAGAGAGAAGGAGAGGGAAATATTTTGCATTTTTACTGGGTTTTGCTCCGCTTCTTGGATGCACCACTTCTAGACATCAGCGAAGAGGCTCAAGAGAGAAATGCAGAATTAGATTGCTAAAATGCGATTTTAGGCATGGAACAACCTCTTGAGGCAGGAAGAAATGATGGAGTTTCTTATTTTAATGAAGGCAATGTAATGTAACAAGAGTTCCTTATGGTTCCCTCGCCTGTTATTCCAGCCCTTTTAAATGAATCAAAGCATTTCTAAGTTTGGTTTTTCAATCTCTTTGGGAATTTCTTTTTGGACAAAGCAAAGGACACGGGAGAGTTTTGGACACATGCTCCATTTGGGCTTTGTAATTAGAAATTAGATGAGGGCAAGATGTATAGTTCATCCAGCGAGCGCCAGAATGGGGATGTCGATGGCCTTCATAGATGCCAAATGTGGGCTTCTATTAAAAGAAAGAGCACATAAAGATTCTATTAAAGAGCATGTACTTAAGATGCCAGTAGGGAAAAGGAAGAGGGTGTGACATGCTGGCAAAATGGATTAAAAATACATGCAGCTGTTAATGGAGCATAATCAGAACAGTTTTCTTCCCTTAATTCTTTGAGATATTAAACTGTAGGTAATGTCAGAGAGATTGTATCTTTGATAAGTAACTGCGGCTCACCTCCATTAATCTCAGTGGTACGCTGGGTTTTTTTTCTTTTTCCCTTTCCGTTTTTTTTTAATCATAGCCAATTTCTTTTCTGTCTCTCCGTCTCTTTTATCATTAATGATGAACATGCTCTCATAATCACTTGATCTGGTTTTCTTCTTCCTGACCAGAGTCTCTGAGCCTGTTCTGATTTTCCCTAATGTATTTCAAGGATGGCACTCTTTTAAAACAGCAGGCACTCTGTTAAAGAGCCTCTTCTAAATGGTAGAGAAGCTTTCATGCATTTTGTTATACATCCCAAAGAAAAATGGGGAAGTGCCTGTATTCAACCGTCTGATTTTAGGTGGTTCGTTTTGGGAGTCTCGCCAAACTTGGAGGACCAGAATAGCCTGTCAACTCGTGAAACATTCCTGACCTGCTCTTGAGCTGAGGGAACCGAGCCTCCCAGCTGCATCAAGGAACTTGTACATTGGTCAAAACAAAGCACATTCCAACCGGCAGATTGTCAAGGCCGTCTCCAAGGAGACCCACAGTGGCTGAAGGGAGTGACTTCTACAGCCCATGAAATTGCTTCGTTGGGGAATGTGACTGATGACACACCTTGGGGGGGAGGGGGGAAACAGGGTTAGAGCCAAGGCGTGAACTAAGTGAGGTCAGAGTTGGCTTCACTTGGTTTGTGCGGACATGGCGCTCTTAATAAATAACTGGATTTCTTTTGAAGTTTGATTGAGGCTCATGATTTAATTAGGGCATCTGTTAGAACCCTGACATAGTCTTCTTCAAATTGATCAACATTGGAATCTGCCTCAAAGTCAAAGTCAACCAACTCCTCTCCTACCCTCTGTAATCTTTAATCACATAATTCTTGGAAGTGTGGCTTAAGTTGCAGGGATTCTTTAGCATCTCATATCCTACTGGTCCTAGGGAGCTGGAAGGGTGTACACTGTAGACAGATAATTAAGGATTTATTGGAAGGAGGCTATTATATCCAAGGCCCTGGTCTGGCTTCTCTCTTCTAAGATAGTGGCTATCCCACCTACTTAGTTATAACCAGCAAGTTTCATAAACTTACTTTCTGCCTCATAAGTCCCAAAGATGGTTTCAGGACTGAATTTTTGGTGCTCCATTTGATATCTTTCTCCAGGTTAATTGATGATGATGATGATGATGATGATGATGATGATGTTCATTCAGTTGGTGATTCTTTAGGCCAGGTCTTTCACATTTTCTGATTTTGCACTACTTCTTTGAGTTGTTCTGTGCTTTGGCTGATGTCCGTTTGATGGTGTCCAACCACCCTGTTCTTGGTTTCCTTTTACCACTAATTCTTCCAAATATAATTGCTTTCTCTACTGAATTCCCCTGCTTGACATGGCCGAAATAAGTGAGACACAGTTTTGTGATTTTGCATTGATGAGTTAAACATGTCATGCTGAATATGTATCCACAAAATTTCCACAATCTACTAAGGAAATGGCCCCAACTGAAATTGACACTGGGTTAATCCTAATAGACACATCCATGCTGAATTCTAGTTGCCTATATATTGTGTTTAAGATGTTTAAAAAATTACATAACTCTGGTGTTGCTTATCGTTAAAACTTAACATGATCATCTTTGCCAAATACACTCTTTATAATAATGAGTAAGTTCAACATCAGTGATCCATTTTCAATTGGTTTTGACTTATGAAATCTGAATTCTAGTTAGCTCTGCCTACTACGTTCCAGCTCAGTATTAATGTTTCTCAGGATTGTTCAACATCTATGAGATCTGAGTATTATAATTTGAAACACAGGGTGTTTTTTTTTTCAGATTCCCTAGGCAATTATGAAAGTGTTAATTTGTCTGGGTCCTCTGTTTGAAGTCTGAATTGAGATCCCAGATATGTCCTTTTAAAATCCTACGTGGAATTTCACAAATCTGTTTGCATCCTGCACATGATTGAGAACAACTTCCCTATAGTTTGTAGAAATTGAGCTCAGCTCAAAAGACTCCTTGGGACCAAGAAAACTTATGTGTGTGATGATGTGATGGAAGAACTGGGAAACAAATCAGAGGTGGGTTTCAGCAGGTTCTGACCAGTTCTGGAGAACCGGTAGCAGAAATTTTGAGTAGTTCAGAGAATCAGTAGTAAAAATTCTGACTGGCTCCACCCCCATCTATTCTCTGCCTCCCAAGTCCCAGCTGATCGGGAGGAAATGAGGATTTTGCAGTATCCTTCCCCTGGAGTGGGGTGGGAATGGAGATTTTGCAGTATCCTTTCCCTGCCATGCCCACCAAGACACACCCACCAAACCATGCCACGCCCACCAAGCCACGCCCACAGAATTGGTAGTAAAAAATGTTGAAACCCACCACTGAAACAAATACTGTGTGAACTGTCTGCCCTGGAGGGATGAATGATCATTTAAAATGTAGAGAGATGACCATGGTGAGTTGACTGCAACAAGTTGTCCTAGATCCGTTCATCATGCTCTATAAAAGTTCTTCATTCTTGTATCAAGAGAAATAGAAGAATCAGTCCTTCCATTTAACGGTTAAAGGACTGAGCCTGATTTTGTTCAGACAGCAATCCACACCCTCCAATTAAATTAATATTAGCTGCTAGGTACAGGCAGTGAATGGGAAGAAGGCGAATAAGATTCCCCCTTGCCATTTTTGTTAATGTTTTCTCAATTCTTGGGTAATAGAGTGCCTGCAATATCTGCCTTGAGTTTTACAGTGTTCTTTTCTGCATTATTGTTGTTAGTTCAATTTTTCTGTACAACCCAGAACTTGAATTACAAGGAAATGAATGGTCTCTGTCCCCTGATGACTGTTTTTGAGAAAGCAGCAAAAGGCAGAGATATTATTATTATTCAAATTAATCAAGCACTGGGGCTTTGGGATATCGTTTAATATTTTCTACAGTTTTCATCATGCAAGTGCTGCTCAATACTTCTCACATTTGCGATATTCGAAAATAACATTTTAATTTGAATCCACGTCACATTTGTACATAGCTATTCATATTATTTTTCTGTCCCGTTCAGCACTGATTTGCCAAATTGGAAAACTCACTATTAATACGTATTTAAAGGCCTAGTTCTCAGTTCCTCTTCTCTTAAAACGCAGATTTTTAATTTCATTCTGGAATGATTATTTTCAAATGCTTTTTTGATTCATTGCTTGAATTGGGAACTAGATCGAAACATTCCAGATACGTGAAAGTTGTTTTTTCTTCCTATTTGGCCAATCATTTGAGAAGATGATAGTGTTGTTGCTGTTGTTGTTGTTGTTGTTGTTGTTGTTACCTTGTGGATCATATTATTGTTGCTCCAATATTATTCTAGGTCTCTACTAGTAATTCATTTTTATAGTTGAGAGAAAAAAACAGAGTTCTTCAACAAGAAGCAATGGGTGGAAACTGATCAAAGAAAGAAGCAACTTAGAACTAAGGAGAAATTTCCTGACAGTTAGAACAATTAATAAGTGGAACGACTTGCCTTTAGAAGTTGTGAATGCTCCAACACTGGAAATTTTTAAGAAAATGTTGGATAACCATCTGACTGAGATGGTGTAGGGTTTCCTGCCTGGGCAGGGGGTTGGACTAGAAGGCCTCCAAGGTACCTTCCAACTCTGATGTTATGTTATGTTAAATGGTGGTGGAAAAACCTGGCTGTTTTCATTCACAATACAGATATTTTTAGAACAAAAAGATGCAACCATCGTAACATTCTGTATTTAGGACTGCAGTTGTTGCTGGTGCCTGATATTTTGCTTTGTTTCTTTGTTTCTTTTAGTGGGCACCAAGAAAAGACATTGTGAGTTTGTTAGTTTGTACAGGAACCATATTGCTACCCCTTCCCATTCCAAGTCTGCATCTATTTTCAGCTGCTGGACCTTAAAAGAAAACCCTACTGCATTGAGTAATATAACATCTCTCTTAAGAGAAGCTCCCCACATGGTGATTTCATGGAATTGCCCATGCATTTTGAGTGATTATTGTTATTAATAGCATAGAAATAGTTTGCAAGTGGCTTGTTCCATCTTTGTTTTGTTTTATTTTTGACTTCTCAATCTAATTTGAGAAATTGGAAAACTCCGCCGCCTTCGACACCACCTGAGTTTAACTCATAGAATCATCTGTTACAATGTCCTTCCTGTTGAAGACTACTTCAGCTTCAGTTGCAACAATACACGAGCACACAACAGATTTAAGCTTAATGTTAACCGCTCCAATCTTGATTGCAGAAAATATGACTTCTGTAACAGAATCATCAGTGCTTGGAACACTTTACCTGACTTTGTGGTCTCTTCCCATAATCCCAAAAGCTTTAACCAAAAACTTTCTACTATTGACTTCACCCCATTCCTAAGAGGACCATAAGAGGCGTGCATAAGAGCACAAACGTGCCTACCGTTCCTGTCCTATTGTTTCCTTTAATTATATCCAATTAATATAGTTATTACATACTTATGCTTATATATATGCTTATATATTATATAGTTATTTCTTGCTTATGCTTATATATACTGTTGTGACAAATAAAATAAAAAAATAAAAAAAAAATAAAAAAAAAATTTACAGCTCTGGTCCTGCCTGGTTATCTCCTGTCCCATGGATGCTGACAAAAGATAGATTGATCAGAATAACAGAGTTGGAAGGGACTTTGGAAATGGAATGGAATGGAATAGAATAGAATAGAATAGAATAGAATAGAATAGAATAGAATAGAATAGAATAGAATAGAATAGAATAGAATAGAATAGAATAGAATAGAATTCTTTATTGGCCAAGTGTGATTGGACACACAAGGAATTTTTCTTTGGTGCATATGCTCTCAGTGTACATAAAAGAAAAAAATACATTCATCAGGAATAGTAAGATACAACACATAGTGATAGTCATAGGTTACTAATAAGCAATCAAATCATACCAGGAAATGAATAAAACAATATAAATTGTAGAGATACAAGGTTATAGTCATAAGTTGGAGGAGATAGGTAATAGGAAGGATGAGAAGAATAATAGTAATACAGTCTCAGTAAATAATTTGAAAGTGTTGTGGGAATTAGTTGTTTAGCAGTGTGATGGCATTCAGGAAAAAAACTGTCCTTGTGTCTACTTGTTCTGGTGTCCCGTGCCCTATAGCGTCATTTTAAAGGTAGAAGTTGAAACAATTTATGTCCAGGATATGAGGGGTCTGTAGATATTTTCACAGCCCTCTTTTTGATTCGTGCAGTATACAGGTCCTCAATGGAAGGCAGGTTGGCAGCAATTGTGTTTTCTGCAGTTCTAATTATCCTTTGATGTCTGTGTCTGTCTTGTTGGGTTGCCAAACCAGACAGTTATAGGGATGCAGATGACAGACTCAATAATGCCTCTGTAGAACTGAATCAGCAGCTCTTTGGGCAGTTTGAGCTTTCTGAGTTGGCGCAGAAAGAACATTCTTTGTTGAGCTTTTTTGATGATGTTTTTGATGTTAGGTATCCATTTTAGGTCTTGAGATATGATAGAACCTAGAAACGTGAAGGTCTCTACTGTTAATATTGTGTTGTCTAGTATTGTAAGAGTTGGTAGTACAGGAGGGTTTCTTCTAAAATGATTTCTACTGTTTTGAGTGTGTTTAGTTCAAAATTGTTCCAGTTGCACCACAAGGCTAGTTGTTCAACTTCCCGTCTGTATGCAGATTCATCGTTGTCTTGAATGAGACCAATCACTGTTGTATCATCTGTAAACTTCAGTACTTTAACAGAGGGATCTTTTGAGATGCAGTCATTGGTATAAAGAGAGAAGAGGAGAGGAGAGAGCACACAGCCCTGGGTATCTGATGGGGTATCACATCAGATACAGGTATCTGATGTGATTTTGCCTAGCTTCACCTGCTGCTTCTTGTCTGTTAGGAAGCTTATAATCTAGTCTAGAGTTCCCCAACCTTTCTGGGTTGGAAGCCTGGAGGGTAGGGAAAGGCAGGTGCCTTTACGCATGCAAATGGGGCTGTGTGGGCATGTGTGTGTTGTGCCTCGTCCGCTTTCCCCGCAGCCGGGCCCATCTTATCTGCTTCCGAACGCTGAGGAATGTCCTAGCATGCCTCCCGGCCCCAGCCCTGGCTCCATGCCCAGACAGGCCGAGGAGGAAGAAGTGCCTCCAGCCCCCAGCTCTGGCTCCATGCCCAGGCAAACAGAGCAACTAGACCCCGACCCCTCCCCCACAGCATGTGAGCCTGAGGAAGGTCAATTACCAACAGCTGCAGACTGGAGTGACCCTCGCTTCAGGAGAATTGATAGGCGGCGGCAACAGAAGGAAGGGAGGGGCAGGCCTGGATAAGTGCTGAGTCATGGAGCCACACCCAATGGCCTATATAAAGGATCTGCTTTCTGGCATTCTCTGAGTCAGGCAAAGTCTACCTTATCTTGCTGAAGTCACTTTCTGGTCTCCTGCCTGCCTTGAGAACTTTGCTAGGACTGTGGCAGAGCTGTAGAGGCACGCCTGATTCGGATTTCCCTGACCCGGCCGTCAGTGGAGGAGTGGGACACGACAGTGTGATGCAAACGGGGCCACAATTGCACGCCCAACACTCGCAGCAATATTAAGGCGTGTGTGTGTGCGTGCATGCATGCAGACGCATGCACTCTAGCCAGCCACTCATTTATTTATTTATTTATTTATTGTTTAAATTTATATACCGCCCTATCTCCCAAAGGACTCAGGGCGGTTTACAGGCATTTAAAAAACAGGTAAATACAATCTAAAAACAGTTAAAAAACTTATTCTAAAAGCCTAAATTAAAAATATGAAAATAAAACCCAATTTAAAAACCGTAAATTAAAATCTAGCTCAGTCCTGCAGCCCAGTGGCTAACAGGACACAACCCGATACTGGGATGTGGCCCACAGGTTTGGGAACCCATGTTCTAGCCCAACCCCCTGCATAGGCTGGAAACCACATACCATTTCAGACAAGTGGTTGTCCACTCTCTTCTTAAAAATCTTTCAGTGTTGAATCACCCAAGTAAGTCATGTACATTTGGAAGGTGCCTCCTGTTGGATAGCATTGAAGCACCCTAAAATATGTAAAAGGTGTTGTTGTTTTTTTGACCAGGGGTTGCACTTTTCTTATCATTGTCACCCTTATTGTCATCCTCATTATCTTTGCCCCTTAGAGATAGGGGAACATGATGGCAGTACTATATTGCTGTAGTGCCCAGGAGATATATTTTCAAACATTGGAGCATTGGAAAGGATTTCGTTGCTAGAACTTGTAGTATTACTACAAATTGTCATTTTGTGTTGGCTTTTGGCATTGCCGTCAATGAGATGTTCCATGCAGCTGTGGCTTGTACGTTGCCATCCACCCAGGATGTGTATTAAAATCATGAGAAATTGTTGTTTTAGTTTACATTTGATTAGATAAACAAATGTGATTGTATAAACTAATTACATCTGAGTCCTAAGTCAAAACAAAGCAAAATAATCAAGAAAGAAAGAAGGGAAACTTAACGGTATGGAATTCTACTGGAAGGCTATTTGTATCCCAGCTATATATATAAGTAAAGGCTGTCCAAAATTCTGGAATAAGCTAGAATTTAATAGAGCATGATTTCATCTGTCCCCCCCACCCTATTTTCACTCTGGACTCATGGAAATAACACATGTTTTCTTACAACACTGTCACACTGCAGCCTCAGGGCAACACAATGCTCACGGACAACGGGAGAGCAAGGGGCCTTGACAAGTTCCATTTGATGTACCCTACCACAGAGGTGCAGCCAAAGTATTCGAGCATTTGTGACAGATCAGGCAGCAAACTTGCCCTCATGCTGGAATAAATGACCTGTCTGTTTTGTTTTCTTCCAAAAGGCATGTAAACTCAAGTTGACATGGCAGGATTATATTGTTACTCAATGTAACCCAGCCAGATCCATGCAAGTTATTAGGGCCAGACAGAGCTGCCACTATCTGTCACCTCAAACAAGGTTCGAGGTACATCCAGGCATCCTTGTTCAAAAATGGTGGCTGACTTTATAAAAGATGTGTTTTGAAAAACTTGTTTCTGAAGTGTAGGATCAAAGCAACATAATTTTTTTTAAAAAGTTCATTTTTTTAGAAGAGGTATAAAACATCAAACCTACATATTTTGACCAACAGGGATATAGCATAGCATAGCATAGCATAGCATAGCATAGCATAGCATAGCATAGCATAGAATAGCATAGAATAGCATAGAATAGAATAGAATAGAATAGAATAGAATAGAATAGAATAGAATAGAATAGAATAGAATAAAAATTTTTATTGGCCAAGTGTGATTGGACACACAAGGAATTTGTCTCGGTGCATATGGTCTCAATGTACCTAAAAGAAAAGATACATTCATCAAGAATCATAAGGTACAACACTTAATGATAGTCATAGGGTACAAATAAGCAATCAAGAAACAATCAATATCAATATAAATCGTAAGGATACCAGCAACAAAGTTACAGTCCATACAGTCATAAGTAGAAGGAGATGGATGATGGGAACAATGAGAAGTTTAATAGTAGTGCAGACTTAGTAACTAATTTGACAGTGTTGAGGGAATTATTTGTTTAGCAGAGTGATGGCATTCTGGAAGAAACTGTTCTTGTGTCTAGTTGTTCTGGTGTGCAGTGCTCCATAGTGTCGTTTTGAGGGTAGGAGTTGAAACAGTTTATGTCCAGGATGCGAGGGGTCTGTGGATATTTTCACAGCCCTCTTTTTGACTTGTGCAGAATACAGGCAGGTTGGTAACCTATGTGGGAAATATTGCATCTGTATCTGGTTTTTTGCTATTTTACTTTCCCACATTGTCCCTGAGTTAACATCACTTTAAATTTTCCTACTGATTGTGAATTGTGGTTGTCTCTCTAGGGGATTTTCTGAGGTTCCATTGCTGTTTCTGTTCAAGTACATAATTAAGATTCTATTGCTAACCTTCCACAAAGCATTTTATTTTCCTTTCCAAGTTGTACAGGTTTTAAGTTTAATTACAATGGACAGTTTGGGTTTTGCTTCATTCAGCTATTTGGTTTTAATTTAAAGAAAAGTGATTTAAAAGAATAATAATAATGAGAAGAGCCAAACTAGATCAGACTCATGGATTCTCTAGTCCAGCGGTCTCCAAACTTGGCAACTTTAAGACACATGGACTTCAACTCTCAGAATTCCTCAGCCAGCCATGCAGAAGATATTTCTAGACAACCATCATGCTGAAGGTATTTCAGTTCAGTGAAGCTCCCAGAAGGAGACCTCCCTAGTTTTCCAGAGAGAAAAAGGAAGGGAGGGGAGAATTAGGTCCTTCAGACTAGCAAGATTCTGTTAATATAATCTTACAATAAAGTTGGAGCTAATGTTCACTGTGGGGCTTCTTGTTTGGACTACAGACAGTTCTGGGCTGCATAAACAGAGAGATAGAATCAAGATCACGTGAAGTGTTAGTGCCACTTTATAATGCCTTGGTAAGGCCACACTTGGAGTACTGCATTCAGTTTTGGTCGCCACGATGTAAAAAAGATGCTGAGACTCTAGAAAGAGTGCAGAGAAGAGCAACAAAGATGATTAGGGGACTGGAGGTTAAAACATATCAAGAATGGTTGCAGGAACTCGGTATGTTTAGTTTAATAAAAAGAAGGACTAGGGGAGACATGATAGCAGTGTTCCAATATCTCAGGGGTTGCCACAAAGAAGAGGGAGTCGGGCTGTTCTCCAAAGCACCTGAGGGTAGAACAAGAAGCAATGGGTGGAAACTGATCAAGGAAAGAAGCAACTTAGAACTTAGGAGAAATTTCCTGACAGTTAGAACAATTAATAAGTGGAACGACTTGCCTGCAGAAGTTGTGAATGCTCCAACACTGGAAAGTTTTAAGAAAATGTTGGATAACCATCTGACTGAGATGGTGTAGGGTTTCCTGCCTGGGCAGGGGGTTGGACTAGAAGGCCTCCAAGGTCCCTTCCAACTCTGTTGTTATATTATATTATATTACCCCAAAGGTGCTGGCTAGGGAATTATGGGAGATGAAGTCCAAAAGTCTTAAAGTTGCTAATTTGGAGACCCCCTGCTCTACTCCATCATACTAACCAACCAGATCTCTCTTACAAGACCACAAGAGTTATCTTGCATGCAATGAAACCCTTCTGCTTCCGTTCCCTAGACATCGATGTGGGAAACCATATTGGCTCCTTCACTGACTAGCAGTTGCAGGTAGCCTTACCTTTAACTTCAGTGATGATAGTGACACCAAAAAGTACACCCAGAAAGCATCAGGGAAGGCATACAAGCCCCAGTAAGAGCGCCAATAAGCAACTCCGCCATTTTCCAAAATGGTAGAAGTTAGCATAGCAGATTTTAGTGGGCAGGGAATATTCAGCACCGTAACGGAACCCTCCCCCCTATCCTGCTTCCCATTTTGGAAATTACATAAAATACAAGTTTGTGAGGTTTCTTTTTTTTAAAAAAAAGTAGGAAAACAAAATTCTCAGTTGGGGAAGGTCAACTTTCAGCCTCCAAATGTATCAATGCTATCAGGATCATGCTGGAGAGAGACAATACTTCTCCAGCTTATTATTTGTGTGTGTCTGGGGGGAGGTTCAGAGGTGGTATTCAGCAGGTTTTGATCAGTTCCAGAGAACCGGTAGTGGAAATTATGAGTAGTTCGGAGAACCGGTAGTAAAAATTCTGACTAGCCACGCCCCCATCTATTCTCTGCCACCCAAGTCCCAGCTGATCAGGAGGAAATGGGGATTTTGCAGTAACCTTCCCCTGGAGTGGGGTAGGAATGGAGATTTTACAATATCCTTCCCCTGCCACGCCCACCAAGCCACGCCCACCAAGCCATGCCACGCTCACCAAGCCACGCCCACAGAACCAGTAGTAAAAAAAAATTGAATCCCATCATTGTGGAGGTTGTGTTTCTTTAAGCAAAAGGCAATTAGTTTTTCATTATCTTGTTTTGGTTCTACCTTTGGACAACTCATTGCCCTTATCCTGTCATTGCATAAAGAAACGTATGACTAGATACCATGTTTTGCACGCAATCTTCAGGTAACACCAGCAGTTCATAGCTAGCACTGAGAGGATATTTTTCCTCAGCTCCTATATCAGATAAAAGAGTTTTTTCCAGGTAAACAGCAAGTACAGAAGAAAGTGTTTAATTGTAGCTTAATTACTATCACTTACCAGAATACATTTTATTTAAATGCGGTGTAATTATAGTGAGACCTTGATTTAATCACACCGTGTCTAACATGGTTACCGCTGATGTTTTCTGCTTCCTCCTCCTTCCAACTCCCCCGTTCAGCCAGTGAAATCTTGTCTCAGAACAGTTGAAAACAGAAGCAAGCCAGAAGCAGAAAAGGAGAAAGCTGTAGCTTGTAGCATGTTTTGAGAAGGTTCTTCTGCATTGTGTCTCTTGCTTGGTGAAGCAAAACAGGGACATACGAAATTGACTTTCTCCCTGGCTTTGTTTTGTCGGCTGTGATTGACATTGGGAAAGCTGTCAGGATTGTGTGAGGTGCTTGGTGACAGAAATGACTGCTTAAGGAAGTGGTGAACTCTTCTTCGTTAAAAGTTACAAAGGCAAGCAAGGATAGCTGTCTACCGAGAGCATAGCAATAGCACTCAGGACTTCAACTTATATACCACTTCATAGTGCTTTACAGCCCTCTCTAAGCAATTTACCAAGTCAGCATATTGTCCCTAACAATCTGGGTCCTCATTTTATTGACCTCGGAAGGATGGAAGGCTGAGTCAACCTTGAGCCGGTCAGGATTGAACTCCTGGCAGTGGGCAGAGTTAGCCTGCAATACTGCATTCTAACCACTGTGCCTCCATGGCTCTTATATCATGGTGGAGCCTCTAAGGTGGACTATCATAGAATTGAACAATGATGGTTGTTTGGGTTCAGAGTTAAAGAGGAAGAATGGGGTCATTCCTTTCCCCCCCCCCATCTTCTGAAGTGTATATGACTTCTACCAGGGCTGCTATTCAGAAGGTTCTGATAGGTTCTGGAGAATCAGTAGTGGAAATTTTGAGTAGTTCAGAGAACTGGCAAGTACCACCTCTGGCTGGCCCTCGAGTGAGGTGGGAATGGAGATTTTGCAGTATCCTTCCCCTGCCACGCCCACCAAGCAATACCACACCCACCAAGCCATGGCCACAGAGTAGTAAAAAAATTTGAATTCACCACTGTCTTCTATCTAGCTCAGGAGTCATAATAAATTTCAAGCTACCCACATCCGTTTTCCTTTGTGTTACCTATCACTGCAATTTGTTCCACCAATAAGCTCCCTCTGGATGTGTTCTTACTTACTTCTTCCAAATGCAGAATGGAAAAGAAAACATTCAGTCTGAAAAGCAAGGTCTGATACAATAACTCGTGCCCTCTCAAGTTCATTTCCTTGCGTCTAATGTTTCCTGTGACTAAAGGTAAATTAATCGGCACTTATGAGAGATAGCTGTCACACCTTGAAGAAGTCATCCCAGCTGCAGGATCTTCAGTTGCCCAAACTTAGCTAATACGGATAGATACAGAATTGGAAGGGACCTTATAGGTCATCTAGTCCAACCCCCTGCCCAAGCAGACCCTACACCATTTCTGACAAATGGCAGTCCAGTCTCTTCTTGGAAGCTTCCAGTGATGAAGCTCCCACAACTTCTGAAGGTAACTTCTATTCCATTGGTTGATTGTTCTCACTGTAAGAAAATTTCTCCTTATTTCTAGATTGAATCTCTCCTTGATCAGTTTCCATCCATTATTCCTTGTACGGCCTTCAGGTGCCTTGGAAAATAGCTTGACCCCCTCCTCTCTGTGGCAGCCCCTCAAATATTGGAAAACTGCTATCATGTCTCCCCTGGTTCTCCTCTTCACTAGACAAGTTAGAACATTACAGAAAGATTCTGGAGTCAGATTAAAAAAATACCATGTTGAGGCACAGTAAAAAGTTTTGGGTAGATATATAAGTTAGGTAATGTGAATAATGTTATAGTAATGTTAAGGAACATTAAGGGTTAACGTTAACGTTAATGTTAAGGGACGCGGTGGCTCAGAGGCTAGGATGTTGAGCTTGTCGATTGAAAGATCGGCAGCTCAGCGGTTCGAATCCCTAGTGCTGCTATGTAACGGGGTGAGCTGCCGTTACTTATCCCAGCTTCTGCCAACCTAGCAGTTTCGAAAGCACGTAAAAATGCAAGTAGAAAAAATAGGGACCACCTTGGTGGGAAGGTAACAGTGTTCTGTGTGCCTTTGGCGTTGAGTCATGCCGGCCACATGACCACAGAGACGTCTTTGGACAGCGCTGGCTCTTCGGCTTTGAAACGGAGATGAGCACCACCCCCTAGAGTCAGCAACGACTAGCATGTATGTGCGAGGGGAATCTTTACCTTTACTTAATGTGAATATATGGAGGAAGAAATTGGAAAGAAATCAAAAATGATTTGCAAGACAGCAAATATCATGAATAGATGTTTCAGAGAGAAAGGTCTTGTTAGACAAATAGGTACAATGAGAAAATGGATAAAGCTATTGCTTACAAAGAAGTGAGCAAGGCTGTGCCAGTCATACTGTTGATAAATAGAGATAGATAGATAGATAGATAGATAGATAGATAGATAGATAGATAGATAGATAGATAGATATGATAGATTCCCCAGCTTCTTCTGCCATCTGTGCACATTTAACATATACACTCACACACCATTTTCAAAGGTCTGGTCCAAAAAAGTAACTGAGCAACTCACAGGCATAAGTTTAATTATGCTGTTAAACTTTTAAGAGATGATAGCTGGGGCAGAGAACAACCATTTATCAGGATGCTTCCAAGTTCTCCAGACCTGATGAATGTACATTAGATGGCACAGCAAGGAATGACGTATATTGCTTTTTTGAGAAGAGGGAAGCTTGCTGCAGGATGCTAAGGTTAACTTGATCTTTAAGGCACTGTGTGTTTGTATAAAAGAGATTGTTTTCTTTCGTTTCGATAATGTTTTTTTTAAGGGGAACATCTTTTGAATACTCACGCAAGCCCAAAGACTTGGAAGGAAAGGCCAAAAGACAGATTGAATGCACATACATAGGCTTAGAAAATACCGGTATACAGTTCTCAAAATTAGACCATGCATGCAGATGGGAAGAGGAAGAAAGTTCAACAGAATTAAGGGTGTTCAAGATATTCAAAATATCAAACCACTGTGTGGTCATTGCAATGAAAAAATAAGCATACTGTCCACCATACTTACGCATCTGCACTGAGGAAGCCTATCTATCATCTGTCAGTCTGTCTGTCTGTCTGTCTGTCTATCTATCTATCTATCTATCTATCTATCTATCTATCTATCTATCTATCTATCTATCTATCTATCTATCTATCTATCATCCAGCTTCCTAGCTATCTAGTTTGTCTGTCTGTCTGTCTGTCCTTCCGTCCATCCATTTGTCCTTCCGTCCATCCATCCATTCATCTATCATCTATCTATCATCATCAAGCTACCTCGCTATCTAGTTTTTTTCTTTTTCTTTTTCTTTCTTTCTTTCCTTCCTTCCTTCTTTCTTTCTGTTGTATCTTGTCCGCTCTCACCACAGCCGGGGTCTGCTTATCTGCTCCCGAACACGGAGAAATGTATGCCTCCCGGCCCCAGTCCTGGCTCCATGCCCAGACAAGCTGCAGAGGAGGGGGCACCTCCCGGTCCCAGCCCTGGCTCCATGCCCAAGCAGGCTGCAGAGGAGGAGCATCCTGCCCCAGCCCTGGCTCCATGCCCAGGCAAACGGAGCAGCTAGACCCCTCCCCCTCCTCCACAGCATGTGAGCCTGAGGAAAGTTTACTTCCAACAGCTGATTGGAGTGACCCTCGCATCAGAAGATTGGATAGGCGGAGGCAACAGAAGGAAGGGAGGGGCAGGCCTTAATGAGTGCTGAGTCATGGAGCCACACCCCATGGCCTATATAAAGGATCTGCTTTCTGGCAGTCTCTGAGTCAGGCAAAGTCGAACTTATCTTGCTGAAGTCACTTACTGGTCTCCTGCCTGCTCTGAGGACTTTGCTAGGACTTTGGGCAGAGCTGCAGAGGCAAGCCTGATTCGGAATTCCCTGACCCGGCCGTCAGCGGAGGAGTGGGACACGACACTTTCTTTCTCATCTAGCTACCTAACTATCTAGGTCTGTCTATCTGTCCATCCATCTACCTACCTACCTACCTACCTATCTACCTATCACATTTCTACATCCCCCACCTCACCTAAGTGACTCCAGGCCGTCCACAATAAAAGCATAAAAAGTGGTATAAAGGCATAAATAAAACACAAAGATAGAACAGAGCTGAGAATTAAGTTAAGGTTAAAATATTACAGATTTTAAAATCTGCATGCCTACAGAAAGGCTTTTGCTGATGAAGGGTGGAGAATTTCCTTCATCCGTCAAACTTCACTCAGATAGAAGATGACTCTTCCTTGAGTGAAAGCAAACTAGCAACTGCCTTTTCCATGGTTTATAGCTTTTCTCTGCATGGTCACTCCACAGATACCTGGTGTCAGTTTTAATGGGGCTGCCGTTGAGTTGGTTAGCTGTCTAAAAGTGAGGAAACATCTCCTGGGGAAAGGTGGGTTATCAGCTTATCTCACAAAGCAACCACTGCCAAGGCGACTTGAGGGATCTATATTTTAGATGTTACCTTAAGCTCAAAACTTTGTTTGAAAACTTCATATATCTTTCCGAGCAGCAGAGAGCAAACCCGAGTAAGATCAGATAGCTGTTCAAATGAAAAAGTGATGCACTTGAGGGATATGAGCTGCCATTTTGAAATGGGAAAAAAAAATAGAGCCCCTTGGTAAAAAACAAAACAAAAAAAACCCCTCTAAAGATTGACAGGACAAATGCAGTTACCATCTTGATTTCACCAATATTGTAGATCACTTTTTCTTAAGCGTACAGGCTTCAGTTACTTCTCACTTGGGGTTCACAAAACTCCCCTGCGTGGGAACTGAATTCAGGTGGCAAACAATGTACTCCTCGCTATTCTTGATCCCAAAGAAAGAACCCAACAAAGCAGTTCGCGAGACAATGATCAGCTTTTATGAAAAGCATTCAGTTCCGAACAAACAACCTGTAAGAATTGTTCATCTTTCTAAAAATCTTAGAACACAAGGTCATTTCCAATAATGAAGCTGGTGGCAAGAGGGTTTTTTTTCTTTAAATATAGCTGGTGGAAAAAGACCTATTAAACTCAAAATGATGTGGTAGTTGACTTTATTAAGATCTAAATTCCATCCAGTGGTGTTTTGTTAGAAATAGGTAAAGGTAAAGGTTCCCCTCGCACATATGTGCTAGTCGTTCCCGACTCTAGGGGGCGGTGCTCATCTCCATTTCAAAGATGAAGAGCCAGCGCTGTCCGAAGATGTCTTCATGGTCATGTGGCTGGCATGATTCAACACCAAAGGTGCTGTTACTTTCCCACCAAAAGTGGTCCCTATTTTCTACTTACATTTTTTTTACATGCTTTCGAACTGCTAGGTTGGCAGAAGCTGGGACAAGTACCGGGAGCTCACTCCGTTACGCGGTGCTAGGGATTCGAACCGCTGAACTGCTGACCTTTCGATCGACAAGCTCACCGTCTTAGCCACTGAGCCACCGCGTCCCGATATTTGTTAGAAATATAGTAGATATAAAAATATATTAGATATTTACTAAGGGTAAATGCGTTGCTTAACTCTTGGTGACTGCAATTCAGTCCTCGACTTACGATCACAACTGTGCCCAAATTTTCTGTTGCTAAGTGAGACATTTGTTAAGGAAACGTTGCCCCATTCGCTTGTGAAGTGAATCGTGGCAATCGTTAAATGAGTAACACGTCTGTTAAGTGAATCAAGCTTCCTTGTTGACTTTGCTTGCCAGAAGGTCACAAATGGTGATCACATGACCCCGAGACACTGCAATCGTCATACATATGAATCAGTTGCCAAGCATATGATTTTTGATCATGTGACCATGGGGATGCTACAATGGTCGTAAGTGTGAAAAACGATAAGTCACTTTTTTCAGTGCTGTTGTAACTTCCAACAGTCACTGAATGAACTTTTATAAGTGGAGGACTAGCTGTACGGGGACATAGAGACAGGGACATGTTATTTTCTTAACAAGAATATTGAAATGATTAACTCTGATTTGTTCCAGAATATTCTCAATCTAGTCCACAGCTTTGGGATTTCTTGAAGATTTTCCAATCCCAGTGATTTTTTTTTTTAAAGACCAGCTTTCATATTTTTTTTTTTATTTATTTAATTAATTTTGTCATAACAATATACACATGCATCACACAAAAAGATTATATAATATGTAAACATATATATGATGAGAAACAAGGAAGTATAAGCATATATATATATATGGAAAGAAACAATAGGACAGGAATGGTAGGCACGTTTGTGCTCTTATGCATGCCCCTTAAAGTCCTCTTAGGAATGGGGTGAGGTCAACAGTGGATAGATTTTGGTTAAAGCTTTTCGGGTTATGAGAAGAGACCACGGAGTCGGGTAATGCATTCCAAGCACAGACAATTCTGTTACAGAAATCATATTTTCTGCAATCCAAATTGGAGCGGTTGACATTAAGTTTAAATCTATTGGTAGCTCTTGTATTATTGCAGTTGAAACTGAAGTAGTCATTAACAGGAAGGACATTACAATGGATGATTCTATGAGCTAAACCCAGGTCCTGTCGAAGGTGACGGAGTTCCAAGTTTTCTAAACCCAGGATTTCAAGTCTGGTGGGATAAGGTATTTTGTCAGTTGCTCCATATGCTAGTTGCTCCATTCATTGGTTTCACTTTCTGTTATTTGATCCTGTAAAAGTCCTTCTGCAGGTTTCACTTCCTTTTATCTGCATAGCCATGAGGTTGGGCTGAGAGAGGCAATGGCTGGACCAAAGGCCTCCAGTGTAGAGAATAATGAAGATAATTTTGATGGGGAACTATTACCTAAGCCAAAGTAGCTGAAACATCTTTAGGTCCCAAGCAATGAGATAACATTCAGAAACAGTTCAATCAGAACTTCTCTAATTCACTGGAAGGTAAGAAGTGAAGAAGGTATACCAAGATCAGATTAGCAACATTTACAACAGCCAAGCTCAATAGCAATAGCATTTAGACTTATATACTGTTTTTACAGTGCTTTACAGCCCTCTTTAAGCGGTTTACAGAGTCCGCATATTTGCCCCCAACAATTTGGGTCCTCATTTTACCCACCACGGAAGAGATGGAAGGCTGAGTCACCCTTGAGCCTGGTGAGATTTGAACTGCCAAATTGCAGGCAGCTAGCAGTCAGCAGAAGTAGCCCGCAGTACTGCACTCTAACCACTGCGCCACTGTGACTCACCGTGGCTCAATAAATAGTTTTAGTCTTCCAGTGGAGTTGATTTGGTCTGGTCTACCTACTGGAACTCGCGCCCAGCAAACTTCCAAGGCCCTGAATGTGCTGCTCTTAGTTCTAGGAACTAAAAACATAACTGTTCTTAGGAATGTAACTGTAATGATTTCACATGTTTGTTTTCAACATTTATATTTTATTAAGTCTAAGTTTCTTCTATCTGATTTCCAGTTCTGTTTACATGGAGAGTTTACTCCATTGCCAGATCCATATGCACAAGGGATACCAATCTGGTGTGGGGAAGGAGTCCTGCACACGGTTTTCTGGGAAATCATTTATGCGTTGGTCTTCCGCTGAACCCTATCTTTCATATAATCACCAAAGAGAGCTTAAAATAGAGTAGGAAAAAAATTCTCATGAATTTTTTACTACCAATTTTCATAGGATGAAAAGAGAATTTGTTTTTAAAAATGCTTCCAAAGGAGGGGAAAGTTTTGGGAAAAGCCCTCTTTAAAGAGTGTGACATTCTTAAAGTGTTAAAATCACTTTATAATGCCTTGATAAGGCCACATTTAGAATACTGCATGCAGTTTTGGTCGCCACGATGTAAAAAAGATGTTGAGACTCTAGAAAGAGTGCAGAGAAGAGCAACAAAGAGGATTAAGGGACTGGAGGCTAAAACATATGAAGAACGGTTGAAGGAACTGGGTATGTCTAGTTTAATGAAAAGAAGGACTAGGGGAGACAGGATAGCAGTGCTCCAATATCTCAGGGGATGCCCCAAAGAAGAGGGAGTCAAGCTATTCTCCAAAGCACTTGAGGGCAGGACAAGAAGTAATGGGTGGAAACCAATCAAGGAGAAAAGCAACTTAGAACTAAGGAGAAATTTCCTGACAGTTAGAACAATTAATCAGTGGAACAACTTGACTCCAGAAGTTGTGAATGCTCCAACACTGAAAGTTCTTAAGAAGATGTTGGATAACCATTTGTCTGATAGTGGTGTAGGGTTTCCTGCCTAAGCAGGGGGTTGGACTAGAAGACCTCCAAGGTCCTTTCCAACTCTGTTATTCTATTCTATTCTATTCTATTCTATTCTATTCTATTCTATTCTATTCTATTCTATTCTATTCTATTCTATTCTATTCTATTCTATTCTATTCTAGTTAGGAAGTGGCCAAATAGTCAACATGAGAATTCTGTCTTTCTTTCCCCAAATCATTTTTCAAATACCTGCAACTAACCTTGCTTCCATTAAATTCTGATAGAGCATCCCAGGAGAGACATTTCCAGTAATGATTCTCTTACACAATTAATAGGTGGTTCCCTCCCTTAAGAAATTGTTCGAGAACATGTCCCACAGGTGTTTTTTTTTTCAAAAGGCAATTGGAAAAGCGTCTTTGGGATAACCATGACCTGGATGACCGAGAATCTCCCTAGACATGTTGGAGGAGTTCTTATCCTGGAGGGATTTGGAGAAATGATTTACCCAATTTCTCTGGAGTTTATAGTTGCTCTCTGATCTTTCAGATGTTTTGTTGCCCAACTAAGAAGCATCATTGGTGCTCCACAGTTGAATGATCAGTGCCCTGCACGTATTCTCTTCGCTTAGAACCTATTTCCTCTGCGTACAAATGTGGCAAAGAATTTCAGAAGCTTATTTAGCATTCTAGCTCAAAGAAAAATACAAGTGTCACTTGTATTATTCCTTTGATGTTACTGTATTTTATATACAGCATAACCTGTAGGGTATTAATAATGAAAGCTTTGCTGTTCAGGTGAAACCTGACTCTTTTTTTTCTTCCTCTCCTGCTCTCAAGATGCTTTCATAGTTCCCTGAATTGGGATCTGAAAAATCCAGATTTCAAAAGTGTTTACGTCATGCTGGGTCTACTACACTCCCATTAAAGTAAGGCTATTTGTTTCCCTGCCTTGAAAGATGATGATTAGATTCACACGTGGGAGTAAGGCAAGGAGAACACGCTGCAGCCTTTGAGGTAATGCTTCAGGTGCTCAGAAAAATAATAATACAGTTGAAGAAATAAGAACGGCTCTTTCTTCCCTCGCCTGAAGTGTGTTTAATCACATTCTCAGCTTGTGGTGCTTAGAAATCCCCTGGTGACTCGTTTCCAACCTTGTCTGAGATGGCCACTTGGCACCTATTGGATTTTTCCACCATCAATCAGCCTAAATCCTAGAAGCAAACGGAAGGCTTCACAGCTCCTTTCCTATTTAATTTGGTGTTGGAAACGATTAAAGAGAGAGATCTACATAATAGTCTTTCCAGACTGTATGGGATTTTGGGTCCCTTTGAAACAGCTGTATGGGGGCCAGGTGAATAAGGGTGTGCTAAGCGTTTCGTTTTGTTCCGATGAAATGATGGATTAGATACATCCCTTTAAGATAATGCCTCTCAAAGGAAGAAGAGGAATGGACAGCCTTGTCTCTTCTGCTTCCTTTGAAGGCTTAATTGCGCAAAACGATGTTGCTGCTGGAGTTGCTGGTCTTCTCTTTCATCTTCTAAAATTCCATATTGAATGTGGTGCAGAAGACAGAAATGGTGTGAACCGGAAAATAGCAAGCTTCACGATGCTTTGCAGCACTCTTGGAGCAATTTACAAATGTCAGCATCTTGCACCCAACAATCTGGGTCCTCATTTTACCGACATCAGGAGAATGGAAGGCTCAGTCAATGTTGAGCCAATCAGGAACAAACTCCTGGCTATGGGCATTGTTAGCCAGTCATATTGCACTTTAGCCACTGTGCCACCACGGCTCCTCCTTTAGTCCTTGCTGGAAGTTGATGGAGCTTGCAGGTTTTCTGTGCATGATGGTTACTTATCTGCAGGGAAGTTGCCATATTCCATTTTTCCAGCACTTCCCTTCACAGGACTTCCCATCACAGGAGTTCTTGCTGTTTACTAATTGTCATCATCTGATCTCCTTTTGAGTGGCATATCAATGAGATAGATGCAAACTAATTATTGAAAGCATTTTGATAAGAACAAAGGACTTCTGCCCTCAAAAGGGATGTGATCAAAATGTTCAAACTAAACAAAAGTTCCAAAGGTGCTTTTTCAAGAGGAAACTAGACTTTCTGGTTTTTCTTTTGAAGACGTTTCCCTTCCCATCCAAGAAGTTTCCCTTCCCATCCAAGAAGTTTCTTCAGCTCTGACTGGATGATAGGGAATGGAAGGATTTATACTCCTTTATACAGCTGGTCACTTGCCTTTCATCCCCCAGCCCCCATCCAGTCAGAGCTGAAGAAGCTTCTTGGATGAGAAGCGAAATGTCTTCAAAGAAAAAACAGAAAGTTCAGTTGCCTCTTGGGACTACCATGACCTGGATGACTGAGAATCTCCATAGACATAAACAAAAGTTTGTATAGGAAGAGGATGCTCAAAGATTCCATGGTTGCAAGATGCAAATTGTTATAGCTCATTTGAAACCTCTGACTTTTAAAACCTGTTAAACTGTTAAAACCACATGTAGCAAGGATTGTGTTAGGCCTGGAAGCCATCTTTTTCATTGGCTCATCAGGCCTACCACATTTACTACTGAGGGAAACTGGGAGGGGGGATTGTATGGAGCATGGGTGATATATAGTCATAATAACATTCCTTTCTCAGAGAGTCAAGGCCATCTTGCCCTGCACCTGGACAGATGGAACTGGGAGGCATCTCCAGTTGGGACGGTGTTTTGATTGGACCTTGTGATGGACATGTGGGTGCTGGGTAGGGACTTGGACTTTCCTTCGGGTGGGGAAAACCTGGAAATTTTCAGATTCGGGTTTTCCCAGATGTGCCAAGATGACATCTCTAATAAAATGGAACTTTGAGGAACTTCAAACCTTGGAGTGTTATTTTGTTGGGGGTGTTACTTGGAACCCTGACAGACTGAGCTCTTAGTCAGTGTTAAGATAGTTATTGCTAGGGTAATTGGCCAACTGCATTATAAATCCTTGTATTAATAATTTCCAGAGTTGACTGTTAAATCATTAACCACATTTATAGTTCAGACTGGCTGGAGTTTCACAAGATGCTAACTCAACATTATAGTGTTGTTGTTTTTCCCTTGATACCTGAACTCTTCCATGGAGTTTAATACAAGATTATATTTTGAACACAAACTATTTCTCTTTTTTACTGTAAAGCCTGGTCAACGATCATAATAAAGACATTTGATTTGAACCTAACCACTACACTTATAAATCATATTAAAGCAAACTGTTAAGGTGTGTGAATGCAACCACTACATGGTCCATTTTTCATTGTCTAGATAGAATCACAGGATCCCCTCCTTTTTAGCATTTCTGTTGTGGTCTGTCAGCAGCCTACGGAGCTGGCAATGGAGTCAAACAGCGATGAGGCTGAGGTGAGGCCAGGGCCATTGGGAATTGAGGTGCGGACTCCAGCGCCTCCAGAGACTGATAGTAGTGAGGCAGAGGAACAGGAGGAGCCTGTTCCTAATGCACGCATGAGAAGAGCTACCAGAAGCAGCTCAAGCAGAGAGGACAACTCAGGAGTGGGGCCAAGAGATGATTGGCCCCTCCCATACGACTTAAAACAGACCAACAATGGCATTTGGGCTCTTTGCCAGAAAACAACGTTGGTATCTGCGCCCTCTGCTTCGTCTTCTGCTTCGTCTACGTCTTTGTTTTTGTGGCTTCTGGACGTTTGCCAAGAAAGGACTTTGGCAGTTTGCCTAATTGGACCAAGGTTTGCGAGAGAACTGAGGAATTTGTGTTGGGAGGCATTTGTTTTACTTTGAGTTGAACAACGCTGGGAATGAAGTAATTCCAAGCTGTTCAAATAAAGTTTGTTTGTTTTTCCACCAACTCAGTTTATTACTACCTACTTGGGCCTGGGTCACAACAATTTCTCCCCCAGATTTTGACACCCAGATATTAATGTTTCTATATTTTGAAAAGTATATTTATGCAAACTTCATCACTATTTTTAAAGCTTATATCTTTGTTGAGCTTTAGCATGAAAAAAAATGTTTTTTTTAAAAAAGCGCTAATGAAAGCAGGTTGCTTATTACTAGTTTGCTGCCGGCCTTTTAAGGTAGAGAAAATCAGGAAGAAGATTCCAGAAAAGAAACTGGAGCTCTGTTTTATTGATATAGGCTGCAATAAAAGCATATTGAAAGCCTGAAACGTGGTTTCAGGAGACAGCTGGAAAAAAAAATGGGTATGAGAAGATACTTGCACATGAGGGATCTGATTGGGCCAATTTGGTGCAAAAATAGAAGGCAAGGTGAGCCCGGGAGTGGAGTGAGAGCGAAGGAAAAATGGAAATACAGATAGTCCTTGACTTACAACAGTTCATTTAGCGACCGAAGTTACCACAGCAGTGAAAAATGTGATTTAGGACCGTTATTCTATTTATTTAGGACCGTTATTATATTAATGAGTCTGTCATTTGCACCTCTATAACTGTCTGGTTCGGTTCTGCAACCCAACAAGAAAAACACAGACTTCAGAGGATAATTAGAACTGCAGAAAAAATAATTTCTACCAACCTGCCTTCCATTGAGGACCTGTATACTGCTCGAATCAAGAAGAGGGCCGTGAAAATATTTGCAGATCCCTTGCATCCTGGTCATAAACTGTTTCAACTCCTACCCTCAAAACGACGCTATAGAGCACTGCACACCAGAACAACTAGACACAAGAACAGTTTTTTCCCGAAGGCCATCACTCTGCTAAACAAATAATTCCCTCAACACTGGCAGACTATTTACTGAATCTGCACTACTATTAATCGTTTCATAGTTCCCATCGCCAATCTCTTTCCATTTATGACTGTATGACTATAACTTGTTGCTGGCAATCCTTATGATTTATATTGATATATTGACCATCATTTGTGTTGTAAATGTTGTACCTTGATGAACGTATCTTTTCTTTTATGTACACTGAGAGTATATGCACCAAGACAAATTCCTTGTGTGTCCAATCACACTTGGCCAATAAAATTCTATTCTATTCTATTATAACCATTTCAGCATTCCCATTTTACTTGATCAAAATTTGAATCCTTGGCAACTGCTTCCTATTTATGATGGGTTGCAGTGTCCCAGGGTCATGCGATCCTGTTTTATAACCTTCCGACAAGTGTTTCGGCAAACGGGGAAGCCAGATTTATTTAACAACCGTGTTACTAACTTAACAACTGCAGTGCTTCAGTGAACAACTATGGCACGAAAGGCCATAAAATGGAGCAAAATTCACTTAACAACTGTCTCGCTTCACAACAACAACAAAAAAGGGTTAAATTGTTGTAAGTGAAGGGCTACCTGTAGAAGAGTTTCGAAGAGTTTTAGGAGAGCTTGTGGTGTTGTGCTATTGGGGTTATGAGAAAGAACGTTATGAGGTGCAGAAAGGTACAACTTAAGGCCCATCACACCATGGTATTTTTTTTTCCTTAGACTAAAAATAAAACACTGAATTAAAATGGTTGTGAAAATGTTGTTGCGTAGTTACCATAGTGATGTCAATCCCATGAATTAAAACAAGGGAAAAAAGGGTCCCCGTGGAGCATTGGTGATATTCAGCCGGTTATATCCAGTTCGGGAGAACCGGTAGTACCGTCTGCGGGAGGCTCCGCCCACCCGCCTGGATATAATCATGTCCCATTTTTGATGCTCTGCATCTGCATGAAAGGCTCTGTGCATGCGCGGAGGTGGCGCGTACACTCACATACCACCCCTGCTGTGGAGGATTCGCATTCCCCACTCCTGTTGTCGAGTGGCAACGTGAAAACAAGCACATCAGCAGATCGCGAAACTAGTTAATGCTTTCCCCATCCAGATGATTTCAGGAGTTGGATGCCAACATTTAATTCGTGCCTTCTTTTTATCCAAGGGGGTGAAGAAGGGAAGAAAATTAAAATTAAAAAAAAAAGAAAAGAAAATCAGGAATTCTGGAGATCAATGCAGCGGCTCAACCCTCCCTCTGTTTGTTTCCCAGCTGCCATGCATCTGTTCAAGTCAGTTTGTTTTATTAATGCTTACTTGGCCCGAAGCTATCAGAGAGATGATAAAAGATGCCGTATTCATGCAGCGCTGACACAAAGATATTTTTTCTCCTGTAAAAAAAGAAAATTAATGATTGAACATAAGATTAAGCCCAGAACTTGTAGCCTTTCTCTGCCTCTCCTACTCACTAAACCTACTCTAAACCTTTCAGATCACATATATTATTCGTATTATTTTCAATCTTCTTCAGAGGCAGGAAAAGAAAAGATTTGTGCTTCTGCTAGGTTAGGATTATCTGACAGGGATTTCAGGAAAGTGATAGTAGAAACCATCAAATTCAGGGCAGGGTAGTACTTGCTTTGCTGTACTTTTCTGTCTTAAAACGTAAAATTTTGATCTTTCATAAACTCATGATTCTTTTTATCTGTTATAATTTAGGTTTACCTCATAAAAACATGGCTGAAAGCTGCCTACTAATTAAAAAATGGTGGGGAAAATTCAGAGTGGTCCAGAAGACAATCACTTAAGGCTTCTTAGACCTCCATCCTTCCCTGGCGTGTTTTCCATTTGCTTCATCGTGGTAACATTCTGTCCCTTTCTTTTTTAAAAAGTCTGATTTAAATCAGTCTGGGTCGGTTACGAAGAACATTGTGGCTAGCAATTACTTTGGGGACTCTTAACATGAATTATACCCTTTCTTTGAAGTTGACAAAGGGGAGGAAAAAGTGAAAATCCAAAAGAGAGAGAGAGAGAGAGAGAGAGAGAGAGAGAGAGAGAGGCTAGTCTAGCAATTGTAGAAAAGAGAATCAGGAGATCCTTCTAAATTCATGCTTTGTTAAAAACGATGTCACTATGGAGAATCAGCTAGGATCAAGGGTGGGCTGCTGAGGGTTCTCAGGGGTTCAGGAGAATCTCTAGCTAAGATTCTGTGCAGTTCAGAGAACCCCCAAATCCCTCTCCTGGCTGGCCCTTCCCACACCACCCCTCCCCTCCCAGGAGTCCTTATATGGCCCATTTTGGATGCAGGTAAATACAGGACACATGTGGAGGTTCGGGGAGGGCAAAAAACAGGCCTACTGGAAGTTTGGGAAGAGGGCCTCTGGAGCCCCGGGAGGCTGTTTTCACCCTCCCGGAGGCTCAAGAAAAGCCTCCGGAGCCCGGGGAGGGCAAAAATGCCTCCCCCTCTCTGATGTGGTGCAGGAGGCCGACTATGCCACCCCCACCATGGCCATGCCTACCCAGCAACCAGACAGAGAACCGCTTGCTAAATTTTTTGAAGCCTGGCTAGGATATTTATTACTGCTGAATTGCAAGAAGGGGATGGGTACGAACTATCTGATTCCTGTACTGGGCATTCAACTCCTTCTCCTCCTGCTTCTCCTTCTCATCCTTCTCTTTCCCCTTCCGCTTTCCCTTCTCCTCCTTCTCTGTCTTTCAATTTATATAGCCATCAAATACACAACTCCGGTTGGTTTGCAACAATTAAAAGCAAATGAAAAACAGAATACAATATATAAAATAAAAAGCATATAAAAATATCTGCAGCCAACAATAGATAGATAGATAGATAGATAGATAGATGATAGATAGGAGAGAGAGAGGATAGATAGATAGATAGATAGATAGATAGCTAACTAGATGATAGGTAGATAGAAAGAAAGAAAGAAAGAAAGAAAGAAAGAAAGAAAGACAGACAGACAGACAGACAGACAGACAGACAGAAAGACAGAAAGACAGACAGACAGACAGACAGACAGACAGACAGACAGACAGGATTGTTCAGCACTATTGTTTATAATGATATTTGCAAAATATCAATATAACACGATACAATTATTATGCACTGTAGGAAACGGAATACATCACTGAGTATTCAAAAGCACAGACCTAATTTTTGCTCATCATTCCCCATCCAGAATGTATTATACTCTTGGCTATCATCTGAAGTTATTTTTCTTTCATCCAAAAAATCGTTTTGAATGCTAGACCATTTATAAATCTAAAGAACAGCATTAAAAATTTAAGAATAGGAGCCCCAGCACAATTGGAGTGAAAACAAGTAAAACACCAGCATAAAAACACAGCCTACAGATGAGTATTAGATTGTACTGTTTATTCAGAAGCACAGATGAGGGACTTATGGAAACATCAATTTCTTCGCATTTCTTTTATATCAACAGCCCAAGGCATAGATGGCTATATCCCTTAGGTGGTCTGATATTTTTCCCCCTGGTGATTTTCTTTTCAAAAACCCACAGATCTAAAGCTTTATTAAATAACAGCTTCATAGAAACTATTTGCTGTGAGCTCCACATAAGCATGAGGAAGGGCATCCGGCCAGTAAATGCTTAGCTCCATTCAGTCACCCTGATTCCACCCCAATTCCTGATTCCACCCTGATTCCACCCTGATTCCACCCCTATTATAGACTCATTAAATGGGAAAAATAACTGCTTCATAATAGGCTTATCTTGGACCTTTTTCTACTGGGCTGAACCAGGGTACAAATATACCTTAGAACAGTGGAAGTCAACCTGGTCCCTACCACCCACTAGTGGGCATTCCAGCTTTCATGGTGGGCGGTAGGGGTTTTGTCCGATACTGAAGCACTTTCCTTTTTTTTAATTTAATTGACTTTTTAAAAAAAAAATTCATAGCATTATTTTAAAACATTTCCATTAGGTTTTCATAAAATTCCCCGTGACAATTTAAATTTCTGAAAATATACTATTTGTATCGCCCGCGCATAAGTTCACGTTATGTAAGTGAAACTAAATGGCGCTATAGTGCGACCACAAACAAAAGAGCCTTGTCCCAGAATAGCTCGCGCATCTCCCCCCACACCACCCAGCTGTAACAGACAAGCAGAGCTGGTAGCCGGCGTCCCCCCACAAACCCAATCCACGATGCATGAGAGTCATGCGCAGATGACGATACATGGCGCATTACTGTGGAACCAGCGGGCGGTTAGAAAATTTTACTACTAACAGAGATGCAAAAGTGGGCGGTAGGTATAAAAAGGTTGACTACCCCTGGATTAGAATATTTTTTTTTCCTGCCAGATCCCCATGGTGTTGCCTTCTGCTTGTCCCTAGCCCAAAAAGGATGAAGTCATATTTAGTACCATAATACCATAAGTCATACATAGCCTTATGGTATTAAAGTAATATTTCCCCCTTACTTTAAATATTACAGCTTTAATCTGCTTTTCTCTGATGTGGAAATTGGGCAAAATTCAAGGCAGTTTTGAAATTCCTGTCTGGATTTCAAATCTTTCCTTTTGCATCAGCCACAGTCATGGCTGCATGCTCTGTCTGGACCCTGATTTATAGATTCCCTTCCTTTTTTTATACCTTTCCCCAACTGGTTAAAAAAAAATAACAAAAAAGAAAAAAAGAAAAAAACCACCACCCAGCACTATTTTATGGATTTTTTTAAAAATCATTTTTATGGAAAGATATAAATAAAAGTGTTATAGAATGTTAACCCTTGAGCTAGAAAGTGGAAAATGGCAGAAATCTTGCCAATGTTACTTTTTTTTTTTTTTTTTTAAAAGAAAAGTCCATGATTCATTGATCCATCGATGAAGAAAGAAAGAAAGAGACCGAGAGAGAAGATAGGTGTGTTATTCAGGGGTGAAATCCAGCAGCTTCTGACAGGTTCTGGAGAACCAGTAGCGGAAATTTTGAGTAGTTCAGAGAACCGGCAAATACGGCTGGACCCAGAATGGGGTGGGAATGGAGATTTTGCAATATCCTTCCCCCAGGAGTGGGGTGGGAATGGGGATTTTGCAGTATCCTTCCCCTACCATGACACCAAGCCACGCCCACCAAGCCACACCTACATACATAGAAGGAGGAGCTACCTGACACTTGATGAAGTCATTGCCTTCTACCAACTGCAGTTAAAAATTAAGCTCGGCCTTTGAGTGACATGCCAGTAACATATTTGGAAGGGACCTTGTAGGTCTTCTAGCCCAACCGCCCTGCTCAAGCAGGATACCCTAAACCCATGATGGTGAACCTATGGCGCGTGTGCCAGAGGTGGCACACAGCGCCCTCTCTGTGGGCACGTGAGCCATCTCCCAGTTTAGCTCTGCTGCGCATGTATGTGCACCTCCTGCCAGCCAGCTTGCGTGGGAGTGGGGTGCATGCGCGGGGGCGGGGCACATGCATTAGGTGTGTACACATGCATGGGAGGTGGGATGCGTGCAGGGGGTGTGGACAAATGTGCGGGGGGAAACATGCAGGGGGCCACCTACGCATGCGCCGGGGCAGGGCGCATGCATGGGGGCATGCGGGCATTACATTTTGGGGCTTTGGGTGTGCGTTTTGGGCACTTGGTCCCGAAAAGTTTAGCCATCGCTGCCCTATACCATTTCAAACAAATGGTTGTCCAATCTTCTTTTACTCTGGACCATTTTTGCATCTTTTTAAAGAATATTCACATAAGTAAGTATTCATATTTGGCTATACAAAGAGTCACGTTTTCTCATGTAGACCTTTCACATCAACTTTCCGAAACAGATGTGCGCACATCATTAAAGGCATTTTATGAAAGGCCATTCACTCTTTTCTTGTCCTCCCCACCCCACCCCGTTCATATTTTTGAAAGCAAGACCACCATGTTCTCTAAACTCCAAGTCGGTGCTGAACTCAAAATAGTTGATGTAAAAACATGAATTGTTTTTTTTTTCCCTTCCTGATGGATCAACATCTCCCAATGCTTTCAGCTAGCCAGTAAATGGCTAACATTGTGTAAATATGTTGTTTCATATGATTAGGAGAAAATTGAAGCTATTTGGGATGTCCTCTGTGCAATTCATCTGGATGGTTGGCTTCGGAAATTTGAGCACCTTTAACAGACCGGGAAGAACTGTTTGAAAGCAAATGCGAGACAAATTTCAGAGACTTCAGAATAAATAGCCGAGCCATTGGATTCATCTTTGCTTTTGTTTCAGTTATGTCGTCAAGAATATGGAAGTCTTCTCCTGCAAAACAGTCTTTCAAGAAACACCAGCAGCTAGTCAGCAAACAGTCACATTTGAAGCAGAACTAATTAAGATCAAGTCATTGCTCAATAAATATGCAAATGACAAATGAAAACAAGGAATTCTATTTATCACATCCTAAAGCTGCAGATTGCTCTGAGATTACTATAACCCACAGTAGACAGGGGTTACAGGATATTAGATTTAAATGTGCAGGTCAGCTAACCTCTGCATAATGATGCATGGATGACACAAAATAATAGATTAGAATGGAGTTCCAACTCTCTTGTTTTTTTACAGTGGTGACAGGTTTTTTTTGTTGTTGTTGTCTTTTTTTGTGATGGGGAGAAAAGTTTGTCATTTGCGACAAACTTTTTATTTAATAGAAATTTTCTTTCTTAATTCTGAGGAAAGCCCAGCAAGTGAAATTTCTCAGAGAAATTTCTCTCTATGGAAATATCAGAGGTGGGTTTCAGCAGGTTCTGACCATTCTGGAGAACCATTGGTCGAAATTTTGAGTAGTTCGGAGAACCGATAGTAAAAATTCTGATTGGCCCCACCCCCATCTGTTCTCTGCCTCCTAAGTCCCAGCTGATTGGGAGGAAATGGGAATTTTGCAGTAACCTTCTCCTGCCATGCCCACCAGCCATGCCCACCAAGCCATGCCCACAGAAACGGTAGTCAAAAATTTTGAAACACACCATTGGGAGATATCCATAGTCATCCAGGTCAATGGTTGCCCCAAAGGTGCTTTTTCAAGAGGCAACTGGACTTCCTTTGTTTTTTTCCTTGAAGAAAAAAACGTCTTCTCAACATCTTCTCACTAAAGCTCACTCTTAATGACCAGATGTACCCCTAGAAAACTACATTTTGGAAGCTGAAGATTGCATGGGTCAGATGAGATGAAGTTCAACACATGCCAAAAGCATCACTAATAGAAAATGGTGGTATCGTGTGAGTTTAGAAAACAACACTATTGGGGCGTTTAATAAAGAGCTAAATAATTTTCATGTTATATTTCATTTTTCCTCCAGATGTTTAAGACAGCACGCATAACATTTTGTCTTCGAGTTTTCCTCCAAATGCTGTAAACTGTTGCCATGGCGAACAGTTTTCCTGCCTATTCTCTACCACTTAGTCAGTGTGACAAAAGGGGCTTTTGTTTTCAAATTATTACTATGAAGGGAGGAAAGCTGGTTGGTGAAATACCAAAGGTGCTTTTTCCAAAAGGCAACTGGACTTCGTTTTTCCTTGAAGATGTTCTTCAGTTCTGAAGGAATTCCTTGAATGAGAAGAGAAAGGAAAAAAACAAAGTCCAGCCGCCTTTTGAAAATGCATCTTGGAGACAACCATGACCTGGATGACTGAGAATCCCCATCGACATTTGTTGGTGAAATGTTCAGGACTTGAGGGTTAGGAGCTAACCAAAAGATGGGTTGTGCAGATGTCCTGTTTTCACTCTATAATCCTCTCTCCAGCAACCTCAGGAAACTCCATGAGTGTCCTTCCTTCCTAAGGGAAGATGTTACGATGGAGAACTCCACCCATGATTGTGGACAGTCAAAGAGGCTTCCAAGGGAAGAAAATAGAGAGCAACAATGGAAACCTCCTAATTCTGCTACCTCCCATAAGAAAATAAGCTTTTAAAAAAAAATCAAAAGAGAAATTCAAAATATATTCTCAAACATTTTGAGAAGGAGAGAACAAATCGGAGGTTTTGGGGGGGCTGCTTTGTTCTTTGCCAGGGGAAGGAAGGAAGGAAGGAAGGAAGGAAGGAAGGAAGGAAGGAAGGAAGGAAGGAGAGAGAATATTATGTGTGTGTGTGTATGTATGTATGTATGTATGTATGTATGTATGTATATCTGTGTTGTGTGTATGTGTGCTGCTTTAAAAAGTAAAACTAGGACTGTCTTTTGCTGTCTTTTACTTCATTATACTAATCTTCTCCTTATCCACTGAGCCTAGAATTTGCAATATGTGCTTGGATGCTTTACAAGATGAGACTGAATCTCCTTTTGCTCCCATCCCATTCAATCTTCTGTTTTCTTTCTCTCTGTGTGTGTGTGAATCTCTGGCAGAAGCAACAACAACTGCAGCTTGGAGACCGATGATGAACTTCCCTGCGGGGATGAAGTGGATTATAACACCGATAGCTGCTCTGATCAAGAAGCAGATTTTTTGGACATGGATAGAGAAATCCAAGAGTCTCCCTTAAGGGGTTGAAAGTATGAAATCAAAAACAGAGGCTGACAGAGGTGGATGGGAACTCTTTTCTCCCAGCTCTGAAGAAGACTTCTTTTTCTCACCAGTGAGCAGCCTGACCTCGACCCTGTCCCAGTAGTCTACTCTGGGGCTTCGGTAGAAGCAGAGAAGAGGACAGAACCCAGGAAAGAAGAAACAACTCATCACTTCTTCGGCTGCTTTACTAGTGACAACTATAGCTTGAGATACTTCGTTCCTGTTGCTCTTCAGAACAGATTCCCTCCCCCCTCTTTTTTTCCCCCCTTTCTTTTTCCTGTTAATATTGTGATGTCATGTAAGGAGAAGGTGGCAGAGGGCTTTGTTCTGTAATCAATTAGACCTCTGTGTTAAATACCTTCAAAATGTCCTTTGCCGAGATCGGAAAGTTTTTTTTTTGCAAGATGTGATTCTTGCAGCAGAAAGACTACTCGAGGATAGGTCAAAAGCTTGAAATCATTTCTTACCAGTTAGGGCCATGTTCTTCCTTGGCCAACTGCAAATTTTGCCAACAGCTAATGGGACGATAATGCTAAACAGCTGGAGGGGGGGAAAGTGTCAAGAGAGTATTTTGCAAAGAGGTTTTATTTTTATTTTTATGAGGAGTGGGAGGAAGGGAAACAGGTTCTTAGTCCTGTGTCTTCTTCACAGCAGATGCTCCATGATAAAACATGTAAAATGTTGATAAAAATGTTGATAAATTGTCTAGTTTAATGAAAAGAAGGACTAGGAGAGACATGATAGCAGTGTTCCAATATCTCAGGGGTTGCCACAAAGAAGAGGGAGTCAAACTATTCTCCAAAGCACCTGAGGGTAGAACAAGAAGCAATGGGTGGAAACTCATCAAGGAGAGAAGCAACTTAGAACTAAGGAGAAATTTCCTGACAGTTAGGACAATCAATAAGTGGAAGGACTTGCCTGCGGAAGTTGTGAATGTTCCAACACTGGAAATTTTTAAGAAAATGTTGGATAGCCATTTGTCTGAAATGGTGTAGAGTTTCCTGCCTGGGCAGGGGGTTGGACTAGAAGACCTCCAAGGTCCCTTCCAACTCTGTTATTATGTTATGTTATGTTATAACAAATACTTAGTTTCTGGGGTGAAATCTACTTACCTTCCTTACCGGTCCAGAAGTGCACGCACTGCATCACAGGTGAGCACATAACCTTCTGCGCATGCACAAAACCTTTTGCACATGCTCAGAAGGTAAAAACCAGGAAGTAATGAAACCTGGGCGGGTGGGTGGAGCTTTGCTCTGCCATTGCTACCAGATCGCCGAAATACCAGCCACGATGGCTACTGGATCTCACAATCCAGTCTGATCTGGGAGCATTTCACCCCTGCTTTGGTTGCAGAAAGTTCCCAGTTCCATCTCTGCCATTTTCTGATAAGGCTAGAAAAAGTCCTGGCTGGACAACAATCATATTTTTCTTTGTCTCAATGATTTGGGTTTTCATAGATGTTTGAGGTAAAATATAGATTGCAACTTTTTTGGCTTTTTCCTTGCCTTTTCTTTTCTGTAAAGAACTTCACTGCTCAACTGTCTGGTGGCTCAGACTGCTAAGACAGTCTGTTATTAACACAGCTGCTTGCAATTACTGCAGGTTCTAGTCCCACCAGGCCCAAGGTTGACTCAGCCTTCCATCCTTTATAAGGTAGGTAAAATGAGGACCCAGATTGTTGGGGGCAATAAGTTGACTTTGTATATAATATACAAATGGATGACGACTATTGCTTAACATAGTGTAAGCCGCCCTGAGTCTTCGGAGAAGGGCGGGATATAAATGCAAATTTAAAAAAAAAACATCTCCAGTTGGTTTAGAAAATACATAAACTCTCCCATTAAGATTCATGATGCTTTTCTTTAAGGTGAAACTCTCACTTCCGTTGTGTTACTCTGGTTTTTTTTTCATGGTGTTCTGTCAGGATTTGCAAGATATATCTGTAAGGCACAAAGAATCAGGACCACATGTTGAGTTCCAGTTAAGATGATTTAGTGCTCATGCCTATACACAAGAATCTAATCAACTAAGGTCAGCACTAAATTGGTGCGAGGTAAGAGTTAATGGAATTCAAGGGGATTCCATTGGTGGGTATGTAATGATGCCAGGCTGATTCCTCTCTTGACTCTGCCCCAAGGCTCTCCCTGTTCTTCTCCTATAACTGTGATGGCAAACCTATGGCACACATGCCAGAGGTGGCATGCAGAGCCCTCTCTGTGGGCATGTGCGGTGTCGCCAGCTGCTCTTCTGGTTTCTGGTATGCATGGCCTTCATGTGCGCCGGAGCACCAGAAACTTGAGGACCAGATGGTCGACGCACGCATGCAATGCCTAAAAGATTCATCATCACCATCCTATATATTTTTTAATTATTATTATTTATTTATTTATTTTGTCAAACACCACAATATATAAGCATGAAATAACCACACAAATTGAATACAACCAAAGGGAACATTAGGACAGGAACGGTAGGCACACTGGTGCTTGTATACACGCCCCTTACAGACCTCTTAGGAATGGGGTGAGGTCAACAGTAGACAGTCTTTGGTTAAAGTTTTGGGGATTTGGGGATGAGACCACAGAGTCAGGTAGTGCATTCCAGGCATTAACAGCTATGTTACTGAAGTCATATTTTCTACGATCAAGTTTGGAGCAGTTCACTTTAAGTTTAAATCTATTGTGTGCTCGTGTATTGTTGTGGTTGAAGCTGAAGTAGTCTTCGACAGGAAGGACATTGTAGCAGATGATTTTATGAGTTATGCTCAGGTCATGCCGAAGACGTGTAGTTCTAAATTTTCTAAATCCAGAATTTCAAGTCTAGTGGCATAAGGTATTTTGTTGTGATCAGAGGAGTGGAGGACTCTTCTTGTAAAATATTTCTGGACACACTCAATTGTGTGAACGTCTGAAATGGAGTGTGGGTTTCAGACAGGCAAGCTATAATCGAGAATTGGTCTAGCAAATGTTTTATATTCTCTGGTTAGTAGTGTAAACTTTCCAGAGAAGAACTACGCAAGATAATATCCCAGGGTCTGAGTCTGAAAAGGGAAGGATGGATAATAATGTTACAAGTTGAGGTAGACTACATTTTTTGCCAGCCCCTTGTCACACACACCTGACATAGTTTAGAACAGACCTTAAGCAGATACAATGAATGTATTTATTGCAGAGTATTAACAAGCCGTACGGATAACAAAATTTTGCATCAGACTGTACGTAGGAAACCTGATCTACAGATACGTTATTTTCCAAATCTGAATCTTGACCCTTTTCCTTTTTACACTTTGACTCAATAGTCATCTACCTGCTTGTTTCTCAGCCTTGAAGATCCCATGGTAACCAAATGCTTTTTGCCCTTAGGCATCTAAAAAGGAATTTAGAAGTGTTTGATTGTAAGTATAGATAGGTTTTGTCTTGGTCTCTGTGATTCCTGAGTGGCTGAGATTGCACCTGCTGGAAACGGTTAGGGTTAAAATTGAAAATGGTGCTGAGCACCAGCAATCAAGAGACAAGTTTCTTTGCTTGCGTTTATCCCTCCCCCTTCCCTCCCTTTCTTTGTCCCTCCATAAGGGCTTTTCCTGCTTACCAAGTTTTCTGTTTGTGGCTCACATTAAGGTATAAGTGGCACAGCCCAAAAGAATGTTTAAAGAAATATCATCATATTTCACCTAAACCGAAATTCAAAGGGGATTAGAGCATTAATCCATTTAGCCTGTTCTATCTGGAAATGGCTGTCTGAAGGATAAGGAACTTCCTCCCCCCCCCCCCCACACACTTTTTCTTTTTTTCTTTTAAGGATTGCATTCCCTTAAGCATCATCTCTGGAATTTATGTGCCAAGAGTTTGCAGAACCCGCATGAAAAGCAGCTAAAATGTTAGTGACTTTTTCTGTCTATATCTGTTGGGTGTACCATCAGATCTCTGTGCATACAAACCCATCTCCTTCTCCTTCTTATTCTTGAGTAACAATTTCCAGCAACACCATTGATGAGAGATGCTGAAGGGCCATAGTTTCCCACACCTACAGAGTCACAAGTTCTATAACGCCTGATTTCTTGAAGCTAAGCAGGTCCTTCCTCATTCATGCTTCAAAGACAGGATACCTGGGGACTTTGTGAACAATGCTGAGTTCCATAATGAAAGGAGGGTGGGAAATAAATTTAGTGAATATTCATTCACTAAATTTATTTTCCACCCTCCTTTCCTAGAAATTCCATAGGTTGGTTTCTGAAGGGTCCATTTAGGATTGGATGACTGCAGCTTGCAATTGTGGGCCATATAACTGCATGGACCATCACACGGGACTTTGCCATGAAATCAACTCAGGAATGCCCAGACTATCAGACGTATGATCAGATGCTTAGAAAGAGCATGATTTTCCTGAACTGTAATTGAAAGGGGGTGACTTGTTTTCAAGGGGCAACCTTTTCTGATCTGAAGTCTTTATGTGGGCAAACTGCAGAGATCCGGGAGTAAATAGTCACCTTACAAGGCTAAAATCCACCCCAAGTCAAAAATGGCTTTGCTTGCTATGTTTTCAATTGTTTGACACAAGGTTGAAATGTTGAAAATGCATTGCTACAGTATTTTACATTCTCCTCACCTTTCTTTTCAGTCAAGCAGGGCTTCCAAAGATATCTCACGGTTCAACATTGCCGCTCAATTTTACATCAACTTTTCTCAGGGGTGAGCTTCAAAAATTTTAGCAAGGGGTTCTCTGCCCGGTTGCTGGGTGGGTGTGGCCATGGTGGGCAGTGCCTAGTCATCCTCCTGCACTACAGCGGGAGGGAGGGGTTACCCTCCCCGGGCTCCAGCGGCTTTCCTCGAGCCTCCAGGAGGGTGAAAACAGCCTCCCCAGGCTCTGGAGGCCCTCTGGAAGCCTTCCCAAACTTCCGGTAGGCCCGTTTTTATTTATTTATTTATTTTATTTGTCACACAGTATATATAAGCATAAGCATGAAATAACAATACAATATATAAGCATATATATAAGCATAAGTATGTAATAACTATATTAATTGGATATAATGAAAGGAAACAATAGGACAGGAACGGTAGGCATGCTTGTGCTCTTATGCACGCCCGTTATTTTCACCTTCCTTGAGCCTCCACATGTGTCCTGCACTTACCTGCATCCAAAATGGGCCACGTGGGGACTCCTGGGAGGGGAGGGGAGGGGTGGGGTGGGCCAGTCCATCCAGGAGTGGGATTTGGGGGTTTTCCGAACTGCACAGAATCTTAGCTAGAGATTCTCCCAAACCCCTGTGAACCCCCAGCAGCTCACCCCTGGGTTTTCTAAACTTTACCTCCTTCCTGACTGCTGTCAGACTTTGTGTCATTGGGCCATTTGAAGAAGATGCATGAACTTCCAGCTTTTACTGTTTGGATTCCTTTTATTAAGAGTGATCCAGGCTAATACTGTTCCTTTTCCCATGTTAATAAGGCCAGGACTCAATGGCTGCTGCCTGCTGTGACCCAAAATCTCTGCCTCTTTGCTCTTTTTAATATATTCGCCATCCTGTGGCTGGCTAGGTATGTGGGAAGCAATAACCTTTTTGCAGCTGAAAGCTGTCGCCTTTGATGCCTTGCAGAGCTTTGGGTGAGTTTGAAGCCCAAAATAAATAATTAAGAAGGGAAAAGAGAAAAAGAGAAAGAGAGATGAAGAAGAAAAGGATGGGGAAAGGATAAGGGGATTGAGAGAGAGAGAGAGAGAGAGAGAGAGAGAGAGAGAGAGAGAGAGAGAGAGAGAGAGAATTCATATCTTTGATATGACCTTGAGAAATACACTGGTGCATTAGTGCTATAAGTTCCTGAGTCATTTTTTGATGTACAACTCAAACAACAACCACCATCTATTATTTTATTATAGTACTCCACTCCTCTGCTCGCAACAGAATACTTTATCGATAAGCTCGGTGTCTTAGCCACTGAGCCACCATGTCCTTTATGTCTCATCTAGGTTACTGTAAATGCTTTATTTGGGGCTGCCCTTGAAGTTTATTGGCACAAAATACAGATGCTTGCAGGCTAACAGGTAAGTGCCATGGAGCAAGGTAACACCTTTATTGGGATGGTGCACTGGCTATTGTTTGTGCGCAATTTTTAAGATGCTAGTTAGTCTAAGCCTAAATGGCTTAGATCCAGGATAATCGAGTTTGACATCTTTTCTGGAAGGGATCTACCCTTTCTGTTCAATTGGCAGAGGAATAGATTCCGTGAGGGTCACCTTCTGTCAACCTTGTAAGGTTAGTCCAGGAAAAAAGGACACTGCAAAGTACTAGGTCCTATTTTATTGTAAAGTTACATGAAGAAATTTTTGCAAATCTGAAAATACATCTCTTCCTAGGGAGGGTTCCTTCTGAGACATTTGGTACCCACCCATTCCTTCTGCGAATTCAGCTACCACTTGTCTGGCCACTGTCTCTGCAGCTCTTCCTGTTGTCTCCAAAAGGCATTCTCACATACCAACGCATTCGCTGCAAAAAAATTAAAAGAGATAAATTCAGGAGCAAGTGACTTGGGTGAAGTGTCCTATTTTTTGGAACATCCCAATGGCTCATAAGAATGTGGGGACCTATGGATTAGAGAGGGGCTGTGATGACTCAGTGGCTAAGATACTGAACTCATCGATCGAAAGGTTGGCAGTTCAGCGGTTCGAATCCCTAGTGCCGCATAACGGGATGAGCTCCTGTTACTTGTCCCAGCTTCTGCCAACCTAGCAGTTCGAAAGCACATAAAAAATGCAAGTAGAAAAATAGGGACCACCTTTGGTGGGAAGGTAACAGCGTTCCATGTGCCTTTGGCATTTAGTCATGCTGGCCACATGACCACGGAGACGTCTTCGGACAGCGCTGGCTCTTCGGCTTTGAAACGGAGATGAGCACCACCCCGTAGAGTCGAGAACAACTAGCACATGTGTTTGAGGGGAACCTTTACCTTTACCTTATGGATTGGAGAAGGATGTTCACCCATTCCATTCTCTGTTGAGGAGAGGCAATGTCAGGAGTTGCTGAAACAAAATCAATTGGTGGCTCAGTTGCAACCCTTGTATTCAATAGTTTTCTCCTGAGTTTTCTAACATGTGGTGTATTATCTTGTTCATCCTTTGGTAAAGAGCCAAAAGCACTGATGAGGCTGACTTCAGCTGGGCCTGGAAAAAGAACACCCCAACTTCTGAATTTTGTAGACACTTCGCATACCTGTAATTTCAGAAAGTCACAAAGACAGGCTCTTGATTACAGCATTTGGAATGTAGAACTGCAGCCTGCAATGCTTTATCCCCGAATTGTTTTTCTTTAATGATGATGTTTTAATGTTGTTTCATGACTAATTATGTTTTAATGTTTATTTATGTTACTTTTTTACTATAATTCTTTTAATTAGGCTGCACAGAGATTTGGGAACAAGGCAGGCTATAAATTGTGGTAAATAAATGTAGTGAAGATAGAGATGTATCTATGTGAAAGAGACAGAAGAAAAAAAAAGAGAGAGAGAATGCAGTAGATTAACTAAAAGTGGCAAAGAGTTGCTGCCCGTGCAATCTGTTTCCAGCACTTGGCTGCCAAACACTGCTGACACAGAGAGACATTAAGGTAAGGGAGTAAATATATAAGGTAAGGTAAAGCATTTACCCAAATTTTCACCCCCTTTTAGGTAGGGAAAAGGTGCGTCTTATACTCTGAAAAATACGGTATTTTGCCTTCTTCCCAAGCATTTTACTTATGGCTGTGTCAGGTGCAAGGAATCAGGACCATGCATAAGTTTGCAGCATAGAAGACATATTCAAGCCTCTACACAAGAATTTGGTCAATTAAAGTTCAACAATAAATTGGCACCAGACAAGAGTCAACGGAATTCAGCAGAGATTGGACTTGGAGTGCTTGTGGGAACACAACAATTCTAAGCTGATGACATGCTTAACTCCACCCTTCAGCTCTGTCTGGTCTTCTACAGGTTGAATTTCATATCTCATATCTGGATTATTTATTGGCAAATACTTTAGTATGGTTAAGAAATTCTCAGGATTTGGTTGAGCAGGTTGAAATATTGTGCCCCCCCCCATTCCATGAATATTCTCATTCCATGAATGAGAAAATCGTGACATCTAACTGGAACAGTCTTACTACAAAAAACCAGAAACATGGAGATTTATGTCCTTTAGAGATAACAGGTTTGGGCTAAAATATGATTTAAATTATAAAACAATTATATATTTCCCCCTCAGGAAGTTATTAGATCATGCTATGCCAGAAAGATATGCTTCAGAATAATCTAAAATATATTCCATTCTGAAGATATTTAAAATTGATCAGTTTGAGAAAGGAATTGATAGTTTGCCAGCTCTCAGATAATACCCTGTACAGTTGTCTTTTGTAACAGGGGTCTCCAACCTTGGTCCCTTTAAGACTTGTGGACTTCAACTCCCAGAAGAACTCTGGGAGTTGAAGTCCACAAGTCTTAAAGGGACCAAGGTTGGAGACCCCTGTTTTATAAGGTAGCTCCTTATATTAAAGGAATGTAAAAGTTTCAGGCTAAGGTTGAGTTAGTTTTATTATAACTATAAAACTGAGATAGGCTGAGGTTTTTTTTGCTTCTTCATAGCCTAAGCTTCTAAAAAATTCAAGTGGAATGGAAACGAATTTGACAATTAATATTTCTCCTAATAACCCAGGGTGGCCAGGGTGATCATTTGATGAGACCTAATATGAAATGGTAGCTTCTTCACACAGAGATCTCTGTTAATTCCAGTTTTCTCTATTTCTTCTTTTCTAACACTTCTTTTTTGTTGTTGTTAATATATGAGAATTGTACGTTCATACACTTTTTTCCCTTTTAATTTCCCATGTTTTTCTTCCTCTTGTGTTTTTCATGGTTGGTGTTCTACATACATCCCCTTTTCTTCCTCTCATTCACAAACACACATAAAGGGGAAAGTGTGTGTTTGTGAGAGAGAGAGAGAGAGAGAGAAAGAGAGAATGAATGAATGAATGAATGAATGAATGAATGAATGAATGAATGAATTGTAGAACAATTCCCTCATTGAAAAGAGGGTTCAGTATTTCAAGTATTTCAAGATTGGATAAACAGATAAAACAGATTCTCATTCAAGTTAGTTATTCTAACTTAAGTTAGTTTAAACATAATGCCAGGTTTTAATTCATTAGTTAAATGAGTTAAATTAGTTTAATTCATTAGTTAAAACCTAATGATAGTGATCCTTCCAGTACTTCAGATTTCCCAGAACACTTTCATTCCATTGACCCTTAAGAACCAAAAAATAAAAATAAAAATGGATGCAGGGAAAAGAAATGGTGAGGATTAAAGGCTGAAATTCCAGGCAACTGAGGAATTTGCAAATGGTTAGAAAGTTTAGAACAGAACAGAACAGAACAGAACAGAACAGAACAGAACAGAACAGAATAGAATAGATTTTTTTTATTGGCTAAGTGTGATTGGACACACAAGGAATTTGCCTTTGGTGCATATGCTCTCAGTGTACATAAAAGAAAAGATACGTTCATCAAGAATCATAAGGTACAACACTCAACGGTAGTCATAGGGTACAAATAAGCAATCAGGAAACAATCAATATCAATATAAATTGTAAGGATACAAGCAGTTCTCATCAAATCCACTCTGATAGAAATGCTGGCCTCTGTTGCCAAATTTAGAAGATACAGTTATCCCCAGAATGTTTAACAGCATAATCACCTTTCATAATATCTGTTACCTCAGAAAAGAAAAGAAAAGAAAAAAGAGTACAGCTCTTATTCATTATCACAAATGCACTGAAATTCACGCAGTAGTTTTTGAGAGCTGGGTATTCAAATCCTTGGTCTGCAGCTGATAAAAATGTCGCTTTCACTTTTCTTTCATTTTCTCTTTCACTTGGTTATCATGTGTCTTTTTTTAAAAAAAAAAAAATCTCAACATCCCATTTGTGAAGGAAGGTGCAAATGAAAGTACATTCTTATCAGAGCTAATCAGCCGAAGGAAATTTTCATCCATCTCTAATTTTCTATTCTGTCTCCCTACTAGAGGGAATATTCAGAGACGGTATCTGTTGCAAAATACATTTGTATCATTAAAAAAATATCCTTCTTGGCTCTTGATTTAATCAGTTTTAAATACATGCAGGATTAAGCAGTCAGTCAGCCATGGAATGGAAGGAAGCGTAAACAGCGAATCTGAACTGAGCAGCAGACAGATTTGGCACTGAGAGGAAAAGGCTTGAAACATGTTGGATTTTTTTCCCCCTTAATAGGAGATCACTGATGATCTTAGGATGCTCAAGTCTGTCAAGAAATGTTGTATTTCAGAGCTGCTTTTGGGGTGTCGTTGATCAAAGCTGTTGAGACCTTGGCAAAAATGCAGAGACAGCAACTAAGATGATTAACGGCATGGAGACTAAAACATACGAAGAACGGTTGCAGGAATTGGATATGTCTAGTCTAGAGGAAAGAAGAATTGGGAGAGGCACGATAGACGTGTTCCAGTATTTGAGGGGCTGCCACAAAGAAGAGAGGAGTCAACCTATTCTCCAAAGAACCAGAAGGCAAGACAACAAACAATGGATGGAAACTAATGAAGGAGAGGAGAGGAGAGGAGAGGAGAGGAGAGGAGAGGAGAGGAGAGGAGAGAAGAGAAGAGAAGAGAAGAGAAGAGAAGAGAAGAGAAGAGAAGAGAAGAGAAGAGAAGAGAAGAGAAGAGAATTATTTATTGGCCAAGTGTGATTGGACACACAAGGACTTTGTCTCCAGTGCATAAGCTCAATGTAGATAAAAGAAAAGATACGTTCATCAGGAATCATAAGGTACAATGCTTAATGATAGTCATAGGGTACAAATAAGCAAGCAGGAAACAATATCAATATAAATCATAAGGATACCAGCAACAAAGTTACAGTCATACAGTCATAAGTGGAAGGAGATGGGTGATGGGAATGATGAGAAACCTAGAACTAAGGAGAAATTCCCTGACATTAAGAACAACCAACCAGTGGAATGGCTTGGGCAGGGGGGGTTGGACTAGAAGACCTCCAAGGTCCCTTCCAGCTCTGTTCTGATTGATTGATTGATTGATTGATTGATTGAACTGAACAGCAGTCAGATTTGACACTCTCAGGAAAAGACTATAAACTTTTTTCCTCTTAAAAGAGGATTGCTGACATTCTTAGGATGCTCAATTCTGTCAAGGAATGTTATATTTTAGAGCTGTTCTGCGGGTCCTGTTGACATTTACCACCTAAACAGATCGACGTATCATTCTATTTCACTCCACTTTGCAGAGCCTTTCAGAAGTTGTTGAAGAGAACATTTTGCCTTTCAGGATCGTCTTCTTATCTATAGTATGAAGAATGCTTAATCAGAAAATGTATGTAACTGACTCAGCAAGTTAAATAAAAAGAATTACTCATTTCTAACCATGATTGAGTCATAACAGAGGCCTCACTTATTCCACTTTTACAGTTGGATTGATTTAATTGCCAGTTCTCCCAGTCATGCTTCAAAATTTCTCACTCTTCTAATGGATGGTACCTGATATAAGAATAGCCTGTCAAATATGGGGGAGAAAATGTTTATGCTCATCTTCTTAAATCCCTCCTTTGAGAATCTAAGTTGAGTTTCCAACCTCAACTGAGAATTAATAAATGTAAAATGCTATCTGTTCTCAGGAATCACACCTAGTTGAGATCCCATGCTCAAAAACATGCTAGCTGTATAAAGTCTATTTATAGTAGTAGTAGTAGTAGTAGTAGTAGTAGTAGTAGTAGTAGTAGTAGTAGTAGTTAGTAGTAGTAATAATAATAATAATAATAATAATAATAATAATAATAATAATAATAATAATAATAATAATAATATTTTAATTTGTATACCGCCCTTCTCCCAAAGGACTCAGGGCTGTTTACAGCCAGAATAAAATACAACAACAACACATACAATATTAAAAACAAACATTAAAAAACTTATTCAATTTGGCCGAATATTAAAATACGATCAACCCTATAAAATTAATAAAAATTACAAACCCATAAAATCATCTAAAAATTTTAAAAAAATCAAGCCAGTCCAGCAAGTCGGAATAAATAAGTCTTATGTTCGCGGCGAAAGGTCCGAAGGTCAGGTAGTTGCCGAAGTCCAGGGGGAAGTTCGTTCCACAGGGTAGGAGCCCCCACAGAGAAGGCCCTTCCCCTGGGAGCCGCCAGCCGACATTGCTTGGCTGACGGCACCCTAAGGAGTCCCTCTCTGTGAGAATGCACAGGTCGCTGGGAGATAGAAGATGGCAGCAGACGGTCCTGTAAGTAACCCGGTCCTAAGCCATGGAGCGCTTTAAAGGTGGTCACCAATATTTATCAATATTTCTGGACTGACTAATTTTCTCTTAAACCCAGTCTTGGTCATCTTGGAAACTTGACTTTTGGCCAATGTCTCATTTTCTTTGGAATTTACTACGATTATCTGACAGTTCTGATGCTTCTTAACCTAGATTGCTTCTGATGAGTCCCCCTCCTCTTCCTCCTCCTCCTCCAAACTGGGCATACATCACAATTCCAAAACATTAGCAAAATGGGCACATTCATAGCATGCATTAATGACAACCCATTGCACCGTCAAGAATTATATTAAAAACATATTAAAATATTAAAAGCAGCTGCATCCTCTTTGCTTATTCAATACCACTGACAATGCCAACAAAGCGACTTTGACCATATGTCCGAATGGTCACGGAATTGGCAACTCCAAATTTCGACTAATCAATGCTCTGTCCTACACATTGGCAATAAAAATCAGAACACCAAGTACAAGTTGGATGGAAACGACCTAATAGATGACCCCCACTCAAGGACCTATAAGTATTCATAAGTATAAGTATTCATCTGATATGAACTAAGCCCCAGAACCCACTGTAAAAGCATTGCTAAAAAGGCATTAAGAATTGTTAACCTAATTTTGTGAAGCTTCTTCTCTGGTAACATTGTATTACTAACTAGGGCATACAAAACCTTTGCTAGACCAATTCTCGAATCCAGGTCATCTGCCTGGAATCCATACTGTATATTGGACATTAATATGATTTAGCAGTTCCAGAGGTGTTTCACGAGAAGAGTACTCCACTCCTCTAGTCACAAAATAATTCCCTATGCCACCAGACTTGAAATTTTGGGCTTGTACAATCTCGAACTGTACCATCTGCAGTATGATCTAAGCACAGTACACAAAATTATCTGCCACAAGATCTTACCTGTCAATGACTTCTTCAGCTTCAACCTCAATACAGGCAAACAATCAATACAAACTCAAGGTAAAACGCTCCAAACTCGATTGCAGAAAATATGACTTCAGCAACAGAGTGGTCAACACCTGGAATGCTTTACTCAACTCCGTTGTTACATCCTCAAGCCTCCACAGCTTCAACCTTAAACTGACTACCGTAGACCTCACCCCATTCCTATGAGGTCCGTAAAGAGGGCATACATAAGTATGCCTACTGTCCCTGTCTTACTGTCCCCCTTTAACTGTATTAACTTCCTTTGTTCATGTTTATGTTCCTACTTATACTTGCTACCTTGTACATGTTTGACAAACTGATAAATACAAATACAAAATTTGGCAGAGCCTCTGAAACATTAATACAGTAGGATAAGGCAGGATCTGTTGTTTTTGCAGTAGTTTGGAAGAGAGTGCATTTCCAGACTAGGGGGGGAAGAGAAAGAAAATAACAATTAAATGCTGCTGAAATTCTTATTGCAGCTGGAAATGTTTTCTAGACATGTCTATGATAAAAGTGCATCAAGATGTCACTGGTGTTATTATGATAATAATAGAAAAAATGGTTAAAAGTAACCATCACCAGCAATTGTTAGACAAGTTGACTTTAAGTTACTAATGCTAGATTTCCAATAATCTACTTTTTCTGGTCTTTTTCCTAAATTAACTGAAGATAAGAAAAACTGCATCCAGTTTCATATGCTTTTGTGTGTATCATTCCTCCATACATCCCTATCTCCCCCGTCCCTGATTATCTTTTTTCTTTAATACACAAATGGTTTGCAAGCATTCCCCCCCCCCTATAATGCATTTTTGTTCACAGTCTTTACAAAAGACATGCATTTGTGCTTTTCCTTATAAACACATTTTCTGATTCAAGGACTGCATCACACAGTTCAGAGAAAGGGCATATTTCATTGTAAAGCTGTGTTTTGATTTGCGTTTTGGTTCATGAAGTGTGAATTAGGTAAGATGGCTTTCAAAAGGAAACTGGGATAAATTCTTCTCCATCCCTAATTAGACTTGGGACCTTTGCCTCTGGGAAGCTTGTGTTCTCTGAGTACACTGTGAAGCAAGGGGAGAAGGTCAAAGCATATGGAGCAGAAGATGACTCAAAGTTAGAATTTCCTGATTCAAAAACTCTCCTCTAGTCAGCCAGTTAAATTGTATCTTGTGGTGCTATATATATTTGAATCCCCCTTCAAAGATAACTCAACCAATTGAGGTAGATTTCCTAGACGTTGTAGCCAAAGAACTCAAAAATTGGGGTTTTATTTCAAAATGTTTAGAAAACAGCCCCTTGACTTAAAGAAGTGGAAGAAAAGAAGCCAACATACAACGTTGGTTCCCATTGCAATGTGTCAGTTAACTGGCCACCCACAGGAGGCCTCTAAGACTGTTGCTTAGCAACTTCACATCCTTGTATAAAATGCTGTGAACAGGCTAAGGGGAAAAAAGGAGGTGGGTGAGGAAAAAGCATTGCCTACCTTATCAACAATGCAGTTGTGGGTTATGTTTCACTTTCTTCTGAGGGACTGATGGCTTTGTGCCAAAGTAGGAGAACCTCAACGCTATTGAGCTTCGTCTTCCAGACAGGATAAAGGGCATTCCATGTACTAATGTGTTTTGCCTTAAAGTAAAGTGAAATTCTTGATAACGTGGTAGATAAAGTTTGACAGTACAGTTGAGGGAGACACATAGGGAGGTTAAGTGGTTGAAATTCTGCATGGACTTAAGCTGTGGACTTAAAGATAAACAAAATGTTTAAACATAAACAGACACACACTGATTTCAGAGGATAATTAGAACTGCAGAAAAAGCAATTACTACCAACCTGCCTTCCACTGAGGACCAGTATACTGCATGAGTCAAAAAGAGGGCTGTGAAAATATTTACAGACTCCACGCATCATGGACATAAATTGTTTCAACTCCTACCCTTAAAATGAAGCTATAGGGCACTGAACACCAAGACAACTAGACACAAGAACAGGTTTTTTTTTCTGAACGCCATTACTCTGGTAAACAAATAATTCCCTCAACACTGTCAAACTATCCACTAAGGCTGCATCATTATTATTATTAGTCTTCTCACCATTCCTATCACCCATTTCCTCCCATTTATGACTGCATGACTGTAACTTTGCTGCTTGTATCTTTACAATTTACATTGATATTGGTTCTTGATTGCTTATTTGTACCCTATGGCTATCATTAAGTGTTGTACCTTATGGTTCTTGATGAATGTATCTTGTCCTTTTATGTATACTGAGAGCATATGCACCAAAGACAAATTCCTTGTGTGTCCAATCATACTTGGCCAATAAAAAATTCTATTCTATTCTATTCTATTCTATTCTATTCTATTCTATTCTATTCTATTCTATTCTATTCTATTCTATTCTATTCTATTCTATTCTATGTTAATCATTGTGCCATAAGAAAGTCTCCAGATGTAACTACATATATATGTTTTCTGAGGTTTTCGTGGGTGTTTGTATGTAGGTCTTTGGTTATTCGGGTTTTCTCCTGCGTAAAATTGGAAGTGTCTTGGCGACATTTCGACGAAGTCTCATTCGTCATCTTCAGGCTTCAGCTCCAGTATAGTACAGTATTATTAATTTTATTATGGTTCATCGCACAGTAAGCCAGATATTCCGTCTGGACTTGGCATTTTTATGCACCTATCGAGTACTTCCCAATGACCTGAGATAGGGAGATGCTGATGTTTGTTTGTGTGAAAGGTATTGTTGCGGGATGTAAGCTGTTTGAAGTAAAGCTGCCCTTTGCAATTGATTGATAATCATTTTGTCAATGCAGATAGTGTTCAAGATGGTCTGGGATTGCACTCAAGGGTATTCACTTGGGGTCTGCAGGCAAATCACACTTCTATACATTTGCCTGTTTAGTGTTGATTAAAATATTTGACAAGAAAAAAAAAAGAATCAAGAATGCAATGGAGGGAACCAGAGCAAAATCGTCTATTCTCTTTTGGCCATCTCTTCTACATCATGCTGCTGGCTGAATGAAGGGAATGGGTCAAGCTGACAAGAGGATGGGAAGGAAGGAAGGGAGTGAATGAATGAGGGAGGGAGGGAGGGAGGGAGGAAGGAAGGAAGGAAGGAAGGAAGGAAGGAAGGAAGGAAGGAAGGAAGGAAGGAAGGAAGGAAGGAAATCCCTGGCCTAATACTTGATAACTTGTTCAGCCAGTTTTGGTTTTCCATTAATTCTGAATCTTAGTAAAGTAACATACTTGTAGTAGCCACCAGCCACAGCTAATTTATTCTATTCTTTAAAAAAATAGACATAAATTGTAAAAGACTTCAGACTCATAAGCAATTTTTGAATAAATATAATAGTTATCCAAACTATCTCTTCAGAACAACTTTTGTTCTATGAATAACTAGCTCAGTTCATCCAAACTTTTTTTCCTGAATTAGACCCAGAAAAAGTATTCAGTCTTGTGTATTATCTGGTTAATATTCAATTGTTTTTGAAAAAGAAAGGAAAAGAATTCAGGAACATTAAATTCCACGGCTGAAAATAAGAAGTCACATTATTGTATATTACTAATTGCACACCTGGTACTCTGTTTTTCCTCAAAGTGGCATTACTTCAATAAGGGAACAAAGGCAAGAATCATTTCCCATTATTTGAAAAGATAAATTGCCCACAAGGGGAATAACAGGGATAATGTTGGCTTGGAATATTTAATTTTTGCACTGAATCAGCAGATTCCCAAAGTTCTATAAGGATGGTGAAAAAATTAATCAAGTTCATTCTGTTTGGCTTTGAATTTTTCATGGTCTTCAATTATGGCCACCATCTTAAAATAAAAATAGTGTAACCCCCCCAAAAAAACAACCAAAAAAACACACCACACTATTTTGTATAAATTATTGCTACCATAGATTATCTATCAAGCACTGGTTTAAATAGACCTAGGGGAAATGTTGAGGTTACTTCATCCAAATGCAATGAACCCTTAATGTACTAAACACTGCTTTTGGGTTAGTGCACAATCTATGTTTGCACATTACAGTGATTTGTGAACTAACCAATCAGCTTAGGTTCACACAACACATTAAGCTTTTCCCAAAGCGGGAAAAGATCTAACTAAAGTTAACACTAATCAAGTTCAGAATGGGATGCAAATACAGCTACAGGTTTTCTCTTTCAACCACACTCAGGTGGAAGATAAAATCTGGGTTGGTCACTGGGATCAGATATTTATTCTTCCGAGCTTTCAGAATGATGCTGGAGCCCATCCTCAGGGAACTTATCTCTACTGAAATATGTGCTTTGGGCTATTCCCGTGATAGCGAACCTATGGCACATGTGCCACAGGTGGCAGGCAGCGCCATCTCTGTGGGCATGCAAGCCATCGCCCCAGTTGAGCTCTGCTGCGCATGCATGCGCGGCTGCCACCAGCCAGCTGGATGTTAGGTGTTTGCTACACATGTGTAGGGGGCAGGGCGTTTGCGGGGGCCCACACATGAATGTGTGGGGGTGGGGTGCATGCGCAGGAGGGGCATGCATGGGGGCGTGTGCACATTACATTTTGGGGGTTTAGGCACATGTGCGCATATTCGCACACACACGCACGGAAAAGGTTAGCCATCACTGAGCTATTCTATGAGTCATGTTTATATGGTGCCTATTGGCTGATTGGTGTGTTGATGGCTGGCGATTGGTTGTTATTTCCTTGTGCCGCCAAGTCCTCGGCTCCTAAGTACTTGATAAGCTGGTGGTAAATCAGCACTCCTGTTACCTGGCAAGGGGCCCGTTTCCCAGGCTTCAATCATTTCCCAGGCTATTTTTGTACCTGCTCGGCCAACAATCCTAGTAGCTGTGAAATAGAATGTGTGTCCTTGTTCATTGCAATGTGAAATTCTGAAAGAGTTAAACTCTGGTCCCAGGGACTGACCCAGATTCGATCTTGCAATATTATCCTGGGGCACATATATTTGCCTTCATTTGTGACACTTAGGTGGGTTTCTGAGATCAATGTGGCATCAATTCTCTCTGTCAATGAATGTACTTTAGGTCAGGTGTGAATGAAGCAATCAGCCACCCAAATACTAGGTCTTGGTACCTGAGCATTAACCACAGATCTGGAAAACCATCTTTATTACTGGAAGTTAACAATCTGTTTATTAGTCAATGGGTCCCTTTGCAGAACCTCAGGCTGGCTAACAAGTTAATGTCACCGATGTTCTCAGGTCAATTTAATGGGCCATTTTATTTGGGTGAGGGACTTTGTCTCCCAGGGTTCATTCAAGGAGGAATTATTGGCTATGAAAGAGCGAGCCAATAACATCTCAAGGCAGAGGGCTTAAAAAAAGCAGCAGGAACATACCATATAAATATGTATGAAGTTGTGTTTGATTATAAAGGGAAAAGTGCTTTCATGCATTCAGAAATCACATACATGAAGCAAAGGACATGTGCACCAAGTTCTTTTTAGTTTTTTCTTTGACTTGGAAGAATTATAAGGAGAATGTCCAACTAAATGTGGCTTCAATGTTCCTTCTGTGTAAGCATGTGGGTTGGGTTGCCAGCACACTATACCCTCCCTAGAATTTTGACCATCGGTACAATGAAGTTGTTGGAGACCAATCCCACAGGCATCCAAATTACTGCCCATATATTTTGCCAAGAACTAACCCTTGCTTTCTAGTATTTCTTCCGGTGGTACTCATCGTGAATCAAACACAACCCAAACTTAACAAACTTGTTGCTGGCTACTTAGCCTTTAAACAGAGTCTGTGGCAATCATGAGGTCTTGAGTGGAGCTGAGCATGAATTGTCCTTGGAAAATTATCCTGGGCAGGAAAACGAAGTTTTCTCAAAATTTCTTCAGGAGTATAAGACGATCTGAGAAAGTGTTGGAACTTCAACACTTCACCTACATATTCTACATATTCTATTCTATTCTATAGATGTCTATGGAAATTCTCAGTCCTCCAGGTCATAGTTGTCCCAAAGATGCTTTTTCAAGAGGCAAGTGGTTTTTTTCTTTGAAGATGTTTCACTTCTCATCCAAGATCAAGAGATCTGAAGAAGTTTCTTGGATGAGAAGCGAAATGCCTTCAAAAGAAAAACCAGAAAGTCCAGTTGTCTCTTGAAAAAGCACCTTTGGGTCTACCCTATAGAGTAGAAATTCTATTCTTAGAATTCCTAAAGCCACATGCCTGCAGAAGTTGTGAATGCCCCAACACTGGAAATTTTTAAGAAGATGTTGGATAACCATCTGTCTGAGATGGTGTAGGGTTTCCTGCCTGGACAGGGGGTTGGACTAGAAGGCCTCCAAGGTCCCTTCCAACTCTGTTGTTATTATTATTATTACATCTCTTTCATCAACTGGAGTGAGAAGAGCTTTAAAAACACAGCAAACTTCCTAGATTGGGCATTGATTTTTAATACAATGACATCTCTTGCTTTCACCATGTCTATATGAGAAGGTTCTCCCCACTCTTAACCGAATATCGTTCCAAAGGGATATTCCATGGCCAGTCTGAACATTCATCACTTTAATGTTTGCTTGGTTTTTCCTCCCCACACACCACTATCAACATCACCATTCTCATTTCACAAACAAGCTTCTTATTTCTATTACCTGTGATTCCTCACACATCATAATGTTGTTTCCATTCCTGACAAGAACACATTTCAAATATTAGGAAACATTTATCATCTCTCCACCCTGGAGTTCTTTTCCTGCCAAGTGTAAGATGTTTAGTTATTTTAATCTTTCATTGTAAGTCATAGCTTTCTGCACCTGTAAGTCATTTTGGGATTCTTAAAAGATCTCTCTCCTCTTGTAAGAGTGAGTGGGTTTGTTTGAGTGGGAGAGGGAGACCAAGCATATATACACTTATTACAAAATCCGACAGAAATAAAAAAAAAAAAATAAAGCAGGAGGAATGGTTTTGCTTCTAGACTGCTTGTTGAGAGTTTAATCATTCTGACAACATCCCGATTGTTATTTACACTTTGCACGTATTCTGCTACTTCAGGGTTTTGGGTTTTTTTAAAGGTTAACAATAAATATATTTGCTTGTTTATTTATCTATCAAACATCATTGTGATACTTTAATACCAGACTCTGGGCAGAGTGGAATTATTATGAATACCAACATGCCCAGTGGTGGAATTCAAATTTTTTTTACTACTGGTTCTGTGGGCGTGGCTTGGTGGGCATGGTAGGGGAAGGATTTCGCAAAATCTCCATTCCCTCCCCACTCCTGGGGGAAAGATACTGTAAAATCTCCATTCCCTCCCATTCCAGGAGAAGGATACTGCAAAATCCCCATTCCCTCCCCACTCCTGGGGGAAGGATACTGCAAAATCCCCATTCCCTCCCCACTCCTGGAGGAAGGTTACTGTAAAATCTCCATTCCCTCCCACTCCAGGAGAAGGATACTGCAAAATCCCCATTCCCTCCCCATTCCTGGGGGAAGGATACTGCAAAATCTCCATTTCCACCCCACTCGGGGGCCAGCCAGAAGGTGGTATTTGCCGGTTCTCCAAACTACTCAAAATTTCCGCTACCGGTTCTCCAGAACCTGTCAGAACCTGCTGAATAGCACCCCTGAACCCTCCGTGTTATTGCCAGAGAAATAAGAGTCAGAGGTAATGATTTGGGAGAACTGTGTTTTTAGTCAGAAGTTATTTTCCCGTGGATATTAAAAAAAAACAAAAACCTTACAAGAACAGATGAAGCCCAAAAAAACAACAACCTCTCTTTATTTTCAGATGTTTTCCACTTACTGCACGAATCCCTACAGACCAAACCTAGTTAATCCGCCTGTCTTTTCTTGAAATGTTTGGCAAAGCAAAGCCAGACCACAGTGTCTCTAGTCTATTAGAACACTATTTTCCAGCCTTGAGATCTTACAGATGGTCAGATGTCACATGCCAGAATTCTCCATAATATCCATCTGCTTAGGGAATTCGGGGAGTCTACACATCTGGAAGTTCCCAAATGTGGGACATATTGATCGACATCAACTATACAGGGTAGTTGTCTTTGAGCCCTCTTCTTTTTCTGTATTTGATATATTCCTCTTTCACGTCCATCACTCTCTTTCTGCTTCTCTTCTTCATGGTGATGTGGTCAGAATCATTGGAGACTGGTCACCTGTTTTCTTTAATCTGCTAAGGATAAGTAAATTCTTAAAATGTAATCAAATTCATTGCCTCATTTTTCTAAATATTTTACCACAGATTTCTGCCCCCCCCCCCAGATTTGGGCAAGCAGAAGCTCCAAATCTATATGAAACTTTTGCTGTGAGATTCATAAAGTTTATAAGTTCATGAAGTAGAACACTGTCTTATAAAATATGAGTAATGGTATGTGGGATGGACCTTGGAAGGCAGGAAGGAAAGCCACAGCCTGGACAACTGGCATGTAAAAGAGAGGAGAATTTAACTATTTTGTGTTATTGAAGTAGCCACTATTTGTTTGTTTGTTTGTCAAACATGTACAAGGTAGCAAGTATGAACATAAACATGAAGGAAGGAAGTAAATACAGCTTACTGGGGACAGTAGGACAGGGACGGTAGGCACGCTGGTGCGCTTATGCACACCCCCTTTACGGACCTCTTAGGAATGGGGGTGAGGTCCACAGTAGACAGTTTAAGGTTGAAGCTGTGAGGGTTTGAGGATGTAACAACGGAGTCGGGTAAAGCATTCCAGGTGTTGACCACTCTGTTTTCTGCAATCGAGTTTGGAGCGGTTTACCTTGAGTTTGTATCAATTGTTTGCCCATGTATTATTGAGGTTGAAGCTGAAGAAGTCATTGACAAGTAAGACAATTTTGTGTACTATGCTTAGATCAGACTGCAGGCGGCACAGTTCCAGATTGTCCAAGCCCAATCTGGTGGCGTAAGGGATTCTATTGTGAGTAGAGGAGTTACATTGTTAAATTTTATTTATTTATTTATTTATTATTTAAATTTGTATACCGCCCTTCTCCCGAAGGACTCAGGGCGGTTCACAGCCAAGTAAAAATACAATACTATAAATACAAATTAAAATACAGTTAAAAAACTTATTAAAATTGGCCAGAATTAAAATTTAGAACTAAAACCCATTAAAACCCATTAAAACACTAACCCAGTCCAGCGCAGATGAATAAGTAGGTTTTAAGCTCGCGGCGAAAGGTTCGGAGGTCCGGAAGTTGACGAAGTCCTGGGGGGAGTTCGTTCCAGAGGGCGGGAGCCCCCACAGAGAAGGCCCTTCCCATGGGTGTCGCCAGACGACACTGTCGCGCCGATGGCACCCTGAGGAGCCCCTCTCTGTGAGAGCGCATGGGTCGGTGAGAGGTATTCGGTAGCAGCAGGCGGTCCCGTAAGTACCCCGGCCCTATGCCATGGAGCGCTTTAAAGACATTCACCAACACCTTGAAGCGCACCCGGAATGCCACAGGTAGCCAGTGCAGCCGGCGCAGGATAGGTGTCACTCGGGAGCCACGAGGGGCTCCCTCTATCACTTACTTTACTTAAATTACTTAGTTAACTTAGTAATGTAACTCCTCTACTCACAATAGAATCCCTTACACCATTAACTTAGTTACTAAGTTAATTTCTATTTTGGTGATGTATCATATAGTTTACTGTAAGGGTTTGTTGACGGACATGCTGCCTTTTTCCCTTATCCTTTGGTTTGAGTGAAGTTATCATGGTCTTCAACCTTACCTGATCACTCAATCAGATAGTGTGAAGAAAGTTTGATAACCACTTACTTTATATATATCTATATTTTTCTAGGCTAGTTTCCTAAATAATGTTCATTCATTGAGACCCTGTTTGATGAACTCTAAAGGTTCATCCCTTTCCAATGTTAAGGATTCAAACTCAGAGCAAGTATGGCAATCTTTGCATAAGCCAAATAATTATATGCTCATTCAGACATTAATATGTTAAGTACCAACTGAGGTGCTTCAGAATAACAGAATAACAGAATCGGGATGGACCTTGGAGGTCTTCTAGTCCAACCCCCCATGCTCAAGCAGGAGACCCTATACCATTCCAGACAAGTGGCTGTCCAGTCTCTTCTTAAAAGCCTCCAGGGATGAAGCTCCCACAACTTCTAAAAGCAAACCATTCCACTGATTCATTGTTCCAACTATCAGGAAATTTCTCCTTAGTTCCTGGTTGATTCTCTCCTTGATTAGTTTTCATCCATTGTTTCTCGTCTTGCCTTCAAATAAAGCTAGCAATTGAATTTATACAGCACCCCTCTGTCCAATGCCTCATAGGATCACATCTGTTCTAAACTGTTCTGGAATCAAAAGGTGTAGCACCCTCCACTTCAGGAATGCTATTCAGCAGGTTCTGACAGGTTCTGGAGAACCGGTAGCGGAAATTTTGAGTAGTTCGGAGAACCAGCAAATACCACCTCTGGCTGGCCCCAGAGTGGGGTGGGAATGGAGATTTTGCAACCTCCTTCCCCCAGGAGTGGGGTGGGGATGGGGATTTTACAGTATCCTTCCGCTGCCATGCCCACCAAGTGACAGCCACCAAGCCACACCACGCCCACCAGCCACGCCCACAGAACCGGTATTAAAAAAAAAGAATTCCACCACTGCTCCACTTCATCTCCATCCCTTCCTTGGATAGAGAAACAAGCACACGGCCGGCTTCTTTACCGGGTGTTGTGTGTCCTGTAAGGTCTTTCCTTCTGCCAATCAAGCTTTTCTCCCAGCCAACCTTTGCCGATTTGTTTGCTCATTTCACTTCCCTTCCTTGTCCTTAACAACTTCTTTTATGGGGCATTTTTTGCACCAGAATGACTAGAGATAACAGCTTTTTTTTTTTTTTTTTGGTCTCTTAATTGTTCATTATGCCTTTGTTGGTGCTTTATGTTCAAAATGCATCTTTTAATTCCCTCTTCCATTGAAGGGGAATTGCTTAATTTTATTTAATAACCTGACTCGTTTTCCCATGTCCCTGTGTATGGATGTTTGTGGTTTGAATATATAATCTGTATTTCCCTCGGCTCATTCGGGTTACTGTCCATTTGTTTTGCCTTTTAATTATCCCAAGACAGGCTTGGAAAGAGCAAACAACATTTAAAACAGAGAAAGGAAGGAGTCCTTGACCACCATATGTTTCTTCAACCACAGGGAAAGATAAGGAAAGGGATTCTCCTTCTACTCATATATCCCATTCATCCGTGGCTCTTAGATGAGCATTAATGAACTTGGCACCAAACGAGAAGAGGATGCCAACATTTCTCCTCTTCACTTTGTGGACCAGCCTCTCAGGAGATCCTGGCAGAGCTGGCATTTGTCAGAAACAAAGCTTATTATGTGGGATTGTGTCAGATGTTGAGGACTGGTGCAAAGAGATAATCAAAGTCTTCCAGCACTAATTACCTGAGCCCAACAGAAGTCCTAGCTAGCTCAATTTGGAACGCTGAAATAAATGAACAGAGAATGCTCTGAGCTACGGCTAGAAATGTTGGCTTAGCAAGCACCTAAATGGATGGTACGACAGTGCTAAGTGGGAACTTGGGCTGAAGGGAGCAAATCCATCTAGAAATCTCTGATTTGTCTGTATAATTCGTAACCCACTGAGATGAAGTCAGACAAGCCAACCGAGTGGTTGACAAGGAAATGTTTTGGAGATCCTTGGGAGGGAATTTAGAGGACAGAGGAAATGGCCTTGAGGGACAGAAGGAACAACTGCCACAAAAATATTAGTCAGCTATAAAAGGCAAGATCAGGACAGGCGTTTAACCCAAGTACGGGTCTCAAACAAACCCTCCCTAACTCCCATGAAGATAAAGAGAGAGAGTCCAGTTGGAACTTTCTAATGCCATTAATAAAGTGTTCTTCCTGTATTGATTTTGTTTGAAAAGGCCAGGATTGTGAAGCTACCCTGTTTCCCAGTCTGCAGCCTCTAAGACTTCCCTTGTTGTGCTGGTCTCTGACCATGATAATAATTCATTCATTCATTCATTCATTCATTCATTGGTTGGTTGGTTGACTTTTTTATAGGGGAAGAAACAATAGGACAGGAACGGTAGGCACGTTTGTGCTCTTATGCACGCCCCTTAGAGTCCTCTTAGAAATGTGGTGAGGTCAACAGTGGATAGATTTTGAATAAAGCTTTTGGGGTTATGAGAAGAGACCACAAAGTCAGGTAATGCATTCCAAGCATAGATAATTCTGTTACAGAAATCGTGTTTTCTGCAATCTAAACTGGAGCGGTTGACATTAAGTTTAAATCTGTTGGTAGCTCTTGTGTTATTGTAGTTGAAACTGAAGTAGTCATTGGCAGGAAGGACATTACAACGGATGATTCTATGAGCTAAACCCTTCCTGTGAATCCATTCCATCTCCAAAAAGTTTCTTTTTATCAGGCTTTTTCAGTCAAATTTCCTGACAGTCATAACAATTGGAACAGCTTTCCTCCAGAAGTTGTGGGTGCTTCATCACTGGAGGTTTTTAAGAAGAGACTGGACAACCATTGCCTAAAATGGGATAGGGTCTCCTGCTTGGGTAGAGGGTTGGGCTGGAGGACCTCTGGGGTTCCTTCTAATTTTATTATTCTGCTTTGTTATTCTTTCTATGATTAGGTGTATCCATCCCATCAAGCCCAAAGAAAGTCCAGATTGGTATAGGATCTCCTGCCATGGGCAGGGGGGTTGGACTAGAAGACCTCCAAGGTCCCTTCCAATCCTATTATTTTATGTTCTATCAGAGAGATGGAAAGATAGGGAGCCAAAATTAGTGGCTAAGATGCTGAGCTTGTTGATCAAAAGGTCGGCAGTAACCCTAACCCTGAAAATCGAAAGGAAATTCTCAAATACCGTAAGAGTGAAGTTTTGTTTTTGTTTTTTGTTTTTGTTTTTTGAAAGAAAAAAAAAGGGGGGGGGGGGGAGAAGAAAAGGAAAAGCAGAACTTTCCAAAATTGTAAAAACAGAATTCAGCACACGTCTTTCTTTTTCTTCCTTGAATAGAAGCTGGTTTTGGAAATGAGTTCAGGTTTGCCCAGCCAGATTCCAAATTGAATCAAGAGGAAGTTAAATATCGTACTGTTACTAGATCCGACATTCTGAAAGACAGCTTATTTCTCATCCGCAAGGAAGGATTTTTTTGAAAGTCTTTATTTTTTTCCCCTTTGCTGACTCACACAGCTCCATTTATCTAATTAAACCTTGGTATTTCTCCCTTCGTTTTGTTTTCAAGTTCAAGAAATGGGACATAAGTAAGATGGATATTAAAAGGTTTTGTTCCTTCAAAACCAAGTCACTTTTATTCTGCTCCAGAAGGCTAATGTTTAAATGGTAAACATTTGTTGTCTTTCACAGGGAATTTATATTTGCTATCTGAGTTTCCTTAATTCTTCTTGTCTCAAAGCTCATTTTTTTTCCTTTCTCAAAGCCGGTGGGGGGGAATCATCTTTTTTAGTACCTTATTGATGCTATTCAAAGGCAATTAGTCTGCAAGACCAAAATACCAATGAAATAAATTGATAGCATTATTATTGTTTAGTGTACGATGAAAACATGGCAGTAGAGAAGCACATTTATACACACAAACCATGTATTGAGAGCATGATAAAAAAACAACAACACAAGATTCCATTTTACAAAATAGTCCTTGACTTACAACCATTCGCTTATTGATTGAAGTCACAACGGCACTGAAAAATATGACATGCAACTGGTCCTTGCACGTTTGATCATCGTAGCATCCCACGGTCATGCGATCAAAATTCAGGCGATGTATTTATGACGATGTATTTATGACGGTTGCAGGGTCATTTGAGATTTTCCCAGCCAACTTCCGATTGGCAAAGTCAATGGAGAAAGACGGATATGCTTAATGATCGATTCACTTAACAACCGCGTTATTTGTGTAACAACCACAGCAAAAAGAAAAAAAAAAGCCTAAAATCGGACATGACTTAGTTACTTGTTTATACCATCTGTAGCTTAGTACAGGGGTCTCCAACCTTGGAAACTTTAAGACTTGTGGACTTCAACTCCCAGAATCCCTCAGCCAGCAAAGCTGGCTGAGGAATTCTGGGAGTTGAAGTCCACAAGTCTTAAAGTTACTAAGGCTGGAGACCCCTGGCTTAGTACACTGGGTGAACTGTGTCAATGTTCCTTAACCAGATGATCATGAGATAGAATACTCATCTTAGATAACTGATAAGGATTGTGCACTGGTGTGTCTCGTCCGATCTCACCACAGCCGGGGCCTTCTTATCTGCTTCCGAACACGGAGGAATGTCCTAGTATGCCTCCCGGCCCCAGCCCTGGCCCCATGCGCAGACAGGCTGAAGAGGAGGAAGTATCTCCAGCCCCCAGCTCTGGCTCCATGCCCAGGCAAATGGAGCAACTAGACCCCTCCCCCTCCTCCACAGCATGTGAGCCTGAGGGAGGTCAATTGCCAACAGCTGCAGACTGGAGTGACCCTCGCGTCAGAAGACTTGATAGATGGAGGCAACAGAAGGAAGGGAGGGGCAGGTCTGGATAAGTGCTGAGTCATGGAGCCACACCCCATGGCCTATATAAAGGACCTGCTTTCTGGCATTCTCTGAGTCAGGCAAAGTCTAAACGTATCTTGCTGAAGTCACTTTCTGGTCTCCTGCCTGCCCTGAGGACTTTGCTAGGACTTTGGCAGAGCTGCAGAGGCACGCCTGATTCGGATTTCCCTGACCCGGCCATCAGCGGAGGAGTGGGACACGACAGCTACTGGTTCTCTCCGGATCTTGTGAACCGGTAGTAGCGTCGGCGGGAGGCTCCGCCCACCCGCCTGGACATTATCACGGAGGCTCTGGACATGCGCAAAAGTGCCACGCATGAGTGAAGCGAGCACTCGCAGGCTCACGCTCCTGTTGTGAACCAATAGTGAAGGTGAGTGGAACCCAGCCCTGGAGTTGTGAACTTGGCTCATGTTTAGGGCTTCAAGTTGGGGAAGGTTTATCTAGCACCATACCAACATCAAATCCGATTTGTCTCCAGTGCATTAACTCTCAGTGTTCATATAACAATAGTGATAGATCATTATCATAGGCCTTCTGAAAAACACATTCATCATAAAACATTTAGTGACAGTCATGGATACTAAATAAGCAATCAATATAAATCATACTAGGATACTAAGTAAACAATATAAATCGTAAGATACAAGCAACAAAGTTATAGTCTTAAGAAGATAAGGAGACAAGTAATAGGGAAGATGAGCCACGGTGGTGCGGTGGTTAGAGTGCAGTACTGCAGGCTACTTCTGCTGCCTGCCGGCTGCCTGCAATTTGGCAGTTCAAATCTCACCAGGCTCAAGGTTGACTCAGCCTTCCATCCTTCTGAGGTGGGTAAAATGAGGACCCAAATTGTTGTGGGCAAGAGGCTGACTCTGTGAACTGCTTAGAGAGGGCTGTAAAAGCATTTTGTTATCCTAGAAATTTGTGCTTTTCTACTTTAACTTCAGATTCCTTTAGATTGCCCCCAAATTTATTTCAATAATCCTTCCTTCCTTCCTTCCTTCCTTCCTTTCTTTCCCTGCTACCTATTCCTCCACTTGACAAGTATTTTGACTAAGACACTGAATTAGAAATGAGGAGAGTGTGAGTTTTTAGGCCTGCCTTAAGCACAAAGCCAGCAGGGTGACCTTGAGCCAGTCACTCTCTCTCAGCCCAAACGAAGAAGGTCAGGGCAAGTCACTTCCCAAAATGCTGCCAAGAAAACTGCATGGGCTTGTCTATGTGGTTGCCAGGAGTCAAGGTTGATTCAAAGGCATCTCTTTCCCCCAAATCTCTCCAGCTATTTGCATCTTTTGTGGTTGTTTATTTTTTGTGTTCTGAGAAAGCTCTATGGGAAGATTCTACTCATTAAAACAATCTTTTAAAATGATTCTAGGTAGGGGACTTGCCAAATTTCAAGAAAGTATGTTCGGGCAAGATATTGCCTGAGTGCTACAAAGTAAATCCCACTTTTAAAAAAATGCATACAATCACAATTGCAGAAGGGACTCGTTCATTTTTATGTTTTTATTATGTTGTGTGCCTTCGAGTCAGTTTTTTGACAATTGCCTGAACAAGTCCCTGAAGTTTTCTTGGCAAGATTTCAGAAATAGTTCGCCATTGTCTCCTTCCTAGGACTAAGAGTGAATGACTGTCCCAAGAATAGAATAGAATAGAATTTTTTTTATTGGCCAAATGTGATTGGACACACAAGGAATTGGGCAATCAGGAAACAATCAATATCAATATAAATCATAAGGATACAAGCAACAAAGTTACAGTCATATAGTCATAAGTGGAAAGAGATGGGTGATGGGAACGATGAGAAGATTAATAGTAGTGTAGATTTAGTAATAGTTTGACAGTGTTGAGGGAATTATTTGTTTAGCAGAGTGATGGCATTCGGGAAAAATCTGTTCTTGTGTCTAGTTGTTCTGGTGTGCAGTGCTCTATATAACATCGTTTTGGGGGCAGGAGTTGAAACAGTTTATGTCCAGGATGTGAGGGGTCTGTAAATATTTTCACAGCCCTCTGTTTGACTCTTGCAGTATACAGGTCCTCAATGGAAGGCAGGTTGGTAGCCATTGTTTTTTCTGCACTTCTAATTATTCTCTGAAGTCTGTGTCTGTCTTGTTGGGTTGCAAAACCAAACCAGACAGTTATAGAGGTGCAGATGATAGACTCAAGGATACCCAGTTGGCTTCATGCCCAAGGTGAGAATAAAACTTGTCTTTCAGTTTCTAGTCTGATTCCTTAACCATTATACACCAAATTAACTCTCTCAAAGAATTTTAGCTTCTGACAAAACCTCGTAGAACATCTATCCAATTGGTTTGGAGCATGTCATCCAAGGCTTCTGCCAAATCATATGGTCTGATCTGGGTTTGGAGCAGATCTGGGTTTATTTTCTAGGTTATCAATTTAAAAAAGTCATATGTGGGAAAACTGGTGGTGATAATGAAGTGCTGAAAACTATCAATGTTTTCTCATGTAAAAGAGGCTGGTCTTTTTATGCAGGAAGCTTGTGAATTTATTTCAGATGTCCATGAATGATGTACTCTCTTGTTTAAGGTGGTAGAATTAATTTTTCCTCTCCTCCATCTGTCTACCGTGGTTTCCTATACCCATCTTTTTAAATTGTAGTAACCAGTATGTAAGTTCTTACTTTTAAGAAATATCTGTAACTTCTTAAGAAGAGTTCTGCAAGGGTATAGAAAATCAGAAAGGGGAAATCCGCCTTATAATTTCTCTTAACTTTTCTGATCTGTTTGTGAAAAAGCTTTTTGGTTCTCTATGGGATTCTTAACGTGCTTGAGAGCTTCTTTCTAACTTCTTTGGGTGATAAATAATCATTTGTTTTCTTGTTAGAACTGATGGAGGGAGCAGTTATGGGTAGCAGCATTGGGTGGGTCGTGTATTTCCAGCACCAATGCTTGTTTGTTTATACATCAAATTTGAAGACTGTCACATACAGAGGGAATTTGGTGCACAATTAAAACATTAAAAAAATATAATGAAGGGACAGCATAATAATAGACTAGGTAGAATTAGTGGGACATAATAGTAGAGTCAGTAGAATTGGTTTGACTTGCTGTTCTGCTTCTATAAGAATTGCTTTGCTTAGAATTGGAATTGCCTCTGTCATTTGGTTCTACCAGTGATCTAACTTCCGTTATCTTGTTTTTTGTGCAACTCTGTGCCTGGTGGATATCTCAAGAAGCGGGGTATGTCATGGTTTGGCAGGGCTACATCAGGCAAATACCTGTGTTGCTAAGCACCCAGCCCCTCTGTTGCTAAGCACTCAACCCCCCTGTTCCTTGCTGCACTGCCAAAGGAAGGCATGGGCCAGGGGGCCAGAATTGGGCACTAAACTGATGTCTCCGAAGGTATAAAAGGATGCCATACCTTCCCCAAGGTGTGGCCTTTCACTACATGCTCTTTGTCTGTATGTAGTGGTATGGTCTACCCAGCTCTTCTTTGTACAAATAAAAGCTGATATTTTTTCCAAACCTCTTCTTGGGTTTCTCTCTTTGGCATTCTGGTGACCCAAGTACGTTTTGGGACCTTACAATATAAATATTGTACTCCAATAGGAGGATTGTTCTGTTGTGTTCTGTCTACTGTTCTTTTTCCTGTTCTGTTCTTTCCCAGTTCTGTTTCTTTTCCTGGGTCTTCGCACGAGAAGAGAGATATATGTTCATGAATGGAATTTTCCTTACAATAAAATAATCTTTCTTGTGATTATCAGGCAGCATCAACTCATGATACCCAATGCCCCTGGTGACATTCCTTAGATGGTGAAAACAATTGAGGCTGTTATTTAGCTTTTTAGCCATTTAGGCTGTTATTTAGCTTTTTTAGCACAGTAACCTCTAAAACCTTTATCACAAATCTGTCGTTCTTGTATCTCTAATCCATCCCATTAAGGGGGAATTGGCTGACAGTAGATTTCTTTGTTTCCATTAAATACTGTATACACCATAAACTGCACCTATCATCTAAGCTCAATATATATTGCATTAGGAGGAAACAGGTGGAAGAGAGCGAGAATAACTTCTTTATGAAATCTTTCCTACTTCAAATATATGGTGTGGCTAACCCAAGACCTCTTGACCATGTCAAAATCTACTGCCTTCCAAATGTTTGTCCTTTCAAATAGAGGGAAAGCCCATTGCATTAATAATGTTAATAAAGAAGGAAAATTAGGCTTCCTTATCATTATATGGGATGTTCAAAGAGAATATGTTGTAGGGCAGGAAGCCCCAAATGAAATGTGTTCCAAGTTGACCAAACATTCATAGTGTGCAGAATAATTGTCCTGTCTTTTTCTCCTCTAAAGGTAAAGGTAAAGGTTCCCCTCGCACATATGTGCTAGTCGTTCCCGACTCTAGGAGGCGGTGCTCATTACCGTTTCTAAGCCAAAGAGCCAGCGCTGTCCGAAGACATATCTGTGGTCATGTGGCTGGCATGATTAAATGCCAAAGGCGCACAGAACGCTGTGACCTTCCCACCAAAGTTGGTCCCTATTTTTCTACTTGCATTTTTTATGTGCTTTCAAACTGCTAGGTTGGCAGAAGCTGGGAATGGGAGCTCATTCCATTATGCGGCACTAGGGATTCAAACTGCTGAACTGCCGACTTTTTGATCAACAAACTCAGCATCTTAGCACTGAGCCACCGCATCCCTCTTTTCCCCTCTACCAGTTGTCATTAGGCTGGAAAACACAGAGTAGGCTTTGACATTTCTTTCAACCTAGATGAGAACTTTGGTTCATAAATTCAACCACACAGTCGCACGAATAAATAAATAGGCAAGCAAGCAATTTTCCATGAGTGGGTTATAATGTTCTTGCACTATTTTAATTATGGAATAGGCAAAGGAGTGGTGTGGAGCTTCTGTCTTTTATTTCTCTGGAAGTTTGTGGCCTGCCTACAGCAACCTTCTTCGTATTGTCTTCCTTTGGGATTTCATGGCGGTGTGAGATGCCAAGGAATCTGCAAACAGCTGGAGAGAGAGAGAGTTAGACAATGAAAAAGAGAGCATGGCCTTGCATATTTTAGCCCCTCACAAAATAATACTTTCACCGTATGATCCTCTTTATAGCAGCCTGTAATCTATTTTTCTTTTCATGTGTTGTGGTCTGCCAGCGGCCATGTGGCAGCAGATTCAGACAGTGAGGAGATTGGGGAGGAACATAGGCCAGTCCTGGAGTCTGGGGAAGGCTTTGATGAGGGCTCTGTGTTGGAGGCAGAAAGAGGGCCATGGACTTCCGACAGTTATCAACTGCCTTCAGAGTCAGACATCAGTGAGGCAGACAAACAGCTGGAGCCTGTTCCCAGTGTGTGCATATGCAGAATTGCCAGATGAAGGGAACAACTAAAGAACAAGGGCTGACTTGGGAGTAAGGCCACAGGTGTGCAAAGAATGGCCCCTTCCAGAGGGAATAAAAGAGGAGCGAAAGGGGAGTGGAGTTTGCAGGAGACAATTAGTTCACCTAATTGGTTTGTGACTCTCCGATACTCTTTGCCAAGTTTTTAAGATATCAGCCTGGTAGCTCTCCAAGCCAGATAAGGTCTGTGAGTGTAAATTCTCCCTTGAAAGACTTTGCTGAAAGTGAATGAGAGGAATTCACTGTTTGTTTAATAAAAGGGGTTTTGTCGAGACCAGGATTCTGCTTCGTGCTTTTTGGGGAAGTCTAGGTCAGGACACCATGTTTCCATTAATTCCAAGGCTTAGCGGGGGGGGGGGAACCACCTATTCTCCTGGATCTTTTTAAAAATGGGAAATAGGGACAAACGGAGGGGGTTTCAGAGTACGGAAAGACATACAGAACAAAACCATAGCATTAGAAAGTAGCACTCTTCTCCATTTTGAACAAAACGGGTGAACTATGCCACCAAAACAGATCTCAAGCACCACGAGAACAAAGGCTTGGGCAATACGAGAGTTCTCTTTTGCAGAGAAAAGGAAAGGAAAAGAGATATAGAGAGAAATTGCAAGGTAGATTTCAGGGTTACATTAGCATCTATTACCTGTGATATGCCTCTAACTGCTCTGGTTTTAGATTTGGCACTGCATCTTACGAATAGAAAAGTGGGAATTACCTTCTCTGATAGAGAAAGAGGACTACTGGTAACATCAATAATAGGCCCAAATTACATTATTAATAATCTTAATAATAACCTTCAAAGTAGAGATTGCTGCACAGTGGAAAGGTATGAAAAGAAAAGTCAGAAGGAGAGATTCATGCTTATTTGAAGAAAAAAGAAAAAAAAAACAATAGCAGCACAGGCTTGACCTAGAATGCACGTTGTCTTCCTGTATTAAAGCTCTTGCAAGAGGGGAAAATATTTCTGAGAACGTATTATGATGATAGGTAATGGTATTATAGCTATTAATAAACAAGCTAGAAGTCAGAAGGTTGTTTTGGATTATAAACATGCCTTCGTGCTGTATCTGCTTTAGTCAAGGAGCAGCGAAAGACAAAAATAGAATGATGAAAAATGCTTGCCAGCACAATGTTTTCACCCTTTGCAGACAATACACACACACACACACACACACACACACACACACACACACACACACACACACAACATAGAAGGCACATTTGGTGATGCAGTGGTTAGAATGCAGTAATGCACGGTCATTCTGCCAACTGCCAGTCAACTGCCAAGAGTTCAATCCTGACCAGCTCAAGGTTAATTTAGCCTTCCATCCTTCTGAGGTCATTAAAATGAGGACCCAGATTGTTTGGGGCAATATGCTGGCTTTATAAACTCCTTAAAGGTAAAGGTTCCCCTCGCACATAAGTGCTAGTCATTCTTGACTCTAGGGGGCAGTGCCCATCTCTGTTTCAAAGCTGAAGAGCCAGCGCTGTCCAAAGACGTCTCCATGGTCATGTGGCCGGCATGATTCAACGCCAAAGGCGCACGGAACTCTGTTACCTTCCCACCAAAGGTGGTCCCTATTTTTCTACTTGCATTTTTTACGTGCTTTCGAGCTGCTAAGTTGGCAAAAGCTGGGAGCTCACTCCGTCACGCGGCACTAGGGATTCGAACCGCTGAACTGCTGACCTTTCAATTGACAAGCTCAGCGTCTTAGCCACCGAGCCACTGCATCCCTTTTAAACTGCTTAGAGAGAGCTATAAAGCACTCTGAAGCGGTATATAAGTCTAAGTGTGATTACTATTTGCAGATGTCTTTCGATCAATAAGATAGACTTGTTAGTTTCAGTCCTGATTCTCTGCTAAGGAAATAAGCAAACAATAAACAACATTTTCCAAGCAAGGTTGATGCTTCCTTTTCTGCAACAGGACTCCCCTTCATGTGAGACTGGCTTTTAGAATCCCTTGCTGTGACAATGGTAAAAACCTAATTGTTTCATAAGCCAGGGAGACTGGACTGTTAGGAGTAACCCTCATGCTAATTGATTGGTCTTCATGACTATGGGTTAGGGTTTTAGTCAAGGCTCCCAAGTTTACAAGAATATAATTTCTCTGATTTTAATTCAGCGTATATGGTTTTAATTGCAATTATGGCCTGGGGAGTTGGTTAGGGTTAGGGCAGGGGTGAAATGCTCCCGGTGTTTATGGCTATGTTTTGCCTATTTATATCCTTTTATTTGTGCCAATTTTTTTCATGTGTCCATGTCTATATTGTTACTTGTTTTCTTGTACATGTTGACAAATAAATAAATAGACAGTTTTTAGGTCAGGTAGAACTGTTGTACAAAAAAGAGGAAAGAGGAAAGAGGAGGAGGAGGCGGCAGAGAAGAAGAAGAAGAAGAAAGAGAATTGGGGGGGGGGGTTATGTTTACAGGATAAGCTTTGCTTCTGTTATAAAGTGTCTAGAGAGGTGATTGCTGTACCTGCTATGAAATCCGACAATAACTGATATTAGCAGGAAGCTGAGTTGTCTGCCTGGGCTCCTGGAGAATTATAGCATGTTCTAGCTGAGTGATCCTGGCTGCACCTAAATCTGTTGCTGGAGGGTTGCATAAAAAGCTACCGTCAATATCTTTCCTTTCATATTACATGGAATTGAACATATTCCAAGATAATATACATCTGGTAGAATGGGAGTTGAGCTTTGACATCATATCAAATTTTGTTTTAGCCCTTTTCTATCACATTAACATAAAAGCAGCACTGATGATGTTACCTAATTTGGGTAATGAAATATCTGCAAGAAAAAAGCCAAGCTCAGAGAGCACTAAGGATGAGATAGATAGATAGATAGATAGATAGATAGATAGATAGATAGATAGATAGATAGATAGATAGATAGATAGATAGATAGATAGATAGATAGATAGATGATGGATGGAGGGATGGTATTCATTAACCTTTGCTACTGGTTTGCAAATGTGAGAATGCGCGTGCACTAGCTTCGCTCGCACACGCCACCTCCACACAGGCAGAGAGCCTTCTGTACATGTGCAGAGGGTCAAAAATGGGATGTGATGATGTCTGGGCAGATGGGCGGAGCCTCCCTCAGCTGCCGCTACCAGTATGCCTGAACCGGATAGAACCAGCTGAATACCACCACTGGATGGATGGATGGATGGACAGAGAGAGGGAGAGGGAATGGGAGGGAGGGAGGGAGAGAGAGAGAGAGAGAGAGAGAGAGAGAGAGAGAGAGGGAGAGAGAGAGAATTAATTCAAGGTCATTTGATATGACTTTGAGAACTGCATTGGTGAATTGGTGCTAGAGTTCTGTGATTGATTTGGTGTGGGGGGGGGAAACGGGAGTATCTCAAAGCAAAAATGAGTGGATGGAAAAGTCAACGTTATCTGGGAAAAAAATGGTTTGAGTCCTTCAAATCTTGCACTCTGGAAAGAGAACTTCAAACATCTCTGAGGAATCCCATCTTAACGTATTCTACTAATGAAGAGTTTTGGTGTATTTAATTTGCAAGATTCTGTATATTAACTGCTTGCTTTCTTCATGATAAACCAAATTGATCTTTCTGGGTTGTTTTCTGTTGTTAAGGGATTTTTAGGAGAGACATTGACTTTATGAGAGAGAGGAGAATGAATCATTCATTCCACTCACAGCTTTTATGCGTGTGCATTTGTGAGTTTGTGCATTAAGCATAAGCGTAATATTATAAGCAAATCTTATCTCTCATTTAACGTTGTTATCCAAATCTGACCCCTCATTTAATGCAAAGTTATTTGATTTGGTTAAGGAGAACTATTTATTTTAGCTGGTTGTCATCAAAAGCGGAACTTTAAGAAGTTTTCTTATCGTTCTCAAAAAAAACCCCACATTTTCCTTATGTGCCACATTCCTTAGGTCGTAAACCTAAGCCATAAAATTATTGAAAACTTCTCTATGTTTATACACCAGCCTAGTGTGAGAGAGTTCAATTCCTTCCATGATTCATTCATAAGCAGGGTAAACGTATAGAAATTAAATAAATAATGCATGCAAAAAGGATTCAGACAATCTTGGGTAAATATTTGCAATCTAGCTCACAAATGCACCACACTTCCAAGGACCGAAGAGTCAGCCTCACTTTTTCCATTTCTGAAAGTACCCTCCCCCGTGAGACTGAATACAGGTATTCCATAAGTTATGACCATCATTGAGCCCAAAATTTCTGTTAAAATAGAATAGAAGAGAATTTTATTGGCCAAACACACAAGGAATTTGTCTTTGGTGCATATGCTCTCAGTGCACATAAAAGAAAAGATCATCAAGAATCATAAGGTACAACACTTAATGATAGGCATAGGGTACAAATAAGCAATCAGGAACCAATCAATATAAATTGTAAGGATACAAGCAGCAAAGTTATAGTCATATAGTCATAAGTGGAAAGAGATTGGTGATGGGAACGATGAGAAGATTAATAGTAGTTCAGATTTAGTAATAGTTTGACAGTGTTTGGGGGAATTATTTGTTTAGCAGAGTGATGGCGTTTTGGAAAAAACTTCTTGTGTCTAGTTGTTCTGGTGTGCAGTGCTCTATAGCATCATTTTGAGGGCAGGAGTTGAAACAATTTATGTCCAGGATATGACGGGTCTGTAAATATTTTCACAACCCTCTTTTTGACTCGTGCAGTATACAGGTCTTCAATGGAAGGCAGGTTGGTAGCAATTGTTTTTTCTGCCATTCTAATTATCCTCTGAAGTCTGTCTCTGTCTTGCTGGATTGCAGAACCAAACCAGACAGTTATAGAGGTGCAGACGACAGACTCAATAATTCCCCTGTAGAACTGGATCAGCAGCTTCTTGGGCAGTTTGAGCTTTCTGAGCTGGCACAGAAAGAACATTCTTTGTTGTGCTTTTTTGATGATGTTTTTGATGTTAGCTGTCCATTTTAGATCTTGCAATATGGTAGAACCTAGAAATTTGAAGGTCTCTAAGGGTTTCTCCAAAATTCCACCATTTCTACGGTTTTGAGTGTGTTCAGTTCCAGATTGTTCTGATCGCACCACAAGGCTAGTTGTTCAACCTCCAGTCTGTTGCTAAATGAGACAGTGGTTAAATGAGTTTTGTCCCATTTTACAGCTTTTCTTGCCAGAATTGTTAAGTGAACCACTACAGTTGTTTACTTAATAACACGGTTGTGAAATAAATGTCAAGAGCCCGGGAAATCAGGAGATTCAGGCAGTTCGAATGAGTATAAAGATTTATTGCAAGCTTGAGCTCTCTACAAGAATCTGGCCAACTGGCTGTTAAGGAAAATATGTGGGAGATCAGAGAGGCATTCAAGGTGGGTTGGACTTATTCTCTTGCGGTCATGCAGGGACTCACAACTTATGATGAGTTTGACCCCTCCCTCAGCTTCTGCCTGGTCCTCTCCTGCACTGAATCTGGCTTCCTCATTGATTTTGCTTGTCAGAAGGCCATGCAAGATTATCATGTAACCCTGAGACATTGCAACAGCCATAAATATGAACCAGTTACTAGGTGTCCAAATTTTGATCATGTGACTAAGGGAGTGCAGTGGTGAAATCCAAATTTTTTTACTCCCAGTTCTGTGGGCATGGCTTGGTGGGCATGGTGTGGCTTGGTGGGCATGGCTTGGTGGGCGTGGCTTAGGGAGCATGTTAGGGGAAGGATACTACAAAATCTCCATTCCCTCCCCACTCCTGGGGGAAGGAAATTGCAAAATCTCCATTCCCATCCCACTCTGGGGCCAGCCAGAGGTGGTATTTGCTGGTTCTCCAAACTCCTCAAAATTTCCGCTACCGGTTCTCCGGAACCTGTCAGCTCCTGACAGGTTCTTAGAGGTTCTAGAAAACCGGTAGCGGAAATTTTGAGTAGATTGGAGAACCAGCAAATACCAACTCTGGCTGATCCCAGAGTGGGGTGGGAATGGAGATTTTGCAGTATCCTTCCCCTGCCACACCCACCAAGCCACGCCCACAGAACCGGTAGTAAAAGAAATTAATTTCACCACTGATTTCACCCGTTACAATGGTCCTAAGTGTGGAAAAAATGGTCATTCAGTGTCTTTGTAACTTTGACTGGTCACGAAAGGAAATGTATGTCGAGGACCATCTGTAGGGAACATTATAGAAGGCCACAGATAGCAACAAGACAAGGTATAACAGCAGTATGCTATTTCTGTTTCCTAGCAGATAGAGGATAGCAATACTCTCGACGAATTAAGGCACTTTAATCCAATATATCCCCCAACCATCTGTTGATCCCAAACCTGGCGAAGTCACATCTGCTCATAAGATCTTCAGCAGCATCTGAACTGCACTTGATTTGCAAGTTTATAGGCCGATTGTGAATGTAAATAATGTGAAAAAAGGAAAGTAAAGGAAGGAACAAGGCGATTAGGATAGATCCCTCCTAGCAAAAAAGGAAGAGAATAAGCTATGGAGGGTTGTTTTTTTTTTTTTTTCCAGCCGAGGACCAAGTACTGAAGAGCTGTAAAATAAATTATATCTTGTTGCCCATTCCAAATAAGTACGGTGAATAAGCTTGAAATCTCGGCGGGATACTAGGAAGAATCTTCTTTAAAAAAAACCCTCAACTCTTCTTTTTCATGCTTATAGCTTGTTAACCAGCTCAAAAAGATATGGGCTAGAATAACAATTTGGATTTATGTTTATTTTGACATTAATGCAGTTTAGAGCCTTTCTGACATTAACGTGCATTTTTCTAACCATGTCCTTTAAAAATGTCTTAAAAGAAGGTACTTGTTATTTATTCTCTGCCCTTTATTCATTTTGTTTAGGTGCAAGCAGCGGTTTTATCTTTTTACAAAGTATGCAAAAACAGGTTTTGCCCAGCTATCCTGTCCACTGATGTTGTGAGGGTCACAAGTGTGAAAAAAATGGCCATATAAGTCATCTTTTTCAGTGCCCGTTGCAACTTCAAACGGTCATTAAATGAACTGTGGTAAATTGATAACCTGGATTATGCGTTACACCTAGAAATAACAATCATTTGTATTGCCACTCTGTTTATACCCCAATGTTTAAATGAATTTCCCTTGAAAGGCAGCAAAGAGACTTGACATTTACTTGATACCAACTAGACACACCTCTATACTTGTGAGTCTAAGGACTTTTCACTTATTTTGTTGTCTTACTTTTTGGATTCAATTTATAGGCAAGGCCTACCTAATTCTGATCATTCTGAAGCCAGGTTCTTTGAATAAGTCTCTGCTCCCATGTGATCCTATTCTGATCCCAACATTAGATTTTAGATGCCCTTAAATTAAGGACAGATACTTTACTTTATATGAGCCACGGTGGCGCAGTGGTTAGAGCAGGGGTGTCCAAACTTGGCAAGTTTAAGACGAGTGGACTTCAACTCCCAGAATTCCTCAGCCAGTTTTGCTGGCTGAGGAATTCTGGGAGTTGAAGTCCACAAGTCTTAAACTTGCCAAGTTTGGACATCCCTGGGTTAGAGTGTAGTACTGTAGGCTACTTCTGCTGACTGCCAGCTGACAGCAATTTGGCAGTTCAAAACTCACCAGGCTCAAGGTTGACTCAGCCTTCCATCCTTCCAAGATGGGTAAAATGAGGACCCAAATTGTTGGGGGCAAGAGGCTGACTCTGTAAACTGCATAGAGAGGGCTGTAAAGCATTGTAAAGCAGTATATGTCTGTGCTCTTCCTTCCTTCCTTCCTTCCTTCCTTCCTTCCTTCCTTCCTTCCTCCTTCCTTCCTTCCTTCCTTCCTTCCTTCCTTCCTTCCTTCCTTCCTTCCTTCCTTCCTTCCTTCCTTCCCTCCCTCCCAGTGGTTACAATGCAGTATTGCAGGCTAACTAGGTTCACATTGCCAGGAGTTTGATTCCTGACTGGCTCAAGTTTGACTCAGCCTTCCCTCCTTCCGAGATGAGTGAAATAAGAACCCAGATTGTTGGGCCCAATATTCTGACTCTGGAAACCACTTAGAGAGGGCTGTAAAGCATTGTGAAGCGGTATATAAGTCTAAGTGCCATTGTTATTGCTACTTTATCCCTTTAATTAGTTATTTAATGAGCATGAAGGAGATGACTTCCTCTTTGGTGGATCTTAAAAAATGAGTAGGACAGAACAACTGGCTTGCCAGCATTCTTTTGGAGGTCTTCAACCCCTCCTTGCTAAATAAAACTTGTATACTTTCCCCCTGGAAGGTGCATGCAAAGTTTTAGCTCTCTTAACCAGTATTTGGTCTGGCTTCCACTTATAGGCAGCCAAATAGGTATCTTTAAGTCTTTGCAGAAGCCATTTTAAAAACTACATTCTTCAAACCATGAAATTGGAATGGATCCTAGTTGAGCTCCATTTTGGACTGAGCCTTGATAAACTCTGAAAAGTCTACTGTGGTGGAATTCTGGGAGGAAGTCTGCAAGTCTTAAAGCTGCCAAGGTTGAACACCTCTTTCCTAGTGTGAGTCTTTCTCTTCTTTGATAGAAGAGGATAGAAGATAGAAGATAGAATAGAATAACAGAGTTGGAAGGGACCTTAGAGATCTTCTAGTCCAGCCCTCTGCTTAGACAGGAAACCCTACACCACTTCAGACAAATGGTTATCCAACATCTTCTTAAAAACTTCTAGTGTTGGAGTATTCACAACTTCTGGAGGCAAGTTGTTCCACTGGTTAATTGTTCTAACTGTCAGGAAATTTCTCCTTAGTTCTAAGAAGCTTCTTTCCTTGATTTCTGCATCTCTGCTTTTAAATGAAGTCTGAATATACATTTTTTTCTTTCTACCTGGCTTTGTTTGATCTTTATTATGGTTTCTTTAGAACAGAGTACTTGCCTTCAGTATTGCTTGGAAGACATTTGTTGATCTGTTTTATCTTTCTAGCATAAGCTCTCTACAAGGGCTTCTTGCAAAATGTTGAGGGTTATAAACTAAATAGCTAATTTATGTTGGGGAACATTTGATAAAGTTTTTCAGGATGAGCACAAGCCATTCAAAGCAAATTTCTGGTGTGCTGGTGCCAGGTTTTTGTTGTTGTTGTTGTTTTGCTTAGTTTTCTTTTAAAATGAAAGGAGGTTCCTTTAAATTATAATGCCTGCAGCTTGCCAGGTGTTGCAGATCTTAATTCTCAGAATCTCTCACTGTTGGTCCTGCTGGGTTCCTGGGATCATTCTGGTGGAGTGATACCTAGGCCAATCCTTCCTTGTTGAGGATCTTCTCTCAGTGTTGGTATAGCCAAGAGTCTACTATGCTTTTGAAGAAGACAATTGGTGGCAGACGCTTCTCAAGGTAAGGAACCCTGGGTGGAATATTAGCCGTAATATTAGGCTAGGTTGGCAGAAGCTGGGACCAGTAACGGGAGCTCACCCCATTATGCAGCACTAAGGATTCGAACTGCTGAACTGCCAACCTTTCAATCGACAAGCTCAGCATCTTAGCCACTGAGCCACTATGTCCCTGCCATATTATTACTGAGTTACAGTTCTGTATTGAAAATAAAAGCTCTCTGAGTTAGCAAGAAGGCACATTCAAGGTAGCAAATTCTTAAGAATGTTAAGGGAGGAGGAATCCTAGCCCTGTTTTGAATTGGAAGTAATATTTTCAGCCAAACTGCAATCTTTTTCTAATTATGGTTAAGAGCTATGCAAAAGAACTGAGAAAGGAAAACATGAAGTTATCTGGCTCGGAGGGAGATCATTAGCAGTAAAGAATAGCGTAATTCTTAACTGCAGTTGCCTCCATATTCCAAACTCAGTTGGCTAATCCCTTTTTTATTTTTTTTTATTTTTTTTGAGTGAACCACAGGGGGCATTTCTAATAGAACACCAGTTGCTTTGGGGGTTGGATACAAAACCTATTTGCTAATAATTAGATCTCTAAATTAGTCTTATTTCAATTTTTAACCCTATTTCTCTCCTTGCTGTAGCAGTCTCCTGTGGTCAAGAGAATTTTTTTTAAAAAAACCTTCCCATCTATTTTCTCCTTATCAGCCTTGTAAGCAAGACAAATATCCTTCATATCACTCTCCACTGAATTGCATTTGCCGTCATTTTTCGGATAGGTTTGTCCAGAGATTTTCCTTTCTCTGTTCTGCAAGTTATCCTGAGCCCAATCTTTAAAAAGTTTGGTTTTTAGATGTGCTAGATGTTGCTTGCGTGGGCTTTGTGGGAAAATGGAACAAAACCCCCAATACATGTCATCATCCTGTAAGTGCTTTTCTTGGCTTTTTTGTTTGAAAACCTTTTGCTCTTCTTTGGCCTTGAAAATTTTTATTAGGTTATAGGGTATTATAAAATACAAAAGTAAATAGAAGAACAATTGTGGGGGGAGGGGAAAGTGAAATGAAGAAAGAAAGGGGAAAGAAGAAAAAGAAGCATTGACTTCTGACTCTCTCTGTTACAGTAAAATAAGGTATTATCATCGAATCACAGCTTTTTGCTTTTTCATAGTAGTATGAACAAGTCATTTCTATAAAGATCTATCAGTCTAATCTGTAAAAACAAGTTACGTTCTTTTCCACATCAAGCATGAAGTTCAGAAGTGGTTTCCAGGTGGAAAAAAAGCAGTGGTGAAATCCTCCGTGGTTTGCCACTAGTTCGCTGCCCATGCATGTGCAGTGCGCACCAAATGCATGCTGCATGTGTGCACATGCACAGTGCATGCCAAACACATGCTCTGTGTGTGCGCATGTGCAGTGTGTGCTACACGCATGCTGCATGTGCATGCGCAGTACACGCCAAACGCACACTGTGTGTGCCTGTGCAGGGTGCAACAAATGCACGCTGTGAGTGCACATACACAGTGCGCATCAAACACACCCTTTTTAGATGCTTGACAAGTGACTCACATTTAGGATGGTTGCATAGTCCCGGAGTCATGTGATCCTCTTTTGTGACCTTCTGAGAAGCAAAATCAATGAGGAAACCAGATTCACTTAACAACCATGTTACTAATTTAACAGCTGCAGTGATTCACTCAACAAATGTAGCAAGAAAAGTCATAAAAGTTGTAAAATGGGGCAAAACTCAACCAAATTTCAAACTTAATAAATTTCTCACTTAACAACATAAATTTTGGGCTCAGTTATGGTTGTAAATTGAGGACTACCTGTGTAGTTGAGCAGTAAAACACATGGTGACTATACTCTGTGTGGTGCTTTCTCTAAATAGAATTTCTAACATCCCGCCCCCCTGTTTTTTTTCCCTGCTTACTTTTCCCCTCTGACATTAATGCAAATGGAGAATTGTTCCTCTTAATTTTGCAATCTCAGCAAATCAAGAATAATGCAAGAAGTGTGCTGCTTGTATCTGTTGATGTAATTATCTATTATTTCCATTTATCTGGTTACCCATCTCAAATATACAGCTCAGGGTAGTTGACGCCTAGCTTGCAAGTCTGAAAGGCTGGATTGCCAGCCTGTTTAATTGAGGCCCTCATTCCCATAATGCTGATAAAGGAATGAGGACACAATTCATGAGAATTGTTGCTTTCATTCTTTTCTAAAAAAATTAAAAAATAAAATTAACACTTACATTTCCACATTTTTTTTGTGCCGATAATTTGTATTGTGTTTTAATAACAACAACAACAACAACAACAACAACAACAACAGTTGGAAGGGACCTTGGAGGTCTTCTAGTCCAACCCCCTCCCCAGGCAGGAAACCCTACATCATTACAGACAAATGGTTATCCAACATTTTCTTAAAAATTTCCAGTGTTGGAGCATTCACAACTTCTGCAGGCAAGTTGTTCCACTGGTTAATTGTTCTAGTTGTCAGGAAATTTCTCTTTAGTTCTAAGTTGTTTCTCTCCTTGATTAGTTTCCACCCATTGCTTCTTGTTCTACCCTCAGGTGCTTTGGGGAATAGTTTAACTCCCTCTTCTTTGTGGCAACCCCTGAGATATTGGAACACTGCTATCATGTCTCCCCTAGTCCTTCTTTTCATTAAACTAGGCATACCGAGTTCCTGCAACCGTTCTTCATATGTTTTAGCCTCCAGTCCCCTAATCATCTTTGTTGCTCTTCTCTGCACTCTTTCTAGAGTCTCAACATCTTTTTTACATCGTGGCGACCAAAACTGAATGCAATATTCCAAGTGTGGCCTTACCAAGGCATTATAAAGTGGTATTAACACTTCACATGATCTTGATTCTATCCTTCATTTTATGCAGCCCGGAACTGTGTTGGCTTTTTTGGCAGCTGCTGCCCACTGCTGGCTCATATTTAAATGGTTGTCCACTAGGACTCCAAGATCCCTCTCACAGGTACTACTATTGAGCACATATACGGTATACCACATATATGGTACCACATATATACCACATATATACCACATATACGGTACCTGTGCATTTTATTTTTTTGGCCTAAATGTAGGGTTTTTTTGTTTTGATTTTTTTTGCTGCAAGAAATATACAAGTTAAGTGTTTGGATTCAAATGCCTCTCTAGTCTTATAGCTAGAACTGGATGTATGTGTAGAATAGAATAGAATAGAATAGAATAGAATAGAATAGAATAGAATAGAATAGAATAGAATAGAATAGAATAGAATAGAATAGAATAGAATTTATTGTCCAAGTGTGATTGGACACACAAGGAATTTGTTTTCGTGCATATGCTCTCAGTGTACATAAAAGAAAAGAAAAAGAAAGAAAGAAAGAAAATACCTTCATCAAAGGTACAACATTTACAATACAAATGATGGTCATAGGTTGCAATTTAACCCTTAGTGATAGCAATAAAAAGTTATAGTCATACAGTTATAAGTGGAAAGAGATTGGTGATGAAAACAATGAGAAGATTAATAGTAGTGTGGATTTAGTAAATAGTTTGACATTGTTGAGGGAATTATTTGTTTAGCAAAGTGATGGCCTTCGGGGGAAAACTGTTCTTGTGTCTACTTGTTCTGGTGTGCAATGCTATATAGGGTCGTTTTGATGGTAGGAGTTGAAACAGTTTATGTCCAAGATGTGAGGGATCTGTAAATATTTTCACGGCCCTCTTCTTGATTCGTGCAGTATACAGGTCCTCAATGGAAGGCAGGTTGGTAGCAATTATTTTTTCTGCAGTTCTAATTATCCTCTGAAGTCTCTGTCTTTCTTGTTGGGTTGCAGAACCAAACCAGACAGTTATAGAGGTGCAGATGACAGACTCAATCATTCCTCTGTAGAACTGGATCAGCAGCTCCTTGGGCAGTTTGAGCTTTCTGAATTGGCGCAGAAAGAACATTCTTTGTTGTCCTTTTTTTTTTTTCCTAAAAGTTTTATTTTTACAATCATATCAAATAGTTCATCCAATGTACAGTTATATACAATTAGTCGGGCTTGCCCAGTCACCACCCCCCTTTTTAACACTCTTCCCTCTTCTACCTTCTTCTACTTTCCAACCTTCCTCTCCTTCTCTTATCTACATCCTCCTCCTCCACCCTACACCTTCCTTCTCCCTCTTCTACCCCTCTTCCTTCCTCTTCTCCTCTTTCCTACCTCCTACTCTCTCTTTTCTCCCTCCCCACCGTTCTAAAATGGTAACTGGGCAGACCCGACCCTGCATTAATTATATTTATACATCTTCAATTAACCCTGTACATTAACCATCACTCCATCTCTGCCAAACCCCCCCCCAATTCCCCTCCCCCTTACCCCCCACCCCCCACCCCGACTTCCCAGAACAAAATGCAGGGTATCAAAACTAACAATCATAATCTAAAATAATTCCTAAATTATAATCTCTAGTCACACCACACTTAGTCACACTCTCAATTCCCCTCTCCTTCAAAAATATATCTAGTACAAAATATTTCCTAAATTTACTCATATGCTATTCGATATTTTTTTATCTGATACTTATTTTGAATATAATCAATCCACATTTTCCATTCTAAAATATATTTTCTAGTGTATAGTCTTTCAAGTAAGCGGAGATTTTTGCCATCTCTGCCAAATTTGATACTTTGAGTGTCCATTCTTCAATTGTAGGTAATTCTTCTTTCTTCCAATACTGAGCAATCAAAAGTCTTGTGGCTGTTATTAAGTTCAAAATCAATTTAGTCTCTATAGCTGTACAGTCCATAATAATTCCTAGAAGAAAGAACTGCGGAGTAAACTTAATCTTCTTTTTCAAAATATTCTGCATGATCCACCATACTTTAATCCAAAATGCTTTAACTTTTTACAAGTCCACCATATATGGTAATAAGTGGCATCTTCACAATCGCATCTCCAACATTTAGCCTGTACATTAGGATACATACATGACAACTTTTTGGGGTCTAAATGCCATCTATAAAACATCTTATAAAAATTTTCTCTCATATTTTGCGCTTGTGTAAATTTAACATTCCTCACCCAAATTCTTTCCCAAGTTTCCAACATTATTGGTTGCTGAAAATTTTGTGCCCACTTAATCATACAATCCTTAACTAGTTCGGACTCTGAGTCTATTTCTACTAATACATTATACAACCTCTTAATATGCTGTTGGCCTTGATCTCTCATTTGTTTTAACAAATTATCCTCAGTTTGCTTAACACCTATTTTTTGATCTAATTTCCATCTAGCTTGTAATTGTCCATATTGGAACCATGTATAATTTTTCCCTTCTTCCCCCATCTTTTCTCTGGATTTTAATTGTAATTCCCCCTTTTCCATACAAAGAAGTTCTTTATAGGTAACTACCTCCATCTTTTGATATATATTTATATTTTCTATCATGTGTCTCGGGATTGCCCATATTGGAATCTTTCCATCTAATTTATATTGATATTTCCTCCAAACCCTCAATAATGCATTTCTAATTATATTATTTTTAAATATTTTATCTACTTTCTTATCATATAATATATAGGCGTGCCACCCATATAACAAACCATAACCTTCTATATTCAGAACTCTTTCCTCAGTTAAATTAATCCAATCAGTAATTAATGATAAAACAACTGCTTCATAATACAATTTCAAGTTAGGCATTTTAAGACCCCCCCTTTCCCTTGTATCCTGCATTATTTTTAATTTTATTCTTGGTTTTTTGCCCATCCATACAAAGTTATTAACCCCCTTTTGCCATTCCTGTAATTTGATATCATTCTTAAGCACCGGTATCATTTGAAATAAAAATAGAAACCTGGGCAAAACATTCATTTATATATATATATATATATATATATTTTGACATCATCAATTTGTTGTCCTTTTTTGATGATGTTTTTGATGTTAACAGTCCATTTTAGATCTCGTGATATGATAGATCCTAGAAATTTGAAGGTTTCTACTGTTGATACTGTATTGTCAAGTATTGTGAGAGGTGGAAGTATGGAAGGGTTTCTCCTAAAGTCTACCACCATTTCTACAGTTTTGAGTGTGTTCAGTTCCAGATTGTTATGGTCGCCCAACAAGGCTAGTCATTCGACCTCACGTCTATATGCGGATTCGTCATTGTAAAAAGCAATTGTTGGAAGGAGAGTGGGAGGGAGAGAGCAGGTTCCTCTTAAGAGGCATGCTACATTAGACCAAAGTCCTAACTTGCCCTGCTTCCTACCGAGGGCAACCATATGTCACTGGAAGGTTCAAAAGCAGGACATGTGTTCCCAGCGTGCTTCCTCGGTTGCTATTGTGTTGTTCAGTAATTCTGTCACTTCCAACTCTCTGTGATTCAATAGGCAACATTTCTGCAGAATTCTTTGGCTCTGTTTCTCTGAATTCAAGTCTCTTCCTTGTGTTATCCATAACAGTATCTAGCTCTTTCTTTCTTTCTTTCTCCCTCCCTCCCTCCCATTTATTTTTCCCAAGCATCCAATTGTGTGTCCAAAATATCTAAGTTTCAGTTTTATGATCAGTGTTTCCAATTCCAATAATTTTTTTTTTTAAAAGCTTCCCTGCTTCACTGGTCCACCATCAGAACAGTGGTGAAATCCAATTGTTTTTTACTACCGGTTCTGTGGGCATGGCTCGGGGGGAAGGATACTGCAAAATCCCCATTCCCTCCCCACTCCAGGGGAAGGAAACTGCAAAATCCCCATTCCCTCCCCACTCGAGGGGAAGGATACTGCAAAATCTCCATTCCCACCTCACTCCAGGAGAAGGATACTGCAAAATCTCCATTCCCACGCCACTCCAGGGGAAGGATACTGCAAAATTTCCATTCTCACCCCACTCCAGAAGAAGGATACTGCAAAATTTCCATTCCCACCTCACTCCTGGGGCAAGGATATTGCAAAATCTCCATTCTCTCCCCACTCCAGGGGAAGGATACTGCAAAATCTCCATTCCCACCCCACTCTGGGGCCAGTCAGAGGTCGCATTTGCTGGTTCTCCAAACTGCTCAAAATTTCCGCTATTGGTTCACCAGAACCTGTCAGAACCTGCTGGATTTCACCCCTGCATCAGAAGGTCTCTTTGGAGGAGGCCAAAGAGATCTTGATAACATGGGTGTAGAGAGTAGAGACCAAAGACCTACAATGGAATGAAAGACGGCAGGCAGCTTACACGGCACAGTAGAAACCAGAAAACATGGCTTTTGATGTACAGCAGGAAAAAATTATGTCACCTTCACAGTGGGTTGATGCTGGGCTGAGGACAACATTGTGCATTCATGTGCTCAAGAAAGCTGTCCTTGTGCCACTTCTGCTGGAATGCCATCAACTCCGGCAGCTTTCTTGTTAGCAATATTTTCCGGGGCCCATTTAACTTCAGTTCCAGAATTTCTGGCTATAACGTATTGATCCAACCTTGGTGCGTTGCTTCAATTTGTTGATTTTGGAGATTGGGAGGGGTACAGTTTTTCCCTATATCCCATCCCTTTTCCATTCTCTAAAATATTTCTCTGTTATATCTTTATCTTTATATAGAATTAAAAGATTTAAACAAGATAACTTACAAAGTAAGAAGGGGAGGGGGGGAGAAAGTTTTTACCATTTCAGGAAAGATTTCCCTTATTTCTGTAACTTTCTTAAATCGTTAATAAATAATTTACTTAAATAATGCTGATTATTCCTTCAATAATCAGCAGCTAGTTTTGTTACTGGCAATGTATTTACTAATTTTTACAAATGTATATGCCTCCATCACCAAAAAGGGATGGAAGATGGATGGATTGATAGATAGATAATATAATATATAGGGCTGTATAGGTATAGATTCATTCAGAGTCTCATTCAGAAATGAATGTATGAGGACATTGGGTAAATTCCCCTCGCGCATATGTGCTAGTTGTTCCCAACTCTAGGGGGCAGTGTTCATCTCTGTTTCAAAGCCGAAGAGCCAGCACTGTCTGAAGACATCTCCGTGGTCATGTGGCCGACATGACTAAACCCCAGAGGTGCACAGAACGCTGTTACCTTCCCACCACTATTTTTCTATTTGCATTTTTTTTTTACATGCTTTCGAACTGCTAGGTTGGCAGGAGCTGGGACAAGTCACGGGAGCTCACCCCGTTTCGTGGCTCTGGGGATTCGAATCGCTGAACTGCCAACCTTTCGATCAACAAGCTCAGCATCTTAAGCCACTGAGCCACCGCATCCCTTTTATGAGGACATGCCTTGTATAATTGAAACTGAATTGCATATAAGGTAAAGTGTGATAGAGAGTATGTTGTCCAAGGAATCCGTGTTGAAAATCTTTGCACAGAATTTTTAATTAGCAGGTTGGAAATTAGACAGAATGGAGATATATGATCCAACATGAATGAAAAAGGCATGGAATGGATGCATAAAAGTTTATATATCTCTCGCCCTCTGCTCTGAAAAAGACACTAGATATTGAAAAAACACTTCTCTCTGAACTACGATTTGCTCATTACACTTAACGTTATTATATACATATTATTTAAATCTACGTATTCGAATTACAGTATATTTATGCTGCCTCTTTCATAGTCCATCTTCAGGTGCTATTAAAACACCCTAAAATATATTTAACCATTAAACGTTAAACCAGTTAACAACTTAGCCGTTAAATATGCAAGTGATTGCTTCTAAGCATACACTCACCCGATTAATTTCTCATAACAATAAAACTGATTTTGATAGGATGCTCTTACTGATAGGATATTTTTCCCTGTCCTCTTTAATTGCTGTGTTCATATTTTAAATGAAGTGTGCAAGTCAATTGTTTAATTTAGATTTAATAGGATAATTATTGTATGACAAATTAATGCTGAAAAAGTATTAATAGGGGTTTTTTTTTAAGGGAATTTTCTAATCTATGAGAGAGTTTACCTTGAAAAATGTGGAGCCAAAATTGCTGGCCTTTTATTTTCACATCCATTTCTATTCTGCTTCTGGTATTTTATTATCAGGAATTTAATTCCTGAATTCCCAGTGCTGTGAAGAAATGTGATTTTTTTTCATACATGAAAAAAATGTCCCCTTAGTATAATATTCTCTAACAAAAGTACCTTTTTTACTTGAAATGGAAAAGAACTATGTTTGGCTGTAATTATTAAGACAGTAGTATTATTCCTTTTCCCTGGATTAATACGTAAATTAGGCCCTAATTATTCTTCAAACTATAGGTTTCTTCAAAGTGGTGAAGAAAAATGCAGGTACATAGAACAAATGGGTAGTTTGAAAATTCAAAATAATTAGCCTGCATTCTGCATTTATGGGTTTTATATTTAAAATTATGACCAAACAAACAAACAAACAAACAAAACCTACAAAGATAAAAAAAATACATTTTCAAAGAAGAGGGGAAAAAACCCCACATTTTTTTAAAAAATGTGAACAAAATACAACACAATAAAAGTACAGTGTATCATTTGAGCTATAAATGGTTACAATTCCATAGATAGTTACGTAATTATTATTCAAAGTACATATATAACTAGTGTGTTTTTTAAACCTACTGATTTTTGTATAAACGAGTCCCCTATTTCACTATATTTGCCCGTACAAAGTCTATGTCTATAATAATGGTGGTATTCAGCCGGTTATATCCAATTTGGGTGAACCGGTGGCTGCGGAAGGCTCCGCCCACCTGCTCGGACATTATGTCCCATTTTTGATGCTCTGAGCCTGTGCAGAAGGTCCTGCGCATGCATGAAGGTGGCGCATGTGAGAAGGTGGCGCGTGTGCTCCCATTTGCAAACAGGTAGCAAAGGTAGGTGAATACCACCTCTAGTCCAAAAGAAATCCACTCATAGATGGCAGGTACAATCAGGTCTTCAATCCATTGGGTAAAAGGAGCTATATACATTTAACTTTCCAATGCTGCAGGAATAGTCTTCTGGCTACAACAAGAGTACAGAGAATTTATTTAGGTCAGGGGTCTCCCACCTTGGTCCCTTTAAGACTTGTGGACTTCAACTCCCAGAGTCCCTCAGCCAGCTGGCTGAGGAACTCTGGGAGTTGAAGTCCACAAGTCTTAAAGGGACCAAGGTGGGAGACCCCTGATTTAGGTTGTCCGGTTGTCAAATTCCAAGTACTAGATATGGAGAGAGAGAAAAAAACACAATCATTCGAAGTTTATGATTTTTAAAGAATCAAATTCCAATCAATGTGTTTTTGGCTTCCAAAATCGAAGTTTTCTCTTGAGGAATAAATTCAGAGTATTTAATAGAATAACAGACAAGGGGCCGTTCAATCTCTTCTTAACAGACTAATAGAGTTGGGAGGGGCCTCAGAGGTCTTCTAGCTCAACCCCCTGCTCAAACAGGAGAACCTATAGCATTCCAGACAAGTGGCTGTCCATTCTCTTCTTAAAAGCCTCCAGTGATGAAGCACTCACAACTTCTGAAGGCAACTGTCAGGCCTTTCTGGAACCTTGACAGCAACTTCTGTTCCACTGGTTAATTGTCCTCACTGTTAGGAAGTTTCTCCTTAATTCCAGGTTGCTTCTCTCCTTGATTAGTTTCCATCCATAGTTTCTTGTCTTGCCCTCTGTTGCTTTGGAAAATAGGTTGACCCTCTCTTCTCTGTGTCAACCCTTCAAGTATTGGAACACTACTGTCATGTCTAGACTGGCCATACCAATTCCTGACTAGTCCTTCTTTTCTCTAGACTGGCCATACCAATTTCTGCAAAAGTTAGAACTTTGTGAGATGGGGGTGGGGCGTGGAATCTTTATTTCAGACATGCTAATAATTAGAAGGTTTGTTAGCTTCCAAACATAAGGCCAGCATCTGGAGGGAAGGGTTTAAACATATCTGAATACAACTTCGGAAGAGGACTGAATGCCAAAAATATCTCTGTCCTTCTTGCCCTAAAGATATTGGGGATTTTGGGAAGAACTTTAAAATCAAGTGGAGCTCCGAGAAAAGAGCAAGATTGCTCTGCCATCTGCATTTCTGGTTTCCTTAGAGAAATGCTGTCGTGGCATCAGCTCAACTGAGCCCTGAGGGTGAATTTGTCTTTCAAGCACCAGTTTCATGCTACATGCTTTGAGCTTGAATCTAGTTAGAAAAGTGGTTCTTTGCAAATTAATCTTTCCAATCAGGGCTCTTTTCAAAGCTCATTATTTATGGGATAAAATTGTTTATTCCCTGCATACCACGCCACATACTCTCCCTCCTTCTCTTCCTGGCCTTCAGTCTTAGTTCTTTAATTTAATGTATCTCCCAGCAATTAATGTCCTTGAGTCGTAATGTTTCAATGGCAGACAAATTCATCTCCGGCAAGAAGAAGCTGTGTTTTGAAAGGAAATATAATCTGCAATGATGTCAGATTGTATTTCCCCATGACAGACATCTGTATGTAAAACAAGTGTTTTCTTTGGGATACCATAGGCTGCAAATTCTTCACCTTGGGAGAAACGTTTCCATCTCTCTCTTCTCTCCGGCTTCCCTTCATCTCCCTCTCATATCACATGTCATTTTATCCATAGGGCAGTAATTAATTCTTTCTTGGTACCTTAGGAACTTCCATAGTCAATAAGGCAAGAGCACCCAATGGTTTTTAACCAGCCTTTTTTTCTTTTCTTTTCTTTTCTTGTCTTTCCTTTCCTTTCCTTTCCTTTTCTTTTCTTTTTGCAATCAGATTTGTAGATATTAACAAATGATACTTGGTACCAGATTTATAGAATAACAGAGTTGGATTCCAGTGTCATTTTCTCCATCTCTGGGAAATCCAATACTTTTTTAATTATTAAATCTTCGGAGGGTATATTTGAGCTTGATTGGAAAGGATTGATGGACTCGGGTTTTTACGTAATATGGGAGAAATGGTACAATTGGATCAAAAATAGAAAAAAAGGGAAAATAATAGAATGTAAATTTGGTAAAAATGTATAGAGTATAGGTGAATACTAGTGTGATGATACGTAAACGGTCACAGTCATGCACAAGAGTTGAATAAGAATTGTTTAATTGTAAAAACTCAATAAAACAAATTTTTTTAAAAAAAAGAATAACAGAGTTGGAAGGGACCTTGGAGGTCTTCTAATCCAACCCCCTGCTCAAGCAGGAACCCCTATAACCAGTGGTGGCTAAACTTTTTACATCACCGCATGCTGACCTACGTGCCAGAAATGGCACGCAAAACCATCCCGCCTGGACTACGCAGCCTCGCTGGCCTTGGCATGCGCAGGAGCGCCAAAACCTGGACGAGCAACATTCTATCGTGCATGCGCGCACCGGCACCTGAACTTCAGGTTTCCAGCACAGAGACGTGCCTGACGAACAGCTAGTGTCATGCATGCGCCTGACAGAAACCCGTAAGTTTGAGTACCGGCATGAGCATGTGTGACAGAATGTTGCTCTTCCAGGTTTCAACACTCCCGTGTGCACGAATGCCAGCTGACTGGTGTGCATGTGTGCACAGGCATGCGGAAGAGGAGCAAGCGAAGCTGCGCGTCCCGTGTGGGGTGGTTCTGTGTGCCATTTCCGGCACACGTTCCATAGGTTTGCCAACACGGCCCTCTACCATTCTGGATGAATGCTTGTTCAATCTCTTCTTAAAATTTTTCAGTGATGGAGAACTTACAACTTCTAAAGGTAAGTCATTCCACTGATTAATTGTTCTGTCAGGAAACTTCTTATTAGTTCCTGGTTACTTCTCTCCTTGGTTAGTTTCCATCTGTTGCTTCTTCTCCTGCCTTCTACTATGGAGAATAGGTCAACCCCATCTTCTTTGTGGCAGCCCCTCAAATATTGGGAAACTGCTATCATGTCATTCCTAGGCCTTCCGTTCATTAAACTAGACCTACCAATGAAACCTATCCTAAACTGAAGTGCAAAGCATTTTTGGACCAAGAATCAACTTGCACGGTGGCTACACTTGAGAATTTAATGGCAGTGGTGGGGGAGGGAAAGGTCAGGCTAAGAATTCTACCAATTTTCATTTCAATTTAAATGTAATTCCACTTAAATATAAGTAAAACAGTCATGGTAACTGCTTTAATCTCATTTAACATGGCTATTTTACTTATATTTAATATTTCATTTCTTTGAAACAGTACAGGGTTTCAGCCAATTTTGGATATTATCAAGAATCCCTGACCAGGGCTTATAATGCTATATGCAGTTTGAGGACTTCAGTTGCAATTGCAATGAAATAACAATTGCACTTAGACTTACATACCTCTTTGCAGTTCTTTACAGCCCTCTCTAAGCAATTTACAATGTCAGCATCTTGCCCCACAACAATCTGGGTCTTCATTTTACCCACCTCATAAAAATGGAGGGCTGAGTCAGCCCTAAGCCAGTCAGGGTTGAACTCCTGGCTGTGGGCAGAGTTAGCCTGCAATACACCATCCTAACCACTGTGTCACCACAGCTCTTATTAAGTAATTATCAATTATTAAATAGCTGTGCCAGGCGTTCTCCAACTTTGCTAAAGGTCTAAGAAATCATGCAAATTTGTACTGCTCACGGATATTTGTGCTGGTAACTTGGTAAAGCTTAAGGGAAATCAATCCCGAAATATGGCATGTCAAAATTTCTCCATAAATAGGCTTGAAACCAACTACATATTCTAAAAAAAATTAGAGAAAGCCAAATTGGCAGATACATCCAGTTCCAGGAACAAAGCAGTTCTGAGGAACAATGCATTTAGAATGTTTAATTATCATTCAATTTATCTGCAGGCTGACCTGCAATTCAGCTGAAAACCCTATTTATGTACAAATTATCTTTTTAGGAAAAAAATACAGTCTGGATGGGAGAGAGAATGGTTTTGGGTTTGTTTTTCTTCTTCCTTGTATTCTCTCCCTTTTTGGAAAAGCAGAGTCATCAGTCAACCAAAGTTGCCTTCATCGCCAAACAAACAAATAAAACTTTTTTTTAAAAAAATACCGCTTTCTTCACAAACTAGATTTTCTGAAAATGGAAATCTAACTTGTTCCTTTGGCGAAGCTGGGATGGATTTGGAAATGTCTGAGGTAGGGGGCAGTGGTGAAATACAATTTTTTTTACTACCAGTTCTGTGGGCGTGGCTGGGGAAGGATGCTGTAAAATCCCCATTCCCTCCCCACTTCTGGAGGAAGGATACTGCAAAATCCCCATTCCTCCCCACTCCTGGGAGAAGGATATCGCAAAATCTTCATTCACACCCCACCCTGGGGCCAGCCAGAGGTGGTACTTGCCGATTCTCCAAACTACTCAAAATTTCCACTACCGGTTCTCCAGAACCTGCTGGATTTCACCCCTGGGAGGGATAGGTGGGGAACCACCTTGTTATCCATATTAACATTTAATATTTCCGAGGTAGTGCAGTGGTTAGAGTGCAGCACTGCTAGCTAGTTCAGCTGGCTGCTAGCTGCAGTTCGGCAGTTCGAATCTCACCAGGCTCAAAGTCGACTCAGCCTTCCCTCCTTCCGAGGTGGGTAAAATGAGGATCCAGATTGTTGGGGGAAGAGGCTGACTCTGTAAACTGCTTAGAGAGGGCTGTAAAAGCACTATGAAGCGGCACATAAATCTAAGTGCTATTGCTATTTCCGGAGTACGGTTTCTCAAAAAAGATTTATTTATTATTTAATATTTCTCCCCCATCTGGTATTTCACCTGCTATCAGCCCTTACAAGTGGTGCATAATCTCCTGGGGGGAGGGGGGGAGAGGTGTCTGTCTTTTTTCCCTTATGAAAGCAGATGATAACTCGGTGCTGTTGAAGACAAATAGAGAGATAGATATGCAACCCTTCATTTTTCCAGTCTGCTGAGTTTATGGACAGGATTACAACACGGCTTATTTTAAAAGGAAGATGGATTTTTGCCATTCACTGACCCATTGTACCTTCAAACAAAATGGCTTTGAAAGATAATTTTTCTTGCCACCTTAAATTTGTTTTCCATGTAATGTTGAGTGGTCCTATATGGCATCAACTAAATGCCTGTTATTAAGAGTGGCAGCTGGTATGCAACAAGGGAGGCTCTAGGTTCCGTTGCTTCATAAGATCAGTCCTGGGAGAAAGCAGGGAATTTATTGTCAGGCTGATAGGGACATTTTCAGACATATATTCTTTTTTCATCTCCTGGAAACCACCTCCTCCTCCTCCTCCTCCTCTTCCTCCTCCTCCTCCTCCCACTCCTCCTCCTCCTCCTCTTCTTCTTCTTCTTCCTCCTCCTCCTCTTCCTCCTCCTCCTCTTCCCACTCCTCCTCCCCCCCCCTCCTCCTCTTCCTCTTCTTCTTCTTCTTCCTCCTCCTCCTCCTCCCCCCCTTTAATCCCCTTGTGGCTATTTGCCTGGATCATTTAAGTCTTTGAGGAGAGTAGTGCAGTGGCCTACAGATGGAGCTCTCGCCTCACAATCAGGAGGCTGTGAGTTCGATCCTAGGTAGAGGCAGATATTTCTCTCTCTGGGCACCATGAGAATATTTCTGCTGAACAAAACTCCGCATTGGCGACAAGAAGGACATCCGGCCATTTAAACGCTCTGCTAGCTCCATTCAGTTGTCCAGATTCTACCCTGCAAGGTAGATAAAGTAGAAAAATGTGGGTTACACAGCACCACCACCAGATGGATTCGTAACTGGCTGACCAACCGCACTCAACATGTAGTCCTCAATGGAACTACATCCACATGGAGGGAAGTATGCAGTGGTGTACCCCAAGGCTCTGTTTTAGGCCCAGTACTCTTCAACATCTTCATCAATGACTTGGACGAGGGGATAGATGGGGAACTCATCAAATTTGCAGATGATACCAAGCTGGCAGGAATAGCCAACACTCCAGAAGATAGGCTCAAGTTACAGAAAGATCTTGACAGACTTGAACATTGGGCACTATCTAACAAAATGAAATTCAACAATGAAAAAAGTAAGGTTCTACATTTAGGCCAAAAAAACAAAATGCACCGGTACCGTATATGTGGTACCTTGCTCAATAGTAGTACCTGTGAGAGGGATCTTGGAGTCCTAGTGGATAACCATTTAGATATGAGCCAGCAGTGTGCAGCAGCTGCTAAAAAAGCCAACACGGTTCTGGGCTGCATAAACAGAGGGATAGAATCAAGATCACGTGAAGTGTTAGTACCACTTTATAATGCCTTGGTAAGGCCACACTTGGAATATTGCATCCAGTTTTGGTCGCCACGATGTAAAAAAGATGTTGAGACTCTAGAAAGAGTGCAGAGAAGAGCAACAAAGATGATTAGGGGACTGGAGGCTAAAACATATGAAGAACGGTTGCAGGAACTGGGTATATCTAGTTTAACAAAAAGAAGGACTAGGGGAGACATGATAGCTGTGTTCCACTATCTTAGGGGCTGCCACAAAGAAGAGGGAGTCGGGCTGTTCTCCAAAGTACCTGAGGGTAGAACAAGAAACAATGGGTGGAAACTGATCAAAGAAAGAAGCAACTTAGAACTAAGGAGAAATTTTTTGACAGTTAGAACAATTAATAAGTGGAACGACTTGCCTGCAGAAGTTGTGAGTGCTCCAACACTGGAAATTTTTAAGAAAATGTTGGATAACCATCTGTCTGAGATGGTGTAGGGTTTCCTGCCTGGGCAGGGGGTTGGACTAGAAGGCCTCCAAGGTCCCTTCCAACTTTGTTGTTATGTTATGTTATGTTATGTTATGTTATGTTATGTTATGTTATGTTATGTTATGTTATGTTATGTTATGTTATGTTATGTTATGTTATGTTATGTTATGTTATGTTATGTTATGTTATGTTATGTTATGTTATGGGGTCATTAAAAGAAGATGATTTAAGTCTTTGAGGGTTCTCATAATCCATTGTCGCACCCTATCATCCCAGATAAGTATGTTTTTGGAACAAGGATTAACAGAAGGACTAGGGGTGACATGATAGCAGTGTTCCAATATTTGAGGGTGTGCCACAAAGAAGAGGGGGTCAACTTATTTTCCAAAGCATCAGAAGGCAGGACCAGAAGTAATGGATGGAAACTAAACAAGGAGACAAGCAACCTGGAATTAAGGAGAAATTTTCTAAGAGAACAATTAACCCGTGGAACAGCTTGTCTTCAGAAGCTGTGGTTGCTCCAACACTGGAGGCACTGAAGACAATGGACAGTCATTTGTCTGAAATGGCACAGAGTCACTTGCTTGAGCAGGGGGTTGGACTAGAAGACCTCCAAGATCCCTTCCAACTCTTTTTATTCTGTAAATTTTTAAGCAAGCAAGCACCAATAAACCCACATTTGCTTGCTTAAAAATAAATAAACTCACATGCCTCTCTGACTGATATATAAGCAATCCTCTATATTTGGATTACAATAGGATAAGAACCATGACCCAGAGATTATATTTAAAGTGATATTACAGATTCATAACATTAGCGCTATCCCTCAACACTGTCAAACTATTCACTAAGGCTTCATTACTAGTACTATTAATCTTCTCATCGTTCCTATCACTCATCTCCTCCCACTTATGACTGCATGACTATAACTTTATTGCTTGTATTCTTACGATTTATATGGATATTGATTGTTTCTTGATTGCTTAGTACCCGATGACTATCATTAAGTGTTCTGCCTTACAATTCTTGACGAATGTATCTTGTCTTTTTATGTACACTGAGAGCATATGCACCAAAGACAAATTCCTTGTGTGTCCAATCACACTTGGCCAATAAAGAATTCTATTCTATTCTATTCTATTCTATTCTATTCTATTCTATTCTATTCTATTCTATTCTATTCTATTCTATTCTATTCTATTCTATTCTATTCTATTCTATTCTCTCAGCATGTCCTTTCATTTTTTATTTATTGGCATCATAATACTTGAATGTGAATTGACTCTCTTAGTTGACTTTCCTAATCACTGTTTGATAGTTATAGCCAAGAGGTACATAGCATAAAAGTTCTTAAGATGGCAGCTGGACCTATATTTACTGTAATAACCTGTGTGTAAAACATAATGAGTGCTATTATCTTGTCTTTGGTGCAGACTGATGTTGTATTTGACAAATAAAAGTATTTAGGGAGACCATTGGTGCTAATATACTTATTGATCTGTTCTAAACTTCCATTATCTCATTCTAAGAAATAGATCTATATGTTTACAATGCCAAATGATATTTATAAATAACCAGTAGGTGGGCCACAGCAATTGATGAATTTGGGGTTTTTTTCCCCCCTAAGGCAAAAGATTCAAGCCAATTGGAATTTCTTCAAAGATTGACAGATCGGGACAACATTCTTCTTTCAAATGTATAACTTGGTTCCCATCAAATATTATTGTCCTGGTATTTTAATTTAGATTTTTTCCCCTTAGGTTATTGGCTCTGTATAAAACATCTATCCCCAGCCTCATCTCAATTTTCTAAGAAAGTTCTGAGCCTACGTAGAATTTTTTTAGAGGACAAAAATGATGGAAAGCTGCAGCTTTGTCTAAAATTGGGAATATTCATTCTTTCAAACCTTTCCCCCCAAAAAAGATAGATAATTCTGGGGCTGAGATAATTGTGATCATTCTGCAAGACAGGGCAAATACAGAATGACAGAGTTGAAAGGAACCTTGGAGATCTTCTAATCCAACCCAGTGGTGAAATTCCATTTTTTTTACTACCGGTTTTGTGGGCGTGGCTTGGCGGGCGTGGCAGGGGAAGGATACTGCAAAATTCTCATTCCCACCCCACTCCAGAGGAAGATTTCCATTCCCACCCCACTCTGGGAGCAGCCAGAGGTGGTATTTGCTGGTTCTCCAAACTACTCAAAATTTCCGCTACTGGTTATCTGAACTCCTCAAAATTTCTGCTACCAGTTCTCCAGAACCTGTCAGAACCTGCTGGATTTCACCCCAGGTCCAACCCCTTACTATACCATTCTGGACAAATTGCTGTCCATTGTATACTTAAAATCCCCCAGTGTTGGTGCATCCACAACTTCTGTTAGTTAATAGTTAATAGATACTTAAATGGTTGTTTGCAATAGATTGTATTTTGGAGAGCATCCACAATAACTTTGAGAAGTTCTAAATGCGTGCACTGTTTTTACCTGATGTGCTTCTCCCTAAAATAGCTTAGGATTTTATATAGAGATACAGATAAAAATAGAGATACTTTCCTGTGTTGCGGTAAACTGGGACTTGCAAGAACAATTTTAATGTATCCGCACATCACAATAGAATAAAATAGAATTTTTATTGGCCAAGTGTGATTGGACACACAAGGAATTTGTTTTGGTGCATATGCCCTCAGTGTGCATAAAAGAAAAAGAAAAAAAAAGAAAAAAAATACATCAAAGGTACAACATTTACAACACAAATGATGGTCATAGGTTGCAATTTAACCCTTAGTGATAGCAACAAAAAGTTACAGTCATACAGTCATAAGTGGAAAGAGATTGGTGATGAAAACAATGAGAAGATTAATAGTAGTGTAGATTTAGTTAATAGTTTGACATTGTTGAGGGAATTATTTGTTTAGCAGAGTGATGGCCTTTGGGAAAAAACTGTTCTTGTGTCTAGTTGTTCTGGTGTGTAGCGCTCTGTAGTGTCGTTTTGAGGGTAGGAGTTGAAACAGTTTATGTCCAGGATGTGAGGGGTTTTCACAGCCTTCTTTTTGACTCATGCAGTATACAGGTCCTCAATGGAAGGCAGGTTGGTAACAATTGAGTTTTCTGCAGTTGTAATTAACCTCTGAAGTCTGTGTCTGTCTTGTTGGGTTGCAGAACCGAACCAGACCATTATAGAGGTGCAAATGACATACTCAATAAGGTTGTTAAGTTTATGAAAGAAATTCTTGTGTTTCAGTGTATCCAAGTATGGAATGCCTTTGTCGCTCTTGAATAAATGCCAGTGAGAATTGCAGGATGAATAAAATTAAGGTAGAGTCCTCTTCGAGGACTGTTTGTCTTCTTGGCAACAATATAGAAGTGGGTTTTTTTTAATGTTCTTTATCAAATTTAGGTACCATCCATCTCACTCTCAGATATTTCACCTTTGAGGGGTCCTTGGTGCCTTCTGAACTTGGTTGTTTGTTCTAGCAAATGTTTCATTACCAAAACTCATCATCAGTGTTAAACTAGCATTTGTAATACTACCTAGTTTCATTAATGAAACATCTGCAAGAAAACAGCCAAGCTCAGAAACCACCAAGGACCCCCCATTTCAACCCTGAGCTACAAATATTTCTCCTTTATCAGTAGATTTGCCTTTGCTGTCTTTTGAAATGTCTCAAAGGTGCTTTTTTAAGAGGCAACTGCACTTTCGTTGTTTCTCCATGAAGATGTTTCACTTCTCATCCAAGAAGCTTCTTCAGAGCAACAAAGATGATTAGGGGACTGGAGGCTAAAACATATGAAGAATGGGTGCAGGAACTAAGCATGGCTAGTTTAATGAAAAGAAGGACTAGGAAAGACAGAATAGCAGTGTTCCAATATCTCAGGGGCTGCCACAAAGAAGAGGGAGTCAAGCTATTCTCCAAAGCACCTGAAGGCAGGACAAGAAGCAATGGGTGGAAACTAATCAAGGAGAGAAGTAACCTAGAACTAAGGAGAAATTTTCTGACAATTAGAACAATTAATCAGTGCAACAACGTGCCTCCAAAAGTTGTGAATTCTCCAACACTGGAAGTTTTTAAGAAGAGGTTGGATAACCATTTGTCTGAAGTAGTGTTGGGTTTCCTGCCTAAGGGGGTTGGACTAGAAGACCTCCAAGGTCCCTTCCAACTCTGTTATTCTATCAGTCCTCCTTCAGAAGAAGCTTCTTGGATGAGAAGCGAAACATCTTCAAGAAAAAACGAAGTCCAGTTGCCTCTTGAAAAAGAACCTTTGGGACAACCATGACCTGGATCAGTGGTGGGTTGTTACCAGTTCACCCCAGATTGGGTGAACCGGTAATGGTGGTGGGAGGCTCTGCCCACCCACTGGGATGTCCCTGCGCATGCTCAGAAGCATCGCGCACGCGCGCAAGCACACATGCTCCCACAAGTGAACTGGTAGCGACGGGATTTGAATCCTACTACTGACCTGGATGACTGAGTATCACCATCGATGTGTCTTCTGAGATGTTTTCTCTAACCCTACAGGGCAAGGAATTCTTGGTGCTGTCCCTTCAAGTATTGATCAGTCCTGACCCTGCTTAGTTTTTCTTAAAAGATCAGAAAACAGTCTATATCCCACTTACTTCAATGGAAGAATCTGATTCATGTGCACCTATGGATTTTGAAATCTTACCCCTTGTTAATCTGTCATTTTGTTGTATTTTCAAAGGAAAAAAAACCTCAAAGGCTACAGTAGATTCCCTCTGGTGGCTGTTTCCCTTTTAAAAGAACGGCATATAACAATTTGGTATTATGCTTTAAAACCTGTGGACGTTCAAGCACTTTCTGATGTGTGAAATTCTTACAGTGTGCAGCATATGACAAAAGAAAAACTGGAGGTGGGGAAGAGAGAAAGTGATATTTGTGTACATACTGTATCTCTGTGGCACCTGCTAAAATATTTCTTTCCCCAGGTGAAAAATGAATGGCAAGTTGCGAGAACGCACCGGTCCTATTTGTTTAGTTTCAAGCTGCCATTCTGAAAGTCAAACAATTATTGAATACAATACATACAGAACCTCTTATATAAAGATGGGGATGGAGAAAGTACTGTATCTGTGGTTGCTAGGAGCCGAAACTTCCTGGTGCCCAATCAGTCTTATCCAAAACACACCAACTGGAGTTAAGAACATAAGTCCAGAGTCACTCTGGAGAGGAGATGGGCATCATTAAAAAAAAAAAAAATAGGTAGTGCCCAACTCAATTAGACCTCTGGCTCATCGAGTTCAGCAGTCTGTTCTGACAGTGGTCAGCCAACCACACAACAAAGTCCACTTGTCTCCCAGCAGATGGCTTTCAGAGGTAGTCACAATGCTATGGGCCTCTGGTGGCTCAATAGACTAATGCAGTCTGTTATTAACAGCAGCTGCTTGCAATTACTGCAGGTTCAAGTCCCACCAGGCCCAAGGTTGACTCAGTCTTCCATCCTTTATAAGGTAGGTAAAATGAAGACCCAGATTGTTGGGGGCAATAAATTGACTTTGTATATAATATACAAATGGATGAAGACTATTGCTTGACATAGTGTAAGCCGCCCTGAGTCTTCGGAGAAGGGCGGGATATAAATGCAAATAAAATTTTAAAAAAGGCTAATAGCCATTGATCTCCATGACCTCCATGAACTGGTCTGATTTTTTGGAAATCAGCAAAGCTGAGGGCCTAGTGGCTCAGTGGTTAGAATACAGTGTTGCAGGCTAACTCTGCTGACTGCCAGCAGTTCGATCCTGACTGGCTCAAGGTTGACTCAGCCTTCCATCCTTCCGAGGTTGGTAAATGGGGACCCAGATTGTTGGGGGCAATATGCTGACTCTGTAAACCACTTAGAGAGGGCTGTAAAGCTCTATGAAGCAATATATAAGTCTCAGTGTCTAAGTCATATCTTACAATTGATGACTGGGACCAGACTGCTTGGTAATGGATTCCAAAGTTTATTTAGATGTATAAACATTACTTTATTTTGTGCTGATTTCTACCAGCATTCAATGTTATTTGGTGACCCCTGGTTCTAGTATTTGGGGAAGAACAACGTAGCTGCTCCTTGCCTACTTTATCCATACCATGCATACTTTTGTGTAATTCAATCATGTCCCTTCTCGTTTACTTCCTTTCTAGACTAAAAACCCCTAAACATCATAACTTTCCTCATAAGGAAGCTGTTTAGCTCCTTGAACTTTTAGTTGCCCTCCACTGAATCTTCTCTAGCTCTACTGTTTCCTTTGTGGGGTGTGGTGATTAGAACTACACACAATATATCAGACGTGACTGCATTATTGATTTATACATGGGCATTATTATATTAGTGTCTCATTTTTCAATACACTCCCTTATCATCCCTAACTTGCTGTTAGTTTTCTCCCCCCACCCTTTTTTTTAAAAAAAACAATGGATGCATTGTCAACTCTTTCACCAAACTCTTTATCATTACCATTACGAGCCATGGTGGCACAGTGCTTAGAAGGCAGTACTGCAGGCTAACTCGCTGCTCACCCCAGGAGTTTGATTCTTACTGGCTCAAGGTTGACTCAGCCTTCCATCCTTCTGAGATTGGTAAAATGAGGGCCCAGTTTGTTGGGGGGCAAGATGCTGACTCCGTAAACTGCTTAGAGCCGAGATGGTGCAGTGAATGGTTAGCGTGCAGTACTGCAGGCTAGTTCAGCTGACTGTTAGCTGCAGTTCAGCAGTTCAAATCTCACCAGCTCAAGGCTGTCTCAGCCTTCCTTCCAAGATGGGTAAAATGAGGACCCAGATGGTTGGGGGCAAGAGGCTGACTCTATAAACCGCTTAGAGTGGGCTGTAAAGCAACGTGAAGTGGTATATAAATCTAAGTACTATTGCTATTACTCCAATATCTCTTTCCTTGTCTGTCACTAGCAGCTTTGATTCTGTTAAATTGTATGAGTGGCTTGCATGTTTGACATCAGTTTGCCTCACTTTCCCTCACATTGAATGACATCTGTCATTTTGATGCTTATCCCTCTAATGTGCAAACGATCCCTTTGGATCTTTTCACAGACCCTGGTTGTTTTATAATACTCTGGATTACTTTGTGTCGTCAGCAAATGTGGCTATGGCACTAGTCCCTCCCAATTTCAGATCCGTTCATAAATATGTTTTTTTTTTAAAAAAACTGTCCCAGGAATGAACCTTGCTAGTTACATATATCCATTGTAAAAAAAAAAAAAGTTAATTAACTCAGTTAGTTGATGAAGTATAAATCATTGCTTGGCAGAGGTTTCTTAAGATCAATACTGTATTACAGGGAAAAGTATTTATTTGAGTAGTATGGTCCTGAATCACGAAAAAGGCATTATCAATTAATTCAACAAAGTACCGGGACCTAATGAACTTTTGTGTATCATTACTAATGGTGAAGGGAGAGGAAACATCAGATTGAGTTGAGCTGCTTCTTGGGGAAAAAGTACAGAAACAAGGCAAAAGATGGTCCCAGAAGTGATTTAAGGATGGCTGACCCAACTGGAGTCATTAAAGGTGACAAATCATATATTTATTGGTTCATCTTTGCATATAATTCAGGATCTCTTATGATATGCAACACTAAGGCTGTACTTCACTGAAATCAATTTTTAAAAAAATAATATTGCCTTATATATGGCTCTCTATTGACTATATACATATTAATCCACTTCAGGTTCTTTTGATGAACAGGAAAGCAAAACCGCTAATATATATATATTATATATATATATATATATATATATATATATATATATATATATATATATATACAGTATGCTGTAGAAGAGGAAAAATAATTTCTTTCCATGCAGGGAAAAAGCAGGTTTAAAACAATGTGCAAAAAGAAAATGAGAGAAATGTAGCATATATATGTTTTTGAGAACCTCTTAGTTTCTTTCCAACTTTTCTCAGAGAATTTGAAAAACTACAACTAAGTAAATAAATGCACAAACTAGATCATATGTGTCTCTGATTTGGCACCAAGTGACATTTTATGGCACCTGTTGTGCTGTTGTGTAAAGTTAGGAAGATCTTTTGAACTGGAATTGAAAGCAAAGAGAAAGCAGTTTTTAAATTTATGCATTAGAGTCCCCCCCACTTCCTCCTCCATTTCCAGTGTGCTGAATAATCATTCCTCTGCTATAGACAACTCCGAGCCAGGGCTCAAGTTTCTTACTCTAAATAGATGCCTTTAATTATACTGATGTTAATCAATAAACAAAGATGAGTGGCTAAAATCTCTGATGACTTCATAGCTTCCTGCCCTGCCATTCTTGGCTTGAACCACTTAAAGAGGTAAAATGCTGAGAAAGCAGTTCCTGGAGCAAAACCAGATTAGGAAATAAGTCCGTGGAGTAGTTGTAAATGGCTGCAAATAACCATGAGGAGGTGAAACAAGGAAATGTGCGCGGGGGAAAAAAACCCATCACCAATGCCTAATCAAGAATGTACAACTAAGAGGTAAATGTAAAGATTCTCCTCGCACGTATGTGCTAGTCGTTCCTGACTCTAGGGGGTGGTGCTCATCTCCGTTTCAAAGCCAAAGAAGAGCCAGCGCTGTCCGAAGACGTCTCTGTGGTCATGTGGCCGGCATGACTCAATGCCAAAGGTGCACAGAACACTGTTCCCTTCCCACCAAAGGTGGTCCCTATTTTTCTACTTGCATTTTTTACCTGCTTTCGAACTGCTAGGTTGGAAGAAGCTGGGATAAGTAACGGGAGCTCACCCCGTTACGCGGCATTAGGGATTCAAACTACTGAACTGCCGATTTTTTGATCGACAAGCTCAGTCAGTGGTGGGATTGCAGTAATTTAACAACCGGTTCTCTGACCTAATGATTTCTTCCAACAACCAGTTTGCTAAACTGCTCAGAAAGTTAACAACCGGTTCTCCCGAAGTGGTGTGAACTGGCTGAATCTCACCACTGAGCTCAGTGTCTTAGCCACTGAGCCACCGCATTCCATTTAATGTACAACTAGAGACTTCTAAAGTCCTAGGGTTGGGTGTGTGTGGGCGTATGGAATTGTATTTTCAGACTTGGAAGATTCAATGTAGCTTGACAATAAAGTAGAATTAGCTCATCTGGTTGTCATTCCTATATGGTTTACCTGGGCAATATTAATAATTCAGGTCACAAAATAGAATCCTCCCCCTGCCTCCTATGCAGCCCAAGAAACCAGGGAGTTTCTCTTCTGAGCTTCTTTCCTTGCTCGCTATCCAGCTGTGGGCTGTGCTGTCTCTTATCTGACCGCTCTCTTGTCAGCTTCTTTGTTCAGTCTCTCAAGGCCTTTCCCACATACCATTGCATTTACTGAACATGGTTAGTCACTCCAAGTCCACCTGGGGATAAATATCGTGGCATTTAACCCAAGTAGGTCTTGCTATTTAGCCCTAGCATCAGAAATCCAGAGCAACATTGGGAATGGCTATAACTGTGATGGCGAACCTATGATACACGTAGAGCCATTTCTCCGGGCACACCAGCTATTGCCCATTGCTCTTCTTGGTTCTGGTGTGCTGGCCAGCTGGTCTTTGTGCATTCAGGAGTGCCGGAAACCAGAATAGAATATAGAATAGAATAGAATAGAATAGAATAGAATAGAATAGAATAGAATAGAATAGAATAGAATAGAATAGAGGAGAGGAGAGGAGAGGAGAGGAGAGGAGAGGAGAGAATACAATTCTTTATTGGCCAAGTGTGATTGGACACACAAGGAATTTGTCTTGGTGCATATGCTCTCAGTGTACATAAAAGAAAAGATACCTTCATCAAGGTACAACATTTACAACACAAATGATGGTCAATAAATGATGGACCATCGATATGATGGTCAAAGAGTAGCTCCCTGGTGTGCATGTGCACCGGTCAGCTGATCTTCGTGGATGCATGCATGCCAGAAACCAGAAGACCAGGTTACTGGCATGCATGCGCTTGCCAGAAACTGGAAGCTCAGCTTCCCAGTGTGCGCACGCATGCCAGGGAACTGCTCTTCGGGTTTCTGGTGTGTGCGCACCGTGGAGCTGCTCTTCCAGTTTCCAGTGCTCCCCCGAGCGCACGTGCTCCTGTTTTGGCACTTGGTGTAGAAAAAGTTTGCCAACACTGGGCTATATAATGTAGTGGGGAGATGATATGCTCTGAAAATAAGCACAAGTCTCATACTGCTGTTTCAGAAGCATTGATAGGTAGGGCCAGTCTCAAGATAATTTGGGTAATTACCAGGGGTGAAATGCTCTCAGTTCGGACCGGATCAGCCGATCCGGTAGAGATGGTGGCAGGTGGTTCGGAGAACCGGTAGCAAAAATCCCTGCCCCCCCCCCTCGCCCATGCCCACCCAATGCACGGTTGCCCACTTCCCCGCTTGCTGCTTCTTTTAAAAAATGCTTTTAAAAGGTAGAAAAAGAGGCTCTGATGATCACAACTGAGCCGCCCGATCGTCAGAGCCTCTTTTTTTTTTTTACTTTTAAAAGCATTTTTTTTTACAATGCTATTAGGTTGTAAAATGCTACAATGCTATGAGGTTGTAAAAAATCTTTTTAAAAGTAAAAAAAAAGGCTCTGACGATCAGGCACCTCAGCTGTGATCATCAGAGCCTCTTTTTTTTACCTTTTAAAAGCATTTTTTACAACCTATTCGGCTGAATAGGTTGTAAAAAAATGCTTTTAAAAGTAAAAAGAAAATCAAGCGTCACAGCTGATCACACACCCCGCGCGCCATGCCTCCATTTGCGCTACTTACCCCATGCCTCCATTTGTGCGTGGTGCGCACTGCACATGCGTGCAAACAGAGTACATGTGCAGCCAGCAAACTAGTAGTAAACCGGTTCAGATTTTACTCCCGTTCTCCAAATTAAAAGATTGCTAACCTCTGCTCTGGATGAATGTTACAAATGCTTTCTTCTCAAGTCCTGCCCTTCCTTCACTGGTGTTGGCAGATGAGTTTGTGGAAGGAGCGGAAGTGGCAGAACATGTATCCCAGCATCATCATGCAAACCCCGTGACTTTCCCCAGCCAGTGTTGAGATGCAAGTGGAAAGGGTTTGCATCCCTTTGTAAGAGTGACATCACTGTGCATATCATTTCTTTCTCATTGACGCTAGCCGCAGACCCTTATTTATTAATTGGATAAGACCAAGAGCTGTTTTAAACAGTGCCTTTGTTATCAAATTCCAAACACACGGCTTCGAAGAACCTCTTAAAAATGTAGCAAAGTATAAATATTTGAAACCCCCTGGAGCTGGCATATGTACTTTTTTTTAAAGCAAGCCCCTTTGATCTGGAATCTATTTTCCAGCAACGCCACTCGTACATGATTTTTTTTTAATACTTCCTCTAACACAGAAGGCCATGGTGATGAAATTCAACCTTGGCTACCTTGTGGTTGGTGGGTAAATGACGATTAGGATCTGCCCAACTCTAACATTTCTCTCTTCCCTTTCCTCCTCTCTTTCCTTCCATCATCCTGTTCTGCTTTGATGTCATTGCTGCTTTTCATTGGTGCTTATCAAGCATTTCCAAACTGAGCTGATTGAACATCTTCTTGTATACTGGATTTAAAGTAAGGGTAAACCTTGGCAATGTTTAATTAAAACATCAGTATGAAAAAAAAAATAGAGTGGTGTTGTGGTTCAAGGGTTAAGGCGCTAGGTTTGTCAGTTAGAAAAGCTGGCAGCTTGGGTTCAAGACCCACGTGTCATGTGACTGGGTGAACTCCCATCCTAGCCTCAGCTTCTGCCAACGCAGCAATTCGAAAACATGCAAATGCAAGGAGATAAATAGGTACCACTTCAGTTGAAAAATAATAGCTCTTTGTGCCACATGACCACAGAAATGTCTTCAGACAGTGCTGGCTCAGTGGCCTTGAAAAAGAGATGACCACTGCTATCTAAAGTCAGCAACGATTAGCGGAATGAAATCTGTAGGGACTCCTTTCCCTTTTTCCTTTTTTATAGAAAAAAATGGACACAGAATTAATGCTGTTTCATAGTTTGTAAAGGGACGCAGTGGCTAAGACACTCAGCTTGTTGATTGAAAGGTAGACAGTTCAGCGGTTCAAATCCCTAGTGCCGTGTAACGGGGGGTGAGCTCCCATTATGTGTCCCAGCTTCTGCCAACCTAGCAGTTCGAAAGCACATAAAAAAGGCAAGTAGAAAACTAGGGACCATCTTTGGTGGGAAGGTAACACCGTTCCGTGCGCCTTTGGCATTGAGTCATGCCAGCCACATGACCACAGAGACGTCTTCGGACAGCGCTGGCACTTCGGCTTCGAAATGGAGTTGAGCACCACCCCCTAGAGTCATTTCCTAGAGTAGTTTAATAGTTTAATAGTGTCATTTAGTAGTTTCCTAGTGTCAGGAACAACTAGCACATCTGTGTGAGGGGTACCTTTACCTTTACCATAGTTTGTAGTTTCTCAGACGTTGTCTCCCACCTGAGAGAGGCTTTTAGTTATTTTGCCTCATTCTGAGGAAGTTCTGACTTGAATTCAAGGTGAACTCTTTCTCTTGCTTTTTTGGGGGGGGAGTAGATTTATGTGTCGAATTGATCGTGTAGCTCCTATGTCAACTGTATTGCTTACCTGCATTAGTGATGTTTTATTCTAACACATATACGGGGAAGAACGTCCCCAGATGTACTGGCAAGAAGTCAATCACTTTCAGTTGATTATCCTAATATGGCGTCTGCTGCGCCGTTACAGGAAACGTCCATCATTCACCAACAAGACTTTCTAGCAAATGCCATCAACTTTATTGTAGGTCAGCACCTCCCCCCACTTTGCAAGCTGTGAAAACTGGTCAGGATTTAGTTTCTTTGGAAGAAAAACACTAGAGGCATATGATATTCCTGCAGTACATGATTCAGTTAAACAAAAGCTACAACCTAAACATAATGCCCAAACCAAATATTGTTCTGTGACAGGTTCCCTAAGCAAAATTCACAACTTTCATAAGTTTTTTTTTAAAAAAAATTATAGAATGCCAAATAGGCTGGAAATGAAATGAAGGATCTGAGATGCATTTTGAAAATTTGCTTCCATCAATCTGATGTAGAAACAAACTGAGCACGGCAATAAATAAAATGAATGTAAGCTGTTTGATCTGTGGTTCCCTTCAGGCAAACAAGATATGCAGAGAATGGAGGAAAAAACTGGAAGAATACAGGCTAGCCCAGGGTGAAACTAGAATTGCATTCAACTGGTTCCCCATTTAAGCCCAAAATTTCCATTGCAAAGTGATACAGTTGTTAAGAGACTTATGTCTCATTTGACAATAGTTTCTAGAGATTCTCAGTCATCCAGGTCATGGTTGTCTCAAAGGAGCTTTTTCAGGAGGCAACTGGACTTTCTTGTTTTTTCTTCTTTGAAGACGTTTCGCTTCTCACCCAAGAAGCTTCTTCAGCTCCGACTGGATGGTGGGGAATGGAAGGATTTATATTCCTTGCAGACAGCTGGTCATCTGCATCCTTTTAGAGGGTCTTTGAAGCCCTTGGAGGTTTATCTGTGTCCTCAGGGTCACCTGAGTGGTGCTCCTGGTTCCTATAGTCTGCAATTTTTACCCCTCTGGAAATCCATTCCTACTCCCACATTATTCCAAGGGTGTTCATCCCAAATTGTATAGCTAAAAGTCTGTAGAGATTCTCAGTTCATGGTTGTCCTAAAGGTGCTTTTTCTTCAGGAGTCAACTGGACTTTCTGGTTTTTTCTTCTTTGAAGACGTTTCACTTCTCATCCAAGAAGCTTCTTCAGCTCTGGCAGGATAGTGGGGAATGGAAGGATGATCTCCCATTTGATGATCTTCCTGGGCACAGTTGTTAAATGAGTCACTGAAATTGTAAAGCTAGTAAGATGGTTGTTAAATGAATCCAGCTTCCTCATTGACTCATTGACATAGCCTGACTACGTGGCTCAGTGGCTAAGACACTGAGCTTGTTAATCAGAAAGGTCGGGAGTTCGGCGGTTCGAATCCCTAGTATAGGTCTCCTACGTGAGCAGGGGGTTGGACTAGATGACCTCCAAGGTCCCTTCCAACTCTGTTGCTGTTACAGGACTTTGCTTGTCAGGAGATTGCATGACCCCGGAACAGTGCCATGGTCATAAATACAGGCCAGTTGCCAAGGGTTTGAATTTTGATCACTTGACCATGGGTGTTGTGGTCCGCCAGCAGTCTGCGGAGCTGGCAATGGAGTCGGACAGCGATGAGGCTGAGGAAGAGCATGGGCCAGTCCTGTAGGCTGGGGAAGGCCCAGATGAGGGCTCTTCATCGGAGGCTGAGGTGGGGCCAGGGTCATCAGGGAGTGAGGTGCGGACTCCAGAGACTGATAGTAGTGAGGCAGAGGAACAGGAGGAGCCTATTCCTAATGCACGCATGCAAAGAGCTGCCAGAAGGCAAGAGCAGCTCAAGCAGAGAGGACGACTCAGGAGTAGGGCCAAGAAATGATTGGCCCCTCCCATAAGGCTTAAAACAGACCAGCAACAGCGTTTGGGCTCTTTCCCGGAAAATAACATTGATAGCTTTGTCTTATTGCACTTGTGTTGTATCGGTGTCTTCTGAACTTTTGCCAGGAAGGGCCTTTGGCAGTTTGCCTAATTGGACCAAGGTTGGTGATAGGACCGAGGAATTGTGTTGGGAGGAATTTGCTTTAATTTAGTTGGACTGCGCTGAGAATGAATAAATTCTCAGCTGCTCTAATAAAGTTTTTTTTGCTTTTACACTCACGGAGTTTCCTGCTACCTACTTGGGCCTGGGTCACAACAATGGGAATGTGTCACACTTGTGCGAAAAACAGTCATAAGTCTCTTTGTTCAGTGCTGGTGTAACTTCGAACGGTCACTAAATGAATAGTTGTAAGTCCATAGCACAAATGTAAGTATGCAGGCTCCTCAGAAATCTTGTTTGCTGTAAAATCTGTGTGTCTCCCCCAAGTTCAGTAAACCCACATGAGTGCAGAGCGAAGCTTGGTGTCATCTTCCCATTAATTTTTGGTATTTGCCCTCAATAAATAGAAGCACTTGTGAAACTTGGCTGCTCTCAGAAACTATAAAGGTGTTGTGACCCAGGCCGAAGTAGGTAGTAATAAACTTAGTCCATGGAAAAACAAACTTTATTCGAACATCTGGGAATTACTTCAGTCCCAGCGTCGTTCAACTCAAAGTAAAACAAATGCCTCCCAACACAAATTCCTCAGTTATCTCACAAACCTTAGTCGAATTAGGCAAACTGCCAAAGGCCCTTCCTGACAAACGTCCAGAAGCCACAAAAACAAAGACATATACGAAGCAGAAGATGAAGCAGAGGACGCAGCTACAACGTTGTTTTCCAGCAAAGCTGAAATGCCAGTGCTGGTCTGTTTTAAACCTTATAGGAGGGGCCTATCATCTCTTGGCCCTACTCCCAAGTTGTCCTCTTTGCTTGAGCTGCTCTTGCCTTCTGGCAGCTCTTCTCATGCATGCATTAGGAACAGGCTCCTCCTGTTCTTCTGCCTCACTACTGTCAGGCTCTGGAGGCTCTGGAGTCCGCACCTCACTTCCCAATGGCCCTGGCCTCACCTCAGCCTCATTGCTGTCTGACTCCTTTGCGAGCTCCGTAGGCTGCTGACGGACCACAACAAAAGGAAGCCTGATTTAATTAGTGTATACCATGACGAACGATCACTCAGATTGTAGGCTGGATTGGAAAGGTTTTTTTTTTTTAATAGAAATAAGATTAAAGTATCCTTATTTACATGCCAGAGGTTCTGTTCATGTTGGCTTCTTACGCATTTGTGCTAATGATGAATGCCCATTTTTGAATGGATGAATGTTTCTAAATTCCTTGGTTGGTTTTGTGTTGCAATTTGAAAATGGGATTACAAAGCTGGAAAAACAGTCATCTTCCAAAGGTAAACCCTCTGTAATCAATAAATCAGTGCAAGGAATAACATAAGGAAGGGGTGAAGACTATTATGGCTCATTTATTCCTAAATATACCAGGCTAATTTTCTGTTCTTCTTCTCCTTTGCCCCCGTCCACACCTCAATACACATGTACCTAAACAAGATGATAAAAGTATGCAGTCCAAAGCTGTTAGGACCAAGGTTTTTCCTTTCCTTTCCTTTCCTTTCCTTTCCTTTCCTTTCCTTTCCTTTCCTTTCCTTTCCTTTCCTTTCCTTTCCTTTCCTTTCCTTCCCTTCCCTTCCCTTCCCTTCCCCTCCCCTCCCCTATCCTCCTTCCCTTCCCTTTCCTCTCCTCTCTTCTCCTCTCCTCTTCCCTCCCTTCCCTTCCCTTCCCTTCCTCTGCCCCTTTTTCTTTTCTTTTCTTCCTGTCTATAGTTAGCTAAATAGCTACACACACACACACACACACACACACACACACACACACAAATATACGTACACCTAACCTGTTTCCCCCAAAATAAGACATCCCATGATAATAAGCCCAATCAGGCTTTTGAGCACATGGCAATAAGGTCAAGCTCTTATTTCAGGGTTCAAAAAAATTAGACTAGACTAGACTAGACTAGACTAGACTAGACTAGACTAGACTAGACTAGACTAGACTAGACTAGACTAGACTAGAATAGAATAGAATAGAATAGAATAGAATTTTTATTGGCCAAGTGTGATTGGGCACACAAGGAATTTGTCTTGGTGCATACGCTCTCAGTGTACATAAAAGAAAAGATACCTTCATCAAGACAGGGTCTTATTTTTGGGGAAACACGGTACGCACACACACACACAGACACACACACTTCCAAAAACAATTTGAATAAGGTAGAATTAACAACCCTCTGAGCTGAAAAGATCTGGCATTCTGTGGTCTGTGAATTCTTCCCTAATTTTTGACAGTATTGGCAGCTGTGGGGGATATTAGGGTTGTTTTGAATTCAGAGCAGCACTTCTCCTTCCACAGACCCTCCTGTTTTCTTCTCTCTTTTTTCATATAGCCGTGTAGAAATCCAAAAGTTGATTAATTAATATATTCATCCAGGAACCGAGCTGATAAAGGGCGTTGTGCAGATAAGATTTCTATGACCATAGCAGAACAAAAGTCTCCATTATGGGACACATAGCAACTTCTGTTCCTGGCCGATGATCTTTAAAAATGGCCCTTTAGGGGGCTGGAGGTATAGAATAGAATAACAGAGATGGAAGGGACCTTGGAGGTCTTCTAGTCCAACCCCCTGCCCAGGCAGGAAACTCTACACCACTTCAGACAAATGGCTATCCAACATCTTCTTAAAAATTTCCAGTGTTGGAGCATTCACAACTTCTGGAGGCAAGTTGTTCCACTGATTAATTATTCTAACTGTCAGGAAATTTCTCCTTAGTTCTAAGTTGCTTCTCTCCTTGATTAGTTTCCACCCATTGCTTCTTGTCCTGCCCTCAGGTGCTTTGGAGAATAGCTTGACTCCCTCTTCTTTGTGGCAGTCCCTGAGATATTGGAATACTGCTATCCTTGTAAGTGAAAAATTACAAATAGCAATTGGGTATGTCTATTCTAAGGGACATGGTGGCTCAATGACTAAGATGCGGAGCTTGTCGATCAAAAGGTCGGCAGTTCAACGGTTCAAATCTCTAGTGCTGCGTAACGGGGTGAGCTCCCGTGACTTGTCCCAGCTTCTGCCAACCTAGCAGTTCGAAAGCACGTAAAACATACATGTAGAAAAACAGGGACCACCTTTGGTGGGAAGGTAACAGTGTTCTATGTGCCTTTGGCATTGAGTCATGCCGGCCACATGACCACAGAGACGTCTTCGGACAGCGCTGGCTCTTCGACTTTGAAACGGAGATGAGCACCGCTCCCTAGAGTCGGGAACGACTAGCACATACAGTATGTGCAAGGGGAACCTTTACCTTATGTCTATTCTAGTGAAAGAAAGGACTAGGGGTGACATAGAGGTGTTCCAATATTTGAGGGGCTGCCAGAAAGAAGAGGGGGCAGGGTCAAACTATTTTCCAAAGCACATGAAGGCAGGACAAGAAGCAATGGGTGAAAACTAATCATGGAGAGAACCAACCCAGAACTAAGGAACAAATACCATAATCAGTGGAATGGCTTGCCTCCAGAATCACTGGAGTCTTTTAAAGAGAGATTGGACAACCATTTGTCTGAAATGGTACAGGGTCTCCTGGGGATTGGAGTAGAAGACCTCCAAGGTCCCTTCCAACTCTGTTGTTCTGTTATTTACCCTATCTAGAAAATAAACATCCAAATAGGTCCACTCTGTAAGTTTAAGCACAATTTATTTCTAACAGACAGATTATTTTCATGTTCCTAAATATACATAACCATGTTTATTTACTCTCTCTTCTAGGTGAGACCAACCATGATTATTTACGCTGATTAGTTAACCATGATTATTTACTCTCTATCTTCTAGGTGAGACCAACACAGAGAGTGATGGACTTGGTTCCCTCCAGAGATCGATTTCTCAGCAGAGTCTATTCTGACGGATCATAGGATTTCAAGGTACCAATTTTATTTTGCTTCTTTCACGACTGGCTATTTGCTTGTAGAATAGATGTTTCTTCTATGTTTTGATCGAAACCCTGAAAATGGTTTATGTAATTAATGAAATGAGATAAGTGTATTGAGAGCCGTACGCTGGTCATAAAACAAAACAAATCCAACAGGAGCACAGAGCTATTTTAGGATTATTTCTTTTTTTTTCCTGCCAATTTTCCTTTCTTTATCCTGGATTCTTTCTTATTAGGAGAATGGAATTAGACAGTCCTATGTTGAAAGAAGGAAGACAGCTGCACCAATCGTGTGTATATTGTTGTTGGGTACATTATTTTAGATTTTGTATTGTGGTGCTGTCTGAGCTTGCTTGTTTTCTTGCAGATGTTTCATTACCAAACTAGGTAATATTATCAGTATCAATAGATTTGTTCTTATACTAGGTTTTAGTGGTCTCGTCAATGTTGGTGGGAGTGTTATGGTGGTTCCTGGATTAGGCCGTTGTTTATGGTTTGACTGTTTAGAATAGAATAGAATAACAGAGTTGGAAGGGACCTTGGAGGTCTTCTAGTCCAACCCTCTGCTTAGGCAGGAAACCCTACATGGCTTCAGACAAATGGTTATCTAATCTCTTCTTAAAAACTTCCAGTGTTGGAGCATTCACAACTTCTGGAGGCAAGGTTGTTCCATTGATTAATTGTTCTAACTGTCAGGAAATTTCTCCTTAGTTCTAAATTGTTTCTCTCCTTGATTAGTTTCCACCCATTGTTTCTTGTCCTGCCCTCAGGTGCTTTGGAGAATAGCTTGACTCCCTCTTCTTTGTGGCAGCCCCGGAGATATTGGGATGCTGCTATCATGTCTCCCCTAGTCCTTCTTTTCATTAAACTAGACATACCCAGTTCCTGCAACCGTTCTTCATATGTTTTAGCTTCCAGCCTCCAATCATCTGTGTTGCTCTTCTCTGCACTCTTTCTAGAGTCTCAACACCATTTTTACATCGTGGCGACCAAAACTGGATGCAGAATTCCAAGTGTGGTCTTACCAAAGTATTATATATTGGCATTAACACTTCACATGATTTGTCTGAGTTGATCATTCCTGAATTGGGATTATTGTTTACTTCTTGATCGTTGGTCTGGTATTAATCTTGATGTTAATCTCAATTTATCTGGGTGTTGATGTCTGATGAGGAGACATCTGCTTCGTCCTTCTGTTTCTTTTTTGGCTTTTCAATTGTCTCTTTTGAATGGTACGGTAGATGTTGTTTTGCATTGTAAATATCTGCCTCAGAGTTGGGGTGGGAAAGTGGCAGTGATGGGATTCAGCCAGTTTGCGCCACTTCGGGAGAACCGATTGTTAATTTTCTGAGCAGTTTCGTGAACTGGTTGTCGGAAGAAATCATTAGGGCAGAGAACCGGCTGTTAAATTATTTGAATCCCACCACTGGAAAGTGGGTTAGAATTTATTCCAAGGGGTTAAAATTTAGCCTAGGAAACGTAAGCATCGGTGAGGGAAGATTAAGCAACAGTGTGCCATAGGCAGAATTTCAAGGCCCCCAGTGTTTGTTTTGTTGTGGTTGAACTATAATTAAGTATGAACTTAACTATAATTACATATAAGCTCTTATTTAAATTGAGCATTTGTATCTTCCTCCATGCTTTTTTGGCTCAATAATGATTTTGTGGCCCACATCTGTTGCCATCTGAATGTGAACTGGGTCTTTATTTCCCCAATCTGGGAAACATATGTTTACACTTGGAACTCTCTGCTAGTTCAGGGGAAAAAAAAAAAGGAGTTGGATATTTTTCCAGGCCTAATTTAACATGTTATGTGTGAGTGTGTGTTTAATGCTCTAAATTTAACAACTGGAAAATGAGGGAAGAAGATAAATAAAAACATCACCGACAGTTGTGATGTTCATTTATGCTATTTCTGGAAAAGACACAGTCATTATGAAATTGATAAGATTTCCTGGTTAAAATGCCTTTTTTTATAAGAGCCAGGACTTTATAGGGCACAGCATTTAGAAAGATCAATTTTTAAAATCTTATTTAAAGGTCTGTTTTAGAATGAGAGGATCTGTTGCTCTGAAGAAGGCAGGCACGGAGCACGTTCCTAGACTTTGCTGTCAAAGATGATGTTCTGGTTTGGGTTTTTACTATTTTATTATTTCTTTGAGACCGTTCATCCCCAGCCAGCAAAGCAAAGTTCTCAAAATGGATCATACAACTGATTTCAAATAGAGTAAGATAGGCCAAGGATAGAAAAGAAGAGCAAAAATATATATCCCAGCCTTTTCTCTTTCTTCTGGATAATGAACCTTGGTCCCACAATAGGACACGTTCAAAGAAAGTATCCCATGAACTAGATAGGACCACCAAAGGTCCTGGTCAGTGGTGAATGAATGCTTCAGCATTGCTTTAACCTGTTGTGGCCTGCCGGCGGCCAACAGAGCTGGCAGCAGAGTTGGACAGTAAGGAGGTTGGGGAGGAACTTGGGCCAGTCCTGGAGGCTGGGGAAAGCTCGGATGAGGGCTCTGTATCGGAGGCCGAGAGTTATGTGCAGCCTCTGTAGTCTGACAGCAGTGAGGCAGAAGAACACCGGGAGCCTGTTCCCAGTGTGCACATGCACAGAGCTGCCAGACGACATGAACAATTAAGAAAACAGGGTTGATTTGGGAGTAAGGCTTGGAGATGATTGGCCCCTCCCATAAGACATAAAAGAAGAGTGAATGGGATATGAGGAAGCAATTAGTTCATCTGGCCAATTTAAGATTTGAAAGTTTTGTTTATGATTCTGTGCCAAGTTTGGCCTTGCCCTGCGCCTGGAAATTAGCTCTCTGGCAGCGTTCGATGTGAGATAGGTGGATGTTGATAACCTTCCTCTGAAAGTCTGTTTATCAAGCCCTTGCAGACTATAAATGAAAGTAATTTACAGTCGTATAAATAAAAGAGGTTTTGCGGGACTAAGATTATGCTTTATACTTTCTAAGGAAGCCTAGGTCAGAACATAACCCAACTCTGAATGTCAGAAATCCCAAATTATTTCATTTTTATTTATAAGAAAATTTAGGAATACTATTTGTGCAAAACAAAACAAATAAAAGCATTCTCATAGTAAAGGCAAGTGTTGATCATTCCTGCCATCCAGGCTGCTTCTGCCTGGTATAACTATTTTTGGACTTCTTAAATAACCTTAGACTAATCTCAACAGACTCAAGGATTGTACATTAATTGCACATTATTGTGAAAGAAAACCTAAAGTCATCCAGTGACTTTAGCTGTGGCTAAGTTGAAATTAAATTCAAGCTTCCCGGTGCAAGTCTAGCATAAACCCCAAATTGTATATTGTAAATTGATTGGTTTGATTTGATCTGAGGCTGTCTCGCTTCCAGAAAAACTCAGTCTCACTTGCAGTAAGTGTACCACATAAGTTATAATGTTAATAGAATAGAACAGAACAGAACAGAACAGAACGCTCCAACACTGGAAATTTTTAAGAAAATGTTGGATAACCATCTGACTGAGATGGTGTAGGGTTTCCTGCCTGGGCAGGGGGTTGGACTAGAAGGCCTCCAAGGTCCCTTCCAACTCTGTTGTTATTTTTATTTATTTTTTATTTATTAAATTTGTATACCGCCCTTCTCCCGTAGGACTCAGGGCGGTTCACAGCCAAGTAAAAAATACACAATAAATACAATTAAAATACAATTTAAAAACCTTATTAAATTGGCCAGAATTAAAATTTAGAACTAAAACCCATAAAAAACCCATAAACTAAAAACTAACCCAGTCCAGCGCAAATGAATAGATGAGTTTTAAGCTCGCGGCGAAAGGTTCGGAGGTCCGGAAGTTGACGGAGTCCTGGGGGGAGTTCGTTCCAGAGGGCGGGAGCCCCACAGAGAAGGCCCTTCCCTGGGTGTCGCCAGGCGACACTGTCGCGCCGACGGCACCCTGAGAGTCCCTCTCTGTGAGAGCGCACGGGTCGGTGAGAGGTATTCGGTAGCAGCAGGCGGTCCCGTAAGTAACCCGGCCCTATGCCATGGGCGCTTTAAAGGCGTTCACCAGCACCTTGAAGCGCACCGGAAGGCCACAGGTAGCCAGTGCAGCCTCGCAGGATAGGTGTCACTCGGGAGCCACGAGGGCTCCCTCAATCACCAGCGCAGCTGCATTCTGGACTAACTGTAGCCTCGGATGCCCCTCAAGGGAGCCCCATGTGAGAGCATTGCAGTAATCCAGGCGAGGCGTCACAAGGGCGTGAGTGACTGTGCACAGGGCATCCCGGTCTAGAAAGGCGCAACTGGCGCACCAGGCGAACCTGGTGAAAAGCTCTCCTGGAGGCGGCCGTCAGGTGGTCTTCAAAGACAGCCGCTCATCCAGGAGAACGCCCAAATTGCGCACCCTCTCCATCGGGGCCAGTGACTCGCTCCCGACAGTCAGTCGCGGACTCAGCTGACTGTGCGGGATGCCGGCATCCACAGCCACTCCGTCTTGGAGGATTGAGCTTGAGCCTGTTTCTCCCCATCCAGACCCGACGGCTTCCAAACACGGGACAGCACTTGATAGCTTCATTGGGGTGGCCGGTGTGGAAAAATACAGCTGGGTGTCATCAGCGTACAGCTGGTACCTCACACGAAGCCACTGATGATCTCACCCAGCGGCTTCATATAGATGTTGAACAGAAGGCGAGAGAATCGGCCCTGCGGTACCCACAAGTGAGGCGCCGGGTCGACCTCTGCCCCCCCGTCAACACCGTCTGCGACCGGTCGGAGAGATAGGAGGAGAACCACCGATAAACGGTGCCTCCCACTCCCAATCCCCCCAGCCGGCGCAGCAGGATACCATGGTCGATGGTATCGAAAGCCGCTGAGAGGTCTAATAGGACCAGGGCAGAAGAACAACCCCTATCCCTGGCCCTCCAGAGATCATCCACCAACGCGACCAAAGCCATGTAGAACAGAACAGAACAGAACAGAATAGAATAGAATTCTTTATTGGCCAAGTGTGATTGGACACATAAGGAATTTGTCTTTGGTGAACACACTCTCTGTGTATATAAAAGAAAATATATGTTCATCAAGAATCATACGGTACAACACTTAATGATAGTCATAGGGTACAAATAAGCAATCAGGAAACAATCAGGAACAGAACAGAACAGAACAGAACAGAATAGAATTTTCTATTTGGCCAAGTGTGATTGGACACACAAGGAATTTGTCTTTGGTGCATATGATCTCAGTGTACATAAAAAGAAAACATACATTTGTCTAGAATCATAAGGTATTTATTTATTTATTATTTAAATTTGTATACCGCCCTTCTCCCGAAGGACTCAGGGCGGTTCACAGCCAAGTAAAAAAATGCACAATACATTATAAATACAATTAAAATACTAGTAAAAAACTTATTCAAATTGGCCACAATTAAAATTTGGAGATAAAAACCCATTAAAAACCCATAACTTAAAAAACTAACCCAGTCCAGCGCAGATAAATAAGTAAGTTTTGAGCTCGCGGCGAAAGGTTCAACACTTAATGATAGTCATAGGGTACAAATAAGCAATCAAATCATACTAGGAAACAATCAATATTGTTTAGGTACAAGCAACAAAGCAACAAAGTTTCAGTCATAGAATATAATATAATTCTTTATTGGCAAAGTATGATTGGACACACAAGGAATTTGTCTTTGATCCATATGCTCTCAGTGTACATAAGGTGAATAAAATAGTCATCAAGAATAAAAAGATATAACACAGCCATACATTTATTGTACATGTGTTGAATTTGATCTTGGCTCCATGCAATGAGTATTGACGGACATTGTGGTTTAAACCTCTTGGGTTATGGTTCAATTGTAAATTGTGTAAATTTATCTAATTCGGAAAAATTTACCTAATTGTGGTACCAGTCAATGCACCATGAGCATTAAACAAATCAAGATTTAATGTGATGGGTGAATACAGTCATTGGTTTGAAACTCTGGCATATGGCTTGGTGAAATGGCTAAATGAAGCCAGTTGCAGCTTTAGAGCAGACATTTTGGTTAAATAATCCATAGCATAGCACAAAAAAATACACCAGGGCAGCATCTGTTAATATTTAAGCTACTATAGAAAAATCCATCTCCCATTGTATTCATCAAAAAATCCTCCCTCCTGGATTTTAAACCAGATATAAATTTCAGTATAACTACAGATATCTCCTAGCTTTGCTAAGAACACAAAACCCATATAGCAATAGCAGTAGCCCTTAGACTTATATACCACTTTACAGTGCTTTATAATCCCCTCTACGCAGTTTACAGAGTCAGCGTATTTCCCCCAACAATCTGGCTCCTCATTTTACTGACCTTGGAAGGATGGTAGACTGAGTTAACCTTGAGAAATTCAGAATTGAACTGCTGGTAGTCAGCAGAATTAGCCTGCAATACTGCAATGTAACCATTGTGCCACTGAGGTCCTTCCTTCCTTCCTTCCTTCCTTCCTTCCTTCCTTCCTTCCTTCCTTCCTTCCTTCCTTCCTTCCTTCCTTCCCACTTAGCAATAGCACTTAGACTTATATACCGCTTTACAGTGCTTTCCAGCCCTCTCTAAGTGGTTTATAGAATCAGCCTTTTGCCCCCAACGATCTGGGTCCTCATTTTACCAACCTTGGAAGGATGGAAGGCTGAGTCAGCCTTGAGCCTGGTGAGATATGAACTGCCAAATTGCAGGCAGGCAGCAGGCGGCAGGCAGCAGAAGTAGCCTGCAGTACCGCACTCTAACCACTGCACCACCTCGGCTCATAGGCAAAAGAAGTCTGGCCATCGATTGATGCAAAGTACAATGCCATAAGTGGACTAATTCAATGACCGCAGCATACTATAAATGTTATTCTTCAAGTGTGCTAGACCCATGTTCAACAGCAATTGATTTTCCAGAAGAGCACTAATCTTGTGCACCAAACTTTAAAAAGCAGTCTGAACAAGAATAGAGAGATGTGAGGACGGATGCACCATGAAGTAAGAGAGAGACCTGTCTCTGATAGTTCATCACATAGCCCCACACCATCACCACTACCATCATTGCCAGGCAGATGAGGACCAGCTAAAAAGTTTCTAAATCACCACCATGTTTAGAGATTTGGTAGATATAGATGTTACAATACATAATGTTACACATATTAATGGCAAGTAGAATCGCTTTAGCACAGAATAGGAAACAGAAAGACCAGGGGTGAAATGCTCCTGGTCCGGACCGGATTGTCTGATCCGGTAGCGATGGCAGTGGGTGGTTCGGAGAACCGGTAGCAAAAATCCCACCACCCCCTGCCCCAGCTGAGCCACGTGATCATCAGAGGTTGTGTGTTTTTTTTTACTTTTAAAAGCATTTTTTCTTCGGCCAAAAAAATGCTTTTAAAAGTAAAAAAAAAAAAGCCTCTGATGATCGCGTGGCTCAGCTGGGATCGTCAGAACCCCTTAAAAGCATTTTTTCTACAACCCTTTTGGCTGAAGAGATTGTAAAAAAAAAGCTTTTAAAAGGCTCCTCTGGCAATCCCAGCTGAGTTACCTGATCACCAGAACCTTTTAAGAAAAAATGCTTTTAAAAGGTTCTGGTGATCAGACAACTCAGCAGGAATCGTCAGAACCCTTTAAAAGGTTTTTTTTTCCCTCTGGCAATCCCAGCTGAGTTGCCTGAACATCACAGGCTTGCAGGAACTGGGTATGAAAAGAAGGACTAGGGGAGACATGATAGCAGTCTTCCAATATCTCAGGGGCTGCCACAAAGAAGAGGGAGTCAAGCTATTCTCCAAAGCACCTGAGGGTAGAACAAGAAGCAATGGGTGGAAACTAATCAAGGAGAGAAGCAACTTAGAACTAAGGAGAAATTTCCTGACAGTTAGAACAATCAATAAGTGGAACAACTTGCCTGCAGAAGTTGTGAATGCTCCAACACTGGAAATTTTTAAGAAAATGTTGAATAGCCATTTGTCTGAAATGGTGTTGGGTTTCCTGCCTAAGCAGAGGGTTGGACTAGAAGACCTCCAAGGTCCCTTCCAACTCTATTATTATGTTATGTTATGAGCAAATCCTGCTACAAGGAAAATAATGAAAGAAATCTCAAGTTTTAGGACTTGCTCTTTGCTTTTTAATTCTTTTTCTGGGCTTTCTCTGAAAGGCCCTGTTTGAAAATAAATAAATAAATAAAACAACAAATGCTGGGATTTGATTTTTAAAAACCTCCCGAGTTCTTTCTTCAGTCAATGTAATGCAACTGAAGATGAAGAAAGAATAATGTTACATCAAATATTCTGGGGGGGAGGGGGACCGAAAAGGGAAAAGATTTTTGAGAACAGAATTTGCTTTTAAAGGGAAAGGCACCTTTTCCAATGCAGATTCTTCCTTGTCTCTCTTGTAGTCTTTTCTATTGTTTATTGTTTCTTCCAAAGGGAATTCTTTTTGTGCGCAATTCTGTTTTTGAATTGGTTGATTGAGAAACTCAACATTCTTACAGTATGAAGCTCTGGTTGTCCTGACTGGCTCAAGGTGGGCTTATCCTTCCAAGATCGATAAAATGAGGATCCAGATTGTTGGGGGGCAAGATGTTGACTCTGTAAACTGCTTAGAGAGGATGGGATGGTCTTAGATGGATAGATGGATGGATGGATGGATGGACGGACGGACGGACAGACAGACAGACAGACAGACAGACAGACAGATTGATAGATAGAAAGAAACTAGATAGATAGATAGACATATAGACAGCTAGATGATAGATAGATATAAAACTAGATAGATAGATAGATAGATAAATAGATAGATAGATGATAGATAGATAGATAGAACTACAGACAGACAGTCAGACAGAGAGAGAGACAGATATAGGCAGGCAGACATACATGACAGATTAGATAGATAAATAGATAGATAGATAGATAGATAGATAGATAGATAGATAGATAGATAGATAGATAGATAGGTATAGAACTAGATAGATCTATTTATTTATTTATTTATTTATTTATTTATTTATTTTATTCAATTTTTATACCGCCCTTCTCCAGAAGGACTCAGGGCGGTGTACAGCCAAGTAAAAAATCACAGTATAAATATTAAAAGAAATTAAAACAAACATATTATAAAGTGGCCGAATTTAAAACATTTAAAATATTAAGATATAAATAACCCCAATAAAATTTTAGGCCAGTCCCGCTTGAATAAATAGGTGCGTTTTCAGCTCACGGCGAAAGGTCTGAAGATCAGGCACTTGACGTAAACCAGGGGGAAGCTCGTTCCAGAGCGTGGGAGCTCCCACAGAGAAAGCCCTACCCCTGGGGGCCGCCAGCCGACATTGTTTGGCGGATGGCACCCTGAGAAGGCCCTCTCTGTGAGAGCGTATGGGTCGGTGGGAGGCGAAAGGTAACAGCAGGCGGTCCCGTAAGTACCCGGGTCCTAAGCCATGGAGCGCTTTAAAGGAGGTAACCTATCAATCTAGATAGATAGATAGATAGATAGATAGATAGATAGATAGATAGATAGATAGATAGATAGATTATAGATGCCAGATACCTGCTGTAAAATACAGTAAATTGGTCAATCAGAAATGAACTATACACAATATCCTCTCAGCCAACGAAAAGACATGTGAAATTCATGCAACTGCAGTCTGGCTCTTCTGCTTCCTCCTTAGGAAAGTGACAGGGTGACACCATCAGCAGAACGCCCCCCCCCCCCGTGAAGCCAGGGAGATTTTGCCCACTCCTGTGAGTCAGTCAGTGCCTTTCTTGGCACTCGCGTTGCTTCACTCTCCTCCAGTGGCTCTATTTATATATTTATTGGTCACTGATCTAAAGTGTTTTTGCTGCAGGTGGTGGCTGGGGGAAGCGACTGGGGGTGGTGGAGAGAGAAAACAACAGTCTTGATCTGCTTCCATAAAATAGTGTTGCCAAACTCTGGGAGAGTAGCTTGTTCAGCTGAAGGAAACCATCTCTTTGATATCAGCTGAGCTTCACTCAACAATTCATCAATCCAAAAGCCGAAAAGAAATTAACCCTCAACTGGCTTTATTCAAACAAAGATCCGGGTGCCTGAAAAAGGAGCAAAAAACGACAAAGCAACATTTTCTTCCTGGACGCGCTTTCTTCTTAAATAGGGTTGTCTCAGTATTTGCTTAGAAAACTAATTGGAGTTTAAAGAGCTGGCTTAAACGCACTTATCAGATCCTTCCCTGGAGGGCATTAATGTTAAGTCTCCAACCTTGCCTGGTCTTTTTAGGGGGGCATCAAAGGTGTTGGTTGTGTCGTGTCCCACTCCTCTGCTGACGACCGGGTGAGGGAAATCCGAATCAGGCGTGCCTCTGCAGCTCTGCCAAAGTCCTAGCAAAGTTCTCAAGGCAGGCAGGAGACCAGAAAGTGACTTCAGCAAGATATGTTAGACTTTGCCTGACTCAGAGAATGCCAGAAAGCAGATCCTTTATATAGGCCATGGGGTGTGGCTCCATGACTCAGCACTTATCCAGGCCTGCCCCTCCTTCCTTCTGTCGCCGCCGCCTATCAATTTTTCTGAAGTGAGGGTCGCCCCAAACTGCAGCTGTTGGTAATTGACCTTCCTCAGGCTCACATGCTGTGGGGGAGGGGGAGGGGTCTAGTTGCTCCGTTTGCCTGGGCATGGAGCCAGAGCTGGGGGCTGGAGGTATTTCTTCCTCTTCAGCCTGTCTGGGCATGGAGCCAGGGCTGGGGCCGGGAGGCATACTAGGACATTCCTCAGCGTTTGGAAGCAGATAAGAAGGCCCCGGCTACGGTGAAAGCGGGCGAGACACAACAGGTTGTTCTCAAAAAAAAAAAAAAGAAAGAAAGAAAAGGTGCAGAGCAAAGATAAATGAGAGGGAAAGAGCAGGTTGGCCTTTCACAAAACTATTTTGGTTGATTTTATTTGTACTCAGCCTTCCATCCTTCCAAGGTCAGTAAAACGAGGAGCCAGATTGTTGGGGGCAATAGGCTGACTCTGTAAACCATTTAGAGGGGGCTGTAAAAGCACTGTGAAGCAGTATATAAGTCTAAGTGCTACTGCTCTTCCTTCCTTCCTTCCTTCCTTCCTTCCTTCCTTCCTTCCTTCCTTCCTTCCTTCCTTCCTTCCATCCATCCATCCATCCATCCATCCATCATGCACAGTGGTTAGAAGGCAGTATTGAAAGCTCACTCTACCCACTGCCAGGAGTTCGATCCCGACTGGGTCAAGGTTGACTCAGCCTTCCATCCTTCCGAGGTGGGTAAAATGAGGACCCAGATTGTTGGGGGCTCTGTAAACTGGTTAAAGAGTGCTGGGAGCGCTGTGAAGTGGCTTATAGGTCTTAGTGCTAGTGCTAGTACTGTGTTAAGCAGCATATCTGATTATATAAAAAGAGGATATGAAGTTTCTGAAGAACTCTAGTGCAAAAGCTGTATTGTCTAATTTGGTTCCCTGTGCTGTATTCAGGGGCATAACGGGTCAGCAGCTAAAGATGCTGAGCTCGTTCAGCTGCAGATCTGACAGCCCGGGTTCGAGACCCAAGCTCTGTGCAACGGGGTGAGCTCCCGTTACTTGCCACCGCTCCTGCCCACTTCGTAGTTCGGAAGCATGCAAATGCAAGTAGATTATTAGGTACCATTTCAGTGGGATGGTAACAGCATTCTCTGTGCCTTGGTATATAGCCAAGTTGACCAAATGACCAGTGACAAAATCTAAATTTCTTTCCTACCGGTTCTGTGGGCGTGGCTTGGTGGGCGTGACTTGGTGGCGAGTCATGTGACTGGGTGGGTGTGGCTGTGTGACTGGGGGATCAAAAGACAGACTCTCACTAACAATGTCCTGCTGGAGCAGGGTTGGACTAGATGAACTCCAGGTCCTTTCCAGCCCTGGATTATCGTCTGAAGCTGCATCTAGTGCCAAGTTTGTAGTTCTTCCTTCCTCTCATTTTCCTCCCTCCCTCTTTCTTTCTTTCTTTCTTTCTTTCTTTCTTTCTTTCTTTCTTTCTTTCTTTCTCTCTCTCTCTCTCTCTCTCTCTCTCTCTCTCTCTCTCAAACAAAAAAACCCAACCCTCCATTTTTTGCCTACACTCCCCATTTTTTTGCCTAGCAGGCTTCAGCTTTTTTACCTTTTAAAAAATGCTTTTAAAAGCAAAAAGAAAAGAGCCTCTGAAGATCAGGCACCTCAGCTGGGATCGTCAGAGCCTTGTTTTAACCTTTTAAAAGCATTTTGTTACAACCTGTTTGGCCAAAGAGGTTGTTTAAAAAATGCTTTTAAAAGTAAAAAAAAAAAAAAGGCTCTGACGATCACGTGGCTCAGCTGGGCATGGAGGTAGGGAGCAGGGATTTTTGCTACCGATTCTCCTAACCACCCGCCGCCATCACTACCGGATTGGCTGATCTGGTCTGAACCGGGAGCATTTCACCCCTGCAAATGACCAAGGATATTGTTTTTGGACAACGCTGACTCCCTCTGCCAACAAACGGAGATGAGCATCCTGCCCTGGAGTCGGACACCACTCACAGGGAAACATTTACTTTTATCTTTTTGCTGTATTGAAAGGGACGCAGTGGCTGAGCGGCTAGGACATCTGAGCTGTAGATCGAAAGGTCGGCAGTTCAGCGGTTTGAATCCCTAGTGCTGCGGTGAGCTCCCGTTACTAGTCCCAGCTTCTGCCAACCTAGCCGTTTCGAAAGCATCTAAAAATGCAAGTAGAAAAAATAGGGACCACCTTTGGTGGGAATGTAACAGCGTTCCATGCGCCTTTGGCATTGAGTCATGCCGGCCACATGACCACAGAGACGTCTTTGGACAGCGCTGGCTCTTCAGCTTTGAAATGGAGATGAGCACCGCCCCCCTAGAATCGGGAACGACTAGCACGTATGTGTGTGGGGAACCTTTACCTTTACCTTTACCTTTTGCTGTATTATCACAGTTCCTGTAGCTGACATCTGAGGCAGTGCCTTCGTTCTAGCAAAAACAGAATCATCTCTTTTTTTAATGTGAAAGGTCACAGTTCATTAGGACAGGGGTCTCCAACCTTGGCAACTTGAAGACTTGTAGACTTCAACTCCCAGAAGTCTGGCTGAGGAATTCTGGGAGTTGAAGTCCACAAGTCTTCAAGTTGCCAAGGTTGGAGACCCCTGCATTAGGACAATATTGTAAAAAAATTGAAACTGGGGAAGTCCCGGAGAGAGCAGACAATTCTGAATTAGACCAGTAGTACTTGCCCAATCGAGTTTTCTAGGCTTAATCAGGCTCAGTATTAAATATAATTAATGTATTTTTGAAGTAATTAAGAAATGTCTTTTCACAAATGATGAGATCTACACCTGCTGCTAAAAAAAAAAACTCCCGCAGAATAATTGGACATTCCTCCCTCTAGAAATAGCAATTCTCCATAAGGAGTTTTTGCCAAATTAATCAATTTATTAATCAATGTTCAGATTACAGCTCAATCATGATTAATTGATCCATATTGCCTTAATCAAACTTCAATTCCTAATTATACACAAAGTATAAGGAGGGCTTGCATTGCATAAAACAGATTGAATACTTTTAAAAGTAGAGGGCTGGGATCTGTGTGTGTGTTTCCTTGTTCCTTTACACATTTGAATAAATTTCATACGGCAGGAGGATAATTTTATTGTACTGTAAATTGTTCATTTTCTGGTGTTGGAAACGGCAAACTATATCACCGCAATAAGTTTAGAAATGTTTATATAAATATTATTTCAAGAGTCATTTTTTTTTAAAATCTTATTAAATAGATTCATGCAGGCACAGGGTAAGCAAAATGTTTTGTGTGTTCACGTGTGAATCAGTGGTGGGTTTCAATTTTTTTTTACTACCGGTTCTGTGGGTGTGGCTTGTGGGCGTGGCATGGCTTGGTGGGTTTGGCAGGGGACGGATACTGTAAAATCTCCATTCTCACGCCACTCCAGGGGAAGGTTACTGCAAAATCCCCATTTCTTCCCGATCAGCTGGGACTTGGGAGGCAGAGACTAGATGGGAGTAGGGCCAGTCAGAAGTTTTATTACCGGTTCTGTGGGTGTGGCTTGTGGGCGTGGCATGGCTTGGTGGGTGTGGCAGGGGAAGGTTACTGCAAAATTCCCATTTCTTCCTGATCAGCTGGGGGACTCTGGAGGCAAAGAATAGATGGGGGCGGGGCCAGACAGAATTTTTTACTACCGGTTCTCCAAACTACTCAAAATTTCCACTACTGGTTCTCCAGAACTAGTCAGAACCTGCTGAAACCCACCTCTGGTGTGAATACCTATTCTAGTGACATAGACTGGGAAACAGGCTGTGGTTTGCCCCTTGCACACTTATTTAATAGAAAAACGCAAGCGCGCTAGATTCTCGGTCTTTTAGCAAGTGACCTGCTCAACTGTAAGAGATGCAGGCTTCAAAACATTCAAGAGAAGAACACTCAAGTCGAAATAGGTCAGTTGAACTGCAACCTGTTTGCTCGGCCCAAAAGTTAAAAATGAGCCAGGACATATCATCAGAAAGCTGGCTTCTTCTGTAACTTCCTGGATAACTCATTGTAATTGGAAGAGCGCCCCAGGTGATTTACAGCTTGAAGCAATCACAAGCCCAAAGGTGTTTTGTCTGTGATACAACTACCTGTACCTAAGTCATAGGCGCTCCTTATTTTTTCTCTCTCTCCTTTCCCTCATCCACAAAGCACATACTTCATCACTTCCTCTGTTGCAACTTATCACAGTAGGCTGTTTCTCCCCTGTGATTGAAAACATGAATTCATAGCATTGACCCAGGTTTTGTAAGCTATCGGTGCCGTTATAACTCTGAACAGTCACTAAATGAACTGTTGCAAGTTGAAGACTACCTGGACTTGACTGTAGAGGAGAAAAGGCCAAGGGCACAGGCTAGGGCCGTGATGGAGAACCTACGGTACGCGTGCCAGAGGTGGCATGCAGACCCCTCTCTGTGAGCATATGCACCATCGCCAGTTTCTTTTCCGGGTTCCGTTGCATGCATGCTCACTAGACAGCTGCTCTCTTCTGGGTTCCAGCGCCAGAACGCAGAAGAGAGCAGCTGGCTAGTGTGTATACATGAGGGACCAGCTGTCCAATGCACATGCGTGTGATAGAACCCAGAAGAGCAGCTGGCCGCCACGCACATGCTCACCGGCCAGCTGCTCTCTTCTGGGTTCTGGCGCTCCAGCGCACATCCGCTCCAGTTTTGGCACTTGGTCCCAAAAACATTATCCATCACTGGGCTAAGGGATCATGGAAAGAAATTTAGTCTAGTGAAGAGAAAGACCAGGGGAGACATGATAGCAGTCTTCCAATATTTGAGGGGCTGTCACAGAGAGGAAGGGGTCAAGCTTTTTTTCTAAGGCACCCGAAGGCCAAACAAAGAATAATGGATGGAAACAGACCAAGGAGAGATTCAATCTGAAAATAAGGAGAAATTTTCTGGCAGTGAGAAAATCAATCCATGGAACAGAAGTTGCCTTCAGAAGTTGTGGGAGTTGCATCACTGGAAGCTTTCAAGAAGAGACTGGACTGCCATTTTTGATGTCAGAAATGGTGTAGGTAGGGTCATCTGCTTGGGCAGGGGGGGTTGGACTAGATGACCTGCAAGATCCCTTCCAACTCTGTTAATCCAATCCAATCCAACCCAATGTGCTGAAATGTTCCAGGCAAATTCCTTATCCCATCCATGCTCCCTAATCTTGTCTTTTTTTCTTCTTTTTGAGCTGCTAATGGCAAACACTCATCGGGAACATGAAACTTTTAGAACAAGTGATGTTGTGCCTCGCTCGCCCCCCTCTCCGCAGCTGGGCCCCTCTCATCTCCTGCTATCTCAGCCAGACACTGATAGTGCAGAAGAATGTCCTGGCATGCCTCCAGCCCCCAGCCCTGGCACTATGCCCGGACAAACCGAGCGAACAAACCTCCCTCCGATAGCATGTGCGCCTGAAGCCAGCCACGAGCTGGAATTGCCGGTAGCTGAGGACAAAACGATGCAGTGGATAGATCCACGCTTCCGGAGAATGGAGAGGCGATGTCAGCAAAAGGAAGGGAGGGGCAGGCCTGGATAAGTGCTGAGTCATTGAGCCACACCCCATGGCCTATATAAAGGATCTGTTTTTTGGCATTCTCTGAGTCAGGCAAAGTCTAATTTGGATTGCTGAAGTCACATCCTGGTCTCCTGCCTGCCCTGAGAATTCTGACAGAACTTTGGCAAAGCTGCAGAGGCTTTGCAGCCACGCTTGATACGGACTTCCCCGACCCGGCCGTCAGAGGAGGAGTGGGACACAACAAGTGACCTTGGGTAAGAGCTGAGTCTCATATTTCAACATTTCTGGGGTTTTAAAAAGATGCTTATGTATGCAAACAATGACAATCCTGGTATGTCAATGATAAGAAGATTTTGGAATTGCGGCACTGAAAGCTGCTTTGAGAATACTCCAAGCAAACCTCTTTCTGGAAAGGAAAAAACAAAATCCTGCCTGGCATTGTTTTTCTTCAAGTTGATCCCACCTAATCGGAGATCGATCGATCGCAGAGGCAGGCTCTGTGTTGGTCTCACGTGTTTGTGCAGATGACTAGCAAGCCCTGTCAGACGGCAGTCAGTCAAGATTTTTTTTTTTTAAAAAAAAATCCAGTGATTAATGGATACTCTGCAATATACAAGGATTTCCTATGTTCTAATCCATTCTTTTTTCATGCTTCTTCTCTGCCTTTCCTCTACTCTACTCTGAATTATGAGATAACTGGAGCTGTTCTGTCTTAAACCATGATGAATAATATAAGAAGTCTTAGGGGGATTTCTAATGTTAATTTGAGGGTGGGTGGGGGGAGACCAAGGGGGAGATCAGCCCCGGATTTCTGTGTCTTTCATCATCTGAACTTTCACTGATGCATAGATGTGCTTTGATGGAACCAGTGCAGGCTTCTTCTCGTAAAGATCCTTTTGCACGGTTCTTTGCTGATGCCCACGGAGTGTGTCACGAGCACTGGTGAAATGCCACACAAAAAGAATCTTGATTACATCCTATATATAATTGCATTGATATAGATTTTTATAGTCCATCTCAGCGAAGACCTCAGCTGGAAAAAACAACACGATCCAGATGGCCAGGAAGACCCAACAAAGACTCTGTTTCCTTAGGGTCTTGCATAAAAACAGGGTGGAACAACAACTGATGACCTCCTTTTATCGGTCTACAATTGAAAGCGTTCTCACTTATTGTATCATGGTATGGCATGCCGGTCTGACAGCCACGGAAAGAAAAACATTACAGAGAGTGGTGAGGACAGCAGAAAACATCGTGGGCTGTCCCCTGATACCACTAGACGAGATCGCTAGGGCTCGCTGCCTTAGAAGAGTGAGGAAAATCCTCAGGGATGACTCACACCCTGGTCAGCACTTCTTTATCCTCCTACCATCAGGAAGGAGATATAGAAGCATAGCCAGCCGCACAAACAGGCTGAAGAACAGTTTTTATCCGTGGGCTGTCAGACTCCTGAATGAATAACATCATAACTACATAGTATGATGGACTTGCAGGGCCAGCGCAACATGTAACATGTTCACACGGGTGCAATAGGACTGGGCGTTTTTGTTAATATGATTTATTGGGTTAGGGATTTTCTGTCTTCACTGTGAGTTGTATTGTGTTGGGGGGGGTGTGCACAGAGGGAGCTCCACCAATCTCATTGTTGTGCACTAACAATAAAGATTTGAATTTGAATTTTGGATAGGAACAGGTGGTTTTTTTCCCCTCCAGTGCAGGTTTTTCTCTTTGTAGAGCAGGGATGTCAAATTTGATCTCATTACGGGCCACATCAGGGTTATGTTTGACCTCATGGTGGGTGTGGCCAGGGGGCATGGCCAGCATGGCATCACTTGTGTTGGGGATGCCTGTAGTGGCCTGAGCACTCTGCCAGCAAAAACAGGCTTCTGAGCTCCGTTTTCGGCTGTGACAGCCTCTTGCAACCTTCTGCCAGCAAAAGCGGAGCTCGGCGCGCATGGCCCTCATGAGTTCCGCTTTCGTTGACAGAGGCATCATGGGCTGGTCCTTGATTGTTTTCAAGGGCCCCCCGCAGGCCAAAACTAAATAACCTGCGGTCCGGATCTTGGCCCCAGGTCTCAAATTTGACACCTCTGTTATAGAGGAAAACAAGAAATTGTCTGCCAAAGAGGGGGGTCAACTTATTCTCCAAAGCACCTGAAGGTGGGTCAAGGGTTTCTGTCTGAGCAGGAGATTGGACTAGAAGACCTCCAAAAGGCCCCTTCCAACTCTGTTATTCTATTATTTAGACTCTTGTAATATATTACGTGCATAAGGGTGGAAGTCATACTATGATATAATATAACATCTGCATCAGTGGTGAAATTCAAATTTTTTAAATACCAGTTCAGTGGGTGTGGCTTGGTGGGCATGGCAGGGGAAGGATAATGCAAAATCTCCATTTCGACCCCACTCCAGGGGAAAGATACGACAAAATCCCCATTCCCTACCCACTCCTGGGGGAAGGATATTGCAAAATGTGCATTCCCATCCCACTCTAGGGGAAGGATATTGCAAAATCTCCATTCCCACCCTACTCTGGGACCAGCCAAAGGTGGTGTTTCTGGTTGTCCAAACTACTCAAAATTTCTGCTACCAGTTCTCCAGAACCTGTCAGAACCTGCTGGATTTCACCCCTGATCTGTATCCATTTGATCTGAGAGCTTACGGTGGACTCATTATACCAATTCAGAGACTTTCTGGATAGCAATTCCTGCTCACTGAATGCTAGGACCTGGAAGTAAATGTCCATGAACTCATTTCCTGGGTTTGAATCCCTTGAAATAACTTCAGGCTACCTGTGTTTGAAGAGTCCCAATAAACTGGGATGAAACTGGTTGCCTAACGCCACCTGGTGATCTATTCTGCATGATAAATCTGACTTTAATCTTTAGGAGGCTTCAGAGCAACTGCTGTAAGAACCTATTCAGATATGTTAATAATAATAATAATATCAGAGTTGGAAGGGACCTTGGAGGTCTTCTAGTCCAACCCCCTGCCCAGGCAGGAAACCCTACACTATTTGTTCTACCCTTTAAGAGTGGCATGCCAACATAAAAGCAGGAAAGGCCACCTTGCATCGTGAGATGAATGGCATATAAATTTGATAAATAAATAGATGCATTAGAGAGGTATCTTATCAACTCTGATGCCTTCTATGGACTGTGGTAGTCTTAGTACCCATGGTGCCATCTTTGGCATTGGGACTCTTATTTAAATGCCTACCAAAACTATCTTCTTAGCTTCTTCCATTTTGGTCACCATGATTTAAAAAAATGTTGAGACTTTAGAAAGAGTGCAGAGAAGAGCAACAAAGATGATTAGGGGACTGGAGGCTAAAACATATGAAGAACGGTTGCATGAACTGGATATGTGTAGTCTTATGAAAAGAAGGACTAGGGGATACATGATAGCAGTGTTCCAATATCTTGGGGTTGCCACAAAGAAGAGGGAATCACGCAGAGGTGGGTTTCAGCAGGTTCTGACCAGTTCTGGAGAACCGGTAGCGGAAATTTTCAGTAGTTCGGAGAACCGGTAGTAAAAATTCTGACTGGCCCCGCCCCCATCTATTCTCTGCCTCCAGAGTCCCAGCTGGTCAGGAGGAAATGGGGATTTTGCAGTATCCTTCCCCTGCCACCCCCACCAAGCCACCCCCACAGAACTGGTAGTAAAAAAAATTGAAACCCACCCCTGGAGTCAAGCTATTCTCCAAAGCATCTAAGGGTAGGACAAGAAGCAATGGGATGGAAACCAATCAAGGAGAGAAGCAACTTAGAATTAAGGAGAAATTTCCTGACAGTTAGAACAATCAATAAGTGGAACGACTTGCCTGCAGAGGTTGTGAATGCTCCAACACTGGAAATTTTTAAGAAAATGTTGGATAACCATCTGACTGAGATGGTGTAGGGTTTCCTGCCTGGGCAGGGGGTTGGACTAGAAGGCCTCCAAGGTCCCTTCCAACTCTGTTATTCTATTCTATTCTATTCTATTCTGTTCTGTTCTGTTCTGTTCTGTTCTGTTCTGTTCTGTTCTGTTCTGTTCTGTTCTGTTCTGTTCTGTTCTGTTCTGTTCTGTTCTGTTCTGTTCTGTTCTGTTCTATTCTATTCTATTGTTGTGTCTCGCCCGCTCTCACTGCAGCTGGGGCCTTCTTATCTGCTTCCGAACGCTGAGGAATGTCCTAGTATGCCTCCCGACTCCAGCCCTGGCTCCATACCCAGACAGGCTGAGGAGGAAGAAGTATCTCCAGCCCCCAGCTCTGGCTCCATGCCCAGGCAAACGGAGCAACTAGACCCCTCCCCCTCCCCCACAGCATGTGAGCCTGAGGAAGGTCAATTGCCAACAGCTGCCGACTGGAGTGACCCTCGCTTCAGAAGAATTGATAGGCGGCGGCGACAGAAGGAAGGGAGGGGCAGGCCTGGATAAGTGCTGAGTCATGGAGCCACACCCCATGGCCTATATAAAGGATCTGCTTTCTGGCATTCTCTGAGTCAGGCAAAGTCTAACATATCTTGCTGAAGTCACTTTCTGGTCTCCTGCCTGCCTTGAGAACTTTGCTAGGACTTTGGCAGAGCTGCAGAGGCACGCCTGATTCGGATTTCCCTGACCCGGCCGTCAGCGGAGGACTGGGACACGACATCTATTCTAATCAGAACAAAGGAAACATCCAAGTGATACCAGAAATGGACACCTCCTTAAATAATCACTGATGGTCTGGAATGTATGCAAATCTCCTTGAGTGTGCCTTCAAGACCAGAGGGACATGGAAGGCAGCCATACGCTGAAATTATAAAGGACTTTTCAGTGAGATATTTTGGAATGAGATTTTTTTTGTTTCAAGGGGGAGGAATCTAGAGATTTGAATTGGCCACTTGGCGCATGCTTTCATGATCACTGATGTAGTTTGTTCTAGCTATGATATGAAAATAAGGATGGGGAATGAACCTTAATCATTCCCAGGTTCCCTAATCAGATTATGTCATCACCGTAATAAAATCTGACAGGCAGAAGGTGGAATATCTACTCGGTTCCATTCAGAAGGACTGACATTGAGGGGACACGGACGTTTTCACTGGCTTACTGCTGTGTGATCAAACCATCCTTTCTGGTCTTCAGGGGGAGGTGAACAGTAATAGGGGAAAAAAAATAGGAACACTTCTTAAAATATCGGTGATTGTATGTTAGTATTAGTAAATATGAAGGCCCCTCATTTGATACTTGAGTTTTGATGAGTTCGTCTTGTTTCCTGGAAAACAATGTGGAAGTAGTTGACTATGGACTTCTTTCTGATTTCTTTTCTTTTTTAAAAAATTCTCAATATAGGTCACTTCCTGCTTAGTTTGTTTTTAGACTAGCCAAGTTCAGCTGGATGTACCATCTGCTGTGCTAATTTTTTTTTCTTCCACTCAATCATGTCCAGTTCTCAGAGACTGCTTGGATAAGTCCCTCTGGTTTATTTAGTAAGGTTTTTCAAAAGTGATTTGCCATTGCCTCCTTCCTATAGCTGAGAGAGAAGGAGTGGTCCCTCCTGCTGGTTTTTGTGTCCCAGCTGCAGCTAAAACTCACAGTTTCCCCAATTGCCAGCCTAGTGCCTTCATCACTACACCAAAATGGCTCTGCATTAATATTAAAGGTAAAGGTTCCCCTCGCACAATACATGCTAGTTGTTCTCGACTCTAGGGGGTGGTGCTCATTTCTGTTTCAAAGCCGAAGAGCCAATGCTGTCCGAAGACGTCTCCATGGTCATGTGGCCGGCATGACTAAAAGCCAAAGACACACGGAACACTGTTCCCTTCCCACCAAAGGTGGTCCTTATTTTACTACTTGCATTTTTTATGTGCTTTCGAACTGCTAAGTTGGCAGAAGCTGGGACAAGTAATGGGAGCTCACCCCGTTACACAGTACTAGGAATTTGAACCTCTGAACTGCCGACCTTTCAATCGACAGTGTTGTGTCTGCGCACCCCGAGCCGGGCCTCCTGCCAGAAAGTGACTTGGAGCCAGGCCTCCTTCCAGAAAGTGACTTGGAGCCGGGCCTCCTGCCAAAAAGTGACTTGGAAAGTGAGGGGGAAGGGTCGTCAGGACTTACCTCTGGAGCACTGGCTTCCCTGGCTCAACTCCAGGAGCCAGAGGCAGGCCAGGTGGAAGAGATAACGAGGCCTCCATCCCCTGACTCTTCCCCCCCAGGTCACGCCTTTAGACCCAGCTGATGGCAATCAGGCTTGGTTGGACCCTAGGTTTTGTAGGCAGGAAAGGAGGGAACAACAGAAGCAGGGGTGGGGCAGGCCTAGGAAGTGCTGAGTCACGGAGCCACACCCCACAGGATATAAAGGCAGCAAGAGCTGCTGTGCCTCTTCGTAGCAGGCAAATCAACTGAGTAACTAAGAGCTGAAGTTTGTTCCTGGGTGACTCATCAGCGTCGAGGGAGATAACAGAGACACTTTGCAGACGCTCGCTATTTTGCTGCCAGAGCTGATAGTGTCAGCTAATTAAGCCATCACTCGGACGGAGGTGAAGGAGGACAGAACATCTTAGCCACTGAGCCACCACATCCCTGCGGCATTAATATTAGAGAGGGACAAATAACCTTTCAAAATTCTCCACCAAATTATTGGGCAAGGCAAATTATTCACAATATGCTTCACCAAAAGACTCTTTGTCATCAGAAATGTAAAAGAAGCATGGGAAGTCAGAGTTAGTGCAGGCTGAGCATTTATACCTGCCTCTTGGACAAGAAGAGAATTTCTCTTACTTTTTTTTTTTTTAACAGTTCTTGTTCAGTTTGGGAAAAGAGAATTTGCTGTCAAAATCTTCTACCAAAGCACAGAGAATATTAGTGAAAAGTTTCTGGGTGAAGATCTTGCATTAATTTGATGGCAAGGTGACCAAAGGTATGAATTTTCCAACTTCCATCACAGAATTTCCAGTGCTCTGATGCTTTGTTGGCTTCCTTCTGCCCCCAAGCAAGACATCAATAGGGCATTTTTCTTTTAGGCTCTATTAATTTGGAAAGTGTTAGCAGCCAGTGTGCCGTTAGAGGGATAAAGAAATACTGTAGGCTAGAAAAATCATCAATAGAATACAGGACGTCGAATAAAAGGATTGGAGTGGTCCTTGGAGATCATCTAGTTCAACCCCCTGCTCAAACAGACCTTATACAACTCCAGGCAAAAGGCTGTCCAGTCCCTTCTAGAAAATCTCCAGTGATGGAGGAGCCACAACTTCAAGAGGCAAGCTGTTCCACTGATTAATTGTTCTCTCGGCCAGGAAATTCCTCCTTAATTCTGGGTTGGATCTCTCTTTGATAAACTTCCATCTGCTTTTTCTTATCCTACCCTCAGGTGTTTTGGAGAATAGATTGATTTCCTCTTTTCTGTGTCAGTCCCGTTTTAGTGTTTAGGTTTTAGTGCAACAAAGAGTTTTTTCGTCCTTATATTATAGCTTCTGAATTCTGGGTTCTAGTTGTTCTGGGTTCTGCTTCTTGTCCTTGTACTTGCTACCACATTGCAAGAACTGCATGTATTGTACACATACATCATGTTTTATATTATTGTATATATAGAATAGAATAGAATAGAATAGAATAGAATAGAATAGAATAGAATAGAATAGAGAATGGAATGGAGTAGAGAATAGATTAGAATAAAGTAGAGTAGAATAAAGTAGAGTAGAGTAGAGTAGAGTAGAGTAAAATAGAATAGAATAGAATAGAATAGAATAGAATAGAATAGAATAGAATAGAATAGAATAGAATAGAATAGAATAGAATAGAATAGAATAGAATAGAATAGAATTCTTTATTGGCTAAGTGTGATCAGAAACACAAGGAATTGGTGCATACATTCTCGGTGTACATAAAATACATTCGTCAAGAATCATAAGGTACAACACTTAATGATAATCATAGGAAAACAGTCAATATAAATCTTAAGGATACCAACAACAAGGCTATAGTCATATAGTCATAAGTGGGAGGAGATGGGTGATAGGAATGATGAGAAGATTAATAGTAGTGCAGACTTAGTAACTAGTTTGACAGTGTTGAGGGAATTATTTGTTTAGCAGAGTGATGGCCTTTGGGAAAAAACTGTTCTTGTGTCTAGTTGTTCTGGTGTGCAGTGCTCTATAGCGTCGTTTTGAGGGTAGGAGTTGAAACAGTTTATGTCCAGGATGCGAGGGGTCTGTAGATATTTTCACAGCCCTCTTTTTGATTCTTGCAGTATACAGGTCCTCAATGGAAGGCGGGTTGGTAGCCATTGTTTTTTCTTCTATAAATTTCTACTAGTTTCTTCCATAAACAAATCCTGCTAAATAATTCACTTGTGTGCTGGTTGGATCACTGCAAACTCCTGCAACAATATTGTATAAACTAACAGCAATAAGAAGGGAATCGTTCAGTGATTTTCTGAGGATACAGTAGAAAAACAGAGCTCTGTTTTATAAGCTCTAATCCAACTGTGATTGGCAAAACAGAGCTGCTTGGCATTTGGTTATCTTCACTTTGGATCAGCTCACCTGAAGAGTGTCACAAAGAGACAATGAACATGGAAACTACCCTGGCTGCTGCAATTTAAGCAATTCCATTTATTCAAACCAGAGAGGTGGCAGAGAACACTGTGCAAGCTTGGGAGCTCATTATGGAAACAAACAAACAAGCAAAAAAGGAAAAAGGAAAAAAAAAAGAAAAAAGGAAAAAGGTAAAGAGCAGATGGAACAATAGTAATCCACAGATGTGGAGATGGAATGAACAGTTGGTACAAAATAGAAATTGCAATGCAAGCTTGACCATGTGAAGGAGGCTAGGAAGAGGGTTGGAAGAGAGGAGGCGGTCAGTGTCTCAGAACTTCCATTTCCTTCTCCTTTGATCATAACAAATAGGCAACAGATTGGAAACATAATGTAGGGGGAAATACAAATGAGGCAAAGCATTTACAAAGAGCTAAAGGAAGGGGGAGTTTTGTTCTCTGTTCTTCTGGAGAATAGGACTAGTATTTATTGGTTGCAAGCATGCTACGCTCTTAACCTAGTTCCTATCTAAACTCACATTCTTGGCTTGCCAAGAATTGTAGGTAAATTAGTTCAGACTTATTTATTTATTTCATTTATTTATTTATTTTGTCACAACAATATATATAAGCATCACATAAAAGATTATATAATACATAAACATATATATGAGGTAATATAAGGAAGTATAAGCATATATATATAAGAAGAATATTATTATATTTATTTTGTATTCATATGTATGTTTTTATTAGGCTGTAAACCGCCCTGAGTCCTTCGGGAGATAGGGCGGTATACAAACGTGATTAAATAAATAAATAAATAAATAAGAAAAAAAAGAAACAAGCAAACAATAGGAGAGGAATGGTAGGCACGTTTGTGCTCTTATGCACGTCCCTTATAGTCCTCTTAGGAATGGAGTGAGGTCAATAGTAGAAAGTAGAAAGTAGAAAGTTTTTGGTTAAAGCTTTTGGGATTATGGGAAGAGACCAGGTAATGTGTTCCAAGCACTAATGATTCTCTTACAGAAGTCATATTTTCTGCAATCTAGATTAAAGCGGTTAACATTAAGTTTGAATCTATTGGTTGCTCTTGTATTATTGCAATTGAAGCTGAAGTAGTTTTAACAGGAAGGACATTACAATAGATGAGAGGAAAGACTTTAACAGGAAGGACATTGCTTAGATAAGAGAGAAAGGAAGACAACAGTAAGATGTATCTATGGTAAAAGATATTGTCTGTGGAAGAGAGAGTTTTATTTTTTATAGGAAGCCTTTCTTCAGAAGTGTTTCGATATCGGTTGATCAGAGTTTTGGTCTAAATCAGAGGTGGTCTTCAGCCGGTTTGTATCGGTTTGGGCAAACTGGTAGCAGACCTGCACACCCGCCCCTCCTCTATGCCAGGGGTCTCCAACCTTGGCAATTTTAAGCCTGGAGCTGAAGTCTGAAGTCCTCCAGGCTTAAAGTTGCCGAGGTTGGAAACCTCTGCTCTATACCATTCTATTTAGACATCCAAGAAGCTTCTTCAGCTCTGATTTTTCTTTGACGATGTTTTGCTTTTCATCTAAGAAGCTTCTTCAGCTCTGATTTTTCTTTGATGACATTTCATTTCTCATCCAGGAAGCTTCTTCAGCTCTGATTTTTCTTTGACGATGTTTCGTTTCTCATCCAGGAAGCTTCTTCAGCTCTGATTTTTCTTTGATGATGTTTCGCTTCTCATCCAAGAAGCTTCTTCAGCTATGAAGAAGTTTCTTCGATGAGAAGCGAGACATCTTCAAAGAAAAAGAAAGCCCAGTTGCCTCTTGAAAAAAAAGTACTGGTACCTTTGGGACAACCATGATCTGGATGACTGAGAATCTCCATAGTCATAGTCACTTTTTAAAGTGCCGTTATAACTTCAAACAATCACTAAACAAATGGTTGTTAGATGAGGACTATCTGTATCTCTCTCTTTTTAAACATTTTATAACATTTTATTTACTGATTTATTTTATTTTATTTATTGATTTATTTTGTCAATCATATATAAGATAAAAGGTAAAAGTATAAACATAATTTGGATATATGAAAAGAGTAAGTAAAAAGGAATATTAGGATATACTTATAAACACTTCTGAAGAAAGGCTTCCTATAAAAAATAAAATAAGATACAAAATACAAAAGTAAATAGGAAGACAGCGAGGAGAAAGAGGAGAGAGGAGGAATTGGGAAAAAGAAAAAAAAGCATTGACTTCCGACTCCCTCTGTTGCAGTAAAATAAAGTATTAACACCAAACCACAACTTTTTGCTTTTCCATAGTAATATAAACCAACCCATTTCTATAAACACCTATCAATCTAATCGGTAAACCCCACAATCAAAGTTTCATCTTTTGCCACCTCAAGCACAAAGTTCAGAAGCGGTCCCCATGTGGCAACAAAAGTACTTATATTCTTTTCTTTAATGCAAACGGTCAATTTAGCCATTTCTGCCAACTCCATCAGCTTCTGCAACCATTCGTCCATGGTGGGAATCAAACTGTCTTTCCATTTTTGTGTCAGTACAGTAATCTTGCTGCTGTCATACCTGTATCTCTCTTTTAATCCCTTTATTTCCTTCACTGATTTATTTTACCTCCTCACGGAGGAATATAGCTGGTGAGCACTATTAACAGGGGTGGGCTTCAAAAATTTTAGCAAGGGGTTCTCTGCCCGGTTGCTGGGAGGCGTGGCCATGGTGGGCATGGCCTAGTTGGCCTCCTGCACCATGCCAGGAAGGGGGTGGGGGTATTTTTGCCTTCCCCAGGCTCTGGAGGCTTTCCTCGAGCCTCCAGGAGGGCAAAAAGGGCCTCCCCAGGCTCCGGAGGCCCTCTGGAGGTCGGAAACAGGCTCATTTCTGGCCTTCCCAAACTTCTGGTAGGCCCATTTTTCGCCCTTCCCGAGCCTCCGCGCACACCCTGCACTTACCTATATCCAAAATGGGCTGCGTGGCGACTCCTGGGAAGGGTGAGATAGGTGGGGCCAGCCGGGAGTGGGATTTGGGGGTTTTCCAAAGTGCACAGAATCTTAGCTAGAGGTTCTCCCGAACCCCTGCGAACCCCCAGCAGTCCACCCCTCAGGAAAGCCTTTGTGATAGGATTAGATGTACAGCAAATACTGAGGTTCTTTTATTTTTACTGGGTGTTTTCCCCGTGCACAGTAGCACATGGTCTTTATTAATGTGGCAATGCATTGAAAAAGAAGGGAACAAATTAAGGCAATCATACATACAATCTATTTGAGATTGCTGGGGGAAGGGAATCTTTTATTAATACATGCATAGCAGATTTTCAATCATGCTGAAATATAATGATAGGGTGATAAAATTTATATCTGAATCAAGCATATGGTCTCCAAAGGTTTCTGTGTTTCAGGCCAGAATATATAGGCTCTAGTGATGCTGCTAATCTTTTTCTTAAATTTGAATTGTGAAATTGGAAAAAAACGACAACAACTATATTGTCCCAATTGCTTGTTTATGCTCCAGTAACTTTCTTCATTGTGAAGACGGAACCCAATTATTCTTTGTGCTTATATTACTCAGTAAACCAATGTGGATGGAGATAGCACTATATAAACAAATAAATAACAATGCCAATTTAATAACAACTTCCAAATTCATGATTCAGACCTTTCTGTATTGGTCTGCTTTGCAATTTAAAATCTTGATCAAATTCCTAATGTTAAATGAGCTTGTGCCTTGGTTTAATGATACCCTTAATGGCACATTTGATTTATGATACATAGCAGCATGCTGTGAAAATAAGTAAATGAAACATCGCTCATTTTTCTTTTTCTTTTTTTTTTAAAAAGAGTCCTCTGACTATCATGAGAATGTTCAAAAAAAAAAATCCACAGTATGATGTCTCCAAAATTTTTTATTGGCTTGCAGAAACATATGTTTGAATATGTATTAGAACATGTTTACCTTTGGGTTGGATGCCCAGTGTTTGCCTCTTAATCAACTTCTGAGAAGTTCCTCTGCTTGTCTGAAATGATTCTTCTTTTGGGTTGAAGACAATTCATTACCATCTTGTTTTGCTTTGCTCTAGTTCAGGGGTCTCCAACCTTGGTCCCTTTTAAGACTTGTGGACTTCAACTCCCAGAGTCCCTGGGAGTCCCTGGCAAAGCTGGCTGAGGAACTCTGGGAGTTGAAATCCACAAGTCTTAAAGGGACCAAGGTTGGAGACCCCTGAACTAGTTAACTGATTTCTTTGCCTCCTGAATTGGGATCCCCTAACTCTTCAGTAATTTTTACAAATGTATGAGCCTCCATTTCCTAAATGGCTTTGCATAGGTAGCTAGCTAGATAGTTAGCTAGATAGGCAGACAGGCAGACACACATTATATGTATGGCTCTGTAGATAGTGATTCCTTGGAAGGAAAGCTATGACAACTCTAGACAGCATATTAAAAGCAGAGACATCATCTTGCCAACAAAGGTCCATATAATCAAAGCTATGATTTTCTCAGTAGTAATGTCTGGCTGTGAGACTTGGACCATAAGAAAGGCTGAGGACCAAAGAATTAATGCTTTTGAACTGTGGGGTTGGAGAAGACTCTTGATAGTCTTTTGGACTGCAAGGAGATCAAATCAGTCAATCTAAAGGAAACCAACCCTGACAGGATTAGAAGCAGGGGTGGGATTCAGTTGGTTCGAGCAAACCGGATGCTAATTTTACATCTAGTTTGCCAAACCAGTAGTTGCAAGGACTGGTTGCCCCCCGCCCACCCCACTCCTCCCAGAAGTCTCCAATGGCCCGTTTTAGATGCCAGGTAAGTGCAGCACCTCTGTGGAGGCCCTGGGAGGGTGAAAAACGGACTTTCCAGAAGTTCTAGAATGTCTCGAAGCAGGCTCATATCCGGCCTCCAGAAGGCCTCCGGAGCCCAGGGGAGGCTGTTTTCACTCTACCAGAGGCTTGAAGAAAGCCTCTGGAGCCTGGGGAGGGTGAAAACACCCCTACCTGCATCCCCCACCATGGTGCAGGAGGCTGAGTAGGCCACGCCCACCATTGAGTAGGCCACGCCCACCACACCTACCACTGAGTAGGCCATGCCCACCGAGTAGGCCATGCCCACCCAGCAACTGGGCAGAGAACCAGTTGCTAACATTTTTGAATCCCACCCCCAGTTGGAAGGATAAATACTGAAGCTGAAGCTCAAATATTTTGGCCACCCGATGAGAAGGGAGGACTCCTTGGAAAAGACCCTGATGTTGGGAAAGATGGAGGGCAAAAGGAGAAGGGAGTGGCAGAGGAGGAGATGGTTAGATAGTGTAAATGATACAATCAGCATGAATTTGGGCAAACTGAGAGACAGTGGAGGACACGGGATCCTGATGTACTATGGTCCATGGGATTGTGAACAAGCAACAAGTGATACAAGCAACCTTCTAACATGAAGTACCGTATTTTTCAGAGTATAAGACTTACCGGAGTATAAGACACACCTTAGTTTTTGGGGAGGAAAATAAGAAAAAAGCTGATTGGCAGGTGGATTGGCCTCCTGAAATACTCCCAATCAGCTGTTCCCAGAGGTGAATTTTAGCAACAGGTTCCTTGGTTGTGAGCTCTGTGCCTTGCTTTTTTTTTTTTTTTTTTTGCTTTTTTTTCTGCCTCTGAAAGCCTCCGAAACAGCTTCAGGAAAAAAGCCTCTGAAGTTCCATTTGGGAGCTTCTTTTCTGAAGTTCCATTTGGGGCTTTTTTTCTAAGCTCCGCTTGGGGCTTTTTTTCTGCAGCTCCATTCAGAGTATGAGACACACCCAGATTTTCACCCTCTTTTTGGGGGGGAAAGGTGTGTCTTATACTCCGAAAAATACAGTATATCTTTCATTGTACCCAGGTTTTTGTTATCTGCCTCTTTCCCTTTCAGGGTCCCCAGATAGCTTCAGTGTGCCCCCGGTATCTGCTTTGTGATTGAGTCTCATGCACGTAAGGGAAACATTATTTGTGTCCCACAATACAGCCCAACGGCTGTTTTCAATCAACAAGGTTGTCGCTATTCATCTAAACTAGAACTGAACGTTTTCTTTTCTTTTCATACTATCTGCCCAAATTGGCTGTTTGCAGCTCATGAGATGTTTTTTAAGAGAATGATAACAAAGGAAATGCAAAGCATCATTTCCAATTTCTGTTGCTTAAAATCCTGCAAGAGTCTAAAATGGAAACAAATGTAAATGAAAACACAAATGGGCAGCCAAACAGGTGGGGAGATCAAAGCAAATACTTCAAAGGGTCCTTTTGATTCTTTAGGTCCAGCAAATATTTGGAAACCAATTCTGAAGATGGATGCTAAAGTTAAATGTAGTTAGCAGCAAGGATTGTAACTTCGTAACAGTACAACTTGTTCGGTGTGATGGCCGACGTGTACATTTTCCCCGGTGTATTAATCCTTTTGTTGTTATTCTTCAAAGCTGGTTTGTTTCATCATTTTTTTCCCCCTGTAAGAACAAAGTTCATTTTGATGGAAAATTCATCTACTCTTCTGTTGTTTTAAGCTTCACTATCTGCTAAACCAATCTGATATTTTTGGGGCATTTCTTACTCATCTGAGCCATTTAGAACTGCTAAAAGTCAGAGAAGAATGGAGGGGAGGGGAAGGTTCCCTATACGATAGGCAATTACATAGCCCAAGAAAAATGTGTAGATGTTAGCTTCAGTGGTGGGTTTCAAAAAAATTTACTACTGGTAAAAATTGGATGTGGGTGTGGCTTGGGCGTGGCATGGCTTGGTGGGCATGGCTTGGTGGGTGTGGCAGGGGAAGGATACTGCAACATCCCCATTTTTTCCCCACTCCTGGGGGAAAGATACTGCAAAATCTCCATTCCTACACCACTCTAGGGCCAGCCAGAGGTGGTATTTGCCAGTTCTCCGAACGACTCAAAATCTCCGCTACCGGTTCTCCAGAACCTGTCAGAACCTGCTAGATTTCACCCCTGCAGTAGAGTCAACGGTGTAGAATACCAAAAGTAGTGTTGCATTTCAGCAGGTCACAATGACTGTGTTCTGTCCCCACTTCGCCTCCGTCCGAGTGATGGCTTAATCAGCCGGCACTATCAGCTCTGGCAGCAGAATAGCGAGCGTCTGCCAAGTGTCTCTGTTATCTCCCTCGATGCTGATGAGTCACTCAGGAACAAACTTCAGCTCTTAGTTAATCAGTTGATTTGCCTGCTATGAAGAGACGCAGCAGCTCTGGCTGCCTTTATATCCTGTGGGGTGTGGCTCCATGACTCAGCATTTCCTAGGCCTGCCCCACCCCTGCTTCTGTTGTTCCCTCCTCTCCTGCCTACGAAACCTAGGGTCCAACCAAGCCTGATTGCCATCAGCTGGGTCTGAAGGTGTGGCCTGGGGGCGGAAGAGTCAGGGGACGGAGGCCTCGTTATCTCTTCTACCTGGCTTGCCTCTGGCTCCTGGAGCTGAGCCAGGGAAGCAGGTGCTCCTGAGGTAAGTCCTGACGGCCCTTCCCCCTCACTTTCCAAGTCACTTTCTGGCAGGAGGCCCGGCTTGGGGGGCGCAGACACAACAGACTGTTAGCTTATTCTGAGTTTGAAACAGAGGTGCTATTCAGCAAGTTCTGACCGTTTCTGAAGAACCGGTAGCAGAAATTTTGAGTAGTTTGTAGAACCGGCAAATACCACCTCTGGCTGGCCCCAGAGTGGGGTGGGAGTGGAGATTTTACAATATCCTTCCCCTGCCACATCCACCAAGCTGAACTACAGAACTGGTAGTAAAAAAATTTGAATTCCACCACTGGTTTGAAAGCTAAGCAGTTGGATAGGTGACACAGTTCTAGGCTAGGCAGCCTTTCACTGATGGCGTTATCTAGTTTGGTAATGAAATATCTGCAAGAAAACCACTGAGCTTAGAGAGCACCAAGGACTACACAGTTCAACTCTGGGCTACACATACTCTCGTTTGGTGCAAGTTGCAGGTGCCTACTTATGGTGACTTCAAGATACTCTTCACAGAGCATACAGACTTCCTTTCAACCCAAAAGGATTTTCAGCATCCTTCTGTTTGATTAGCCCCTTCATCTCTTCATTTCCTTGCCTATTCTGCTCTTGCCAGCTGCTCTTCCCCAATTGATTATGTGCCATCAAGTCTTCTTTCATTTTCAATTCCCATTCCTAACCTATTCTTTCATATCTTCTGTTAAGGGTAATCTGGGTTCACAACCAAGGTTGTGGACTGTTGAGCAGAGCACCCTACGCATGAAAACGACTGAGACTGGTTGTATACAACAGTCACCTGCAGACAAACTGGGGTTTGATATTCCTTTACTTTTAGGGAAAAGGCAAAGACATAGTCCAAAAACAATTCCAGGTCATACACATATAAAGCCAGTCAGGGATGTTACAAAGTCTTCTTACCAACGTAGACTTGCACAGCAAACAAAGGTCTTCTTTCAGTTCGGCAAAACACAGTTCAATTCACAACATTCAGTATCTTGAGGAATCAGTAACTAGCCATGATCAAGCAACAATCATAAAGCTCACATATACAGTTGCAGCATGTCATCAGGTTACAATGCTGTAGCGTCCCTGTAGATTCCCCACAAGCCATAATTTAGTAGTCCTGTTATACATTGGCTACAAAGCTCAACCAGTCAGGATGCTTGCATGATGCAGCACAGCCTTAAAGCAATATCATGCCTTCCTTACTGCAAACATACATAGTTAGTTTTTATATTGCCTGGCCAACTAGTTAGGCAAATAATAATTTCCTGACATCTTCCAATGTCCCAAAGGTGCTTTTTTTTTTTTTTTAGAAAGTCAACTGGACTTTCTTGATTTTTTCCTTTGAAAACATTTCGCTGCTTGGATGAGAAGTGAAATGTTTTCAAAGGGTGGGGGGAAACATAACCCTCAAAGTAAAAACTCCAAAGCAAGCATCTTTCAAAGTTCTATTTACTAGGATAAGTAAACTGGTACATCTGGGAAAACCTGAATCTGAGAGGTCTGGGTTTTCCCTCAGTAAACCAAAACCCCCAAGACCATCCCCTGACTCTGCAGTCAATCACATGCTCCAATTGCCAACTGTCTCATCTTGAGACAGCACTCCGACCACTCCTTCTCCAGATGCAGGATCGGCCTGACCTTGACCGACACTTGCTTTTTGGAAAAGCACCTTTGGGACAACCATGGCCTGCATGATTGAGAATCTCAAGGTGCACTGATTGCCTCTGTAACCACATTTTCTCCCTCTAGCTGCTGGTCATCCTCTTCTTCTCCTCCTTTCTGCTTTCTCCCAGCATTAGAAACTTTTCCAGAGAGTTGAGTCTTTACATAATGTATCTGAAATAGAATAATTTGAGCCTGGTCATTTGTGCCTCAAGTAATAACTCTGAGTTGAACTGTTCAATAATTTATTATTTTGTTTTCTTGGTTGTTCCGCAATATTCTCAGGAGTCTTCTCCAACACCAAAGTTCAAAAGCATCAATATTCTTTCTATCCTGCTTCTTTAAAGTCCAAATTTTATCACAGGGAATACCTTGTTCTCAGAGGTGGTGTTCAGCCAGTTAGGAATGGTTCACCCGAACCGGTGGAGTAAATTGTGGGTGGGGCCTGGCTCTACGCTATCCTATTTAGGCACATTTTTGAGGCCGGGCGCATACGCGGAAGTTCACGCATGAGCGAAGTGCATGTGCGGAAGGATGGGCACATGCACAGAAGGCAGGCATGCATGTGAACCAAGTGCATGCGTGCACAAAGAAAGCATGTGTGTACGCGGCGAACCGGTAATAACACACTGTGAAACCCACCACTGCTTGCTCTTCATAATTCTGATCTTAGAGACTATAGAAATGTCACAATCTTTGAATATCCTTCTCAGAGCCTTCGTGGCTGCTCTGCCGAGTGGCAGTTGGCAGTGCATTACCTGACTACTTGTTCCTTTATTGTTGATGGTTGATCCTAAAAGGCAGACGCTACATACCACTGTGCTATCTGTCTTGTCAATTCTAAGGCTGCTTGTTCTATATATTATCATTAATTAGAAGATCAGTGATAAAAGGAAATAAAGCAGCCCCCCTACCCAAAAAAACCCCAACGATGATAGCTAGACACCATCAAAGCTGACACCAGCCGGAGCATAAAACAAGTGAAAGAATTCATAGTAGATCAGAAAATGGGGAAAGAGCCGGTCCAAAAAACTACTGAGAATTAGACACGTTTGAATGGCTAGCATCATATTTAATTTTGGTCACCATTTTTTTTCATCGTGGTCTTAGCAGATCTTTTGCATTTTTTACTATCTGGATGGTGTCAACACCATCGTGCAAGTGATTGATATTTTTCCTCCAATTTTAAAACCATGATTTTTATCATCTTCCAATCCCATTTTCCTGAATAAAGATTGAATAAATAAGGGGAGAATATACTTATCTCACTCCTTTGGCAACCTTGGACCAGCCTTTTCACCCTGACTCTGGCTTCCAGACATATTGTCAAGGTTCCGATGGCTGCCCGAATTAAATCATGAGTCTCAAGCCAAGCTTCAAAAGAAATCCAATTATTTATTAGAAGCTTCATGTCGGCATGTGCCCAGGTGAAGCCAGCTCTGACCCTACGTAATTTACACTCCAATTATGACCCTGTTTCCTCCCTCCCCCAGGCTGTGTCATCAATCACATTTGCCAACAAAGCAATTTCACGGGTTATAGAGGTCACTCCCCTTGGTTGCTGTAGGTAACCCTGGGATACAGCCTTGAGAGAGATAAGCATGGCATGTGCCTCTGTCTTTGGCTGCTGTGCCATTTCTCTGGCTTCCCATCCTCCTGGCCTAGGGCAACTCGAAAGCAGGCCAGGGATATTTTGCGAGTTGACACACAAACAGTATATAAGTTTCTCATGAAGATAATGAGATGTTGTGGGAGTCCCATTTTTCTGAGCACATTCCACAGCTTGACATGATCACCAAAATCAAGGGCTTTTCTTTAATCGATGACGCTCACATCAGTAGCTCAATAGATTAGTATATGCGGTGAGATATGGTTTTTTCCCCCCAGAAACTCATCTATTTAGGCAGCTTTAATTGTCAATGAATGGGCTGAGACCATTCTCTCTTGCTTGCTTTGATTTTTCCATGTTTGTTGGCATAATCTCCTGCTGAGTCCCTCAACTCAGTGTTTTATTTTAAAACTCCAATAAGCTGCTAGGGACACACTGAACTATTAATTAATCCTATTTATAAAAGAGGCAACCACAGAGATATCCTCTTCTTTTCCTCCTCCTATGAATAGAAAACGTACACCGCATCTTTAACGAAAGAGCAAGTCAGACCTCTTTGCTTTCAAAACATATGCTGAGTCTCTGAAACAAACCTTGTTACCCGTGCTTGGTTCCTGGGAAGGGCAGGAATTAGAAATTATAAGCAATAAAGTACTTTTTCTGCTGCATCAAGGAAACAGACAGTCTGTTATTAACACAGCTGCCTGCAATTACTGCAGGTTCTAGTCCCACCAGGCCCAAGGTTGACTCAGCCTTCCATCCTTTATAAGGTAGGTAAAATGAGGACCCAGATTGTTGGGGGCAATAAGTTGACTTTGTATATAAATATACAAATAGGATGAAGACTATTGCTAACATAGTGTAAGCTGCCCTGAGTCTTCGGAGAAGGGCGGGATATAAATGCAAATAAAAATAAAATAATAATAATAAAAAACAACTGGACTAGTTTTGTTGTTGAGGATGATCCTTGAACAGAGACATAGGAAGACCTAACAAACGATCTTTGAAGCTGAAATTCAGGCTGGTACTTGCTCCAATTGTCTGGGTTGGGAGCAACCAAAGAAGTGGTTGTATTATTTATTATTTATTTTGTCACACAGTATATATAAGCATAAGTATGAAATTACTATACAATATACAAGCATATACATAAGCATAAGTACGTAATAATTATATTAATTGGATATAATGAAAGGAAACAATAGGACAGGAACGGTAGGCACGCTGGTGCTCTTATGCACGCCCCTTAATCCTCTTAGAAATGGGGTGAGGTCATTAGTAGACAGTTTTTGGTTGAAGCTTTGGGGATTTTGGGAAGAGACCACAGAGTCAGGTAGTTTATTCCAAGCATTAACAACTCTGTTACTGAAGTCATATTTTCTGCAATCAAGATTGGAGCAGTTAACATTAACAACATTAACATTAACATTAACAAGAAAATTAATTATTTTCTTGCACCACTTTCGCATTTAACCAGAAATATTAGAAAGTTCATCAGTCACATGGCCCAATCAAGTCAGTGTCAGCTGGTCAGGTGGAGTTTTGCTTGCAATGGATCTATTACTTGGAACCCTGACATCATCCTCTTTTAATGACCCCATAATCCCTTGCAGGATAGAGTCTGGTCAACTGAATGGAGCTGTGTGTTTACTGGCCAGATGCCCTTCCTGTCGCCAAAGCAGAGGGTTTTTTTTTCAGCAGATATATTCTCATTCTCCTCAGAGAGAGAAATATCTGCTTCTACCTAGGTTCAAACTCACATCCTCCTGATTTTGAGGTGAGAGCTCCACCAGGTTGAATATTCTAAATACTTAGAAGGTGGGAGGTTCTCTTCCAGTCTGATAAAAGCTACTGTAATGGAAATAAAGAGAGATCCAGCCTAGAAATAAGGAGAAATTTCCTGACAGCGAGAAAAATTAACCAGTGGAACGGCTTGTCTCCAAAAGTAGTGGATGCTCCATCACTGGAGGTTTTGGAAAATAGACTGGACAACCATTGACCAGGATAGTATACAGTCTCCTGCGTAGGGTTAGGGTTAGGGTTAGATCGCAATGAATTCAGAGAGCAAAATGGATATCACCAATGAGTTCTCAGTGCATCAGTATATTTAGAAGGGCGCTGTGTGTTTCAGTCATGCGTTTCTACCTTTCCAGGTAAAATACAGGGAAAAATGCCCCCTTAGGGTTAGGGTTAGGCCCCCATGAAATTGTAGAGCAAAATGGATGCTGCCAATGAATTTGTAGCGCAACAATATGCTTAGAAGGGTACAGACTTTTTCAGACGGGCTTTTCTACCTTCCCAGGTAAAATACATGGAAAAACCCCATTGGATGGTAAACCTACTTATGGTTAGGGTGAGGGTGAGGGTGAGGGTTAGATCCACATGAATTTGTAGAGCAAAATGGATGTTGCCAATGAATTTGCAGCGCATCTCTATGCTTAGAAAAACGCTGACTTTTTCAGTTATCCTTTTCTTCCTTTCCAGGTAAAACACATGGTAAAATCCCATTGGAGGGTACACCCACTTAGGGCTAGTGTTAGGTCCCCATGAGGTCATAGAGCAAAGTGGATGCTTCCAATGAATTCGTAGTGCAAGAATATGCTTAGAAGGGTGCAAACTTTTTCAGAAGGGCTTTTCTACATCCCCATGTAAAATAAATGGGAAAATCCTATTGGATGGTAAAATTACTTAAGGTTAGGGTTAGAGTTATTTTAGGGCTAGGGCTAGGGCTAGGGCTAGGGCTAGGGCTAGGGCTAGGGCTAGGGCTAGGGCTAGGGCTAACCCTAACCCTAACCCTAACCCTAACCCTAACCCTAACCCTAACCCTAACCCTAACCCTAACCCTAACCCTAACCCTAACCCTACTTATGGTTAGTGTGAAGGTGAGGGTTAGTTCCACATGAATTTGTAGAGCAAAATGGATGTTGCCAATGAATTCGCAGTGCATCCGTGTGCTTAGAAGGGCACTTAGATTTTCACTCATGCTTTTCTACCTTTCCTGGTAAAATACATGGAAAAATCCCATCGGAGGGTAAACCTACTTAGTAACGAATTGGGTGAGAAAGACTTCCGAGGTCCCTTCCAGCTCTATTATTTTATGTTCTCAAAAAGATTTGAGGATTTCCCTTTCAATTTCTTGTCAGGGTGTTTCTGAATAACATTTCTTGTTATTCTCAGATGAACAGAAGTTGATTTCCTCTATTGTTTTCCATCATGGCTATTAAAACTGTACCTGTTTGTAGAAAACAGAAGGGAACAATAGAGAAACACTGGTCTTGGGATAGCATTTCTGGTGGACCAGATTTAGGTTTTGTTTTTGTTTTTTTTAAAAAAGGAAAATATTGTGGAGGGAAACTTGAGTTTGACCTGAGATGGGAAAATTCTATTTTCCCTAAGACCAGTTTTTTCTTGGGCAAGAATCAATAAAAACAAAACCCAACACCACGCAGATTCCATTGTGATCACAGCGAATTTCTCAGCAAATTTTCTTTTTAAAAATGCTATCTGTACTTACAATTGCTAGTCTGTAGTTTGGGTCCCTTTTCCTTAAAATATATACATTTTCCAGGGCAATGAACCAGACTACCCAATACAAGTTTTGTTTTGCAGTACTTTTTCTAATCAGTATTTTATTTTAAATCGAACTTTTAAAAATCTAAGTATTCCTCATGGTTTCCATGTGCTCTTTCTGAATGTATGCTAAGAGTTTGCTTCTGTAGGAGACATTCTTGTATTGTGGAAAAAGGCAAGAGTCTTGATCTGTGATAGCGAACCTCTTTGTGGGCACACGCACCATCGCCAGCTGCTCCCCTGGTTTCCGGCATGCATATGTGCCGGCCATCTGGTCTTCGCAAACAGCCCCAAAAATGCCCAAAAAACAGGCCATTTTCAGGCCATTTCCGGGCCATTTTCTGGGCCATTTTTCAGGCTCAGGCCACTTTTCATTTTTTTGACCCCAAAATGGCCTGTAAATGGCCCAGAAAACAGCCTGGAAAATGGCCTGAAAACAGCCAAAAAAACAGGCCGTTTTCTGGGCCATTTTCTGGCTGTTTTCTAGGCCATTTTCCAGGACATTATCAGGCTGTTTTTCAGGTTCAGGCTGTTTTTCGTTTTTTGACCCAAAGACGGCCTGGAAAACAGCCTGAAAATGGCCCAAAAACCAGCCTGAAAACAACCAGAAAACTGACCAAAAAAACAGGTCATTCTTTGGGCGGTTTTCAGGGTGGTTTTCGGCTGTTTTAGGGGCAAAATTGGCCTGAAAACGGACTGAAAAATGCCCCAAAACAGCCAAAAAACAGGAATGCACATGCCGGCCAGCTGGTCTTTGGGTTTCTGGTGCTTTGGCATGTGCACATGCATATACATGTACACGTGTTCCAGTTTGGGCACTCAGCGCCGAAAAGGGTCACCATCACTGGTCTAGATCCTATTGTATGTTTTCAAAAGGGAAATGGACACAACACGCTTGAACTGGATTTCTATCTATTGTTCATCCTGCCATGGATTTGATGGCATCATAGAAAAAAGCATTATATCACTGAGACTCTTAAAACGAATGAGAGGGATCTTCTCAGAACAGCAAGTTCACAGGAATTAATCTCTGTATTATGATGCTCAGTCTAGCAAAGGTACCTATTGGCTCTCTGAAGGCTCTAGAGGTATGACGACAGTTTTCTCACCAGCTTTGAAAAGACTTTCCCTCCTGGAGATAGAAGGAGCACGTGTTGTGACCGTGGCCCAAGTAGTGATTACTAAACAGAATTCAGTCCTCAACAAGCCTATTTTATTAAAACAGCTGAGAATTAATTCATTCTCAGCTTTGTCCAAAACAAAATTCTTAATAACCAGTCCCTCGGTCTTATCACCAATCTTTGATGTCTTTGACAACCTGCCAAAGGCTTTTCTTGGCAAAAACCCCACAAAGTTCAAGAGACGCTGACAAGAAGCAATGGAATCAGAGTTGCTTTTTCACAAAGAACCCAATTGCTGATCTTTTAAGCCTTATGGGAGTGGCCAAGCATCTTCTGGCTTTACTCCCGAGTCATCCTTTTTGCTTCAGCTGCTCTTGCCTTCTGGCAGCTCTTCTCATGTGTGCACTAGGAAGAGGCTCCCCCTGTTCCTCTGCCTCTCTGATATCCGCCTCTGGAGGCTCCAGAGTCCGTGCATCGCTCCCAGATGGCCCTGGCCCCATCTCTGCCTCTGACGCAGAGCCCTCATCTGGGCCTTCCCCTGACTCCAGGACTGGCCCATTGTCCTCCCCAGCCTCCTCACTGTCTGACTCCATTGCCAGGTCCACAGACTGCGGGCAGCCACAACAGCATATGGTTGAAGGGGTAGAATAAAACTGAAGCAGCAGATCTGTGAGATGGCGAATGAGGAGGTACTCAAAGAAGGCATATAAGTGGCCTCTGCCCTTTACGGTGCTCATACATTTATTTTTGGTAGAAACGTGTTAATTAAGACAGATGACAGGCAAACTAGCTTTACTAAAGTTCAGAAGAGCAAACCAGAGAAAGGCATTAATACATTCATTATCAGAAACAGGTTTCCAAGCAACTGACAATCCCTGCTGCAAATTAACCCTCACTGGGAATGATCAGCCAAAAGATTTCTCTCCAGATGGAATTGCACAATTTCTTATTTTTTCCAATGGCTGGGAAAGTCTTTCTAGGATAAAAGTGCAAGCCGTCCCATTGGCCCTTTGAAGGAAGGATGTGGCTCAGTAGATAAAGTTGCTTATCAAATTCCAAAAAGTATTTCTTGTTTATAACACAGAGGAAGGTGGAATGTCAAAAACCCATTACATGTAACCTACCTATTGTGGATGTCCCAAAGGTGCTTTTTTTTCCTCCAGAAGGCAACAGGACTTTCCAGCCCAGCCCAGTTCAATTGGACTTTCCAACACAGTCCAGTTTCCTTTTGGAAAAAGCACCTTTGCGACAACCATGATCTGTATCATTGAGACTCTCCATAGACCTACCGAGGGGTGGGCTGTTATGGGTTCGCCTGGGTTCGGGAGAACCCAGAGCTAGCATTATGGCTGGTTTGGAGAACCTCCAAATCCCACCTCTGGCTGGCCCCTCCCACCATGGAAAAATATCCACCATCCTAAGAAACCCCAAAGACAAAATTGAGTTAGAAAATCAAGGAGTATATGAAATCCCATGCACCACCTGCACCACCTGCACCACCACATACATCGGACAAACCAACAGAAGAATAAGTGCATGCATTGAAGAACACAAGAACTCAGTCAAAAAAGAGGAACCAACTTCTTCCCTGGTCCGACACCTTAAAGCCACAGGACACGATATTGACTTTAAAAAGACCAGAACTATCGCCAAAACTGAACACTTTAACAACAGAATAATCAGAGAAGCCATTGAGATAGAAAAACGCCCACACAGCATGAACAAACGAGATGATACCTCCCACCTACCAGCCATTTGGAAACCCGCCCTTATTGACAAACGAGTCCCTAACACGAGGAATGACACCAGACCCACACTCACGAGGTCCACACAGGATGTCACCACCACACATCCACCCAGAAAGCAGACCCAAACCCACACTGATCATGAAGCACGACCAAGGACCAGAAGCCAGACCGCAGCTGCAACATTAGCCATTTCAAACCCCTCCAATCCATACATGCAGCAGACTGACACCCACTATGAAGATGTAGCACGACCACGACCACGAAGCCAAACAACAGCAATGCAGCTCACCAGCACAAATCCCCTGCAACTCAGACTAATCTGAGCACAACCAAGCCCCCACCCCAACAGGACCCACCCCCCGCCAATCAGAGCACAAAAACCCCATCCAATCAGAGCACAGCCAAGCTCCCACCCAATCAGTTCAAACCCCCACTAGCAGTTAAAAAGGAAGAAACAGCTGCAATCACACATTGCTCCCAGAAGCACGAAGCTGAAGCCTGAAGATGACGAATGAGACTTTGTCGAAACGTCGCCAAGACACTTCCAATTTTACGCGGGAGAAAACCCGAATAACCAAAGACATATATATGTATGTATGTATGTATGTATGTATGTATGTATGTATGTATGTATGTATGTATATTATATATAATAGACTAGCTCCAAAAAGTGTCAGGCTTCACCTAGGCTGTAGAGCTCCCCTAGATAAGTGTGTTTATGACAAAGAAGCATGAAGCCATATACACATGGGATTTCTAATTATTGTATTCCCAAGCAATTAAAACTCACATCTTGCAGGATTCAATCTGAGTTGGTCACTGGGACCAGAGGTTTAGTCTTCCGTCTCATGCTGGGAACTATCCTCAGGGAAATTATCTCTAGCCCCCAGTCTGCTAGGAGAGAAGTTCCCTGAGAATGGGCTCCAGCATGAATCCAAAAACTCGGAAAACTAAACCTCTAATCCTTGTGACTGACCCAGATTGGACTCTGCATCATTATTCTGAGACATGTGTACTCATATACGTATGTGTCAACATTCCAGTGTCAAGATGCTAAAGACTGTTCCTCTTATTCTTTCAAATCAACTAATATCCAGCTGTACTCTTCATGCCCTTGAGAATGGGAGGATCCTGAGTATTTAAAAAGGGCACTGAAAACTGTTCCATTTCTTCCAGCTACACCTAGAGATAGTTTAACCTATACATTTGTGCTCAACTTTTTATGGATAATGGAAGCCGTAGGCTACTTGCACCTGGGGGTTTCATCTGGGGAACAAAGACTGCCTGAAGTCATTTTGACCTTCCCACTGATGTTCAGAATGATATCATAGATGAAAGATGCCACGGGAAGATAAATGGTATTACATTTCTACCTCTGCTCTCACTAGTCCTCTGTCAGAGGTTGTAATAAACACATCTGAATTATTCACTGTGTGCTGGGGAGGTGTTTTAACAACATCTATGATAAAAGGGAGGAAAATGAAGGATGTCTCGGTTTCACACAGATGAGCTCAATGTACCGTGAGGTGGAGGATTACCTGGCCCATTTGTAATTACTCATGATAAAGATCTTCATTCAATAGCAGAAATGTACCGGCAGAGGAGAAACAGGCAGAGACAGAAAGACCACAATCTCCACCTTTCAAAAAACTCACTGACTCTTCGGGGGAGGCAGTACAAGGAAAACACAAGTCCATAAATGCAGGAATCTCTTTGACTAATCCCGCTCCCCCTCGAACCCCTTCTTTTCATTCTGAACATTCAGTTAATGAGTTAGATTTGGGATACAGCAGGTAAGCAAACTTGTCCAGCTAAGATATTTGGACTTGTTTATTTTAATTTATTTATTTATTTATTTTTGTCAAGCATGTATAAGGTAACAGATATAAGTATAAACATGCATTATGAATACAGGAAATGGATACAAGTAAATGGGGACAATAAGACAGGGATGGTAGGGACATGGGTGCAGTTATAAATGCTCCTTACAGACCTCTTAGGAATGGGATGAAGTCAAGGGTAGACAGTCTAAGGTTAAAGTTTTGGGGGTTTGTGGAAGAAACCACAGTCAGGTAGTGCATTCCAGGTGTTGACCACTCTGTTCCTGAAGTCGTATTTTCTGCAATCGAGTTTGGAACGATTTACCTTGAGTTTGTATCTATTATTAGCTCATGTATTATTGTGGTTGAAGCTGAAGTAGTCATTGACAAGTAGGACATTGCAACAGATAATTTTATGTACTATGCCAAGGGCAGCGTAGTTCTAAATTGTCTAAACCCAAATTATTTTTAATTCTGGAGGGGTTTATTTATTCTAATCACCTATAGATTTTAGAAGTTTATCAAGGAGAGGTCCAACCTGGAACTACAAAGATATTCCTGACAGTGAGAACAATTAATCAATCGATTGCTTTGCATTGGTTTCCTCCAAGGTCCCTTTCAACTCTATTATTCTGTTATTACTCTGCTATATTCAGTGATTTTGGTATTTATGAGGTATGCCATTCAACTTCTCCAAAGCAATTACACTGCTGGCTTTATTCACTGCCAGTCCTCTTTTTTATTTTATTTTTGTTCTCCTAAAACTCTACTTTTTCAATTTAGGACTGTGGGAATATTTAGAATTATGAAAGTCTGGTAGAGGTGCTGTCCAGTGGTGGGATACTGCCGGTTTAACAACTGGCTCAGTGATTGCGCTGCACATGCGTGCGCAGTTTTACGAAAATTTACCTTCCGCGTTACTGCTGGGGAGTAACAGAGCTGAGTTGCAGCAATTTGCTCTGCCGTGCGAATCAGCTGGGAAGATACAGGTTAGTAAAGCGCAGGGGTGAGCGGGCAGGCCTACCTGATCGTTGGAGCGAACCAGTTTGTCATCGTAACTACCGGTTCACCTGAACTGGTCCGAACCAGTAGAATCCCACCCCTGGTGCTGTCACAAAATGGTTTTCTGGATGAGCATGGACATCAAATCAATCAATCAAATTAGGCATTTGCACAAAAGAATAAACAAACTTTGAGGATTATTACGGGTTTTGGAACTGGTGTCCAGAATAATCAGCTCAGGCTTTGATTATTTAAGCTATAGTGAACCCATGATTTGATATAAAACAACTATTTGATATAAAATGGTTTGACCTGAGTGTACTACATAAAATTATCTGCTGCAATGTCCTACCTATCAATGACTACTTCAGCTTCAACCACAACAATACATGAGCACACAATAGATACAAACTTAAGGTAAACTGCTCCAAACTTGATTGCAGAAAATACAACTTCAGCAACAGAGTGGTCAATGCAGGGGGGCAGAGGTCGTCCTCGAGGTGCCTCACTTGTGGGGTACCTCAGGGGTCGATTCTCTCGCCTACCCTGTTCAAAATCTATATGAAGCCGCTGGGTGAGGTCATCAGTGGTTTTGGGGTGAGTTATCATCTGTACGCGGATGATACCCAGCTGTACTTTTCCACCCCGGACCACCCCAACGAAGCGGTCGAAGTGTTGTCCCGGTGTCTGGAAGCTGTACAGGTCTGGATGGGGAGAAACAGACTCAAGCTCAATCCCACCAAGACGGAGTGGCTGTGGATGCCGGCACCCCGGTACAGTCAGCTGCATCCGCAGCTGACTGTTGGGGGCGAGTTAGTGGCCCCAAAGGAGGTGGTTCGCAACTTGGGCATCCTCCTGGATGGACGGCTGTCCTTTGATGAACATCTGGCGGCCGTCTCCAGGAGGGCCTTTTACCAAGTCCGCTTGGTCCGCCAGTTGCGTCCCTTCCTTGACCGGGATGCCTTATGCACAGTCACTCATGCTCTGGTTACGTCTCGGCTGGATTACTGCAATGCTCTCTACATGGAGCTGCCCTTGAGGTACACCCGGAGGCTGCAGTTAGTCCAGAATGCAGCTGCGCGAGTAGTAATGGGAGCCACTCGTGGCTCCCACGTAACACCACTTTTCCGCAGTCTGCACTGGCTTCCTGTGGTCTTTCAGGTGCGCTTCAAGATTCTGGTCACCACCTTTAAAGCGCTCCATGGCTTAGGACCCGAGTACTTACGAGACCGCCTGCTGCTACCCTATGCCTCCCACCGACCCGTACGCTCTCATAGAGAGGGTCTCCTCAGGGTGCCGTCCACCAAACAATGTCGGCTGGCGGCCCCCAGGAGTAGGGCCTTCTCTGTGGGAGCATCGAGTGTTGTGTCTTGCCCGCCCTCAGAGCAGCCGGGGCCTTCTTACCTGCTCCCGAACACTGAGGAATTTATGCCTCCCGGCCCAAGTCCTGGCTCCATGCCCACACAAACTGCAGAAGAAGGAGCATCTCCCGGCCCCAGCCCTGACTCCATGCCCAGGCAAACGGAGCAGCTAGACCCCTCCCCCTCCTCCACAGCATGTGAGCCTGAGGAGGGTTTATTCCCAACAGCTGCTGATTGGTGTGACCCTCGCATCAGAAGGCTGGATAGGCGGAGGCAACAGAAGGAAGGGAGGGGCAGGCCTTAATGAGTGCTGAGTCATGGAGCCACACCCCATGGCCTATATAAAGGATCTGCTTTCTGGCAGTCTCTGAGTCAGGCAAAAGTCGAACTTATCTTGCTGAAGTCACTTACTGGTCTCCTGCCTGCTCTGAGGACTTTGCTAGGACTTTGGGCAGAGCTGCAGAGGCAAGCCTGATTCAGGTTTCCCTGACCCGGCCGTCAGCGGAGGAGTGGGACACGACAATCGACGCTCTGGAATGAACTCCCCCCTGGTCTACGTCAAGTGCCTGATCTTCGGACCTTCCGTCGTGAGCTAAAAACATATTTATTCATTCAAGCGGGACTGGCATAAATGGATTGATTTTAAATTGGGTTTTATTAGTATTTTAAATTTTAAATTCATTTTAATTCTGAGCCATTTAGTAATTTTATATTTTAAATCCGTTTTAATTGTATATATTTTGTATTTTACTTTGGCTGTACACCGCCCTGAGTCCTTCGGGAGAAGGGCGGTATAAAAATTTAATAAATAAATAAATAAATAAATAAATAAATAAATGCCTGGAATGCACTACCTGACTCTGTGGTTACATCTTCAAACCCCCACAACTTCAACCTTAGACTGTCTACTGTTGACCTCACCCCATTCCTAAGAGGTCTGTAAGGGGTGTGCATAAGCACACCAACGTGCCTACCTTCCCTGTCCTACTGTCCCCATTTATTCGTATCCAATTCATGTATTCATAATTTATGTTTATAGTTTTATCAGTTATCTTATATATGCTTGACAAATAAATAAATAAAAATAAATAAATAAACTAATATTCAGATAGTTAAATTAACTTTCCCCAAACCTTGTTTTCTTTCTCGCAATGATGATTTCTATTATTTAAGACAATCAAAGACTTCACCCTTAAATTCTTACTGACAATTGTAACAGTTTTGGGCTTTAAAAAAAAGGGAGAGAGATACCATCACCAAGTTAGAAGAGAGAAAGGAGAGGTTTTAGACTATACATCTGCAGTTCCTTTTATCGTTGCCTATGAAACCAGCACCGGATTTTTCTTTTAAATCTTCTGAAATCTGGCAGATGAATGATTAGTAAAATGCCTGAAAACTCCATGCTTATAATAGGGAAAACAGGATTGCTGCAGCTCTGTAGGGCATCGCGAATTCCTGCTGAAAACTTCGGGAATAGAATTTGTGCAGTGTAAAATATGAAGCAAATGTGGATTTGAGAACAAAAAGGTGTCCTCATTTTGAAAAGCTTTGTTTCTGACACCCCATTGATGACCGATTGATTGCATCCCATCAAGTCATTTTTGACTCTAGCAACAATAAAGATAGATTTTTTTTTCTCATGACAATCTATCACTAATACATTCTTTCAGGTCTTCCAACCATGCGTCCATTGCGCTGCAACCACGTTCATCCACCTTGCTGCCTTGGTATTCATTGTTATTTGGTTCCAGGAAGTAAGAAGTGTACCAAACAAAATTTACCCATAAGGAATAATGTAATGAGTCACAAGGCAGCTGACTCTGACAAGTTCGAGCTTGTGTGTTGAGTACCAAATAAATGGTGAGTACCAGGACAAAATTTTCATGTCAAAATGTATTGAGTACCAAATTGGATGAGTTTCAAAGCAGTTGAGTACCAAGGTATCAATTGGGGATACCTGGGGAGAAAAGCTATGGCAAATCTAGACAGCATACTAAAATGCAGAGACATTACCCTGCCAACAAAAGTGTGTGTAGTCAAGGCTATGGTTTTCCCAGTTGCAATGTATGGCTGTGAAAGTTAGACCATAAAGAAGGCTGAGCACCAAAGAATTGAGGCCTTTGAACTCTGGTGCTGGAGAAGACTCCTGCGAGTCCCTTGGACTGCAAGGCAATCAAACCGGTCAGTCCTAGAGGGGATCAACCCTGGCTGCTCTTTAGAAGGCCAGATCCTGAAGATGAAACTCAAATACTTTGGCCACCTAATGAGAAGGAAGGACTCAGTGGAGAAGAGCCTAATGCTGGGAAAGATTGAGGGCAAAAGAAGAACGGGACAGCAGAGAATGAGGTGGCTGGATAGAGTCACTGAAGCAGTCAGCGTGAGCTTAAATGGACTCCACAGAACGGTAGAGGACAGGAAGGCCTGGAGGAACGTTGTCCATGGGGTCGTGATGGGTCAGACACAACCTTGCAACTAACAACCACCACCACCAAGGTGTCACTGTTTTTCCTTCCAGCATTACAGCCTTTCCTGTAAAGGTAAGTTTTTGCATAAAGTATCTGAAATTTTTGCATAGTCATTTGTACCTCGAGTGAGAATGCAAGGTTGATTTATTATTTATTTATTTATTTATTTACATTTATACCCCGCCCTTCTCCGAAGACTCAGGGTGGCTTACAGTATGTTAAGCAATAGTCTTCATCCTATTTGTATATTATATACAAAGTCAACTTATTGCCCCCCCAACAATCTGGGTCCTCATTTTACCTACCTTATAAAGGATGGAAGGCTGAGTCAACCTTGGGCCTGGTGGGACTAGAACCTGCAGTAATTGCAGGCAGCTGCTGTTAATAACAGACTGTTTTAACAGTCTGCGCCACTCAAGGACCCATTTGTCCAAGGGTTCATTAGTTTGTTTTCTTAGCTCTCCACAATATTCTCAGGAATCTTCTCCAGCACCAAAGTTCAAACCTGATAATAGTCTTCCTATCCTGTGCTTCTTCAAACTTCCAACTTTCATTTCCATAATTCATAAGGAATAACATGGCTTTCATGGTTCTGATTTTACCATCAGTGATAGTCATTACTGTAAGATGTGTGTAGTTTAATTAAGAGAACTTTGCCATTAAGATACAGTATCTGAACTCTTCTACATTAATCTGGAGCCAAGCTTGACAATTGAACTATTTTTGAAGGACATCAGAGAATAGCATGGTGAAGATGTTTGTGGGTCTATGTATGAGATAGAGTTAATTTATTTTATGACTTGTCAAACAAAATAATTTGCAATATTGAAGTCTGAATATTTTTTATACTTTTAAAACCTCAGCCTTTTCTCTTCTCACTTAGTGATAAGATGATGGCATTGGTGGTTTTTCTGATAGACCATCTTATATAAAGGTTCCCCTCGCACATATGTGGTAGTCGTTCCTGACTCTAAGGGGTGGTGTTCATCTTTGTTTCAAAGCCGGAGAGCTAGCGCTGTCTGAAGACGTCTCCGTGGTCATGTGGCCGGCATGACTCAATGCCAAAGGCACACAGAACGCTGTTCCCTTCCCAGCAAAGGGGGTACCTATTTTTCTACTTGCATTTTTTACATGTTTTCGAACTGCTAGGTTGGCAGAAGCTGGGACAAGTATTGGGAGCTCCCCCCTTTACATAGCACTAGGGATTCAAACCGCTGAACTGCCGACCTTTCAATCAACAAGCTCAGGGTCTTAGTCACTGAGCCACTGCATCCCTTCTAAGTGATAGGGACCACAAAAGACCTTGTTTACTCAAGATACTTAAATCCTTAGTCCAGGGTAGGAAAGAGAGCATGACTTCCTTGTGGTTGAAGATATAAGCAAAGAAATCCCGATCATGAGAGAGCAGCTGCTAAGCTTATGAACCCTGTGTAAATTGCATGGCCATCAATAATTTTTCACACAAGCTAATCCTATTTGTGTGCTGGTATCTTTATCCTACCAGCCAAATACTTTCAATAATTGAGCTTGCTTTCAACATTTATCCACTGCCCTTCCCCCTCTTCTTCTTCTTCATCTTTTTTTTAAAAAGAACTACTTTGAAAATGGAAAGGATTGAAATTATAGGATTTGACATTAATGTAATATACTGGGATTTGAAATACAGATTTTCTTATTACAACTGTATTATTAATTATGACAAAATAGCAAAGTCAAGTGCATTTGAAATCTCTTTACAATGGTTGGCTGACTGAAAAGTGCTTTAGGGAGGCAGTGTCTTTGAATTGAGTGTTGGGTCACTTTGGGCTTCCTTGAAGACCTTCTGGGGTTAGTCTCAGGCCACCACTGAACTAGCCTTAAAGTTAACTTCTGGGAGTTGAAATCTACCCATCTTAAATTTTGTAGTTGTATTTTTATTTATTAGTTTGTCAAACATGTACAAGGTAGCAAGTATAAGTATGAACATAAACATGAACAAACAAAGTAAATACAGATAAATGGGGACAGTAAGACAGGGACGGTAGGCATGGTGGTGCGCTTATGCACGTCCCCTTTACAGACCTCTTAGGAGTGGGATGAGGTCCACGGTAGTTTAAGGTTGAAGCTGTGGGGGCTTGAGGATGTGACAATGGACTCAGGTAGAGCATTCCAGGTGTTGACCACTCTGCTGCTGAAGTCGTATTTTCTGCAATCGAGTTTGGAGTGGTTTACCTTGAGTTTGTACCAATTGTTTGCTCGTGTATTATTGAGGTTGAAGTTGAAGAAGTCATTGACAAGTAAGACATTGTAGCAGATAATTTTGTGTACTGTGCTTAGATCAGACCATAGGCGGCGCAGTTCCAGATTGTCCAAGCCCAAAATTTCAAGTTTTGTGCCATAGGGAATTTTATTGTGAATAGAGGAGTGGAATAGTCTTCCTGTGAAGTACCTCTGGACCCACTCAATCATATTAATGTCCGATATACAGTGTGGATTCCAAGCAGATGAGCTCTATTCAAGAATTGGTCTGGCAAAGGTTTTGTATGCCCTAGTTAGCAATACAATGTTACCGGAGGTTTGATTTGATTTGATTTGCAGGTTTGATTAACCCTGCTCACAATGAAATCCATTTCCACCCTAGTATTCCTTCTGTTTTCTTTATTGGATCAAGCTTTTATTTTTATTTTAAAACTTATTTACCTACTGGCCATTTTGCCATTCCAAATTCTGAGAAAACCCTTTTTTCCCTTCCTTCCCTGTCTCATGTAACCTCTGATACTGAGGGAGGTATCTAGAATTTAATAAGTGGCGGGAAAATGGCAGGTCAATCTATTTAGATTCCCCGCCATATGTTGCACAGAATCAAACAATTTTAGGCAGCCGTCTCCAAAGTTTATTTATTTATTTATTTATTTATTTATTTATTTAATCAAATTTTTATATCGCCCCATCTCCCGAAGGACTCAGGGCGGTTTACAGCCTGATAAAACAACACAAGAATAAATACAAGATAAAAACAACATTTAAAAAACTTATTGAATTAGGCCAAATTTAAAATTATAATTAAAATAATAAAAAACCCCATTTAAAAAGCTAAAATTTAAAAACTAAAATTCTAGGCCAGTCCTGCGCAAATAAATATATGTGTCTTAAGCTCGCGGTGAAAGGTTCGAAGGTCAGGAAGCTGGCGGAGTCCTGGGGGAAGTTCGTTCCAGAGGGTGGGAGCCCCCACAGAGAAGGCCCTTCCCCTGGGTGTCGCCAGCCGGCACTGCCTGACGGACGGCACCCTAAGGAGTCCCTCCCTGTGAGAGCGTACGGGTTGGTGGGAGGCAATCGGTGGCAGTAGACGGTCCCGTAAGTAACCCGGCCCTATGCCATGGAGCGCTTTAAAGATAGTAACCAAAACCTTGAAGCGCACCCAAAAGACCACAGGTAGCCAGTGCAGCCTGCGCAGGAGTGGTGTCACATGGGAGCCACGAGGGGCTCCCTCTATCACCCACGCAGCTGCATTCTGAACTAACTGGAGCCTCCGGGTGCTCTTCAAGGGGAGCCCCATGTAGAGAGCATTGCAGTAGTCCAAGCGAGAGGTCACGAGCGCATGAGTGACTATGCATAGGGCATCGCAGTCAAGGAAGGGGCGCAACTGGTGAATCAGGCGAACCTGATAAAAAGCTCTCCTGGAGACGGCCGTCAAATGATCTTCAAACGACAGCCGTCCATCCAGGAGAACGCCCAAGTTGCGCACCCTTTCCATTGGGGCCAATAACTCACCCCCAACAGTCAGCCGCGGCTGCAGCTAACTGTACCAGGGTGCCGGCATCCACAACCACTCCGTCTTGGAGGAATTGAGCTTGAGCCTGTTTCTCCCCATCCAGACCTGTACGGCTTCCAGACACCGGGACAGCACTTCGATAGCTTTGTTGGGGTGGCCCGGGGTGGAAAAGTACAGCTGAGTGTACTTAAAGTTGGCAACTTTAAGCTGGCAACCTATTCTCCGCATGACAAGGCATGACAAGGCATGACAAGGCATGACAAGGCATGACAAGAAACAATGGATGGAAACTAATCAAGGAGAGAAGCAACCAAGAATTAAGGAAAAAATTACCTAATGGAGAACAATCAACCAGTGGGGCAATTTGTACAAATCTGCACAAACCAAAAGATTTTTCAAGTTTCTAGTTGGTATGTGATTTGGGGGAAGTTATTGGGAACAATACAGCCTGAGGATACCCTATTCTAAGTTACTTCTGAGAAGGAAAGAGATTCCATAACACGTTTACTTCCCCTGGTGGACCTGAAGAAATCCCACTGGGATAACATTGACTAGAGAAGATACATTCTCGTCTTCTTCCTAACTAGGTTTTCTAATGGCTCTGTCAGCCGGATCTGCAGCATGGGGTTTGCCTTTGATGCATGCTTGCTATTGGCTGCCATATTATCGGGGGCAGGCATGTTATTTGGTTTGGGAAGTGAGCTGGTGGGTGAAGGCCCATGTGAACTAAAAGGGAGGGTTGCTCTCAAGAATTACTGTGTAGCTGAGTGGAGTTCTTTACATCCAGTCAAGGCCAACTGTCCTAAAACTCCAGACAGGAGAAATACCTGAAGATGAGCTTCACACAGGGGTGGGCTGCTGGGGGTTTGCAGGGGTTCAGGAAAACCTCTAGCTAAGATTCTGTGCATTTCAGAGAACCCCCAAATCCCATTCATGGCTGGCCCTGTCCACCCCAACCCTCTCCTCCCAGGAGTCCCCATGCGGCCCGTTTTGGATACAGGTAAGTGTAGGGCGCACATGGAGGGCAAAAAACGAGGCTACCCGAAGAACAGGAAGGGTGGAAATGGGCCCGTTTCCAGCCTCCAGAGGGGCTCTGGTGCCTGGGGAGGATGTTTTCACCCACCGGAGCCTGGAGAGGGCAAAAACGCCCCACTGCCATGGTGCAGGAGGCCGATTAGGCCACGCCCACCATGGCCACGCCCACCCAGCAACTGGGCAGAGAACCCCTTGCTAAAATTTTTGAAGCCCACCCCTGGCTTCACATGACATTTATGCGGGACGTGAATTGGACATTCAGCCTGGGTCCCTGGGGTGGGGGGGTGGGGAAGAATTGTGGAAATTTTCAACCTGTAACTTTTGCACCTTTTGAATCAGATCTTGCCTTGCTTTAGCCACTATGATTTCAAACTCCATAAAAGTATCTTTTCTCTACATCAATTGAGTCGGGGACTTTCTTTCTTGGGTTTTGAACAGAGGCAGGCCTAACAGGCTCCTCAATTTCATCTGATTCTTTTCCTTAAGTTATTGTTGTAGTCCACCAGCAGCCCACAGAGCTAGCAGCCGAGTCGGACAGTGAGGAGGCTGGGGAGGACAATGGGCCAGTCCTGGAGTCAGGGGAAGGCCTGGACAAGGGCTCTGCATCAGAGGCAGAGATGGGGCCAAGGCCATCTGGGAGTGATGCACAGACTCCAGAGCCTCCAGAGGTTGGCAGCAGAGAGGCAGAGGAACAGGAGGAGCCTGTTCCTAGTGCACGCATGCGAAGAACTGCCAGAAGGCAATAGCAGCTAAAGCAAAAAAGATGACTCAGGAGTAAGGCCAGGATCCTCCCATAAGGCTTAAAAGAACAGCAAAGGCTCTTGGGCTCTTTGTAGGAAAGCAATGTTGCTATATTTGTTTCAGCTGTTGTCTCTTGTTTCTGAACTTCGTGGGGTTCTTGCCAACAAAAGCCTTTGGCAGGGTGCCAAAGAAGATAAAAGTTTGTGATAAGGCTGAAGGACTTTTTCTGAAGGATTTGTTTTGGAATGAAGTAATTCTCAGCTGCTCTAATAAAATATGTTTATTTAGGACTGATTGTGTCTGGTAATAACTACTTAGGCCTAGGTCACAACAACTATGGTTCTCCAAAGCAAGAGGGAAATGAACTCTATTCTATGAATTGGATCCATCATGAATTAAACTGGAATCACTTTATATTTAAGACAGGCTTCTTTTTAAGTATGTGTGTGTGTCGGGGGGAGCTTTCACTCTTTTAGTGTTATCACAGCATTATTTTAAAGTCAAAGGAAAAAAAATGCAGGGGTTCCACACTTTTTCTTTAATTTGAATGTTTAACATTTTCCTCAAAACTCAATAAGAAGAACTGAAACAATGAGCAAACCCCACACTCACCCACATTGATGATGTTACTTAATCGGGTATTGAAATGTTTGCAAGGAAACAGCCAAACTCAGAGAGCACTAGGGACTCCATAATTCAGCCCTGAGCTACATATAGTCTCTTTCATTGGAGTTACTTTTTGTGCGTTAATAGGATCAGATAACATGCTTTCTGCATGCTTTCTGTGTTCTACAATCGGCTTCTTCTAGAATTTCAGTCAGGATTAGTTTCAAAAGCCTGATGAAATTGATTTTCATTTTTTTTTTGCTGTGTTTTCTTGGCCGGATCATCCCAAAACGATATTGAAGCTAAGTGAATGAAAAGTAACCTGGAAAAAAACAATTGGAGGAAATGTGCACATTTCCAGCTTTTTAATTGCAGATCGCCGATATTACCCGGAGTTGGCAGGTTTCCAAGTCATAGCCTAACCATCACACACAGGGGTGGTAGTCATTTACCTGTCTTGTCCCACTCCTCCGCTGATGGCCGGGTCAGGGAAATCCGAATCAGGCGTGCCTCTGCAGCTCTGCCAAAGTCCTAGCAAAGTCCTCAGGGCAGGCAGGAGACCAGAAAGTGACTTCAGCAAGATATGTTTAGACTTGGCCTGACTCAGAGAATGCCAGAAAGCAGGTCCTTTATATAGGCCATGGGGTGTGGCTCCATGACTCAGCACTTATCCAGGCCTGCCCCTCCCTTCCTTCTGTTGCCTCCGTCTATCAAGTCTTCTGACGCGAGGGTCACTCCAGTCTGCAGCTGTTGGCAATTGACCTCCCTCAGGCTCACATGCTGTGGAGGAGGGGGAGGGGTCTAGTTGCTCCGTTTGCCTGGGCATGGAGCCAGAGCTGGGGGCTGGAGGCATACTAGGACATTCCTCCGTGTTCGGAAGCAGATAAGAAGGCCCCGGCTGTGGTGAGATCGGACGAGACACAACATTACCTTCGCTACCGGATCACAAATGTGAGCACGTGTGCGCATGCTCAGAGCATTGAAATTGGGACATGATGACTTTCGGGCAGGTGGCCAGAGCCTCCCGCAGCCGCCGCTACCGGTTCACTTGAACTGGATAGAACCGGCTGAATACCACCACCGATCACACAGTAGGGAAGGCTCTGACAAACTGAAACAACAGAAATACATCTATTGGTTAAACCATTGTTGCACCATTAGTCACATTTCACATGATACTGGAGAGAGCTTCAGTTTAGGGATTTCCTTTTTAAGGAGAGGGTAATCCATTTATTAGATACATTTTTTAAAAAAAACGTGTCTAATAAAGATACATTTAAACAGATACATTTAAATAAAAAGTTTTTTGATGTTAGATGGATTATATTTTAAGGCACAGGTGACAATAGAACCTCAGTATTTTCTGAAAGCTTTTAGGGGTAATATCGTATAAGGCTGGAGGAGAGCAAATGTCACTCCTTTTTCAAAAAGAGAAAGCGTGAAAGAGTAGATTGTTTATCAAAATTGTAGGCCTCCTCTCCTCTCCTTTCCTTTCTCTCCTTTCCTCTCCCCTCCCTCTCCCCCTCCCTTCCTTTTCATACCTTTTTCACTTACTACTTTATCATTTTATTTCAAAAATTTGTATTGTTTTTATTCTCTTAAAATTTATTTATTTATTTTTTTATTCAAAAAGTTTTACAGAAATTTTTTCCCCTTTCCCCCCTCCCCCCTCCCTTCACAACCCCTCCCCCGACTTCCCGGAACGAGCACCAGGTATAGTTAAAAATAAAACAAACATATGCTAAAAAAATTTCGTCCCAACTTAATTATACCCCTACAATCATCAATTCCTAACTTCCCCCGAAAACAATCAAAAATAATACATCATAATCATTCAAAATTTATTTAATAAAAATTATGAGACCACGAGAAAAAGAAATTGTGTGAAGCTAAGGCTATCTCTTTCAAACATTTCCTTCCCACGGCCCTGAACATCTGGACTCAGTACTTCTTCTCACAGTCAATGAATTCCTCCGTCACCAGCTAGTTCCCAAAGTCTTTACAACATCATCATTCAAAAAAGACAATGATAAATTGGAGCTAGTTCAGGGAGAAGGCTGTTAAGATGGTGAGAAGCTTGGAAAACAAGTCTGTTAGAAGAGGAGAAAAGAATCTAGGTAAGCCTAGCCTATGCGAGAGAAGACTGAAGATAGATACAATAGCAAATTCCAAACTTTGATAGGCCATTCCCTTTTCAAATAGAAAATGGAATGGACTTAATTAGAAAGTTTTGTGAAAAAAGAAAAAAAAATGACCTTGACGTTCTATTGTCCGAGAGGGAAGAATCAGAACCAGCTTAAAAAAAGTAGGTTTGGGCTAAACATTAGGACCTCAATGAATTTGCATTTGACATCCCTGCCTTAGGAGGAGCTTCCTGATTATACAACTGACTATACAAGGTATCAGCCAAAAGAACAGATGCAACCCAAAATGTCTGGTTCTCCTTCTTTTTTTTTTTATTTAATTTTGTCATAACAGTATACATAAACATTGTCAAAAGTAAAAAACATATCATGAAGAATATATATATATATATAAATATATATATATATATATATATATATATATATATATATATATATATATATATATATAAAGTAAAGAATATGCATTAGCTATATTAATTTGATATAATAAAGGGAATAATAGGACAGGAACGGTAGGCACTGTTGTGCTCTTATGCACGCCCCTTATAACTTAGCCCACTTAGGGATGGGGTGAGGTCAATAGTAGACAGTTTTTGGTTGAAGATTTTGGGATTTTGAGTAGAGACTATGGAGTCAGGTAATGAGTTCCAAGCATTAACAACTCTGTTGTAGAAGTCATATTTTCTGCAATCAAGTTTGATTCACTTCACTGAAGGTCTTGAAATAGAATGTGTGGTCATCTGTCACAGATGCTCTAGTGGCTTTTGCTTAGCTGATCTCACAGCTCGCATGGTAAGCATTTGAATAAAAATCCAAAGTTGATACGCTAGAGTAAGAACATGAAGAAGTGCCAAGAAGCACCACAAAGAATGAAATGGGATGCATCATCTACCTTGTGGCCAAGAATACTCTATGGCAGTGGCTCTCAAACTGTTGTGTCTTGTCCGCTCTCACCGCAGCCGGGGTCTGCTTATCTGCTCCCGAACACGGAGGAATGTATGCCTCCCGGCCCCAGTCCTGGCTCCATGCCCAGACAAGCTGCAGAGGAGGGGGCACCTCCCGGTCCCAGCCCTGGCTCCATGCCCAGGCAAACGGAGCAGCTAGACCCCTCCCCCTCCTCCACAGCATGTGAGCCTGAGGAAAGTTTACTTCCAACAGCTGATTGGAGTGACCCTCGCATCAGAAGATTGGATAGGCGGAGGCAACAGAAGGAAGGGAGGGGCAGGCCTTAATGAGTGCTGAGTCATGGAGCCACACCCCATGGCCTATATAAAGGATCTGCTTTCTGGCAGTCTCTGAGTCAGGCAAAGTTGAACTTATCTTGCTGAAGTCACTTACTGGTCTCCTGCCTGCTCTGAGGACTTTGCTAGGACTTTGGGCAGAGCTGCAGAGGCAAGCCTGATTCGGATTTCCCTGACCCGGCCGTCAGCGGAGGAGTGGGACACGACACAAACTGTGTCCACAGAGGAGTGTGATGTCATCCTGGGGTCCACGAAGACTTAAAGAAATGTTATGATTTAAATCTTAAGACTTGGTGGTTCATGGTCATGGTCCTTGGCCCCAAAATGTATTTAAAGGGGGTCCCTGCTGAAGAAAAGGTTGAGGGCCACTGCTCTATGAAGTCATTATCAGTTGAGCTTGTCTTGAGGGAGATTTTATTATACTTTTTTTGCATACAGGATTTCTGATCTGTGCATGTACATTAGATCTGTGCATGTCAAGAGAAACTCGACATTATCCTCACCATATTGAGAAGTTTCACCTCTAGAACGGGGTAAAATAAATCCACCGTAGACTTCGACGAGCGTTAATTGTGTCGATTGACAAAATGAATTTGACTGCAACACATGTAGAGAGCAGGCAATGTACTGTACTGTAATGTGCTTTAAAAACTATGCTTTGAAAAAGATTATTCCTCCCATGGGTATATATTTTAGAAAGTTGTGTGCAAAAAGAACATCTATGTTGAAGTTTTTGCATTATTTAAGAGACAGGCGTCAAGCGGAGTTATACTGGTATGATGAATTTGCAAGATTCCAGCATTAATTGAACTACTTAGCCCTTTGATTTCTAAATGGTTGTGTTTATCTACATTCACCTTAAAGGTTCCCTTATCATTTTTTTTTTAAAAAAAGGTGAAGTAAAGGAAACGTTTAAAAATCATGCGATAGATTAAAGTAAATTGATGCTTGATTCATTTTTAAAATGTTGATTACAGATACCCCTTGACTTCCAACCACAATGGAACCCAAAATTTCCACTGCTGAGCGAGACAGTTGTTAAATGAGTTTTGTCCCATTTTACGGCCTTTCTTGCCACAGATGTTAAGTGAATTGCTGCAGTTGTTAAGTTAGTAACACAATTGTTAAGTGAATCTGGCTGGCCCATTGAGTTTGTATCAGAGTTTGTTGCAGAAATCATATCCAGAAAGCACACACAGATTACTGATTCAGCAGGATTCATTAACTTCTCTTTATATACATAATAACACATACAATACAAACAGCAGATTCTTTCAATGTAGTAGCAGTTACAGGCAAAACACAGGCAGAGGAGAGATCAGTTTCAGTCAGCAGACTCAGAGCTGAGCCATGCCCAGCCTCCAAACTGTTTCAGTTTCCAAACAGTCCCCATTGTCTGACCCAGTTGCCATGCCTATTCATTAGCTGACTTTGTTACCATGTCTCCATTCCAGTTCATGAATATTCTGACAGTTTGCTTGTCAGAAGTTTGCAAAAGGTGATCACGTGACCCCCGGGAGACTACAACCACCATAAATACATGCCAATTGCCAAGCTTCCAAATTTCAATCACATGACCATGGGGATACTGCAAAGGCCATAAGTGTGAAAAACAGTCATAAGTCCCTTTTTTCATCGTTCATAATTTTGAATGGTAACTAAGCAAATGCTTGTAAGTCGAGGACTTATTTTGTTATAGCAAACTTTATAAAATGGAGGTTAAATGGGAGGGGGGAGTAGAAAGAATAGCGGGAATATATCTACAATCAGATCAGCTCTAGCAATTGAATGGTCAAACAGATGAATTAACAGCAACTTGGAAAAGCAATTCCATGCTACAGATGGAGTGTCAAAAGCAGCTATTTATGCAAAAATATGTTATTAATCAGCAACGAAGGCAAATGAAATACAAAAGCTCTCGTGACAGTTTAATCAGTTTTTACTGTATCTGATAAGTCTTTCCAGGTTTTAGGCAACCTGTCAAAGAACATTCAGAGAGAGAGAGAGAGACAGGGAAAAAGAAAACAAAGGTTCTTTTTTTTTTTCATTTTAAAGCAGAGGTTAAATAGATTTAAACAAACCGTGGGTGAGGTTTATTAAATATTATATAGATTTCCTCTCCATGTTTTCAAGTTTACTGGAGACTTAACAGTTATTATGGAGTTTTCTCTCAGGCCTATGAGGGTTATTTGTGTGTATGTGTATGTGTGGATTAAGCAAAGAGATGGGGCTTGTAAATTACAAAAATGTAATATTAAAAACCTGATCAAATCAACAGTGACCATTTTTAATCCAAGACATCTTGGAGATTTCATAAACATTGCCTCCGCTCAAGAAAACAAATGTTAGGTTAGGATGAGGCTAATACAGTTTGGGTAAAACAAGAATTCCATTTACCAATCTTTCATGCATTTAATAAATACATGTATTAAACCAAGTAGCCCATTTGCTGGAGATGATATCAATTTTAAGAATTCATCTCTGGCAGGACTTGGCCAATCTAATTCCCTATTTATTAAATATCTTCAGTGAGTAGATTTCAAAAGCTATTTTTTTTCATAATGTGCATATGGACAATTCAGTTAAACATCAGGACAACATGGATATTATTGTGACAAATGAAAAAAAAGAATGTTTAGGCTGATTTTTTTTTTAAAGGTATGTGGTTTAGACATATTCTGGTGTACTATTCAAACAAATATTAAAAATATAGGGCTATTACTATGGTGATTTCTCTGTCCAATTTATACAACTGCCCTGGCTCACTGGGGGTTCAGTCAGTGGTAGGATTTAATTTTTTTTACTACCAGTTCTGTGGGCGGGGCTTGGTGGGCATGGCATGGCATGGCTTGGTGGGCGTGGAAGGGGAAGGATACTATAAAATCTCCATTCCCTCCCCATTCCAGGAGAAGGTTACTGCAAAATCCCCATTTCCGCCCAATCAGCTGGAACTCAGGAGGCAGAGAATAGATGGGAGCAGGGCTAGTCACAGGTGGTATTTATCGATTCTCCGAACTACTCAAATTTTCTGCTACCGGTTCTCCAGAACTGGTCAGAACCTGCTAAACATCACCTCTGGGTTCAGTTTGAATGACGGAGATGTGGGTTTTAATTTAGTATTTTTAGGTAGGGCTCATAAAAATCCTGCCTTCAATTCTGGACATCTGCAGCCCAGTCCAAATTGGCCATATTTGTTACAGGATAACAGAATAATAGAATTGGAAGAAATCTTGGAGGACTTCTAGTCCAGCCCCTTGCTCAAGCAAGTGATGATTTCAGACAAATAGACATCCAAAGAGATGATTTCAGACAAATAGATATCCAATCTCTTCTTAAAAACCTTCCATGATGGAGCACCAGGCAAGCTGTTCCACTGATTAATTGTTCTGTCAGGAAATTTCTCCTTAGTTCTATGTTGTCCCAAAAGTGCTTTTTCAAAAGGCAATTGGACTTTGTTTTTCAATAAAGACACTTTGCTTCTCATTGAAGAAGCTTCTTCGGTTCTTGGATGAGAAGTGGAATGTCTTCAAAGAAAAAGTCCAGTTGCCTTTTGAAAAGGCACCTTTGGGGCAACCATGACCTAGATGACTGCGAATCTCCATAGACATTTAGTTCTAGGTGGGTTCTCTCCTTGATTCTTTTCCATTCATTGCTTCTGGTTCTGCCTTCAGATGCTTTGGAGAATAAGTTGCCCCCATCTTCTTGATGGCAACCCCTTAGATATTGGAACAGTGCTATCGTATCACCCCTGGTCCTTCTCTTCACTAGACTAGACATACCCAATTCCTGCAACCATTCTTCAGCTCCTTTAACTTCCAGTCCCCTGATAATCTTTGTTGCTCTTTTCTGCATGCTTTCTAGAATCTTGACATCTTTTTTATATATATATCGTGGCAACAAAAACCAGATACAATATTCCAAGTATGGTCTTATCAAATGTGGTTAGAAGGACAAATGTTCTGCTTCTTTATATAAGAGCTTCTTTCTATCTATCGCCTGGTTAAGGGACATTACTTTGCATGCCAGTTCAATCCTTGGTCTCACTAGGCAAAACTGGGAAAGCCACCAGTTTGAGGCTGCCAGCACGTGTTGGCAATACGAAGCTAGAGGGACCAATCATCTGAATTATTACCCAATAGCTTCTGTTTTTCTATTTCCAAACTGCTTGATCTGGAGAGTCACTGGTACTCCATGTGTAAATCAATGATCTGACAGAGCAGCCACTAAGATCTGTATGCCCCAATAGCTGAGTAGGTCTAGAATTGGTCAGTGGCTGCATTGAGATCACATGGGAATCTTACATAGGCTTAGAAAACTTACATAGAAAATCTTACATAGGCTTAGAAAACTTGGAACTCCGTCGCCTTCGACAAGACCTAAGTTTAACTCACAGAATCATCTATTGTAATGTCCTTCCTGTTAAAGACTACTTCAGCTTTAATTGCAATAATACTAGAGCAACCAATAGATTTAAACTTAATGTCAACCGCTTTAATCTAGATTGCAGAAAATATGACTTCTGTAACAGAATCATCAGTGCTTGGAATACTTTACCTGACTCTGTGGTCTCTTCCTATAATCCTAAAAGTTTTAATTAAAAACTTTCTACTATTGATCTCACCCCATTCCTAAGAGGACCATAAGGGGCGTGCATAAGCGCACAAACGTGCCTACCGTTCCTGTCCTATTGTTTTTCTTTTCTTCTTCCTATATATATATATATATATAGGTCTTTGGTTGTTCGGGTTTTCTCCCGTGTAAAATTGGAAGTGTCTTGGCGACGTTTCGACGAAGTCTCATTCGTCATCTTCAGGCTTCAGCTTCGTGCTTCTGGGAGCAATGTGTGATCGCAGCTGTTTCTTCCTTTTAACTGCTAGTGGGGGTTTGAACTGATTGGGTGGGAGCTTGGCTGTGCTCTGATTGGATGGGGGTTTTTCTGTGCTCTGATTGGCTGGGGGTGTGTCCTGTGTTGGTGGGGGCTTGGTTGTGCTCAGTCTAATCTGTGCTGCAGGGGATTTGAGCTGGTGAGCTGCACTGCTGCTGTTTGGCTTCGTGTTCGTGGTCGTGCTACATCTTCATAGTGGGTCTCTGTCTGCTGCATGTATGGATTGGAGGGGTTTGAAATGGCTAATGTTGCAGCTGCGGTCTGGCTTCTGGTCCTTGGTCGTGCTTCCTGATCAGTGGGGGTTTGGGTCTGCTTTCTGGGTGGATGTGTGGTGGTGACATCCTGTGTGGACCTCCTGAGTGTGGGTCTGGTGTCATTCCTCGTGTTAGGGACACGTTTGTCAATAAGGGCAGGTTTCCAAATGGCTGGTAGGCGGAGGTATCATCTCGTTTGTTCATGCTGTGTGGGCGTTTTCTATCTCGATGGCTTCTCTGATTATTCTGTTGTTAAAGTGTTCAGTTTTGGCGATAGTTCTGGTCTTTTAAAGTCAATATCGTGTCCTGTGACTTTAAAGTGTTGGACCAGGAAGAAGTTGGTTCCTCTTTTTGAATGAGTTCTTGTGTTCTTCAATGCGTGCACTTATTCTTCTGTTGGTTTGTCCAATGTATGTGGTGGGGCAGGCGGTGCATGGGATTTCATATACTCCTTGATTTTCTAACTCAATTTTGTCTTTGGGGTTTCTTAGGATGGTGGATATTTTTTGGTTTGTGCAGAATGCTGTCTTGATGTTATGTTTGTGGAGGATCTTGCTGATTCTGTCTGTGGTGCCTTTTATATATGGGAGGAGGGCTGTGCCATTTTCTTGCTCTCTGTCTTGGGTTTTAGTGGGGGTTCTTTTGGATTAGTTTGGTAATCTTATTTCTCTGGAATCCATTGGATGTTAGTACGTTTGTGAGTGTGTAGTTCGGTTTTTAGGTGTTGTTCGTCAGCTAAGCATTTTGTTCTAGAGATGAATGTCTTGGCTACGGAGTTGATCTGTGCTGGGTGGTGGTGTGAGAGTGCATGCAGATAGCGGTTTGTGTGTGTTTTCTTCTGGTAGATGGTGTGTCCTAGGGAGCCATTGGGTTTCTTGTAGCACAGATCAACTCCGTAGCCAAGACACTCATCTCTAGAACAAAATGCTTAGCTGACGAACAACACCTAAAAACCGAACTACACACTCTCACAAACGTACTAACATCCAATGGATTCCAGAGAAATAAGATTACCAAACTAATCCAAAAGAACCCCCACTAAAACCCAAGACAGAGAGCAAGAAATGGCACAGCCCTCCCATATATAAAAGGCACCACAGACAGAATCAGCAAGATCCTCCACAAACATAACATCAAGACAGCATTCTGCACAAACCAAAAAATATCCACCATCCTAAGAAACCCCAAAGACAAAATTGAGTTAGAAAATCAAGGAGTATATGAAATCCCATGCACCGCCTGCCCCACCACATACATTGGACAAACCAACAGAAGAATAAGTGCACGATTGAAGAACACAAGAACTCATTCAAAAAAGAGGAACCAACTTCTTCCCTGGTCCAACACTTTAAAGTCACAGGACACGATATTGACTTTAAAAAGACCAGAACTATCGCCAAAACTGAACACTTTAACAACAGAATAATCAGAGAAGCCATCGAGATAGAAAAACGCCCACACAGCATGAACAAACGAGATGATACCTCCGCCTACCAGCCATTTGGAAACCTGCCCTTATTGACAAACGTGTCCCTAACACGAGGAATGACACCAGACCCACACTCACGAGGTCCACACAGGATGTCACCACCACACATCCACCCAGAAAGCACACCCAAACCCACACTGATCAGGAAGCACGACCAAGGACCAGAAGCCAGACCGCAGCTGCAACATTAGCCACTTCAAACCCTCCAATCCATACATGCAGCAGACTGACACCCACTACGAAGATGTAGCACCACCACGAACACGAAGCCAAACAGCAGCAGTGCAGCTCACCAGCTCAAATCCCCTGCAGCACAGATTAGACTGAGCACAACCAAGCCCCCACCAACACAGGACACACCCCAGCCAATCAGAGCACAGAAAACCCCATCCAATCAGAGCACAGCCAAGCTCCCACCCAATCAGTTCAAACCCCACTAGCAGTTAAAAGGAAGAAACAGCTGCGATCACACATTGCTCCCAGAAGCACGGTTGAAGCCTGAAGATGACGAATGAGACTTCACGAAACGTCGCCAAGACACTTCCAATTTTACACGGGAGAAAACCCAACAACCAAAGACCTATATACAAACACTCGTGAAAACCTCAGAAAACAAATATATATATATATATATATATTTGTTTTCTGAGGTTTATATATATGCTTATATATATATGCTTTATATATATGCTTATACCTCCTAATATTTCCCTCCTAATATTTACTCATATAAATGTTTATATGCTATATAATCTTTTTGTATGATGTTGTGACAAAAGAAATAAAATAAAAATAAAAAATAAAAAAATAAAAATATGATGCCTTGTATGGAGGAAGTGCACTGAAAAAAATATGACAGATTAGATTTTTGTGGTAAACTGAGAAAACAACACCAGTAGAGGAATTTACCTCACAATTCTGAGTATGCTTCCTCATTTTTTAAATTGACATGGTGTCATAACCAAAGTAAGGAAAGCAATCCAAAGTTGAATTTACACTGTTTATTCTGGAAACTTGCATGGCTGTTTGGCTGGCCGACTGAAATCATGATCTTTTTTTATCTGCAGATCTCTCTTTTAAATAATGATAAAAACCAAGAATTATTAATTATAAAATCAACTTTACTCATTTTAATTATCAGGATCTATAGAAGAATGTTATATATATTTAAACAAGCAAAAGGCATGCTGTTGTATCTTCACTACTCTATCTCTTCTTTGTAGGGTACCCTTTGAAAATTACTCAGCCACTTTTTATTCAATATCCAAGACACAAGCAAACAAAACAGACAAAAGATAAGGCAGTAATAACAACGGCGATGAGAATTGTTTAATCTTTAAGCAAATATATTAAAAGATCATAACATGTATTACAAATCTCTTTTAGCAAAGGGAATTAAAAAAAGAATAAATTATATTTTATGCAACATGAAATTATTGATTGAGTCAAATTATATATTGCATCCACATAAAAAGACATGACAACTTACGTTATACTGTTGTTGTTATTAGCAGTGCATTGTGTAGTACAATGGGCTGGCAATTTGTGGTTTGATTTATGATGTAATCATTTTAGTTTGCCAGTGCTGAAGGGGAAAAATGTGTCCAGGTTGTGGAGATATCAGGTATCTGCTTCAAGGATGCACTGATCAATGAATGCAATATTGATCAATGCATCCTTGAATATATACGTTGTCCTTGATTTATGACTAACGGCTACAATTAAGCCCAAAATTTCTGTTGCCAAGTAAAACAGCTCTTAAGTGATGTTTGCCCCATTTTAGGACTTCTCTTGCTACAGTGGTTAAGTGAATCACTGTAATTGTTTAATAACACGTTTATTAAGTGAATCTGGCTTCCCCATTGATTTTGCTTGTCAAAAGGTCGCAAAAGATGATCACACGACATTGCAACCTTCATAAATATGAGTCAGCTGAATTTTGATCATGTGACTTTGGGGATGCTACAATGGTCATAAACATGAAAAACGGTCATAATTCGCTTTTTTCAGTGCCATTGTAAACTTCAGATGGTCACTAAATGAACTGTTGAAGGTCTATCTGTACTTTCAAGACCTTTCCATCAGTTCCTGACTCTAGGGGGTGGTGGTCATCTCCGTTTCATCTCCAAAGAGCCAGCGCTGTCCGAAGATGTCTTTGTGGTCATGTGGCTGGCATAAATATCAAAGGCGCACAGAACACTGTTACCTTCCCACCAAAGGTGTTCCCTATTTTTCTACTTGCATTTTTTTACTTGCTTTCGAACTGCTAAGTTGGCAGAAGCTGGGACAAGTAACAGGAGCTCACCCCGTTGCATGGCACTAGGGATTCGAACCGCTGAACTGCCGACCTTTGGATCGGCAAGCTCAGCGTCATAGCCACTGAGCCACCGTGCGCCCTTCCATGAGTACTGCTTTCTAATGCTTTCTTGTCATAGAAACACACACATCAGACAAACATCAGTCTTGAAACTCAGGTGATAGATTTCAGTTCTCTCTCATCATCAAAAAGTAAAAACCAGAAAACTGTTGGATCAAAAGCCCCTTTGAAATCTTTCAAGAAGTCTTACTGAGTGGGAAGTCTAGGAGAGGCTTAGGGGTATAAAATGGAGTGGGTGGATTATGTCAAGATCCCAAGAAAGAAATCAAGGAATGTCATATTCTGATTCCATATTAATTGGGAAAGTCAGTACAGTAGCCTTGTCTTATAACAGTAAGTTTAACCGTGTTACTAATTTAGCAACTGCAGCGACTCATTGGATCCCATTGCAATGGTTTAATAATGTAAGTTTTGTTGTGAAATTGCATTGCTATTCAAGTTCCAAATTGTTCATGAAATAAACCTCTGAATCTTGAAGCAAGATTTATTGCTTGTGATTTCCTCTTTGTTTTTTTATTGGTTTTTTTTATAACATTAGGCTCTGAAATTGCTAATAGGACCACAATAAAATATGAAAAAATATGAAAAAAGTTATCCTTAGAGTTATCCTCCAAAGTTAATTTGTTGCCCAGCCTCACCAGGCCTATAAGATTAGTTAGACATATAAGTAGGGCGCCTCCATAGTTTATTCAACTTTGAGTTAGCAAATATTGCTAAATCGCTGACCCAGGAGACACGACATTTTTTCTAATAGATTATTATATCGCTCCAAGATCTTTGCTTCCTGCTTCTGAAGAAAATTGCCAGTTCTGATAAGTTCTTAACAAAACATGAAGGCAACAAAAATCACACAGCTGCTGCTGAAGTTTGTTGCCAACAATTAATTTGTAACGACCTGTGCAAGATTGCAAGGCATCTTTGGCTAAAATTAATGATCTCCGTGAATTACTAGCTTCAGTTTTCTTTCTTTAGTGGAATCACTTCTCTTACTTTCTCCTCAAAATAATTCTGTAACTATTGGTGACTTGCTCTGTGTTCCAAGGACTGCTATCGGGCAAAGGACACCATTGTCATCTCAAGCAACATTTCTTCTACCTTCTGTTTTACTGACCTACGCATTCCATAGTTTCACTTCCTTGTTCTTTCTTACATTCTTACTGACCGTCACTCTCTGCAAACATCCGTGTACATCCCAATCCTCCCTCCATCAGCTACTTTCAGTTCCCTCTTTCTCACAGTTTCAACGTTCAACATATATCTCAAAACCACGTACTTTTTACAAAATCACATTTCACGGCAACAGCTCAGCAGGATTACAAATAGTTCTGATGCACTTTGAAATCTTTCTATCTAAACTTTGGTTCATGTAGGTTTTTTTAGGGCCTGCTATCTTTCTGAGACCTATAGACTCTGGTAGTCCAATAGGCTATTTGTCCATTTCTTCACACTAAGAAAACATAACTAGGACCTTTTAAACCCCAACATTCCACAAAATTGGAGATGCTGCAACAACAGACCATCTTAAGGCAAGAAGTGTATATATACCTTTGCTGGAGCAACAGCCCCTTGCTGAGCTTATTAGTTTATTGAAGAAAACTTTCTGGATGCTGTCTAAGGTGCTGAAGGCTCATTGAATTGTGTTGTTCTCAGTGCTCTCTGAGTTTGGTTGTTTGCTTGTAGACATTTCACTGCCCAACTAGGTAACATCATGATATGGGTAATGTTACCTAGTTGGATAACAAAATGTCTGCAAGAAAACAGACAAGCTCAGAGAGCACAAAGGGCTGTGAGAATTCAACCTGGAGCTACAAATATTCTCTTTATTGGTTTCTTGAGTTGTTGAGAATCAGCTCTTCCTTGATTCTGAATCACTGCACTAGTTAAGGTGCTGAACTAGATTTTTTTTTTATAGAATAGAATTTTTTATTGGCCAAGTGTGATTGGACGCACAAGGAATTTGTCTTGGTGCATATGCTCTCAGTGTCCATAAAAGAAAAGATACCTTCATCAAGAATCATAAGGTACAACACTTAATGATAGTCATAGGGTACAAATAAGCAATCAGGAAACAATCAATATCAATAAAAATTGTAAGGATACAGCAACAAGTTACAATCATACAGTCGTAAGTTGAAGGAGATGGGTGATGGGAATGATGAGAAGATTAATAGTAGTGCAGACTTAGTAACTAATCAGGACACGGTGGCTCAAGGGGCTAGGACGTTGAGCGTGTCGATCGAAAGGTCGGCAGCTCAGCGGTTCGAATCCCTGGTGCTGCCCTGTAACAGGGTGAGCTCCCGTTACTTGTCCCAGCTTCTGCCAACCTAACAGTTTCGAAAGCATGTAAAAATGCAAGTAGAAAAAATAGGGACCACTTTGGTGGGAAGGTAACAGCGTTCTGTGTGCCTTTGGCATTTAGTCATGCCGGCCACATGACCCCGGAGATGTCTTTGGACAGTGCTGGCTCTTCGGCTTTGAAATGGAGATGAGCACTGCCCCCCTAGAGTCGGCAACGACTAGCACGTATGTGTGAGGGGAACCTTTACCTTTACCTAGACTTAGTAACTAGTTTGATAGTGTTGAGGGAATTATTTGTTTAGCAGAGTGATGGTGTTCGAGAAAAAACTGTTCATGTGTCTAGTTGTTCTGGTGTGCAGTGCTCTATAGTGTCGTTTTGAGGGTAGGAGTTGAAACAGTTCATGTCCAGGATGCGAGGGGTCTGTAAATATTTTCACAGCCCTCTTTTTGACTCGTGCAGTATACAGGTCCTCAATGGAAGGCAGGTTGGTAGCCATTGTTTTTTCTGCCGTTCTAATGATCCTCTGAAGTCTGTGTCTGTCTTGTTTGGTTGCAGAACCGAACCAGACAGTTATTAGGACAGCAAAGGTTGCAATAACTCCTGTTCCAGACCTCTCAAAGCAAATGCTGTTCTGCTTGGCTAGATAAGGTGCTTTATTTCAGCAATCACAGCTGTGAACAGGGAATAAAACTCTGATTCTTTATATATGTGTACCTTCACATCAGTCAGTCTTAACTCTTAAAGATTTCCTTGGACAAGTGCTTTCAGTTTTCTTGGCAAGGTTTTTCAGAAGTGATTTGCCATTGCCTTCTTCCTAGGGCTGAGAGAGAGTAACTGGCTGAAGCTTACTTCATACCTATTAAAAGAAAAACCCAGATTAAAGTTTAATCTCTTTGTCCACTCTGATGGTATCTGGAATCCATTAAAAAGAAATTAAGGGAACAATCATGCAGCTCAAGTGCAAACTCATACCATCCCGGCCAAAGCTGATCTTATTTCTGACAATGCCAAATTATGGTTATGTAAAAGTTAAGGAGGAAATTGCAGATCATCTCATTAGTGGCTGTAGTAAAATCATTCGCACAGAGTATAAACAATAGCCCGATAGAGTTGCCAAAGCTGTCCATTGGAATTTATGTAGAAAATCTGGCATTATTGTTTGCGAAACAGCCCTGGGACCCTGTGTGTGAGTGTTTTGCAAAACAAGGAGATTAAAATTCAATCCAATAGCCACTTGAATATGGTATCAGTGAAATTTTAAGATGGTTCTATGACTGCCGTTAATATCTGGTCTCTCTTCTGCCTTGTGGTTTTTATTTTATTTTAATAATGACTGTGTTATATCTTTATTAGTGATTATTCATATCTATTTGTTGCCTGAACTTAGCTTGCTGTATACCACCCTTTTACTTTTTTTTTTTTTTGAGATGGACAATCACTTAAATAATAGGTAGGTGATAGGCAGGCAGGCAGATGATAGACAGATGATAGAGATGGATGGATGGATGGATAGATGGAGATACAGATACAGATGATAGATAGATAGATAGATAGATAGATAGATAGATAGATAGATAGATAGATAGATAGATAGATAGATAGATAGATAGATAGATAGATAGATAGAGCTTGCTAGCTAGCTAGCTAGACAGACAGACAGGGTAGATAGATACAGTAGGTAGGTAGATAGACAGACAGACAGATAAACAAGATAGACACGTAGATTGATACAGTAGGTAGGTAAGTAGGTAGGTAGGTAGGTAGGTAGGTAGGTAGGTAGGTAGGTAGACAGACAGACAGACAGAGACAGACAGACAGACAGACAGATAGATAGATAGGATAGATAGAATAGATAGGCTTTCATGCAACATCCTATGCCATTTCTGCAAAAACACGAACACACACATACACACACACACAAACAAACAGGGCAGGACTGCAGAGAAGGGAACACAGGGAGAGACCAGCTAGAGCTCAAATATAATACAAACAGGCCTACAATTTACTATTTAACCACTATCATTTCAAAACAGATTAGTTAAAGAGATTTCCCAGCAGCTACAGCCTGTTCCTCCAAGGAGATAATAATCTTAATTGAAATCAGAGAACCTTCAAGTATCTTTGTTCACTCTGTAATAGCCCAGTGTTTAGAAATCTCAGTAGGTTTAATAATTGGGAGCCCTGTCCCATCATTTCCCCCCCCCTGCCTTGTTTAGAAGAGATAGGACCTCAGGGTGAACACTGGAACTCTCTCCTAAACCTTGACCATGAGAAAAAAAGCCAAAGAGCTGGTCATCTTTGGGGTACCATGGCTTGCTTCCTGGGCAGACTGAAACAGGCAAATGAGGGTGTGGGAGGGGAGAGGACGATTCCTATTCTGGGGTTGAAATGGAAGAAATGATCAAAAGAACGCATTCCTATCTTTTCCTGCCTGATGGGATTGAAGCTATTTAACATTCTGCCACTCCACGGGGGTGGCGATGGGGAAGCATAAAAGAGACAGCTGTGCTGCATTTCAGTTCACACCATCCTTTGCAGAAACAATTATAAAATGCAAATCACAGGGATATATATTTTAATGGGACAAGTCTATCCATGGCTTCCTTCTTATTCTTTTATCAAGCATCTGTTTTATGTTGGGTTGGTGTTGTGTGTGTGTGTGTGTGTGTGTTTGCATTTGCATTTGTCAAACATCATCCAGTTTGGTTTAGCGGTTGAGGCACCAGGCTTAGAAACCAGGAAGATTGTGAGTTCAAGTCTCGCTTTAGCCATGAAAAGCGAGTTGGGTGACTTTGGGCCAGTTCCTCTCTCTCTCTCAGCCCAAATCACCTCCCAAGTTTGTTGTTGTGGGGAAAAAAGGAGGAGGAAGGGGGTATTAGCTATGTTTGCCACCTTGAGTTATTTATAAAAATAATAATAGTGGGATTTTAGAGCCGAGGTGGCACAGTGGTTAGAGTGCAGAACTGCAAGCTACTTCAGCTGATTGCTAGCTACGGTTTAGCAGTTCAAATCTCAAGGTTGACTCAGCAGTTCAAGCCGGCTCAAGGTTGACACAGACTTCCGTCCTTCTGAGGTGGGTAAAATGATAAGCCAGATTGTTGGGGGCAATAGGCAGACTCTGTAAACACCTTAGAGAGGGCTGTAAAACACTGTGAAGCAGTATATAAGTCTAAGTGCTATTGCCATTGCTATTTTTTTTTTAAAAAAAACTTGTTTAAGGAGAAAGCCTCCTCCTTCTCTTCCTCCTAATGCACTTAATTCCACTGAAGGTGTCGGGTGTATCGATGCTGAACATAACCCAATGGAGAGTTCCATTTCATTCTAATAGATTGAGAGAGTGGTGAACTGCCAATTTAACAACCACCTCATCCGGATGTTGGTTGATTACCACACTGCACTTAGGGAAGTAAAATCTTAGATTTCTGCTGGTGTCAGCCTTCTCCAGGAAACTGGACAGGCAACCTACAGAGATGGGGAACCATGGCCCCTTTTATGACTCATGGACTTAAACTCCCATAATTCCTGAGCCAACCAATCCTGGGAGTTGAAGTCCATGAGTTGTCAGTTTTCCAAGTAACACCCCCATGAAAGAAAACTCTGAGGCTTGCGTTTCCTCAAAATTACATTTTATTAGAGATGTCATATTGGCACATCTGGGAAAACCCGAATCTGAAAGGTTCCAGGTTTTCCCCACCCAAAAGAAAGTTCAAGTCCCTGCCCAACACCCAAATGTCTATCATATGGTCCAGTCATACACCATCCCATCTGGAGATGCCTCCCAGTTCCAGCCATCCAGGTGCGGGGCAAGATGTCCTTGACTCTCTGAGAAAGGAATGTTATTTTGACTATATATCACCCTGGCTCTGTACAATCCCCACCTCCCAATTCCTCACAGCAGTAAATGTGGCAGGCCTGAAGGACCAATACAAAAGATGGCTTCCAGGTCTGACACGAGTCATAAAAAGGGCCATGGTTCCCTACCCCTGCATTAGAGGAGCACATTTTCTTTCATTGTTAGGCTGCATTGACAGAATCTTGCCGGTCTGAAGGCACAAACTTCTGGCCCCCAATTGCCTGATCCATTATGGTGAGTCCTTCTTAAGTTTCTTTCTCTGCCAGTTAAACCACTGGGGGCTCCTGCCTCTTTTTCTCTGATTGTTTCCTATAGATAAGCATCTCTTCTCCTCATTCCCCCAAGGTCATTCCAGAGATTCCATTACAGTTGGTCAATCCTGTTCACAAGTCTGTTTACAACTGCTCACAGTTGACATCCTGGATAGCCAGTAAAAAAAAAAGGGGGGGGGAGGAGTGAATCGAGGAAAGAAATTAGTTGGACTGCTATGACATTTTTATTTTCACAGCTGAAATAAAGTGTACAAGAAAGCGAAAATGACTCTTCCCACCCTTGGCCCTACCTGCTAACTTTCTTGGGAAAGTTCTTAACTCTTTTTAGGAAGGATGTAAGAAGGTGATCAGATGATCATTGATTGGGAAATCCTGGAGAGGATGTCTGTCTGCAAAACATGGTGGAATTAGCAGAGATGGCTAAATTGACTGTTTTAATTCAATTAAAAAAAATACAAGTAACTTTGTTTTTGCTTGGAAACCACTTCTGGATTTTGTTCTTGAGGTGAATAAAATGAGACTCACTTTTTGATGACTAGGTAGGTGATGTCATGTCCCACCCCCCACTCCGACGAATGAGTCAAGGAAGTCCGTAACAAACTTGGCAACGAAGCCTCTGCAGCTTGCCAAGTTCCTTCGAGGTTTATCAGGGCAGGCAGGAGTCCACGTTGTGACTTCAGAGATAGGGTCCGGTATCAGCAAACTTGATAAGACTTTGCTTGACTCAAGGTTGGAATGCCAAAAGCTGGTCCTTTATATAGGCTGTGGGGTGTGGCTCCATGACTCAGCATTGATCCAGGCCTGCCCCTCCTTTCCTTCTGCTGGCGTCGCCTCTCAGATCTCTGGAAGTGAGGATCCTCCCACTTTGAATTGTCTTCAGCTGGATCTGCTGTCTGGGAAAGGGAGGGGTCAGAAGGAGTAGGCCTGAGCAAATCCAATACCTAGCTGGCTTCCTGCTCTGACGACTGAGCCAAAGGAACACACACTGTATGAGTGAGGTTTATCGGGCTTGTCCTCCCACTCCTGGAATCGTCTCCGGGCATGGGGCCAGGCCGGGGGCTGGAGGCATGACAGGCCGCTCATCTTCATTATCAGACTCGAAGTCTGATAACAGGCCCGATTGGAGACGGGAGGGGCCCGGCTGAGGAGAGGAGGGAGGACGAGTCACAACAGGTTTGCTGTTAAAGAAATGGCTAGTACCTATTTACTATGTAAAAGTAAAAAGTTGAGGTTGTATATTATTACTTTATTCTTCTGTACTAAAAAAAGAGTCAGAAGTCTATGCTTTCCTTCTTCTCTTTCATCCTTTAACTTTGTCCTTCTTTCCTTTTTCTCCTCTACTTTTCCATTGTTTTCATTTTTCTTGTATTTTATATACTGATAAATGAGTAAGATTTGTAATACAAAAAAGATAACTGATTAGGAAATCCCCGTTTGTTGAGTAACCAGGATGTATACACATATACACTCTCTCACTGCTTCAGATCTCCTTATCTCAGTGGGGGTATTCTACCGGTTCACACCGGTTCAGGCAAACTGTTAGTTCCGACTTTCAGCCATGAGTGAACTGGTTCGCTCTGATTTTGAAGTGGGCCCGCCCGCCCCTGCATTATATTTACCTATATTTCCATTTTCCAAAGCCCAGCTGATTGGTGTGGCAGAGTAGATTGCCGTGCCTCAGCTGTTTTCCTTGCCAGCAGCAATTCGGAAGGTGAGTTTTCTGTAAACTGTGCACATGCAAATAGTGTGCGTCTGGCGCATGTGCATAGTGGGTGTCTGGCGCATGCACGTACTGCATGTCTGGTACGTATGCATAGTGCACATCTGGTGCATATGCGTAGGGCACGTGTGGTGCATGCGCTCAGCAAACCAGTTGTTAAATTGGTAGGATCCCACCACTGCCTTATCTGAAATATGATGAGAAGAGAAGAGAAGAGAAGAGAAGAGAAGAGAAGAGAAGAGAAGAGAAGAGAAGAGAAGAGAAGAGAAGAGAGAGACTGAGGACCAGGGACCAGGGACCAGGGACTGAAATGGAATAGGGACCAGAATGGAATAGGGACCGGAATGGAATAGGGAATGGAATGAGAAATGGAATGGAATGTATTGGAATGTATTGAGTTGAGTTGAGTTGAGTTGAATTAAATTCTTTATTAGCCAAGTGTGACACACCAGGAATTGTCTCCAGTGTACATATAAACCGCAAGTAATATATCATAGGTCATAATCATAGTTACAATCATTCATCATATGTGTGTTTAATAAAAAAAAAAACTATTACACCAACTGCAAGAAGTATACCAGATGTTGTTGAACATCATCAACCTAGAATGCCAACAACTCTGCTAGCTGTTATTAATTAAGAGGAATTCCCAAAATAATCTGGGTACCCGAAGACTTCAAATTCTGTCTTATAAGGCTGTTGCAAAGTACCTAACTCATGCATGGTCAGAACTATCTGGCCTTTGGGAGCCTTCACGGTTGAAAACAGCCGAGAAGCAGATTTCAGCTAAAATACTTACTACATACAATCTGTAGTTCTGTTCCCCCAACTCACATAATTATTAAGTGATCGTTAAGTGTGGAACTAGTAAACTGCAGGAACAAACAGAAAATGGTTAATTGAGGGTTAGTTTTAGCTCCAAACCAGGGGTGAAATCTACTTACCTTCCTTACCAGTTCAGAAGTAAAACATGCCCCGTGTGCGTCACATGGATGCACACACCCTCTGCGCATGTGCAAAACCTTTCTGCGTGTGCGCAGAGGGTACAAAACACATTACTTCCTGGTTAAAACCAGGAAGTAATGACAGCCGGGCGGGTGGGCGGAGCCTCATACTGCAAGCCAAAATTGCTCTTGGCTCACCAGTCAAGATCGCTACCGGATTGGGCGATCCGGTCCAAACTGGGAGCATTTCACCCCTGCTCCAAACGGAGGCAATCAAACACTGGCTCAAATTGATTTGATCCAGAAAACTAAGGCAAATCAGTTCTTTCACGTCATTTGCCTTTCTAGACCTCCAAGGAAAAAAAGCTGCTGAGAAAGAGCGACGGTTTTGTTTTTGTTTTAAAGCAAGACTCTCTGTGACTCAACTCTCTCTGTCAAACCCTGGCAGAACAGAACTCATCTGTTTTATTCCCAGTCATGAGATGGATGGCTATATAATATGTTCAAATAAACAAACATATTTTTTAAGGATTTATTTTTTTTTAGTGACTAAAGGTAAAAGGTAAAGGTTCCCCTCGCACATACGTGCTAGTCATTGCCAACTCTAGGGGGCGGTGCTCATCTCCGTTTCAAAGCCGAAGAGCCAGCACTGTCCGAAGACGTCTCCGTGGTCATGTGGCCAGCATGACTCAACACCAAAGGCGCACGGAACGCTGTTATCTTCCCACCAAGGTGGTCCCTATTTTTTCTACTTGCATTTTTACGTGCTTTCGAAACTGCTAGGTTGGCAGAAGCTGGGACAAGTAACGGGAGCTCACCCCATTACACGACAGCATTAGGGATTCGAACTGCTGAGCTGCTGACCTTTCGATCGACAAGCTCAACGTCCTAGCCTCTGAGCCACCGTGTCCCTCTTTTAGTGACTAGGAAGGCCAAATAAGACTGATTGCTAATGTCCTGGGATGATGTAATGGAGAGTTATGGAATAGCGGGCACTTCCTAGGAGGAGCGGAGAACCTGATATTCTTAAAAATAGCTACTTTTGACGCCGTTAGAGCAATTGTGTGCTGTCAGAGAACGTTGACTGAGTTTCTAATATCTCACCGGCTTGAAGCTTTATGCATTCAATCATTATTATTTTTTTGTGTGTGGTGCTGATTTAACGTTGTCGTTATTTTTCTCTCCTAATAAGCTCTTAATCCCTAGTCGTTTCCTGGAAGCAGAAAAATAACATATATCCATGTCTCAGGAATAGCAGTCTCTCTCGAATTTGACTTGACGTCGAGCAATGCATAATTTGTTTGAGTTGGCATCCTTAGCAAGGTATGCCCCTAAATGGAGGAGGGAGAGGAAGCAGAATTAAAAATGGGGATATTGCAGCATTGGTCAGACCCCACCCCCCAAAAAACCCAAGGGTCCTCTTTAGTACTCATGATTTTGTCCACTAGATGTCAGTGATGGTGAACATTCTGCAGCTCGTTTGGATATTCTGACTTTGTCTTTTTCCCTTCAAAATCACAAGTTGGATTTTGTGTTCAGTGCTGGATTTTTTCCATTTTTTAATTTTTTTTCTTTCAATTTTTGTTTTTGCTATCTTCAGCATGATCTCTGAAAACAGATCATTCAAAATTAAGGTCACCCTTCCCCCCCCCCCACCACCCACCCACGCCTCTCTCTTCTTAGCCTTGGACTGTCTTTATTTTGCAAGTTCATGAGAAATAAAAATTTAAATGAGATTCTGTTTTTACTAGGATATTTTATCTCAAAGTGCTGTGTTCAGTCCTTTCCCGCTCTCCTTGGAGCAATCAGTTTTAACCGTCTCTGTTTAATTCCAGTGACAGGTCCAGTGGTGTGAAACCAGGGATAAAGCTGAACTTTAAGAGCAATGCTTTTATTTTTTATTATTATTATTTTTTTTCCAGCAAAAAGATATTGCAAGAGGAAGTACGTTTTATTTTATTATTTTTATTTTAATTGTCTCTTTGGCTGAGTATGATGCAACGCTGTGTGTTGTAAGTGCTTATAAAGAATGCAAAACAGAGCGATGGAAAAGCAGAAAATGAAGAATCTCTCCTTCACAAAGGAAAAAAAAAATGGAATTCAGCATTATAAGAGAAACATGATCATTGTTTATAGATTGAAGAAGAAGATGGGTTGATAGAAGCAATGTCGGCTGATACTTGGGTAACACGTTCAGCAGTTTTCTTGGCAATAGTTTTGGATTAGGGGTGGCCAGGGGTGGAATTGAAAAACTTTAGCAACTGGTTCTCTGCCTGGTTGCTGGGTGGGCATGGCCACGGGGCCATGGCCTACTCAGCCTTCTGCACCATGGTGGAGAGGGCGTTTTCACCAGGGGTGAAATCTAAATTTTTTTGCTACCTGTTCTGTGGTGTAGCTTGGTGGGTGGGTGTGTCCTGTAACTGAGTGGGCGTGGCCAACTCAATGTCACTCACAGCCATGCCCACTCAGTCACAACTCACCCCCACCAAGCCACGCCCACAGAACCCAGTAGGGAAAAAAAATTATTTCTATTCTGCCTTTTCCCTTTCCCTCGCCACCTGTTCTCCCTTCACCTAGGCCCCGGAGCCACCACCTGTCTGGTTTTCATCCTTCCCAGGTTCCAGAGGCCTTTCTTGAGCCTTGGGAGGGTGAAAATAGCCTTCCCTGGGCTCCGGAGGCCTAATACTCCGAACTTCTAGTACTTCCGGGAGGCCCATTTTTCACCCTCCCAGAGCCTCCGTGCGGACCCTGCACTTACCTCGCATACAAAACGGGCTGCGTGACAGTGAAAACTGTAAGATTTTTGAGAAGATTGCAAAGAGCACAAAAACAAATAAATCATAATTTTAAAAAAAAAATGTTTAATTTGGAATATTCCTCTTTTTTTTTTTTCCTCCAGAGGAACACATGGATCTCTTGGATCTTATACTGGGTTGAAAAATTTTGTTGGCATCTTGTGAATGAATACTAAACAAACATTTGCAGCCTACAGGCTTTAAATTAATTTTGCACAAGTACCGGTAATATGCAATGTGTGAAGAGACCCAAATTGTCTTGCTTTGCCTAATCCATAGATTCAATTATATCTTCCAAAGATATCCCTGATGTCCTCAAATGTTTCAATATAACTCAGGGAAATATTATCAGAATCCATTATTTTAAACACCGTATGCTAGAGATCCTTTATGAGTGTACTAAGTAGGGCAATCAATAATTGAAAGTAAGTGACACTTGTTAAAATAAATGATGAACAAAGTGCATTTTGTAGTTCAGTATCTGGGATTGTGGTAATTGTATTTGATTGCTTCCTTACTATAGAAGGGAAACCCTGATGGAGTTAGTCTTCTAGAAAAACTGATGGAGTAGGTTGAATTTTCATGCCTCTTGCAAAAATCCATACTGTTAGAAAGTTGTTTTTTTAAAAAATCCCACTGCAAAACCAGTAAGAAATCTATCCATCCATCCATCCATCCATCCATTGCTGGTTTACAAAAAATACTTAATATAATACTGTTATTATTCTCGGATACAGAATCTCACAAATTGTTATCAAGTTTATTTCTTCCCTAATAAATTCATCTGAAATAATTTCAGAAAGATATATAATATAACAACAGAGTTGGAAGGGACCTTGGAGGCCTTCTAGTCCAACCCCCTGCCCAGGCAGGAAACCCTACACCATCTCAGTCAGATGGTTATCCAACATTTTCTTAAAAATTTCCAGTGTTGGAGCATTCACAACTTCTGCAGGCAAGTTGTTCCACTGATTAATTGTTCTAACTGTCAGGAAATTTCTCCTTAGTTCTAAGTTGCTTCTTTCCTTGATCAGTTTCCACCCATTGCTTCTTGTTCTACCCTCAGGTGCTTTGGAGAACAGCCCGACTCCCTCTTCTTTGTGGCAACCCCTGAGATATTGGAACACTGCTGTCATTGGAACATGATAGCAGATTAGATGATGATAGATGATTTAAGAGGCTCCACTGACCATCAATGGCAGTATGCGTAGATATGATTCAGTAAATAATTACAATACCATTTGACTGAACCTGCAAATTCTTTTTCTAAGATGATCTATTTGAATGAAATGTGCATTTTTTTTTTAAAAAAATTGAAACATTGAATGTGAACCCAGTTTTTCAAATCAGTTTGGATAGTCCAATCTGATTGAATCAACCATCTGAATGAAACTGACAATTCAGATTTCACTGGAACCAATTTACTATTCTTAATCACTGGGCATAATCAGAGGATGGAAAGTTGTTTGTCAAAAGTGTTTTAAGTTGGATTTCTGCACTGAGCCAGGAGCTAACTTTAGATGGCCTTATCAATCCATTGAAAAATTCATCAGATACAAGAGGTAAAATGATCTTAAACATTCAGCTACCTTGATTAAATTAGATTGGCTATGACATCAGAGGAAAATGGCATCCACAGCATGGAACACAAACTTTATTGTTTTAGTCATTTGGCCATATCAAAAGCTAACACAAATAGACATAAAGAAAACAGTAAGGCATCAGCTCTACGGTTAACCCCATTCTGATCTAAACATTCTGTCCTCTTTGAAATGGCCTTTGAAATAAAGAAAGTGGTTTTACTAGTCATATCAAAGTTTGGTCCCCCGTAGAAAGTAAGACATTTTTTTTTCCAGGTGGCCAAAGTCTTTTTAGTTTTTAAATAAGGATCTAAATAAGTACAATTTGGAGTCAGCAAGTATCTGTCCAAGATCTTTAATGGCTGGTGCTGCACAAATGCAGTCTTTCTTCAAATGGAACTCCATAAAATCTCCAATGTCTTCCCACAGAATCTAGTTTTTTGAAATCAGCTCTAGACAACACTCCTGAGATCTTGAGGCATATCAGATTTGTGTTGGAGGAGGAGAAGGAGAAAAAAGAATCTGAACACTAAATACAAGCTCAATGGACATTACCTTGTAGATGACCCCCACCCTGTTAAAGACCTTGGAGTTTTCATATCAAACGATCTAAGTGCCAAAGCCCACTGCAATTACATCGCAAAAAAGGCTTTAAAGAGTTGTAAACTTAATCTTGTGTAGCTTCTTCTCTAGAAAAACTACGCTACTAACCAGAGCATACAAAACATTTGCTAGACCAATTCTTGAATACAGCTCGCCTGTCTGGAACCCATACCTCATTTCGGACATTAATACAATTGAGCATGTCCAAAAATATTTTACAAAAAGAGTTCTCCACTCCTCTGATTACAATAAAATACCTTATACCACCAGACTTTAAATCCTGGGTTTAGAAAATTTAGAACTCCACCGCCTTCGACATGACCTGAGTTTAACTCATAGAATCATCTATTACAATGTCCTTTCTGTTGAAGACTACTTCAGCTTCAATCACAACAATACACGAGCCCACAATAGATTTAAGCTTAATGTGAACTGCTCCAATCTTGATTGCAGAAAATATGACTTCAGTAGCAGAGTTGTCAATGCCTGGAATGCACTACCTGACTCCATTGTCTCTTCCCAAACTCTCCAAAGCTTTAACCAAAAACTGTCTACTATTAACCTCACCCCATTCCTAAGAGGTCTATAAGGGGTGTGCATAAGTGCACCAATGTGCCTACCGTTCCTGTCCTAATGTTCCCTTGATTGTATCCAATTTCGTATAGTTATTACATACTTATGCTTATATATATGCTTATATATCACATAGTTATTTCATGCTTATGCTTATATATACTGTTGTGACAAATAAATAAATAAATAAATAAATAAATAAATAAATAAATAAATAAATAAATAAATAAATAAATAAGAAGGAGACCAATAGAAGATATATAGGATTGATATCCTTTCCTTCAGGGCCTCTTTAGCAGCAAAAAGTCTTTAGCTTGCTTCAAAATGTGGCTTGTTTGCCTTGGATTTAGTTTGTGGTATGAATTCAACCATTGCAGTTTGGAAACATGGTTTAAGCATTATTAGCTTGTCTGAATGCAGCTAATTGTGATTTATTCAGCAATCCATGGCTTGGTGTAGTGGGTCTGAAATGCCAGTGACATCAATATAGTCATTTTGTATTCCCCACCATTCCCCACCCATCCATCAATCCATTTGGTTAATATATATATATATATATATATATATATATATATATATATATATATATATATATATATATATATATATATATATATATATATATATATATATATATACATATACAAAACCCTAATTAACTGGAAATAACAGGAAATGATTAATCATGTTAATTAACAATAATTTTCTTTCCTTACTCTTGAAAGGTCAGATCCTCAGCTGTATGGAAAATTGAGTCTTTGTGCAATTGCATTTGAAATCCTGTGCAAAGCCTAATTAGTTAAAAATCATGTTAAAGGAGGCAGCACCATATAATGCCAATACTTCAGATAATTTTCCACCATCTTATTAACTCAGATGGTATGATATTTGCACATCATGGGATAGCTGAGGTTGGCTATATTTTATTTATAAATAAATATTCCTCAGTCTTGGGTCCTCTACCATAGGGTTGTCTATGGAGAGTGTCTATGGAGATTCTCAGTCATCCAGGTCATGGTTGTCCAAAGGTGCTTTATCAAGAGGCAACTGGACTTTCCGGTTTTTCTTTGGAAGACATTTCGCTTCTCATCCAAGAAGCTTCTTCAGCTCTGACCGAATGGTGGGGAATGGAAGGATTTATAATCCTTGCAGACAGCTGGTCATTTGCATTCTTTTAGCGGGTCGTTAAGGTCACCTGAAGGTTTATCTGTGTCATCAGGGTCACCTAAGTGGTGCAACTTGGTGTGGAGCCTTCTTGGAACTGTTGAAAGGACTGTGTTGTAGATTGGAGATAGTGTTGTGGTCCGCCAGCGGCCTGTGGACCTGGCAACTGAGTCAGACAGTGAGGAGGCTGGGGAGGACAATGGGGCAGTCCTGGAGTCAGGGGAAGGCCTGGATGAGGCCTCTGCATCAGAGGCAGAGATGGGGCCAGGGCCATCTGGGAGAAATGCACGGACTCCGGAGCCTCCAGAGGCAGACAGCAGAGAGGCAGAGGAACAGGAGGAGCCTGTTCCTAGTGCACACATGAGAAGAGCTGCCAGAAGGCAAGAGCAGCTGAAGCAAAAAGGACGACTTGGGAGTAAGGCCAGAAGATGATTGGCCCCTCCCATAAGGCTTAAAAGAGCAGCAACGAGTTGTTGGGTTCTTTGTAGAAAAGCAAGGTTGATTCCATTGCTTCTTGTCAGCGTCTCTTGAACTTTGTGGGGGTTTTGCCAAGAAAATCCTTTGGCAGGTTGCAAAAGACATCAAAGGTTGGTGATAAGGCTGAGGGACTGGTTGTGAAGAATTTTGTTTTGGATGAAGCTGAGAATGAATTAATTCTCAGCCATTTTAATAAAATAATTTTGTTGAGGACTGAATTATGTTTAGTAATCACTACTTGGGCTTTGGTCACAAGAGATAGATGATGTCTTTGGGACATAGGCCTGGGAGTTTGAGGGTTCTGAACAATATCTTAGCTGTTCCTAGCATTGCACTCTTGTAGATGGAGAACTTTGATATTGTTCCATGTTGATATTACTGATGTTGTTGGAGCCATTCTCCGAACTTAGGAGTCATAGCCCTGAGTGCTCCTACCACCACTGGGACCACTTCAGCCTTCACTGTCCACATCCACTCCAGCTCCTCCTTCAGGCCCTGGTACTTCTCCTGCTTCTCCTCCTCCTCCTTCCTGATGTTGCTATCAGTTGGCACTGCTAATATCTATTAACACCATTGTCTTCTGCTTCAACCACCACCAGCATTCAATTTCCTCTTATCTGCAGACATTATTACAGAACCGTGGTGGCACAGTGGTTAGAATGCAGTATTGCAGGCTAACTCTGTTGTCTGCCAGCAGTGCGATCCTGACCGACTCAAGGTTCACTCAGCCTTCCATCCTTGTGTGGTCGGTAAAATGAGGGCCCAGACTGCTGGGGGCAATATGCTGCCTCTGTAAACTGCTTAGAGAGGGCTGCAAAGTGCTGTGAAGCAGTATACAAGTCTAAGTGCTATTACTATTACTGTCATTGCCAGAGATGGGTGTGACATATTGGTAAACATGCTAAGCCATTGGTTCCTTAACCATGTTTTACAGAGTAGGCTAAATGGATTTTGATGACCCCCTGGTCTAAATTTATGTTGCATTATTATATTGTATATTCTTCCCTTACCAAAAGCAAAATTTCCTTTAAGGAAAGATGTGCTCCTGGTAATTTCATGGACATATCCACATACTTTTCTTAGTGATGTTCCAGAAGCAAATACCTCTTGCTTCTTTCTGGAATTTGGTTTTTCTTTTCCTGTGTAACCTAGAACTCTGATATTTGCTGATGATCTCCCATTTCACTATTAACTAGGTATGGTCCTGTTTAGCTTCAAAGCCCAGTCCAAATCATGCAAATATAGCAATAGTTTCTTAACAGTATGCTGGAGTGAAACAAGTCCAATAAATCAAGTTATTTTCTTTTTTTCACATGTGTCCTTCAGTGGTGGTTTTCAAATTTTTTTACTACCGGTTCTGTGGGTGTGGCTTTGTGGGCGTGGCATGGCTTGGTGGGCGTGGCTTTGTGGGCATGGCAGGGGAAGGATACTGCAAAATCTCCATTCTCGCCCCACTCCAGGGGAAGGATACTTTAAAATCTTCATTCCCTCCCCAATCCCGGGAAAGTTACTGCAAAATCTCCATTTCCTCCTGATCAGCTGAGACTCAGGAGTCAGAGAATAGATGGGGGCGGGGCCAATCAGAATTTTTTCTACCGGTTCTCCAAACTACTCAAAATTTCTGCTACCGGTTCTCCACAACCGGTCAGAACCTACTGAAACCCACCTCTCTTGTCCTTGGATGTATGAGTTTGGATTTAAGAAACAATGAAGTGAGCTTATTAACAAACAGCAATAGATAAAATATATATGCTGTAAAATGAGGATTTCAGTCCAAGTCACAATAGTTTAGCTGAGCCTGCCAAAGCAAAGAAAGCTCATTCAATGCCAGTCCAGTGAGATACCACTTAGTGGAGTAGCAGAGGCAAAGACTAAAATGCTTTTTTTGTTGTTGAATATAAAAGTCAGTGAGGCGGCAAACTCCTTAAAGAGGAAGACAAGGCTTTTCACATGAGAAGACAGAAGTGATGTGGCATGTCTGTCGGGAGAGCTCAGGTATTGAAGGCATCACTAAAGCCAAAGACGGAAAGGAAAATTGGCATGGTTAGACAGTGGATCAACCAGCGTTTTCAAAACTGGTGTAAGCCATGACAGGTAGCAGGGGCTGAACATCTCGGGCCTTGTCTTCCTCGGGATGAAGAAGAAAGTAAAAATTGCCCTAGTCTTGGTTATCTTTTCCTATCAAAGGATGTTGTTTGAGCGTGGCGGGGTTTGTAGCCCAACCTGTTCCTTCAGGTTCCTCTCTCTCTTTCTCCTAAAAAGAAGTCATGGAAAGTCATAAATAACACAAAATGTTCTCTCTCTCTCTCTCCCTCCCTCCCTCCTCTCTCTCTCCATTTCTTTCCCTTTCCCTCTCCCCCGTCTCCCTCTCTCTTTCCCCCTGTCTCTCCGTCTCTCCGTCTCTCTCCGTCTCTCTCCCTCTCTCCCCTCACTCCCTCTATCTCCCAATCTCTCCCCCTCTCTCTCCATTTCTTTCCCTCTCCTCTCCTCTCCTCTCTTCCCTCTCTCTCTCTCCCTCTCTCTCTCCTCACCTTCTCCTTCTATCTCCCAATCTCTCCCTCTCTCCATTTCTTTCCCTTTCCCTCTCCCCCGTCTCCCTCTCTCTTTCCCCCCCTCTCTCTGTTTCCCATTCTCTCTCCCTCACCTTCTCCCGCTATCTCCCAATCTCTCCCCATCTCTCCCTCTCCCTTTCCCTCTCCCAATCAAGAACATGATAACTTAAAATAATCAGTAAACTGGAACTCTTGGCTAAAGGGTGAAACACGATTCTACACTAGACCTGTAATGAAATAAAAATAATCCCTAATGAAATTAAAACTTTGGTAAAGTCTCTGGTCTCTAATGGAATAAATGAAGTTAAAGGTTTTTAAAGCCAAAGTAAATTCGTCAATTTTCCACAGATAAAAAGAGGAAGGAATTTGATTCCAGAACCCTAAAGCCAGATCTCTAAAGGTCCAAAAATTAAGCATCCTTATGAGCCGTGGTAGGGCAGTGGTTAGAGTGCAGTACTGCGGGCTACTTCTGCTACCTGCCGGCTGCCTGCAATTTGACAGTTCGAGTCTCACTGGCTCAAGGTTGACTCAGCCTTCCATCCTTCTGAGGTGGGTAAAATGAGGACCCAGATTGTTGGGGGCAAGAGGCTGACTTTGTAAACCACTTAGGGAGGGCTGTAGAGCACTGTAAAATGGTACATAAGTGTAACTGCTATTGCTATCAGAAGGTCCTTCTCAAAGGAATATAAAGATCTCCAGTAACTGAACAGAAGAACGGAGTAGTCTGGTAGATCTTTTCATACTATACGTTCTATTAAAAAGCACATGCTTTTGTGAGCTAGAATGCACTACTAGGTTCCTGATTTTTGGCTACCCTAGGCTATCATGTCGTTCTTCTTACAATGACCAGCAATGCTAACTCTAGTCTTATCTGGATGGATAACAGAATAACGCAGCATAACAGAGTTGGAAGGAACCTTAGAAGTCTTCTGGTCCAACCTTCTGCTCAAGCTGGAGAAACCTCTACTATTTCAGACAAGTGGATGCTCTATCTCTTCTTAAAAACCTCCAGTGATATATTGCCAGCATAACAGTACAAAATATTTTTCCTATCCTTAATAGACTCTGGCATAGGCTGTTAGATAGTTCTATGACTTTCCTCCTTCTTGTTTGTGGTAAAATAGATAAATTTCTTCTCCCCTGTGTTTCTTAGCTGATATTGACCTAATCATTTTGATTCTCAGCAGCTGAAGAGCTATCCTTCTTTGTTGTGGGGTTTCTTCATAATGGAGGATTAATTTACCATCAACGCATTGAGTTTTGTTACTTCATATGACAGCCAACGAAATTCTCAGGGGAATGCCATTGCTTTTATAAAATTCTGACTTCCTTTGCGTTGCACTAAAAGGTTTCAGTCTGAAGGAACCCTTTCCAGAGATTATTTAGAATACTAGGGGAGACATGATAGCAGTCTTCCAATATCTCAGAGGCTGCCCCAAAGAAGAGGGGGTCAAACTATTCTCCAAAGCACCTGAAGGAAGGACAAGAAGCAATGGGTAGAAACTAATCAAGGAGAGAAGCAACTTAGAACTAAGGAGAAATTTCCTCACAGTGAGAACAATTAATCAGTGGAACAACTTGCCTCCAGAGGTTGTGAATGCTCCAACACTGGCAATTTTAAAGAAGATCTTGGATAACCATTTGTCTGAAGTGATGTAGGGTTTCCTGCCTAAGCAGGGGGTTGGACTAGAAGACCTCCAAGGTCCCTTCCAACTATTCTATTCTATTCTATTCTATTCTATTTGCTGAGAGAGGGGTACCTTGAATTATTTTTGAGAAATGTTAGAATTATTGGAGGGTATTTGGTTTCTCTAAAGGAAAAATACAGGTAGTTCTCAACTTACAACTGCAGTTGAGTCCAAAATTTCTTTTGCTAAGTGAGACATTTGTGAAGTTAGATTTGTCCCATTTTACGACCTTTCTTGCCACAGTTGTTAAGTGAATCACTGCACTTGTTAGGTTAGTAACATGAGTGTTAAGTGAATCTGGCTTCCCCATTGACTTTGCTGATCATAAGGTCACAAAGGGGATCACATGACCCTGAGACACTGCAACCGTCATAAATGTGAGTCAGTTGCCTGGCTTCTGAATTTTGATCACGTAACCATGGAGATGCTGCATTGGTGATAAGTGTGAAAAATGGTCATTACTCCCTTTTTTCAGTGCTGTTGTAACTTGGAATAATCATTAAATGAACTGTTGTAAGTCAAAATGTAAGCCTAGTGCAGGGAACAGTAACGGAGTTGGAAGGGACCTTGGAGGTTATCTGGACCAACCCCCTGCTCACGCAGGAGACCTGTACTAGGGATTCGAACTGCCGACCTTTCTGATTGACAAGCTCAGTGTCTTAGCCACTGAGCCACCTAGCCAAGAATGAGTGAGGGCAAAAGAAGAATGAGATTATAGAAAACAAGGCGGCTGGATGGAGTCACTGAAGCAGTTGGTGTGAGCTTAAATGGACTCCAGAGGATGGTAGAGGACAGGAAGGCCTGGAGGAACATTGTCCATGGGGTCGTGATGGGTCAGACACAACTTTGCAACTAACAACAACAACAAAGTTGAAAACTACCTGTATTCAGATTCACCTGAATTTTCATTTTGGAAAAATGTCAACAAAGGCTTTTATTTCTCAAGTCGACAAAAATGGTACTGGAAAATAATTTCTATGTTAGTGTTCAGCATCTAAGTATTATTTGCAGCGTTTGACTATTTCATTTCTCCTGGGAAGGTTGAATAATCAAAAAGCCCATTTGTTACTTTTACTTTGTCACTGTGAATCACCATTTGGTTTGTTTGAGCTTTGGGCTTCGTAGTTTATAAGATCCAGCTTTTGGATCTTGTCAGGTATGATTTATGTCTTATCATGCTGTGCAAATCCAACTGGTTGTTGTAGTTTATTCAACAAGCCATTAAGCCAAAGAAGACTTAGCAGAATGTGCGAATGATGGCTGTTTGTTGGCATAGTTAAAATGTTCTGCTGAAAGATCGGGACTTCCTGAAGTTAAATGTTTGTGTTTGTTTCCACTAAAAGCCAAATTATAATTTCAATATTTATGGGTAATGGCTGATTTGTTCCTAAGTGCAGGCTCGGCTAAGATAGATGACTTTAACTTAACAAGGATAAAACCTTATAAACGTCGAATTGCTGTTCTGGTCTATTTTCGGGACTGGATGTCTGTTGGCCTCACTCTTTGCATCATTTTGTCATTCTGCTTTAGAGTTATAAGCACATACTGTTGTAGAATCATGGGGGTTGCTTGAAATACCGATTTTTCCCTGAAAAAAAATCAGCAAGCTCCACAAGTTCCCAGAGAAAGTATCAATCCAAGCATTCTTTTCCAGCAAAACATTTTCTGGAGTCACTTCCAGAATTTATTTATTCCTCTTCACTTTTCCAAAATGTAGTGCATTTTCACAACTTGTGCTACCTTGGTAGAAGTGTGGAGGAATGCCAGGATGGGCAATGCCCTTTGCTTTAAGGATATTTCTTAAAAACATTCATATCTTGCAGTTCAGTCCCCAAACCTCTCAGAAGGGCACAACGCAATTATTGAAAAAGTTTGACTAAATACAATAGCAATAGCGCTTAGACTTCTATATTGCTTTCCAGTGCTCTACAGCCCCCTCTAAGTGGTTTGCAGAGTCAGCCTCTTGTGCCAAACAATCTGGGTCCTCATTTTACCCCCCCTTGGAAGGAGGGAAGGCTGAGTCAACCCAGAGCCTGGTGAGGTTCGAACTGCCATATTGCAGGCAGCTGGCAGACAGCAGAAGTAGCCTGCAGTACTGCACTCTAACCACTGCACCACGGTCGCTCATAATCAAGATATACTGTATATCATATAAGGAAAAGGAGATGTGGAGGGATGAAGACAACTTCAGCATCCAACACAGTGGTGGGATTCAAATTTTTTTACTACTGGTTCTGTGGGTGTGGCTTGGTGGGCATGGCAGGAGAAGGATACTGTAAAATCTCTATTCTCTCCCCACTCCAGGGGAAGGTAACTGCAAAATCCCCATTTCCTCCCAATCAACTGGGACTTGGGAGGCAGATAATAGTTGGGGGCGGGGCCAGCCATATTTACCGGTTCTCTAAACTATCCAAAATTTCCACTACCGGTTCTCCAGAACTGGTCGGAACTTGCTGAATACCACTCCTGGTCCAACATCAATTGCCAAAGTTTATTAATAAGCTGTATACAATCCAGGAACAGGAGGAATCTGCTATAACTCCTGTCTCAACAACGCACAAAAGTGGCTGTTTCCTTTTTAACTTCCTCTCATGAATTTTAATGAAATATCCTTTAAATGTCCCTTCAGCATTGTCAAAAAAAGGTGTCCTTCAACATTATCAGCATGCTAGACTTGTAAGTATGATTTGAACCACAGATTATCCCAAAACATAAAATATTGTGCAGTGGAAGAAGCTAGCAATAGCAATAGCGCTTAGACTTATATACTGCTTCATAGTGCTTTACAGCCCACTCTAAGGATTTACAGATATATTGTCCCCAATAATCTGGCTCCTCATTTTACTGACCTCAGAAGGATGGAAGGCTGAGTCAACCCTGAGCCGGTCAGAATTGAACAACTGGCAGTGTGCAGAGTTAGCCTGCAATACCACATTCTAACCACTGTGCCGCCAGAGCTCTACTTAAGTTGTAGCTTAGCAACTGAACATATATTTTGCCTTTGAAAGGTCTTGGATGAAACTTTTACTCTTTGCAAAGAGGCCTGGGAAAACAGTGCAATTGAGAGTTTAGGTTGAGGTCCCTCAGCATGAGGCCAGTGCAGCGTGCTAAACGCTGGGACATCTGAAACGTAGCTCTTCTCAATCACCCGCTTCATCGTTGTTTCTGCAGGAGTCCAATCCAACTCACTTCTGCGCTGCCTCCGAGGGCTCCATAAAACCCAGACATTGAAATATTGGTGGAGGCTATTCCCAACAGAGAGCTGATTACACTCTTCTTAAAACATACACCCAGGCAGCTCGTTGGAAACACATTAAGAAGACAAAGCCAAATGCGTCTTGTGGGGTAGATGGCAATTTGGGAAAACGGCTCTTGAATTTTTCATTCTGCTTTTCCTCTGCTGACAGATTCAGCAAACGGCGTTCCTTTGTTAGCCAGCGGAAAAAGGAGTCATCAGGAATGAAAAAGCTACTTTGGCTCTCTCAAGTTTAACAATCCTTTTGTTTCACAGCCCATCAATAAAACAATCTTAAAATAAGGTCTTCCTTCTCTTCCTCCAACCCTCCAGAACAATGCCTATTTTTGTTGTCATCTACTACAACTACTATTACTACTACGGCTACTACTATTATGACTACTAGTACTGGGTTGTTGTTTTTTTTGCAGGGACACAGTGGCTCAGTGGCTCAGACACTGAGCTTGTTGATCGAAAGGTCAGCAGTTCAGCGGTTCAAATCCCTAGTACCGCATAACGGAGCGACCTTCCGTTACTTGTCCCAGCTTCCACCAACCTAGCAGTTCGAAAGCACGTAAAAATGCAAGTAAAAAAAATAGAGACCACCTTTGGTGGGAAGTTAACAGCGTTCCGTGTGCCTTTGGCATTTAGTCATGCCACCACATGATTACGGAGATGTCTTCGGACAGCACTGGCTCTTCGGCTTTGAAACGGAGATGAGCACCACCCCCTAGAGTTGGGAACAACTAGCACATATGTGCAAGAGGAATCTTTACCTTTACTACTATGTTTGTTTTGCAGGCCTGTTATTCATACATATAAATTATGGGATTTTATACATTTAGCTCAGAAAGGAAACATTAACGTTTTAAGATAATAAGCTTTTAGACATAATATCCTCTTTGACATTTTCTGAGAATGATTTTTAGAAATGGGAGTTAAATGCAGCATTCTGTCCTACTCCTTTTTGGAAACAAGTTTATTGCAAACGGTTTATCACCTTTGCAGCTTCTGCTTTGTTTGTTTTTTTTAAAATAGTCGGCTTATGCTCATTTGGGAAACATACTGCATCTTTAAGAATAAAAATAAAGTCTTAACAAGGGAATCTGCTGCTGATTTCATTCAGATTTGTGCAACAAGCTGGCAGGAGTCACTAGCATAGATTCTATGATCATAATGCATGGACTTTGCCAAAATGCATCATCTTTGGCTCAAAAATTGCATGCACAATGCTGTGTTGTGGAGGGGGGGGTTTAATCATTAATTAATTTAATAATTAATTAAGGTTAAAGCTTTAGGGATTTTGGGAAGAGACCACGGAGTCAGGTAGTGCATTCCAGGCATTAACAACTCTGTTACTGAAGTCATATTTTCTGCAATCAAGATTGGAGCAGTTCACTTTAAGCACACAATAGATTTAAATTTAAAGTGAACCGCTCCAATCTTGATTGTAGAAAATATGACTTCAGTAACAGAGTTGTTAATGCCTGGAATGCACTACCTGACTCCGTGGTCTCTTCCCAAAATCCCCAAAGCTTTAACTAAAAACTATCTACTGTTGACCTCACCCCATTCTTCAGAGGTCTGTAAGGGGCGGGCATAAAGCACCAGCGTGCCTACCGTTCCTGTCCTAATGTTCCCTTTGGTTGTATCCAATTCGTATGGTTATTTCATGCTTATACTTATATATATATATTGTTGTGTTTGACAAATAAATAAATAAAATAAATAAACATCAGAGACCTCGTGGCTAGAAATAAAATAGGGGTGAGAAGTATTTTTGGCAACTGGAAGCACCATATTTGGGTGGGTGGGTGGTATAGGGCTGTCACAGTCCTTGGTGTAATGATGTTAATGGAAGGAATGAAGATGGGTTTTCATTATGCTTTGTTCACTTTGACTTCAGAGTATCTATTGGTAGGGAAAAGATTAATTTTACCAATTGTGCTGATGCTTCGGAGCCCTCCAAAAATGGGCTCCAGGTCTGCATGCAAATTGTGTCCAATGCCAACCCCTTTTGAGCAAAGTCTGCCCAGTTTCTAGTTCACTGGGCTTTCTTCTTCTTTCTGGTTCTGACCCATGCTAGATTTCTAGATCTTGAGCTACACATTTGCTTTATTCACTCCAATCATTGAGGAAATTAATCAATTCTTAAAACTAAGATAGCCGTTGCCCACCGCTGCCTTCCAATTCCACTATTCCAGTTTGTGATTCAACTATTATGGTTGGTGGCACAGTCAGCTAGATGTTTAAATTAGATCTGGAATTTTTTTTCTACCTATTAAGTCCTTCCCAATGATCTGAGATAGGAAATTGTTCTGTGATATTACCACAAGGTATTACCACATGATGTGAGCTGCGCCAAGTGAATTTGCTTTTCGCAATTGACTGACGGTGATATTGTCAATGCCAATTAAATTATCACTATTACTGTGATTCATTGCACAGTCAACTAGATGTGTAGACTGGATTTGGCATTTTTATTTACATATTGAGTTCTTCCCAAAAACCTGGGGTAGGCAGATATTGTTTGATGATGCTAAAGGTGTCATCACAGGTTGTAAGCTGTTCCAAGTAAAACTTACGGTCAGAGCTGAAACACTTTTGAAAGGCTTAGGTCTTATTCAACTTGCCAAAGAACTGGGGGGAGAGAAAGGGATAGAGAGTGCAGTCACGTCAGAGATGGACAGTGAGAGCCAAGAACCCACCAAGGCCACTGATGCAGGTGTCCAACAGAAAAGTGAACAGTTCTCAAAACAAAAGGATGATCCGTAATTGGACAATGTGACAAACCAAAGGTGGGGACAAAGAGAAGCTATTGTTTAACTATACACGCATTGCATGGGAAAACCAGAGTTGGTTTTGATTCTTTAATACCGAAACGGTGTCTCCAATAAAGTTTTGCTTTTGGGATTTCAAAGTTCCTGAGAGTGTCTACTTTTCTTGGGTTCGCTAGTCAAACCATTGACACTGCTTTGGCTGTTAGTAATTTTGTCACTGCTGACGGTGTTCCTGTTACTCTAAACGTTTTGGGGTTGCACCTGAGGTGCCTATTACTATTGGTACTATCTTTACTTCCCCCCCCCTTCTATTCTGTCTCCAGGTACTGCAACATCCATTATCCAGATTATTATTGTTGTTATTGATTTTGATTCATATGGCCACTCATCTCATCTAAGCAACTCTGGGAGGCTCGCAGCAGGAAAACCAATAAAACAGACGTTAAAAGCCGATATGCAAGCATATAAAAATTGCCCACGATCAATTTAGGAAATATAAAATCATGATCAGGAGCTGAATCCATTCTACATCAGCTCAGTACAGCCATTGTAAGAGCTCCCAGCCGTTATTGGGCTCCCAAAGCTTGACGGAAGAGTTATGTCTTCGGGGTCTTTCTAAAGTACGAGAGGATTAGGGCCAATCTGAGATGTAGGGGGATACTGCTCCACAGGGGACATGCCACAGCAGAGAAGACACTTTTCCTGGGTATTTGATAGATGTGACCATAACTTGCCTTTCTTGCCAATCCTGATGGGACAGGTAGATTTAGCAATAGCAATAGCACTTAGACTTATATACCGCTTCATAGTGCTTTGACAGCCTTCTCTAAGCAGTTTACAGAGTCGGTCTATTGCCCCCAACAATCTGGGTCCTCATTTTATCCACCTCGGAAGGATGGAAGGCTGAGTCAACCTTGAGCCAGTGAGATTTGAACTACCGAACTGCAGTTACCAGTCAGCTGAAGTAAGCCTGCACTGCTGCACTCTAACCATTGCGCCACCTCGGCTCTTTAACTGGGAAGAGGCTGAAATAACATAGCCCCATGTGTTATATTTTTGAGATCACCATGTAAAGGTGCCAGGGTCTGCTTGAAGCCAGCCAGTATCAGCAACACAGAACCTGGAAACTTATTTTGTTCCATTAATGTGACTTGCTTTTTGCATGTCTATTTTCTGAGTTGGCAGGCAAATCTCTATGGGAACAATCCCAGTCTCTGATTTCTTTAAGACTTTACGAGCAAGCTAGCATGACCCAGCCTAACAAGACAGCTCTAATACAAACCTGTTTTACCATACTAAATATTCCTCTCTGAATGCAAATCTCTCCAATATATGCCTTTACATCTCTACTATTAAGGCTCTGCTCTGTGCTTAATCATAAATATTCCCCATAATTGCAAAGGAAGAAAGGCTTTATAAACCAGAAAAACATTTACACCCCTTTCTTAAGTCAAGGATGTATTGCTCATGAGTGGCATAGGTAGGAACTAAAAAACAGCAAAAGTATAAGTAAGCTTGGATTATTTTGAAAATTGCTTAGCGACAATTTGATTTCTTTTGCTTGTTATAACCAGATTCTCAAGCTCTCTTCTGGTTTTCCTAGTTTGTATTAGTTTTCTATTATACAGGTCAGTCTATGTAATTGATATTAATTAAAGGTTCTAGTACAAACCCCAATTGGAATTAGATGAATAAGGTTGGCAGTAAAACACAGTGTCCTATTTAATAGCAACATTCTGAAGCCATAATAGCTAATAAACTTAAAGTCTGTTGCTCAGAACACAGTACCCAAATAAACAGGCACAGTACCAAGAAAAGACAGAATTTGGGCAGAAAATACAGACAATCTCACTTTTATTCCTTTCTACCAAGAAAATGATTTCCAAGAATGTATGGAACTACTATTAGCCTGTAACTACCCAAACTACCAGTGGTTGAAACTCCTGCTAAAAGTTTCCTGTAGTAACTTTTGTTGACAGCCCAATTGTTATTTATTTGTCTGTGGAATAGAAGATAGGCGAATATCTTCTCCTTTGAGCTATCTTTGGTTACCACACTGTAAAAAAGATGTTGAGACTAGAAAAAGTGCAGAGAAGAACAATCAGGATGATTCGGGGACTGAAGACTAAAACATATGAAGAATGGTTAAAGGAACTTGGCATGGCTAGTCTAGTGAAGAGAAGGACCAGGGGAGACATGATAGCAGTCTTCCAATATTTGAGGGGCTGCCGATTGGGTCAAGCTATTTTCCAAGGCACCTGAAGGTCAGACAAGGAATAATGAATGGAAACTGATCAAGGAGAGATTCAACCGAGAAATAAGGAGAAATTTTCTGACAGTGACAGCACTCAACCAATGGAACAGAAGTTGCATCCAGAAGTTGTGGGAGCTTCATCACTGGAAGCTTTCAGGAAGGGATTGGACTGCCATTTGTCGGAAATGGTGTAGGTTCTCCTGCTTGGGTGGTGAGTTGGACTAGATGACCTACAAGGTCCCTTCCAACTCTGTTAATCTAATCTAACTTACCATCAAAGTTAGGCAGCTAAACTTGGAACAGCTGCGGTGGTTCATGCATAGGTGGGTTATATATCTTTTCTGTGTGTTCAAAACAATTCACAACCTTCAGAAGCACCCCACATTATAAAAAATATCCAAAGTGTTCTTTCTGACCCCCAAAAGTTTGTCTACCCTCTTGGTTCAGTGAAAATGGTTTTCCACCGTGGTTAGAATGGTCTTCCAGTATTTCAAGGAACTCCATCACCACTACCACCTCCCCCATTGAAGATCTCCAGCCAACACTTGATACTAAATCAGTAAATCGGTACTAAATCCCTCTTTGATTATCTTTCCTGGATGGCGTGAAAAGAACTTCTCCTTTTTAATAAGATCCCAATGTAGACAATAAAGGAAAATTTGAAAAAAAAATATTTTTACTGGGAAAGAGGAACATGGAAGGAACTGAAGACAGACTGCATTTGGCACTACCAGGCACATCATCTGACCTTCATTCCAACCTATATCTTGACTTCTTGCAAAATACTTAATGCGGTTTTTATTTGGCGACGTAAAAAATTTGTTCGTTCGGCTTCTCTCCCCTCCCCCCGCCCAAAATCTCATAATTAGCGGATTCCTTCTCCTTTTACCCTCATACACTTCATGGCATTTGTTCTCAAGCATCCATTAACCTCCTGCCATGAAGTCCATTTCATCTCACACCGGGGAAGGAGACGGTGAGGTTGGAGGACTTCGAGATGGCATGTAATGATAGGTCATAAAAATCCAGGCAAAGTTTTAATTTGAAAGGTCTGCAGGCAGCAACCCTTGAAATCCAGAGTAACGGTTGATGCAAAGCAGGTTTCCCTCCCCAAAGCAGTATGCAGACGTGCATCTATGTCTACCTATGTGCATGGACTCTGTATTCCTGTTCATTATTTGAAATGTTCCAAAAGATAAAAGTGGTTCCATTTCTTCTACTCATACTTATTTTGTTCCAGTTGCCGTAGTTTTATTGAGGACCTTTTGAATGCAAAACTTAACTAGAGCCCAGGTGGCGCAGTGGCTAAAATGCAGTATTGCAAGCTAACTCTGCTGGCTGCCAGCAGTTCGATCCTGACTGACTCAAAGTTGACTCCGCCTTCCACCCTACCGAGATCAGTAAAATGAGGACCCAGATTGTTGGGGCAATAGGCTGACTCTGTAAATCACTTAAAGAGATCTGGGAAGCGGTATATAAGTGCTATTGCTATTTTATTACAGGTACTTATTATAAAAACAGAAAATGTCAAACATAATGGTTATATATACCGTTGCGTTTGACAAAATAAATAAATAAAATAAAATAAATAGATTTCTAGAAAAAAAATTGCAGAATAAAGGAACCATTGCACAACTCAGGTGATCCTAAGGATACAGATAAACTTCCAAGTGCCTCAATGACTTCCTAAAAGTCATTGCTATCATGTCACCCCAGCCCTTCTTTTCACCAGACTAGACATACCCAGTTCCAGCAACCATCCTTGATATGTTTTAGCTTCCAGTCCCCTAATCATATATAATTTACTTGGACTTCAGTAAAGCATTTGATAAAGTAGACCATAACATACTACTAGATAAAGTAGAAAAATATGGGTTAGACAGCACCACCACCAGATGGATTCATAACTGGCTGACCAACCGCACTCAACATGTAGTCCTCAACAGAACTACATCCACATGGAGGGAAGTATGCAGTGGAGTACCCCAAAGCTCGGTTTTAGGCCCAGTATTCTTCAACATCTTCATCAGTGACTTGGACGAGGGGATAGATGGGGAACTCATCAAATTTGCAGATGACACCAAGCTGGCAGGAATAGCCAACACTCCAGAAGATAGGCTCAAGTTACAGAAAGATCTTGACAGACTTGAACATTGGGCGCTATCTAACAAAATGAAATTCAACAGTGAAAAAAGTAAGGTTCTACATTTAGGCCAAAAAAACAAAATGCACCAGTACCGTATATGTGGTACCTTGCTCAATAGTAGTACCTGTGAGAGGGATCTTGGAGTCCTAGTGGATAACCATTTAGATATGAGCCAGCAGTGTGCAGCAGCTGCTAAAAAAGCCAACACAGTTCTGGGCTGCATAAACAGAGGGATAGAATCAAGATCACGTGAAGTGTTAGTGCCACTTTATAATGCCTTGGTAAGGCCACACTTGGAATATTGCATCCAGTTTTGGTCGCCACGATGTAAAAAAGATGTTGAGACTCTAGAAAGAGTGCAGAGAAGAGCAACAAAGATGATTAGGGGACTGGAGGCTAAAACATATGAAGAACGGTTGCAGGAACTCGGTATGACTAGTTTAATAAAAAGAAGGACTAGGGGAGACATGATAGCAGTGTTCCAATATCTCAGGCGTTGCCACAAAGAAGAGGGAGTCGGGATGTTCTCCAAAGCACCTGAGGGTAGAAGAAGAAGCAATGGGTGGAAACTGATCAAGGAAAGAAGCAACTTAGAACTAAGGAGAAATTTCCTGACAGTTAGAACAATTAATAAGTGGAATGACTTGCCTGCAGAAGTTGTGAATGCTCCAACACTGGAAATTTTTTTAAAAATGTTGGATAACCATCTGACTGTGATGGTGTAGGGTTTCCTGCCTGGGGAGGGGGTTGGACTAGAGGGCCTCCAAGGTCCCTGCCAACTCTGTTGTTATATTATATTATATCATCTTTGTTACTCTTCTCTGCACTCTTTCTAGAGTCTCAACGCCTTTTTTTATTTTATGTATTTATTTATTTGTCACAACAGTATATATAGGTATAAGTATGTAATGACTATACAAATTGGATACAATCAAAGGGAACATTAGGACAGGAACGGTAGGCATGCTGGTGCGCTTATACACACCCCTGACAGACCTCTGGGTGAGGTCTTTAGTAGATAGTCTTTGGTTAAAGTTTTGAGGATTTGGGGAGGAGACCACAGAATCAGGTAGTGCATTCCAGGCATTAACAAATCTGTTACTGAAGTCATATTTTCTACAATCAAGATTGGAGCGGTTCACTTTAAGTTTAAATCTATTGTGTGCTCGTGTATTGTTGCGATTGAAGCTGAAGTAGTCTTCAACAGGAGAAGGACATTGTAGCAGATGATTTTATGAGTTATACTCAGGTCATGCCGAAGGCAGCTGAGTTCTAAATTTTCTAAACCCAGGATTTCAAGTCTGGTGGCATAAGGTATTTTGTTGTGATCAGAGGAGTGGAAGTGGTTCCAGACAGGTGAGCTGTATTCGAGAATTGGTCTAGCAAATGTTTTGTATGCTCTGGTTAGTAGTGTAATCTTTCTGGAGAAGAAGCTACGCAAGATTAAGTTTACAACTCTTAAAGCCTTTTTGGCCATGTAATTGCAGTGGGCTTTGGCACTTAGATCATTTGATACGAAAACTCCCAAGGTCTTTGACAGGGTGAGGGTCATCTATAAGGTAATGGCCATTGAGCTTGTATTTAGTGTTTTACTTCGTGGCGACCAGAACTGGATGCAGTATTCCAAGTGTGGCCTTACCAAGGTCTTATAAAGTGGTATTAACATTTCACAATTTGGGCAATAAGAACGGTTAAATCTACAGAGCAAATCTCCATGTAAATCTGGCAACCCTGTTTTTCTCAATGGCAAGCTACAAAGGCTGCTACCTGAAAAACTTACTTGGGAAAAGAAGGTCTTCTTTGTTGTCAAAGGATAAGGAGAGGCCTGAAATTATCTTGCATTCTTCACAAGTAACATCAAGCCTGCCCAAAGGTTGCCATTCCTAACCGCTGAATTTCAAGTTAAGCGCAAGACAGCCTGGCATTAACAATATAAAGATAAAGTAAACACATGATTATCTTCACACAGCTTCAGCGCAGGTTCCACAGTAATTATTTCCCTTTTAGTTAAAAAAATAACTTTTTTTAAAAAAAACCATGAAACTAAATTACCGAGAAATTGGCAGGCATAGGTAATGACTATACTTAAGAAGGAGGTAATTTCCTTCAAAAGCCTTGTGCATCATAGTTACTGCTCACTAAGACTCTTTGTAAAATACCTCTTTAGACCTCAAGGTGATGTGGCAAGGCATTTCCAGGCCAATTTTTGTCAACAACTAACACAACTGTGCAGCTGCACACCAGGAACCTCGAAGGTGTACTTTGTTTACTGCCTTTAAACTTGTTTTATTGACCTATGCCCCTGTTTTACACAAACAGAGAGGCAGGAGGGTTGTCGTGTCTCACTCCTCCTCTGACGGCCGGGTCGGGGAAGTCCGTATCAAGCGTGCCTCTGCAGCTCTGCCAAAGTCCTATCAGAATCCTCAGGGCAGGCAGGAATCCAAGGTGTGACTTCAGCAATCCAGATTAGACTTTGCCTGACTCAGAGAATGCCAGAAAGCAGATCCTTTATATAGGCCATGGGGTGTGGCTCCATGACTCAGCACTTATCCAGGCCTGCCCCTCCCTTCCTTTTGCTGACGTCGCCTCTCCATTCTCCAGAAGCGTGGGTCTATCCATTGCATCGTTTCGTCTCCAGCTGTTGGTAATCCCAGCTCGTGGCTGACTTCAGGTGCACATGCTATCGGAGGGAGGTTTGTTTGTTCGGTTTGTCCGGGCATGGTGCCAGGGCTGGGGGCTGGAGGCATGCCAGGACATTCTTCTGTACTATCAGCGTCCGGCAGGAGATAAGAGGGGCCGGCTGCGGCGGGGGGGTGGGGGGGCGAGCGAGGCACAACAAGGGTGCTGTATGATAGCCACGACTTGTCATGTGATGATTAAAATAAATAAGGGGCGTGCATAAGAGCACAAACATGCCTACCGTTCCTGTCCTATAGTTTTGTTCTGTGCTACCCAAAATTGCTTGGTTTGTGAGAAGAGTGGCTTTACATATTGGACAAATAAGTAAGCACACAAATTAGAATCCAATTCCATCAAAGTATACATTATAGTTGAATGTCAGAATATTAAAAGGCTGCAAGAGAGATCCAGTTTGTGATACGACTTAAAGTCAGATTGAGTAAATCCGTGTGTGCTATTTGAAAGACGTCATTTGAGTTCAAAAATTCAGCTTGAAAAGTATATGGGCACAAGTGTAAATGTCAATCACATTTTCCAGTCAAAGTGATGCCGCCTGTTTGGATATAATGTCTCAGTTTAATTCAGTGATAAATTTCACGTCAAATTTGCATCAAAGATTCACAGACCCTATCTTTCCCCTCCTTCCTTCCTTCTTCCTTCCTTCCCATTGCCAGCTCACAACAACCCATAAAAATACATTTAAACAAAAATATATTTCCCTCTGGGCATTAGATCAAATAACAATTCCCCGTCCACCCTTATGTCCAGCTCCCTTCTTTGCCATCTTGTGTCCATAATTTTATCTGTTAATGTTGTTTTTAACTGCTTTTTTTAATGATGGATGATTTAAAGGTTTTCTGTGTTCTTTATGTTGTAAGCTACCCAGAGTTATTGGATCTGAGACGAGTGTCAAAGAAGCAAACCCCCGTTTTAGCTCAATACTTAGGGAAAGAACCAGGTCTTCATGACTTCTGAAGGCCAAATGGCAGGAAGATAGGGGATGAATGCCTGAGATCAGAAGTGGGAAGCTATTCTGAAGGGCTGAAGAGCCACAGAGAAGGTCCTATTTAATGACAACATTTAAGGGAAGGGACTTGGAGCATGGCCATCCTATCCAAGGTGTCAGGGTTCTGATGGATGCCCTAATTAAATCATGAGCCTCCAGCCAAGCTTCAAAAGAAATCCAGTCATTTATTAGGAGCTTCATGTCGGTACATTCCAAGTGAAGCCAACTCTGACCCCATGTAATTTATGACCCAATCTTGACCCTGTTTCCCCCTCCCCACAGGGTGTGTCATCAGTCACATTCACCAACGGTGCAATTTCGTGGGTTGTAGAGCTTACTCCCCTCCAGCCAATGTGGGTAACCCTGGGAGACAGCCTTGAGAGAGACATATCTGGAATGTGCTTTTGTTTTTGGCTGCTGTGCTGCTTTGCCGTTTTCCTATCCCCTTGCCTTTGGGAACTCAAGAGCAGGCCAAGGGATGCTTTGCGAGTTGGCACAAGGATGGGCAGATACCGTATAACTCTTAGCTACACATGTTGTTGGTTTGCTGTTAGGATGGCTGAGAACCCAACAACACTCAGGGTGAATTTTTGAGAGAAGCAAGATGTTTAGTTTAAAGACGGGCAGCAATATGAATCTGTTAAGAGTGTGTAAGAATGGAGAGAAAGCAGCGGGAATGGATGAATTTATTTGTCTGGCCGAAGACTGACAGCAGCTATACAACTCTATGCTTGACTGCTGCATGTGTAAAGAATGCTTTTTCTCCCTCACATTTAAAAGTTCCTCATTTCATAAATACGGTACATTAATATTCATTAAACTGCACGCATTATCATTTTGGAAAGCGATTACTGAGAATTCACTATTTTCTCTTCATCACATTTTCCAATTAGGAGGGCTTCTTTTGCAAATAATAAGCTCTCGCCTCCTTCTCCTCCCCCACTTTGACAAGTTGCCAAAGGCTTTCAGTAAAGTTTCTAGCCAGGGTTTGGAGTCTTAAGTCTTCACATTTCAAATCTTTATTGTCAGTGCACAACATATGTACAATGAAATTGGTGCGGGGCTCCCTCAATGCACCCATCCCAACACAATGCAACTCACAGTGAAGACAAAAAATCCCTAACCCAATAAATCATATTAAGAAAACACCCAGTCCTATTGCATCAGTGTGAACATGTTACATGTTGCACTGCCCCTGCAAGTCCATCGTACTACATAGTTATGATATTTCTCATTCAGGAGTCTGACAGCCCACGGATAAAAGTTGTTCTTCAGCCTGTTTGTGCGGCTGGCTATACTTCTATATCTCCTTCCTGATGGTAGGAGGCAGGAGTGGGTTCTAGTTACTTTTACTACCAGTTTGCAGTGGGATCGTGCTTGCTTGCTTCTGCACATGCACAGAAACTTCCTGATGACGTCAGGGTCGGTGGGCGAAGCCTACCCCCGGTTTTACTACCGGTTCGCACGAACCGGTCCAAACCGGGGGCAACCCACCACTGGTAGAAGGGTGAAGAAGTGGTGACCAGGGTGAGAGTTGTCCCTGAGAATTTTCCTTACTCTTCTAAGGCAGCAAACCCTAGCAGTCTCATCCAGTGGTATCAGGGGACAACCCACAATGTTTTGTACTGTGCTCACCACCCTCTGTAATGTTTTACTATCTGTGGCTGTCAGACCGGCATGCCATACTGTGATGCAATAAGTGAGGACGCTTTCTATTGTGGACCGGTAAAAGGAGGTCATCAGTTGTTGCTCCACCCTGTTTTTACGCAAGCCCCTAAGGAAATGGAGTCTTTGTTGGGCCTTCCTGGCCACCTGGATCGTGTTGTTTTTCCAGGTGAGGTCTTCACTGAGATGGACTCCCAGGATTTTAAACCTTCATTTAAGATGCAAGTGAGCAATGAAAGAAAAATTTGCAATTTTAATAATACGTTCAATAACAAGACTTGAGTGGGACCCAACTAGAAACTGCCAGAGACCGACAGTAATTTGAGTAAACTTTGTGTTAGTTTGGAAGTATCAGTGATAGTGACAGTTGATAAAGAATCCACCATGAACCAGGAAAATCTACTTGTTCTTCAACTTTGCGAACTGAGTTCTGGCAGATTTTGAAATGCAGGTTATACTTGACTTACAGAAGTTCATTTAGTGACCATTTGAAGTTACAACGGCACTGAAAAAGTGATATATGAGCATTTTTTCACACTTATGACCGTTGCAGCATCTCAATGGTCACATGATGAGAAGTCAAATTGCTTGACAAATAGCTCGTATTTATGACGGTTGCAGTTTGCCAAGGTCATGTGATCCCCTTTGGCAACCTTCTGACAAGCAACGCCAACAAGGAAGCCAAGATTCACTTAGCAACCATGTCACTAACTTAACAACTGCAGTGATTCACTTAATAAAGGTGGCAAGAATGGTCAAGAAATGAGGCAAAATTCATTTAACAAACGTCTCGTTTAGGAACAGGAAGTTTGGGCTCAACTGAGATCATAAGTCAAGGACTACCTGTAGGTCTTATCTGCTTATGTGTGGTAAGTAAGAATTATTTTTAGGTGAACATATGAAAATGATGGGCTTTGCAAAGGCCAGTTATTGTTATTGTAGTCCTGGCTGGTCCAAGATTTTGAGATGCGTGGACCCACATGCTCCTACAAAACTCTGCAACAGAGTTGTGAGATCTCTCTAATTCCTGACACCCATTTGGTTTAATCTAGCTAGGGGTGACTCCTTTTTCAATTTCCTTCCCATCGGTACTTCTTATCTTTAAAACGTAAAAGTAAAGATTCCCCTCGCACATATGTGCTAGTGGTTCCCGACTGTAGGGGGTGATGCTCATCTCCGTTTCAAAGCTGAAGAGCCAGCGCTGTCCAAAGATGTCTCTGTGGTCATGTGCTGACATGACTCAAGGCCAAAGGCGCACGGAACGCTGTGACCTTCTCACCAAAGGTGGTCCCTATTTTTACTACTTGCATTTTTATGTGCTTTTGAACTGCTAGGTTGGCAGAAGCTGGGACAAGTAACGGGAGCTCACCCCATTAACACTAGGGATTCGAATCACTGACCTGCCGACCTTTCGATCGACAAGCTCAGAGTCTTAGCCGCTGAGCCACCGCATCTCTTCTTATTTTTAAGTGCTATTAAAAAAAAAGAGAGCTATAAATGAAAATAACATTTAAATTTGTTCTGATCCTTTTAGTGAGCATAGTCATTCCTGGCGTGCCTGAACAAATGCTGGTAAACTGACTCCTAAGTTGCTGTTATTGTAGGTTGGAAATGGAACATTTAACGTTTAATGGTTGTTTTTCAGGTCAGAGTTGTTACTTTTCATTGCTTGTTAGATTCGCTTCATATTTTATTTTATTGTGGGGTTTTGGGACACTTCAGTGCCTTGCATTCCACTGTAGCCTTGCTTGAAATTGTGTTTGGGGTCAAAGCAATCTTCTCGCATGTTCTGCTTCTTCTTTTGAAGATTTTTTTTTTAAAAATCCTGCTAGATGACATATTATAGAATAGTTTTTGTTTCTTCCCTGCTTGCTTCTATAGTATTTGAGCACTGAGAGCCTTATGTTGATCTGGAGAATTTCAATCTTCATTTTTGGCCCTTTAATGAAATAGAGTCCTTTTGCAAAGGAAAAAATTGTAGGAATGAAATGCTACCAGTTCAGGCTGGTTCACCTGAACTGGTAGTAAAAATGCTACTGGTTCGCCCGAACCGGTAGTAAAAAAATGCTTTAGAAAGTAAAAAAAAAAAAAAAAGGTCCGACGATCGCGCAGCATAGCTGATTGTCTGAACTTTTGTTTTACTTTTTTAAAGCATTTTTTCACTACCGGTTCAGACCAATAGGTAGTAAAAAAAAAATGCTTTAAAAAAAGTTTAAAAAAAGCTTCCAACGATGAGCTGTGACAATCAGTGTGCCTCGTGATCATCAGAATTTTTTTTTTTACTTTTTAAAGCATTTTTTTTACTACCTATTACCCAAACCGGTATCTTTGTGTAAAGTGTGATAGTTTGTTTTTGAGCTCTTTGTGACTCTGTGAGGTTCCCGTTTGTTGCGGGGGCCATTCTGTGTGAAGTCCAGCTGCTTTTGCATTGTGTGTGAGTCAATTGTGTAGCTTTTGTGTTATTTTTGTGTAAAGTGTGATAGTTTGTTTTCCCGGTCACATGACCACCAAGCCAAACCCACCCAGTCACATGACCACCAAGCCACGCCCACCAAGGCATGCCCACAGAACCGATAAGGAAAATTTTTGAATTTCACCCCTGAAAAATTGTATATCAATATGTGACAGAAATCTATGATAAAGTATAAAAGTTTAGAAGTTCCGCAATTTCCTTTTGAAATCTATACGCAGTAGGTAGGACAGGGAACAGCATCTAGTTGAGCAAACATCAGTAACCTGGTCTGTTCATAATGTATAAGTAGTCCTCCACTTACGACCACAGTGGAGCCCAAAATTGCTAAGCGAGGCAGTTGCTAAGTGGTTTTGCCCCATTTTTACGACCTTCCTTGCCAGAATTGTTAAGTGAATCACTGCAGTTGTTAAGGTAGCAGCACGGCTGTTAAGTGAATCTGGAATCAATGGCTTCACTATTGACTCTGCTTGTCAGAAGGTCGCAAAACGGGATCACATGACCCCGGGACACCGTCATAAATATGAACCAGTTGCCAAGCAGCTGAATTTTGATAACCTGACCATGGGGATGCTGCAACCTCTTGTAAGTGTGAAAAACGGTAATAGGTCACTTTTTTCAATGCCGTTGTAACTTTGAATGGTCATTAAATAAAAGGTTGTAAGTCAAGGACTACGTGTACTAAGTCTTGAAAGATTTATTCTTGTATTTATTGCAGCCTGATGCACACAATGGCGCCTGGTGGCTTGGTGAGCCCACCATATTATTATCTCACGGTATCCCTGATAGAACATGGCTTCAAGTGAATTATCAGCATCAAAACGGTATCGTTGACAAATTTAAATGGGAACTTAATTCTCCCCTTTTACTTGTTTTCTCTTCTGCATTTCAACTCAGTCTGGTACTCAGGGTTGACAGGCAAGATTTAAACTTACAACGTACTGAATAAAATAAATGAATAAATTGAAACAGGATATTCAAATTAAGTCACAATTAAAAGCCTGTCAGTAGACTGTGTGTTTTTACAGATTTTCTAAATGCTAACAGTGCCGGGCCAAATACAGGCTCTAGGGGAATTTATTACACAACCTGAACAGCAGAAGTGCTGTTTGTCCAGAATGATAGTTGTGTAAGTCTTTGAGAGAAGAGGTATCTTCCGAAGGGCCTTTTCCAGAGGTGGGTTTCAGCAGGTTCTGACCAGTTCTGGAGAACTGGTAGCGGAAATTTTGAGTAGTTCGGAGAACCGGTAGTAAAAATTCTGCCTGTCCACATCTATTCCATGCCTCCCGAGTCCCAGCTGATTGGGAGCAAATGGGGATTTTGCAGTAACCTTCGCCTGGATTGGGGAGGGAATGGAGATTTTGCAGTATCCTTTCTCTGGAGTGGGGTTGGAATGAATTTTTTACAATATCCTTCCCCAGCCATGCCCACCAAGCCATGCCATGACCACCAAGCCACACCCACAGAACCGGTAGTAAAAATATTTGAAACCCACCACTGGCCTCTTCAGAAGGTCTGAGTGGCTGGATAACTTCATAGGAGAAACTGTCTCTTAGACAACTGGGCCATAAACTATTTTTGGCTGTAAAGGTAACACCAGCTACTTTAAATATGTCCATTAAATCAGTCTGGATCTTTGCTATTAATTATCTTGCACCAGTTCATAGCTGACTTACTGTTTTTGCAGTTCTGAGCGCAGCTATTGATTGATTGATTGATTTTTTTACCAAAAAAGGAGAATATTTGTAACTCAGGGTTGAAATTGAAGGATCTTTGGTGCTCTCTGAGCTTGGTTGTTTTCTTGAAAACATTTCTAGCACAGATGGTGTTACCTAGTTTGTGTAACAAAACATCTGCAACAGTGGTGGGATTCAAATTTTTTTTTACTACCAGTTCTATGGGTGTGGCTTGGTGGGCGTGGTATAGCTTGGTGGGCATGGCAGGGGAAGGATACTGTAAAATCTCCATTCCCACCTCACTCCAGGGGAAGGTTACTGCAAAAATCCTCATTTCCTCCCAATCAGCTGGGACTCGGGAGGCAAAGAATAGAAGGGAGAGGGGCCAGTCAGAGATGGCATTTACCGGTTCTCCGAACTACTCAAAATTTCCGCTACGGGTTCTCCAGAACTGGTCAGAACCTGCTGATTACCACTTCTTATCTGCAAGAAAATAACCAAGCTCAGAGACCACCAAGAACTCATTGTCCTCCTCAGGGGTGAAATCCACCAGGTTCAGACATCGTCTGGAGAACCGGTAGCAGAAATTTTGAGCAGTTTGGAGAACCGGCAAATACCACTGCTGGTTGGCCCCAGAGTGGGCTGGGAATGGAGATTTTGCTATATCCTTGCCCCAGGAATGGGGAGAGAATGTGGATTTTTCAGTATCCTTCCCCTAGGAGTGGGAGGAAATGGGGATTTTGCAGTATCCTTCCCCTGGTGTGGGGTGGGAATGGAGATTTTGCAGTATCCTTCCCCTACCACGCCCACCAAGCCACACCACAGAACCGGTAGTAAAAAAATTAGATTTCAATTTGGTCTTCCTCCTCTCTGCATACCCTACTGTCTTCTAGCACGGATGGTGTTACCTAGTGTGGGTAATGAAACATCTGCAAGAAAACAACCAAACCCAGAGAGCACCAAACATCCTTCACATTTTTGCAACCTAGCTACAGCTCCTTTCTTCTTCGGCTTTCACTTTTGCACCAATCACGAGTTCCAGGTACCTTTCAAAAGTACCTCAAATGGAGAGCCTGTTGTAAACATCAAATTGAAATACAGCCAAGGCAAGGATAACTGTTGCCAGACTTGGCTTGCTTAAGGAACTATTGCAGCAGGTGCCTTGGCCGTGTGGTGCATATTTTCACCCATAGCATCATTTCCAATGACAGCTGAGGGTCAAAGAGACTGCCATTCAGCTCTTTCAGAGTGAACACAACCTGAGCCTGAGTTGTTCCTAGTACACGGAAAGTACTAACACAAGGTAGTGGAGGAACTTCTCCCCTAAAGCGGAGTGAAGCCACCAGCCTCAAGCTAAACCAGAAGGGGAGGAGGATGGACAGGAGGGTTGAACAAATCTACTTGAATAGTGCAGCAAATTTAAAAGGGGATCCTTGCAGAAGGAAAGATTTGTACTTCCTTCAGAAAATATGTTTTAAAATAGCTTTGTTACTGTTGTTGTTAGTTGCGAAGTCATGTCCTACCCATTGCAATCCCATGGACAATGTTCCTCCAGGCCTTCCTGTCCTCTACCATCCTCTGGTGTCCATTTAAGCTCATGCCGACTGCTTCAGTGACTCCATCCAGCCACCTCGTCCTCTGCCGTCCCGTTCTTCTTTTGCCCTCAATCGTTCCCAGCATTAGGCTCCTCTCCAGTGACTCCTTCCTTCTCATTAGGTGGCCAAAATATTTGAGTTTCATCTTCAGGATCTGGCCTTCTAAAGAGCAGTCAGGGTTGATCTCCTCTAGGATTGACCGGTTTGATCCAGGAGTGAAAATAAAAAATTTCCCCTACCAGTTCTGTGGGCGTGGCTTGATGGGGGGAGGTCATGTGACTGGGTGGGCATGGCCAACTCGACATCACTCACATTGAGGGGCTCCTCACCGGCCCCTCCCCTCCCAGCCACTCCTTGTCACAAATGGCAGGAAAATGGGGAGGGGAATATTCCTGTCTACTATCCTTCCCTCAGTCTGTGCTGAGATTGAGGAATGGATGACTGGCAGGAAAATCCCCTTCCACATTTTCCTGCCTTTCACAAAAATGGCTCGATTCCAGCTGCTCCAACCCCCCCTCCCCCTCCCTCCTGGGGACTACCTTAAAAGGGACAGGATGCAGCAGCTTCATTGTGAATGGAGGGAGAAAAATTAGCATTCTCTCTGCTGCATTTAACTTTGAATTCTGTGGAATAGAATTCCAGAATTCTATTCCACAGCTGAGCAGCGGAAGAGGTGAGTGGCAGCCAGCCGAGTGTGGTGGAGCCAAGGAGGGGTAATTACTACTGGTTCAGCCAACTGATGCCCATAATCCCTAGCGGTCCACCCAAACCAGTCCAAACCAGTAGGATTTCACCCCTGGTTTGATCACCTTGCAGTCCAAGGTACTTTTTTTTTTTTGTTTACATTTATACCCCGCCCTTCTCCGAAGACTCAGGGCGGCTTACAGTGTATAAGGCAATAGTCTCATTCTATTTGTATATTTTTACAAAGTCAACTTATTGCCCCCCCAACAATCTGGGTCCTCATTTTACCTACCTTATAAAGGATGGAAGGCTGAGTCAACCTTGGGCCGGGCTCGAACCTGCAGTAATTGCAGGCTACTGTGTTCTTAATAACAGGCTTTTACCAGCATGAGCTAAACCGATAATCTTTTCCAGCACCAGAGTTCAAAGGCCTCAATTCTTTGGTGCTTAGCCTTCCTTATGGTCCAGCTTTCACAACCATACATTGCAACTGGGAAAACCATAGCCTTGTCTACACACACTTTTGCTGGCAGGGTGATGTCTCTGCTTTTTAGTATGCTAAAACAGCTTTAGAATGGGACAACTAGATGAAAACATCTAATCAAGAGCCACAGAGCTGCAGAAGGAGAAGTTTAAAGACTGAGCAGGTTCTGGATTCCCTGAATGGATCTATTGTGCCTGGGTTGAAATTTAAGCTTCTCTGTTTTACTCCAAGTTGATGCAAGAATCTTGAACTTTCTTATCTGTCATATCATTTCTCCAAGGAACTTAATGTAAAGGACAGAGCACATTTCCCCCAATCTTATCTTCACAAACAACCTTGAGAGGCGAGTTCAGTTGACAGAAAATTCACACCAGGGAGGTTTATGAATTAATGGAAATTTGAACTACCAGAAATTGGAAACGTCTAGCTACTCCACCAGAGGATATTCACAGAACACTTTTGAGGATTTGGAAGAGAGAATGCCCACTTCCTGTATGCCAAAAAGGCCGCTAAAAAAAAGGGCTAGGACAGAACAAGCATGATGGGGAATTCAATTTTAATTAAAACGAATTGGATGAAAATGAAATGGATAAGACAATAGCGTATATAATTTAACAAAAGAAGATAAAATGGCCTCCTGGTTACTTTATGGACAAATGCATGTAGTTTGGGAAATATGGATTTTCCGTTGTCTTCTTCCAGGAAATTATTTTGACTTGGCAAGAGCCCGCTAGCCTCTCATCCAAGTATTGAACAACTCTATGGTCTAACCCATCTGGGAAAGACAGTTGATAAGTTAAAATGCATGTATAGAGTATTTGAGAGGGATGGGTGAATGGATCCATCTACTTCTTGCATGCATTACTATTATGTTGTCTGTTTGTGTTTGTTCCATCTCATTAAATTTCTGTGTTAACTTCCCATCTCTCTCAGGAGAAAAAGAGAGAGAGGAGAGAGGAGTGTTGGAAGAAATGTCCATCTGAGTTCAGTTCCAAGCGGGGAAAAAGACATTGGATTCATGGAAGTTACTTGGAACTTATTTGATGAACAGGATCACATGGCTTGAGCTCCTGAACAGAAAAGGGCAGAGATGCTGAGAGTGCCTGGGTTTTATGCCCTCCATTGGGCCCCATCTTAGAGTTTCCTGTTCCTGCGTAAGAAATGTATTCTGATTGGTGGTCAGACTCCCAGGGGGCGGGGGTCTTAGCTAACTTTGTTGGCTGTCTGTCTCCCGGCTTGGTTGAGCCTTACTGGGTGACATAATCTTCCCAGGTACCATGTGGTGAATTTCTGTTGCTAGAGGGGTCCTATTATGTCCTGGAGGCCATATCTTTTGTGTTGCAGATGAGCTGGCTCAAGCCTTAATGGCCCATTGACAAAGAGGGTGTGTATGAGTTTCTGCCCTTTTGGGAAAATATTCTGCCCTTTTAATATTTCCTAAAATCTCTCATTTTCCTAGGAGACGAGTGGTACTAACTTTCTACAGGAGAGAGGAGAGAGGAAAGAGAGAGGGGGGGAGGAAGAGAGAGAGAGAATGAGTTATGTGATCAACATTGAATAAAACTAGTTTGGAGAATTGGTTTGATTTGATCTGGAATCTATTTGAGAGAGATTTTTAAAAAGCCATTTCATTTCAAGTCAACAATTCAGTTTGACAGAACAATCTGAATTGTTACTCTGCTTTGGAAAGTTGATTTGATTGCAGCCCCCGCATATAGAGATTGTAATATTTAGATCATTCTAAATATTTGTTCTTTTGACATCTGAGTTCTGAAATAGATGTCACACGTGTTTTTGTTATTTCTCTCAAGATGAGATCATAGGGACAGGTTAGGAAACTAAAATCTTTCATTTACCGTTTAGCCTGGGACCTGCAGTTCAGATCGATTCCTTTGGCAGTTTACAGAGATTGGATTCTTCTAAAAGGAAACTTTTAGAGATGTATAGCTTTCTTTCCAACATTAATGCTCTTTTAATTATTTCAGAGCAAGGTAAAACAACAACAACATCTCTCATTTAATACTTCATTTAGAAATCAGACTGGAAATAGCTGCTGTTCTTCTACTTGCTCTTTTGTCCCATTTACCATTTACTCACTGACCTCTAGGCACTTGAATGGAAGGCTGCTGTTGCTAGTTACATGTTTGTTGGCTTGTTTGGAGCATTTCTAATTAATTATTTGTAATTGCAGAGGCAAAACCTTTTCCCCCTGTGTGCTCATTTTTATTTCTTACTTTTTTCCCAGCCTCGGTAACAAGATGTTTCATCTCTGTTAAGGCTTAAAAAGAGGAACAGAAATATCTGGGCGAAAAAAGAGTCAGGCAGCCTGGTTCCCAATTAATAAATAATTAAGTTCCAAAGCTTCGGTGCTGTGCTTGAGTCACACCGTTGACATCACTGGGATGTGGTCTCCATGGTGACTTGGCACAGGTGAATTGAAGTGATCTCTTTGGGAGGTGGAAGAGGAAAAGCGAGAGGATAGGAAGGGCGGGTGGAGGGAAAGAGGGAAAGGGGGTTGAAATTCAGACTAACATATTCTCCCTTATCATCTATTCATGAGCTTTGGTTTACAACGGTATCGAGAGCTGTAAGAGCCAATCGCACCTCTCTGGCCTTGACAGGATTCTGTGTGATGATGATGGCTTGGAAGTTTCCCCCTTTTTTAATTAGTGCATTTGTTGCATCAAAGCTTAAAACATATGTCTTTGCATGTTTACACTTCGGCGCGAACAAGGGATCCCTTAGCTTTTCAGAGTCGCTACCCTGATTTAATGCAAACAAACGCACGTGACGGCTATTAGTTAGGCTGTTAGGATTTTGTTTCTTACAGTCAATTGGGGTTGCGCTTCACACTGTCAGGAAGGTGAGGGCTGGTGTGGGTGTGGGTGATAGTATAAGAAAGAATATCGATAGAAGGGAACATTCATAGTTCAAGGGGTCCTTGGTGTGCTCCGAGCTTGGTTGTTTTCTTGCAGATGTCTCATTACCCAACTAGGTAACATCATCTGTGCTAGAAGGGAGTGGGGTTTGTTCTCGGAGTGTGAATGTATGTGTGCATATGGATGTATATGTGTGTATGTATACACACACATACACACATGCACCTAGAACAACACACACACACACAAATGCATATGCGCGCGCACACACACACAAAATAACACTTCTGCCAAAATTGACTGGGCAAGCCACTTATATATCACAGAAAGAAAACCTCACTCCTTCCAGCACTGACGATATTACCTAGTTAGGTAATGAAATGTCTGCAAGAAAAAAAAAACCAAGCTCAGAGAGCACCAAGGACCAAGCACCAAGATTCTGCTGCCTCCTCCCCCCCTCCCCCCTCCTCCTCCCATAAACCCAACTCCCTTCTAGCATGGATTATTTTACCTAATTGGGTAATCAAATGTCTACAAGAAAAAAAAAACCAAGCTCAGAGAGGACTAAGCACCAGGATTCTTCCTCCTCCTTCTTCTCCCCCATGAACCCAGCTCCCTTCTAGCACTGATTATATTAACTAGTTGGGTAATGAAATGTTTGTAAGGAAAAAACAAAACCCAAGCTCAGAGCAGCAAGGATTCCACAAGGATGGATAGATGGACCTGCATTTCAACCAGGGCTTGTGGTGTGCCTAATAGCAATCAAATGCCTTGACTTTCTTTCTGGTGTTCATCTGCACATGGTTATTGGACTCTTGGTTATTATCACATAAGATGATAGGGCTGCTTTTAGGATTTGGACAGATTTAACCTCTCACCAATGTTTAAACCTTACCTCCTGAAACATTTCCAGACACAATCTAATGTGCTGGTTTTCACCCAAAAGTCTCTAGCCCTTTTGGGCTTGGAAAGGTCAGCTTTATTTGGGTGAAAAATCACACTTCAAAACATGGCTCACAACATATTTTAAGGTTCCCCTCGCACAATCCTATCCTACAAATATGTCCCTTTTTAAGGCATTGGGATTTCTTCTTCTTCTTTTTTTTTATTTTTTATTTTATTTATACAGATTAAAACATAAGACAAACACACGGCATTGGGATTTCTATCTGATTAAACACAGATAAAGGTAAAGGTTCCCCTCGCACATATGTACTAGTCATTACCAACTCTAGATGGTTTCAAAGCCGAAGAGCTAGCACTGTCCGAAGATGTCTCCATGATCATGTGGCCGGCATGACTAAATGCCAAAGGCGCATGAAACGCTGTTCCCTTCCCACCAAAGGTGGCCCCTATTTTTCTACTTGCATTTTTTATGTGCTTTCGAACTGCTAGGTTGGCAGAAGCTGGGACAAGTAACGGGAGCTCACCTGTTACGTGGCACTTGGGATTCGAACTGCTGAACTGCCGACCTTTTGATCGACAAGGTCAGCATCTTAGCCGCTGAGCCACTACGTCCCTCAACATACTTTACATTAGTATAATTAATTTATTGGGATTTATCCCCCTGCATTTTTTTTTCCTTGTCTGTTCCATTAAGAATAGCACTCACCATAGTTTTTGAAATAGTTTTGGAGATCTAATGCTAACCATAATTAACGTTAGAATTTTCTGATTTTCTCTGATAATCTGAAGGAATTCCCTCTTTTCATTGCCATTTCCCAATATCCCATGGCTTATTTGAGAAGAGTCAACAGGGACAGAGGGTGAAGAAGGGAAATGATTCTTGTAATTTCTTGCCAATCTGGCAGTTGTTATCATCAAGGCATTTGAGCTGTGAGCGGCCACATTAACCCCACAATCACATTCAATTTCCCAACCTTTCAGATATAAACAGTCCTGGGTGGTGAAAAAAGGCAATTATTTAGGAAGATTGATGGAGAGAACTATATTTTCAGGTACCTGCTAAAATCACAGGAAAAAAAAAAAAGAGAAGGATTTATCCCAGACCAGGAAGGGTTGAAGCTATTCTTCAAACCCGTAATGATGTCTTTCACCCATTAAGCAATTACTAGATGAAAAAATTGCATCGCTGTCCCCTGCCCTATTCTAGAATGGGTCTCCATTCCCAAACAGTTATCTTCATGGGAATAGGAGAAATAAGATACAGGAGTTGAGAATATTTTACACAGTGCATTTAAAACAACCCGCCACCCCCAGACTATTTATTCTCCATAAAATTATTGCTTCCATTTACAGGACTTGACACAGATGCTTGCATAATAAGTGAAAGCTTTGCAGACTCAAAAATTGCTTTTTCTCATTGGCGATTTCCATTTGCAGGAGCACGTAGAGAATTGGAGACAGGATTGGATAGGTGCCGCTATGCCAGCTACCTTCTGAAGAAGCAACTGTTCCATTTATATTTCTGATGCCCTCCAAATGTGTTGCAATTCTTAGTCAGCTTGTTTTGAAGATGAAATCGGTCAGGCTCCACTAAGTTGGTCATTCCGATTTGAGGGTAGCAGCCGGAGATTAAGTGTATCGTCTCTTTGATAGTTTGGCTTGTGATTGTATAACTAGAAAAGCCATAAGGAAGCAGAACATCAACCCCACTAAAAGAAGAAGCTGTTGTGGCCAGCCAGCAGCCAGCAGAGCTGGCAGCAGAGTCAGACGGTGAAGAGGTTGGGGAGGAACATGGGTCAATCCTGGGGGCTGGGGAAAGCTCGGACGAGGGTTCTGCATCAGAGGCAGAGAGGGAGATAGACAGCAGTGAGGCAGAGGAACAGCTGGAGACCGTTCCCAGTGTGCACATGCGCAGAGCTGCCAGGAGACAAGAACAACTCAGAAAGCAGGGTCAATTTGGGAGTGTTGTGCCTCGTCCGCTTTCCCCGCAGCCAGGGCCTTCTTATCTGCTTCCGAATGCTGAGGAATGTCCTAGCATGCCTCCCGGCCCCAGCCCTGGCTCCATGCCCAGACAGGCTGAGGAAGAAGAAGCGCCTCCCGCCCCCAGCCTTGGCTCCATGCCCAGGCAAACGGAGCAACTAGACCCCTCCCCCTCCCCCACAGCATGTGAGCCTGAGGAAGGTCAATTACCAACAGCTGCAGACTGGAGTGACCGTCGCTTCAGGAGAATTGATAAACGGCGTCAACAGAAGGAAGGGAGGGGCAGGCCTGGATAAGTGCTGAGTCATGGAGCCACACCCCATGGCCTATATAAAGGATCTGTTTTCTGGCATTCTCTGAGTCAGGCAAAGTCTATCTTATCTTGCTGAAATCACTTTCTGGTCTCCTGCCTGCCTTGAGAACTTTGCTAGGACTTTGGCAGAGCTGCAGAGGCATGCCTGATTCGGATTTCCCTGACCTGGCCGTCAGTGGAGGAGTGGGACATGACAGGGAGTAAAGCCATACCTTGGAGGTGATTGGCTTCTCCCATAGGAAACAAAAGAGGAGCAAACGGGGAGGGGGCTTTTTCAGGAAACAATTCATTTGTTCAGTCGTTTCAAGAGTGGAAAATTCTGTTCGTGACTCTAAGAGACTCTGTGCCAAGTTTTGCCTTACTCTGCAGTTGGAAACAAGTAACATGGCAGCTTGCCAAGCGAGACAAGGTATGTTGAGAAATATTCCTTTGAAAAACTGTTTGGACAAACCTTGCTGACTGTGAATGAAACTAATTCACAGTCGTGTAAATAAAAGAGGTTTTGTCGGGACCAAAACTCTGCTTCCTGCTTTTTAAGGGAGCCTAAACAGAAGGGAGTCAGAACAGAATCTAAACAACAATCTCAATTTTACTTTGCTTCTGTTTCTTTTACCTCAGCATCCTAATAAAGAGAAGGGTGTTTCTTATGCAAAGATGGGTTTCAGCAGGTTCTGACCAGTTCTGGAGAACTGGTAGAGGAAATTTTGAGTAGCTCGGAGAACTGGTAGTAAAAATTCTGACTTGCCCCACCCCTATCTATTCTCTGCCTCCCAAGTCCCAGCTGATTGGGAGGAAATGGGGATTTTGCAATATCCTTCCTCTGCCACGCCCACCAAAAAAAGCCACACCCACCAAGCCATGCCACGCCCACCAAAAAAAACCCCACCACTGTTTTTATGTGTATGTGTGTGAGAGAGCTAGAGAGAGCTTCATTTTTTTCCAAAGGACAACTGGACTTTCTTGGGTTTTTTTCTTTTGAAAACATTTTGCTTTTCATCCAAGAAGCTTCATCAGTTCTTGAACTAATAAACTGAAGAAGATTCTTGGATGAAAACCTTTTCAAAGAAAAAAAAAAACCAAAATCCAATTGCCTTTTTAAAAAAAAAACACCGTGACCTGGACGATTGAGTACCTCTATAAACTTGAGAGAGTGATTATATGTGTATTTCACTATGGTATGTATGTGCGTGAGAGAGAGCTTTGTGCATTGTTGTATGGACTCTTTCTGGTCTCAGGGGTTTCTTACAGTAGTGGCCAAAATTTTGAAAACCTTTTGGAAAAAGTATTTTCTAAAACTAGGTAATAACACCACTTTTTGGGGGGGAGTAGTACCACAAAATTAGATATCAATGGAAAGTTAATTTAATCAAGAATGTAATGCAATAACATTTATGAAGGATACACTATTAAAATAGCAGTTACAGTATAAAGAAGAAAAGTGAAACGCACAGAAAAAAATGAGATATACAAAAATTATCACCATAGAAAAAATGAGAAATACAAAAATTATCACCATGTCAGTTAATACTTAGTTAGGAAACCTTTAGCATGAATTAGGGCCTTACAATGTCTTCCCATGGAGTGAACTAAGTCTTTGAGTTCTGCAGCTGTTATCATGTGAAACCAAGATTGAAGGGTTGCTTCTATTAAATGGGTTTTATTGCTGGGTCGCTTCTGACTAACTAGTTTCTTTAGTCGGCTCCATAGATTTTCAACTGGGTGAAGGTCTGGGCTATTCCAGCAGTGGCATATGATTATCTTGAAACTCTCCCCCAAAAAGTGGTGTTATTAGCCATCGAACCTCTAAAATACACTTTTCCCAAAAGGTTTCCACAACATTGGCCATTACTGTATAATAAGTGAGAATAACTTTGGAAAGGTGGAAGAGCCACAGTCTGGACAAAGATCAGGTAAAGGCAGCTTAGCTCACAGAAAGAATGTATGCATAGATTGTATAGGGTTGTATAGATAACGGGAGAAACGGACCTTCAGACTTACCAACTCTGAACCTTGCAATAAATTAGAACTAGTTCTTTTGAGTGTGTTTCTTGTTTGGACTATCATGCAAGACTGACATGCTTTCTGTGTTTGAGCTTGGTTCTTTTAGCCCTTGCATCAACACCAGATATGGTATTCAGCCGGCTTGGAACAGTTCGCCCGAAATGGTAGCGGAAATCGCTGATGGGCCTGCTCACCCTCCCTGGCTCTATGCCATCCTATTTAGGCATGTTTTTGAGGCTGGGTGCATGCGCAGAAGGCACATGTGTAAGCAAAGCGCATGCACAGAAGGGCAGGCACATGTGTGCACACCCGAACTGGGCGCGCTCATGCATGAAGTGAGTGTACACGCATATGGCAAACTGGTAGTAACATAATGTGAAACCCACTGCTGATCAACACACTTGGAAAGTTTTAAATTAGAAAACCTTGTATGAAAAGATTTCTTTCACTGATGAATACTCAGAATTCAGTGTGGAGCCCAGTAAGCAGTTTCTCCCAACTTTGGCCTCTTCTACATTGAATTCAGAGCTTCACCTTGTAGATTTGTTGTTGGTTTCAAGCACCTGAAACATGTGTCCCCCTGAACTAATTAAGAATCCCTCCCCTGTTTTTATTTCATTAATCTTGTTAGTCCTCATGTTTTCCTTAATAGAATAATCCACTGGGAGAGAAAAAAGAGGCAGTTATTATGAGGATCACACCTGCCGATGGATCCATTGATTAAAAATAAATAATAAATTACCCGTTGGTGCCACCGATGAGAAAAAGAATAGAGAGGATTCAAAATTCCAGCACTGGGAAGAAATACGGGCCGAGGGTTATAGGGCATTTATTATGGGAGTAAATACTTTGCTTTTGTTGGTGTATACAGTAATGTTGTCAGTTAGAAATTTTCAAAACGTCCCTGAATACTGAGCAATATTTGTGTTGAAAAGGAAACCTTTTTCAGTTGTAATAGTTCCTAAGGCACAAGAGACACCGAGGCTACGGTGTGTGTAAAATTCTGATGATACAGAAATCTTCACAATGTAATTGATTTTCCCACTTTCTCTCCCTCTCTGTATGTCTCTCTCTCTCTCTCTGTGTGTGTGTGTGTGTATATATTTGTTTTCTGAGGTTTTCGCGGGTGTTTGTATGCAGGTCCTTGGTTATTCGGGTTTTCTCCCGCGTAAAATTTGAAGTGTCTTGGCGACGTTTCGATGAAATCCCATTCGTCATCATCAGGCTAGGTGCTTACAGCTTCCTATTTGTAGGAGAAATGTATGATCGCTGCTGTTTCTTCCTTTTAACTGCTAGTGGGGGTTTGAACTGATTGGTTGGGAGCTTGGCTGTGTTCTGATTGGGTGGAGGTGTGTTCTGAGTGGTTGGGAGTTTGGCTGTGCTCTAATTGGATGGTGGGGTTGGCTGTGCTCTGATTGGCTGGGGGTGTGTTCTGTTGGGGGGGGCTTAGTTGTGCTAGGTTGGTTTGAGATGCAGGGGGATTTGAATTGGTGAGTTGCATTGCTGTTGTTTGGCTTCGCGTTTGTGGTCGTGCTTCATCTTCATGGTGGGTGTCAGTCTGCTGCATGTATGGATTGGAGGGGTTTGAAATGGCTAATGATGCAGCTGCGGTCTGGCTTCTGGTCCATGGTCATGCTATAGGTCATGATACCTCCCGCCTACCAGCCATTTGGAAACCCGCCCTTATCGACAAACGAGTCCCTAACATGAAGAATGACGCAAGACCCACACTCGTGAGTGCCACACAGCATGTCACCACCACACATCCATACAGAAAGCAAACTCAAACCCTGCCTTCTAAGTCCCAGCTGATCAGGAGGGAATGGAGATTTTGCAGTATCCTTCCCCTGCCATACCCAATAAGCCATGCCTAACAAGCCATGCCACGCCCATCAAGCCACAGCCACAGAACCGGTAGTAAAAATTTTAGAAATCCACCACTGGTCTGATGTAGTGGTACAGATTACAATATATAAACTGAGCTTTTCAGTGAGGCTCAATAGTGCCTGACATTCTTCACTCTGTCAGTTTGTCTATTATCTCTCTCTCTCTCTCTCTCTCTCTCTCAAAATACACCCACCCACACCTTGACAATGAATACTTACATACATACATACAGACTGATATAGTGTTACAGATTACAGTATATAAATTGGATGACCTTGGGCCTCTCATTCTCTCTCAGTCTGTAGAAGACAAGGGTAAACCACTTCTGAAAAGTCTTGCCAAGAAAATAGCATGCATTATTATACAATATTGAATTCGGGTTTAGCATTTGAAATATATTTCCACAGCAAAATCCAGAAGTTTCAAAATTCCTTCCCCCATGAATTAATTTGCCATCTATGCCAAGTTGCTTAATTTCATATTAGCACGTTTCCTAAACTTTGCAGAACTGAAGCAGAATGATAATTTATTTGCTTGCTAACTCTTTATTTATCTAGCCATAACATAGCAGAAGTTCCTGGTTTGCTCAATAGGAAATAAGGTAGAGCAACAAGAAAGGCAATGATAGCAAACGTTTAAATCAGAATTTTAAAACCAAAAATTTTAGACCAAAGTTATTTTTTAAATGTGAGTTAAATTAAAAAATGTCCTCAGCTGACAGTCTGCGACACAAACTAAGAAAGCCTTCTCTCCTAGAAGTTGTGTTTTAATTTCTTCCCCTCTAAATAAGATTTGGCACCTCCGTGTTCAAGTAAGATTAAGAAACTTTTAAGAGTTTCTGGAAGGAAAGATTAACTCACCTCAAAAAGTCTGCCTACTGCCTTTCTCCATGAATCACTCTCTTTCTCTTTTTTTTGTTATTATTATTATTATTTTTTATTGTACTGTTTTCTTGGTTATGTATAAAATTTCTATTTTCACAGAACAGCCACCACTGCTAGTGAAGCCTCACCCTAGCTCTGGGGATAAAAGGCAGAGGATGGAGATGAATAGGTGTGGCAGACAACAATTCATCTTCCGGTCAGATGGACTTGAAAGCCTGCAAGATAAACTTTTTGCTGGGCCTGCCGGCTTTTCCTAATAAAGGAATCTTTTGAGTTCATATCAGAGGGTTTGCCGTGTTTGGGGAGCTGGGTCAGGACAATTCTGGGGAATGCTATTCTCAACAAGCATTCATGGAAATCTCCCAAAGGCTAGACTGCTAAGCCTGGCAGGCCCGTTCCCCCTAATTCATATCTGAGTAACATTTCAAAGAGAGCAATTGCTTCATAGACAATATTTTATCTAGGAAATGCTACCAGTCCCAGAGGGAACAGGTAGTCTCTCCGGTTTAGTCATCTTCGAGTTGCCATCTTTTAAAAATGCATTCTTCGTCTTCCTGTGACCAAGGGCTTTAATATTGAAATATTCATAAGTACCAGTTTTAATAAAATGAGGGCTTGGGGAAATGGCTTGGAATAGACGAATATTATCCAAGCATTTAAGGGCGGGGGGAAGGATGCTAATTAATGAACTTCAAAAGCCATGGAGGCTCTCCGACTGCAGAAGGATTCCAGAATGTGGCAGAAGAAGCAATGCACACAAAGAGATATGGGTCATGCAATAACATCTTGAGTGTGTAATACCTCTCTAAGTAATAGAATAACACAGATGGAAGGGACCTTGGAGGTCTTCTAGTCCAGCCCTAGTCCTAATCAAGCAGGAAACCTTGCACCATTTCAGACCAATGGTTGTCCAATCTCTTCTTTAAAACTTCCAGCGTTGAAGCAGCACTCACAACTTCTGGAATCAAGTCGTTCCACTAATTAATTGTGAAACAATTTTCCTATGATTCTCAGTTATTCAGGTCATGGGTGAATCCCTTATGCCACCTTACACAATAGAATCCCATATGTCACCAGACTTAAAATTTTGGGCTTGGACAATCTGGAACTGCGCCGCCTGTGGTCTGATCTAAGCATAGTATACAAAATTGTCTGCTACAACATCTTACCTGTCAACGACTTCTTCAACTTCAACCTTAATGATACACGGGCAAACAATTGATACAAACTCAAGGTAAACTGCTCCAAACTTGATTGCAGAAAATACGACTAAATAAAATAGAACCAGACATTCCAGCAGTTAGTTGGTGCTTCTGAATCAATACAAATGTTCTCTTCTAAGAAATTTCATCCCAGTTTTTAGAAAATGTGTCTTCTATTTTTAATCTTGGAATGTGCAAACTTCAGCCTGCCTGCATTTTTCTCTTTAGGTGAAGCACACTTTTTCTTTTTCAGAAAACTTTCTTGAAGTTTTAGCACTATGTTGAAGCAATAGCTTGACCTCCTGTATCTATCTTTCTCTCGCTCCCTTTCTCTGCTCATCTTCATTTTTTAGCCCAAGGCAATATCTGAATTTAATCCTTTTGCAAGCTAACAAAATAGACGATACTTCAACATACACAAAGGCAGGCATCCCACCTGGAAAACAATTCCTTGCATTGGATAATGCTAGCTCGAGCCACTGAGGCTCAGTTGTATGGTGAGGTTGTTGTTTCATGGAAAAAAGCTTGCAAACTATGGCAAAACTCAACAGCAGCAACAGAAAAAGTAAAAAAAAAAAAGAGAGAGAGAGCAGTAATTTCATTGAAGGGGAATAAATTGAAAATTGCACTGATTAATGGAACCACATTCAAGATTCTCACCTGCCCCAGAAATGGAACTGAATTAATTAATGCTGAGTAGAAAATAATTTCTTTTTTTAACTAATTCTCATTCAATTTAATAAAAGGAATTTTGTACCTACGATTTCTTCAAGCTAGCACAGAGTTTCGGTGCAATTTCTCATTCATGGAATAGAGTGTTCTTGTATTTGTTCAGTTATTTTAGAGTTGAACTATATGTTTGAATGGAATGCGGTGGCTCAGTGGCTAAAATGCTGAGCTTGTCGATCGAAAGGTCGGCAGTTCAGCGGTTCAAATTCCCAGTGCCGGTAACGGGCACTAGGGATTCATAGTAGCTCCCGTTACTTGCTCCTGTTACTTGTCCCAGCTTCTGCCAACCTAGCAGTTCAAAAGCATGTAAAAAATGCAAGTAGAAAAATAGGGACCCCCTTTGGTGGGAAGGGAACAGCGTTCCGTGCACCTTTGGCATTGAGTCATGCCGGCCACATGACCACGGAAACATCTTCAGACAGCGCTGGCTCTTCAGCTTTGAAATGGAGATGAGCACCGCCCCCTAGAGTCAGGAATAACTAGCACATATGTGCGAGGGGAACCTTTACCTTTATCTTATATGTTTGAATGTTAGTTTTTGTTGGACAGTCATTACTCTATAGTCTGTAACCACCTTAGCTTTCCATAGCACCTTCCAGTCCCAGAAGCATATCTCAAGAAGGAGTATATTCCAGAGAGGATTTTGAGTGGTAGAAATAAAACTATCATTGCTAATAGAATGATCAATTAATAGAATCTACTAATAGAATCCTGCCCTGGAGAAACTATGGAGATTGTCCCCTTTGGTCAGCGAAAATTGGAGAATTCATTCACATTTATTTATTTTTATTTTTTTATATGCAGAATTTCAGTTTCAGTTTTTTGGTTTTTTTTTAAATTTGCATTTCTATCCCGCCCTTCTCTGAAGACTCAGGGCAGCTTACACTGTGTTAAGCAATAGTCTTCATCCATTTGTATATTATATACAAAGTCAACTTATTGCCCCCAACAATCTGGGTCCTCATTTTACCTACCTTATAAAGGATGGAAGGCTGAGTCAACCTTGGCCCTGGTGGGACTAGAACCTGCATTAATTGCAAGCAGCTGCTGTTAATAACAGACTGAGCAGTCTGAGCCACCAGAGGCCCCTACTCAAGGTCTACTTTTGTCTCAAGGTCTACTTTTAATCATCAGGACAAGCCCCAAAGGCAACAGGACTTTCTTAAAAGCCTTGCTTGAGCAGGAGGTTGGAGTAGAAGACCTCCAAGGTCCCTTCCATCTCTGTTGCCTAAGGAGATCATCCAGGTCATGGTTGTCCCAAAGGTGTTTTTTCAAGAGGCAACTGGTTTTTCTTTGAAGACGTTTCGCTTCTCATCCAGGAAGCTTCTTCAGCTCTGAAGCTTCTTCTTCTTCAACCAAAGAAGCTTCTTGGATGAGAAGCAAAATGTCGTCAAAGAAAAACCAGAAAGTCCAGTTGTCTCTTGGGGAAAAAAAAGCACCTTTGGGACTTCCAATTCTGTTATTCCGTCTTTCTTAGACCCATTTTCAGACCCTAAGACTTTGCCAAGGTTGGAGACTCCTGTCCTGGATAATTTTAGAATCTCTATAGCCATCAGGATAAGCAAATTGTTCCATTTAGACTTTGACCTTTGTTCAGTCGGATACCTGGCTCGGGGTCCAATTTGTATTCAAGACAGTAAGAAGTTCCGGTCATGCAAATGTCTACTCTTTTAATGCCCCAGTTCCATCACCTGTGAAACGAGCAGGAAGCGAAGCAAAAGTAATTACAGTTGTAATGCCTATTGAATAGACATGCAGGCTCCAGCAGTAATTGGCTTCCACGGGTGACAAAAAAAAACCCCGTATGAAATGGCATGGAGCAGGTAAGTGTGTGTGTGTGTGTGCACGCTTGTGTGCATGCTTTGTGTGAGCACTTGTGTCTGTGCGCTTGTGTCTGTGTTTGTGTTTAGGCAAGAATAAAGAGAGCACAGAGGGAATAGATTAAGCAATGTAATTAGTTTCCTTTTTATTCAATTTGTTGTTGTTGATTCTATTATCATCACCAGCATCATCATCGTGACTTAGAGTCATTAGAACAAGAAGCAGCAAAACAATGATTAAAAAAATAGATTTTTTTAAAAAAAACAACAAATAGCATGTTTGAACAAAGTTGTAGATTTTGTTTTTCTTTGAAGGAAAACCTGAACGTCTATCAAACAATCCATGTTCCAGGCCCTTTAACTGGTAACCCCAATGAAGCCTATCTGGCATTGCTAACAGTCAAGGAATCTAGAGTTGCAGTCCATCTTACTGTCTGCGTTCCAACTCCCTGCACTGGCTGAAATACAGGTAATACTCAATTTACAAAGATTCATTTAATGACATTGCTGGAAAAAAAGGGGGCTTATGGCGGTTTTCCACACTTACAACCATTGCCGCATCCTCGTGATCAGATGATCCAAATTCAGATGCTCGGCAACCAGTTCATATTTATGACGGTTGCAATGTCCTCTTTCGGCAACTTCTGACCAGCCAACTGGGGATTAACCCATTCACTTAACCAACCTGGTTACTTAAATTAATTAATTAATTAATTAATTTTATTTATTTTGTTGAGAACATATTAAATAATATATATAAATATAAGCATGAATTGAATACATAAAATGAATACAATTAAAAGGAACATTAGGACAGGGACGGTAGGCAAGCTGGTGCTCTTATGCATGCCTCTGGTGGGCCTCTGGTGGCTCAGACTGCTAAGACAGTCTGTTATTAACACAATAATTACTTATTATTTATAAGTAAATAATTAATTGCTTGCAATTACTGCAAGTTCAAGTCCCACCAGGCCCAAGGTTGACTCAGCTTTCCATCCTTTATAAGGTAGGTAAAATGAGGACCCAGATTGTTGGGGGCAATAAGTTGACTTTGTATATAATATACAAATGGATGACGACTATTGCTTAACATAGTGTAAGCCGCCCTGAGTCTTCGGAGAAGGGTGGGAAATAAATGCAAATAATAATAATAATAATAATAATAATAATAATAATAATAATAATAATAATAATAATAATAATAATAATAATAATAATAATATGCCCCTTACAGACCTCTTAGGAATAGGGTGAGGTCAACAGTAGAAAGTCTTAGGCTAAAGTTTTGGGGATTTTGGCATGAGACCACAGAGTCTGGTAGTGCATTCCAGGCATTAACAACTCTCTTACTGAAGTCATGTTTTCTGCAATCGAGATTGGAGCGGTTCACTTTAAGTTTGAATCTATTGTATTGTTGTGGTTGAAGCTGAAGTAGTCGTTGACAAGAAGGACATTGTAGCAGCTGATTTTATGAACTATGCTCAGGTCATACCGAAGGCGGCGTAGTTCTAAATTTTCCAAACCCAGAATTTCAAGTCTGATGGCATAAGGTAATGAACAACTGCAGTGGCTCACTTAGCAGTTGTGTGGCAAAAAAAGGTGGTAAAATGGAGCAAAAACTCACTTAACAAATGTTTCACTTAGCAACGGAAATGTTGGGCTCCGTTGTGATCGCAAGTCGAGGGCTACCTGTAGACTGGTAACCTCAGAAAAAAAATCTAAAACGGCTGAAGCTGAGAAGTCTCTTCCAATAGAAGCTTGGACTTTAAAAAAAAAAAGAATGCTATTTTTAAGAACACTCCACTGGAGTTAAGTAGTCAATAAATTTAAAATAACCGCAATAGCAGCTGCAACAGCAACAATATGCATCGTGCACCATTCCATGTCTGTATAAATATAGGAAATACAGCTCCCTAGAATTTTGACAGCGCTCCCAGAAGACTTTCCTCAGCTACTGAAGGATGACTTAACCATTCCACTCACTTCAGTATTATTTTCAATCAATGTGCTGTTAACAGCATGATAATATTTCTTTTGAGAGTTTAGTTGCTGAATGCAGTTGTGTCCTATGGTACATTTCTTTGGAGGGCTGCACCAAGCACATTAGGTACCACTAATCATCATCAAAACATTAGGTACCACTAATCATCATTACATTACATTACATTAGGTACCACTAATCATCATCATCATCATCAGTATCATCATCAGCATCATCAATATTTACTTTATTCATTAAACATGAAACTCAGTCAACTGAACATTCAAAAAGGCATCACAAATACAAATTGACTGGTGCTAAGGGTTGATACGGGTTGCTGTCAGCATCCTAGGTATCAACCAAGTATCTTCTTAAAATATATGATGTTTTGTCCCAGTTGCTTTACAGTTGCACGCCCTGGTTACCCAGCAGTAGCAACTGAGCCCTCTAGCCCATTTTTCAGCTGTCATATGTCCAGGAGCCATAGTATCTGACGCGGTCCTTGTTGACCTGGGTGACAACTGATCCGACATGGAATTTTGTTGATTTCTTCTCATCATTGGTGATGATAGGTGCCTGGATTGGTTCACAGTGGCTAAGCCACTACTGATCCAAAGACCGGCATTCCCATAACCATAGGGACTGCACCTGATAGACTGCACCAGGCCCAGCTATAGGATGGTGATGATGATGATGATGATGATGATGATGATGATGATTCCTTTTATTCATTAAACATAAAAATCAGTTAACAGAACATTCAAAAATGCATCACAAATACCATTAACTGGTGCTAATGGTTGATACGGATTGCTGCCAGCATCCTAGGTGTCGACCAAGTACCTTTTAAGATGTACGATGTTCTGAGTAGCAGAGTGTTCTGTCTCCTTCCCCACTTCGGATTAACGAGTTGGCCTTCAGCCAGTGGATTCACGGCCCTTATCAGTCCTGGCAGAGAAATCGCAGCTGCCTGTCAAAGTTCAAACAAATGACTCACGTAGCAAGACTTTCAGCTCTTTTTGAAACGGTTCAGCTAAACTTTTGCTTCCTGTGGAGTGAGAGCAGTCCCAAAGCTCCTTATATATCCTGTGGGGTGGGGCTCCTGCCCCACCCTTCCCTTTGATGACACTGCCTCTCTAATCTTCTGAAGCGCGGGTCAATCCAAACTTGTTTATTATTATTATCAGCTGGGTCTGAAGGCGAAACCTGGGGAAGGGAGGAATCAGGGGATGACGGCCTCATTACATCCTCCAACTGGCCTGGTTCTGGCTCCTGGAGCTGGGCCAAAGGAATTGGTGCTCCCGAGGTAAGCCTTACCAGCCCTTCCCCCTCACTCTCTGAGTCACTGTCAGGCATGGGGCCAGGTTCACAACACAGAGTTTTTTGCAGTTCTGTTGGTATTATTGCAGGAAGCTGCAATTTGCTGATATATCGTATAAAATTCTTGGACATGATACCAAGTGCCCCGATGAAAAGGGGTATCACTGTTACATGTTTCATCCATAGCCATGTAGTTTCAATGGCTAGGTCATGATATTTCATGATTTTTTCCAGTTCTTTTTCTTCAACTCTGGTGTCTCCTGGTACCGCGATGTCAATAAATTTCGTTTCAGTTTTCGACAACTGTGATATCTAGCGTGTTGTGTTCCAAGTGACTATCCGTCTGTATTCGAAAGTCCCACAAGATCTTCACCTTCTCATTTTCTATAACTTTTTCCACTTTATGTTCCCATGACTTTTTGGATACAGGTAAATCGTATTTTTTACATAATGACCAGTGGATTAATTTAGCAACTCAGTCGTGTTTAGCTTTGTAATCAGTTTGTGCGATTTTGCTGCATTCACATATTATGTGTGAAACAGTTTCAACTTGGTTGTTGCAAAGTCGGCAGTTTGGATTGTCGGTGGATTTTTGTATCTTCGCTTTCATGGCATCAGTTTGTAGTGCTTGTTCTTGAGCAGCGAGCATTAAACCTTCCATTTCTTTCTTGATGGTTCCCATCTTAAGCCATTCCCATGTCAAGTTATTATCACATTTTCCTTCAATGTTTTTCAAGATGATGATGATGATGATGATTTCTTCTTAGCCAAGATATTAACCAGTAACAAAATAAACTGGAATATACAATGTAATATATACATTGAGACTGAAGATGTGAGATGTTGTTTTTCGAAGAGCCCTTCATGTTATAATAGACAAGATCTCACCTCAGATGCTTTGAAACTATAATCCTTTTTTAAATTATTGTTTTGTAAATTAAATTGCTTTACTGCCCATTCCATCTAATACCTCCCTACAGGTAGTCTTTGACTTATGGGCCACAATTGAGCCCAGCATTTTTGTTAAGTGAGACATTTGTTAAGTGTCTTTTGCCCCATTTTGCGAACTTTCTTGCCACATTTGTTAAGTGAATCATTGCAGTTGTTAAGTTAGTCACGCGGTTGTTGAGTGAATCCGGCTTCCCCCACTGTCTTTGCTTGTCAGAAGGTCGTAAAAGGGGATCGCGTAACCCCTGGATACTGCAACCCATCATAAATATGAGTCAATTGCCAAGCGCCTGAATTTTGATCATGTGACCATGGGGATAGTGCAGCGGTCCTAAGCGTGAAAAACAGTCAGCAGTCACTTTTTATCAGTGCCATTGTAATTTTTGAATGGTCACTAAACAAAATGTTATAAATCGGGTACTAGTATTCCAGTTCATTGTGACAGGCCCATGGGAAACGAAGTTGCTAAGGATCAGTGGTGGGATTCATTTTTTTTTTACTACCGGTTCTGTGGGCGTGGCTTGCTGGGCATGGCAGGGGAAGGATACTGTAAAATTTCCATTCCCTCCCCACTTCAGGGGAAGGTTACTGCAAAATCCCCATTTCCTCCCAATCAGTTGGGACTTTTTTTTTAAATTTCTTTTGTCACAACAGAATACACAAACAATTGTTATAGATAAAACAACATATTCTGAAGAAAATATACATATATGTATAAAAATATGCATCAACTATATCAATTAGATATGATGAAGGGAACAATAGGACAGGAACGGTAGGCACTTTTGTGCTCTTATGCACGCCCCTTATAGCCCTCTTAGAAATGGGGTGAGGTCAATAGTAGACAGTTTTTGGTTGAAGATTTTGGGATTTTGAGTAGAGACTATGGAGTCAGGTAATGAGTTCCAAGCATTAACAACTCTGTTACAGAAGTCATATTTTCTGCAATCAAGTTTGAAGCGGTTGACATTTAGCTTGAATCTATTTTTTGCTCTTGTAATATTGCGATTGAAGCTGAAGTAGTCTTTTATAGGAAGGATATTGCAATAGATGATTTTGTGTGTTAAACACAGGTCATGTCGAAGTCGATGGAGTTGTAAGTTTTCTAATCCCAGGATTTCAAGTCTGTTGGTATAAGGTATTTTGTTGTTTTCGGAGGAGTGAAGAACTCTTCTAGTAAAATATTTCTGGACTCTTTCTATTGTATTTATGTCAGAGATGTGGTATGGGTTCCAGACGGATGAGCTGTATTCAAGAATAGGTCTGGCAAATGTTTTGTATGCTCTAGTTAGTAGTGTAGAGTTTTTAGAAAAGAAGCTGCGTAAAATTAGGTTTACAACTCTTAGGGCTTTTTTCGCTATGTAGTTGCAGTGAGCTTTGGCACTAAGGTCATTAGATATGAGAACTCCAAGATCTTTGACAGGGTGGGGGTCATCAGTTAGGTAATGTCCATCAAGTTTGTACTTGATATTAGGGTTCTTTTTTCCAATATGTAAGACTGAGCATTTGCTGGTTGAGATTTGGAGTTGCCAAGTTTTAGACCAATCGGAAATTAAGTCGAGGTCTTCTTGAAGGGTAGAAGGGTAGACTTGGGAGGCAGAAAATAGATAGGGGTGGGGCCAGTCAGAATTTTCACTACCGGTTCTCCAAACTATTCAAAATTTCTGCTACCAGTTTTCCAGAACTGATCAGAACCTGAGGAAACTTTAAAAACTTTAGAAACTTTAAAGTTTAGAAAGTTTAGAAAGTTTAGAAACTGCTGAAACTTTAGAAAATTTAGAACTCCGCCGCCTTCGACAGGACCTGTGTTTAACTCATAGAATCATCTATTGCAATGTTCTTCCTGTTGAAAACTTCTTCAGCTTCAATCACAACAATACAAGAGCAAACAATAGATTTAAACTTAATGTTAACCGCTTCAATCTTGATTGCCGAAAATATGACTTCTGTAACAGAGTTATTAATGCTTGGAACACATTACCTGACTTTGTGGCCTCTTCTCAAAATCCCAAAATCTTTAACCAAAAACTATCTACTATTGACCTCACCCCATTCCTAAGAGGTCTATAAGGGGCGTGCATAAGAGCACCAACGTGCCTACCGTTCCCTATTCTATTGTTCCTCTTCATTATAGCCAATTAATATAGTTATTACATACTTATGCTCATATATATGCTTATATATTATATAGTTATTTCATGTTAATGCTTATATATACTGTTATGACAAAATAATAAATAAAAATAAATAAATAAAAAAAAACCCCACCTCTGCTAAAGATGCTTTCAAATCTTGGTTTAATAAGTTAGGAATTTTGTTCTCACCGATCCTTTTGAAAGTATAGAATAATTCCAGTGCTGAAAGATTTTATATATAAATATGTCTCTCTGTTTCATAACTCATGCCCTTTCCCTAGGCAATAATAAAGAAGAAATATATGTCAGAACATCAGTAAGTTCTGAGGGATGAAACTAAGTAAGTAGATCAAAGGTATTAGATTTTTGCTAGTGCCGTGTAAGACATGCTATGCCACTAAGATTCTGGGAGCACTTTTCTGGATGTAAATTTGTCGGTCATATGTGACCTAATTTATGCATATTATTTTATTCAGTTGGGCTCGTTAATCCTCCCTGGAGCCATTCCAAATGTGAAATGAAAGATATTTTCCCTGCAAAATATATGTAATCCACATTAATTGCTTTTGATGGGAATGAGCTGAATGGGCTAATAGCGAAGTAGTTAATTCTTTAATCATGTCACCACAGCAGCAAGGCAATCTCAGAACAGCTCCAGTGTGGACAGAGATTGAATCTGGGGAGGAGAACCCCAAGAGCTCACGGGAATGAGCTAAACAAAGCAAGGTTAATCTCAGTAGGGAGAAAAGCAACTACGTGGATGACAATTCCTTCTCAGTTGCAGTTCCTTTAGCTTCTTCCATTTCTGAAATCATATTTGGGGCAAAAAGGGTTTAAGATATGGTATGTTTTCTCTGGCCTGATTCTTCAACTCCAAATGGATATCACCAAAGTCTTCTCTTTTTCAAAGTTATCATTATGATTAAGGCTTGTGCTCTGGCCCTCTTTCCACCTCTAAGCCTAAAGGTTGTTGTTGTTAGTTGCGAAGTCATGTCCGACCCAACATGACCCCATCGACAACATTCCTCCAGGCCTTCCTGTCCTCTACCATCTTCTGGAGTCCATTTAAGCTCACGCCGATTGCTTCAGTGACTCCATCCAGCTACCTCGTTCTCTGCCATCCCCTTCTTCTTTGGCCCTCAATTGTTCCCAGCATTCGGCTCTTCTCCAATAAGTCCTTCCTTCTCATTAGGTGGCCAAAGTATTTGAGTTTCATCTTCAGGATCTAGGCTTCTAAAGAGCAGTCAGGGTTGATCTCCTCTAGGACTGACTGGTTTGATCGCCTTGCAGTCCAAGGGACTCGCAGGAGTGCTCTCCAGCATCATAGTTCAAGGGCCTCAATTCTTTGGCACTCAGCCTTTCTTATGGTCCAACCTTCACAGCCATACATTGCAACTGGGAAAACCATAGCCTTGACTATGTATGTATGTATGTATATATATATATATATATATATATATATATATATATATATATATATATATATATATATGTATATACTTTATATGTATATATATATATATATATATATATATATATATATATATATATATATATATATATGTGTGTGTGTGTGTGTGTGTGTGTGTGTGTGTGTGTGTGTGTGTGTGTTTTCTGAGGTTTTCACAGGTGTTTGTATATAGGTCTGTATATAGGTTTGCATATAGAAGCACGAAGCTGAAGCCTGAAGATGACGAATGAGACTTCCAATTTTACACGGGAGAAAACCCGAACAACCAAAGACCTATATATATATATATATATATATATATATATATATATGTGTGTGTGTGTGTGTGTGTGTGTGTGTGTGTGTGTGTGTGTGTGTGTATGTGTGTGTGTTTTCTGAGGTTTTCACGGTGTTTGTATATAGGTCTCATTCATCATCTTCAGGCTTCAGCTTTGTGCTTCCCATTCACATTGCTCCCAGAAGCACGAAGCTGAAGCCTGAAGATGACGAATGAGACTTCGTCGAAACGTCGCCAAGACACTTCCAATTTTACCCGGGAGAAAACCTGAATAACCAAAGACCTATATATATATATATATATCCTAAAGGTAGGAAGGAAAAAATGAAGTGGAATTTGGTTAGTGTGAGCAGAATTTCAGAGTTTGTTTTTTTTCAGAATAACAGAGTTGAGAGGGATCTTGGAGATCTTCTAGTCAGCCCCCTCTCAAGCAGGAGACCCCATACCATTTTAGACCAATGATTGTCCAATCTCGTCTGGTGATGGAGCACCTACAACTTCTAGAGGAAGTCTTTCTACCGATGGATTGTTCTCACCGTCAAGGAATTCCTCCTTAGTTCCAGGTTAGTTCTCTCCTTGATTAGTTTCCATCCATTACTTCTTGTCCTGCCCTCAGGTGCTTTGGAGAATAGGTAGACCCTCTCTTCTTTGTGGCAACCCCTTCAACATTGGAACACTGCTATCCTGTCACTCCTAGTTCTTCTTTCATGAGGCTAGACATATCCAATTTATGCAAAGATCTTCATTTATTTTAACCTCCAGTTTTCTGATCATCTTTGTTCTTCTCTGCACTCTTTTGAGAGACAGAATTTCCAAAGAGCAAAATCTATCTGAAGCATTTGTAAAAAATAATAATAAATCTGAGGTGTCATAGGCTTCATTCATTGTACATATCTTATAGCTCCAGGATTGGCAGAAAATGTCAGACACAAGCAACCAGAATCACTCATGAATAGGCCAGGTAGATATTTTATTATTGAATATCTATATTATTGAAGGGATTGTGGTGGTTTAGTAGCTAAGACGCTGAGCTTGTCGATCGAAAGGTTGGCACTTCAGCGGTTCGAATCCCTAGTGCTGCGTAACGGGGTGAGCTTCTGCCAACCGAGCAGTTTGAAAGCACGTAAAAAAATGCAAGTAGAAAAATAGGGACCACCTTTGGTGGGAAGGTAACAGTGTTCTGTGCGCCTTTGGCATTGAGTCATGCCGGCCACATGACCATAGAGACGTCTTTGGACAGCACTGGCTCTTAGGCTTTGAAATGGAGATGAGCACTGCCCCCTAGAATCGGGAATGATTAGCACATATGTGCGAGGGGAAACTTTACCTTTACCATCTATATTACAAGAACCTTGGCAGACCATCTGCCTTGCCTTTCCCTGGGAAATGGAAGATATAGACTTAAGGGTTTGACCTCAGACATTTCCTACCTTGAACAGACTCTATGCTGGGATGTCTCTTTACTCCCGCCAGTATAGCTCCCTTCCTTTTAGCTGGTGGCTTCACCAGAGAAAGGCTGTTCTTGCTCTGCAGGACGTGGGGAACTAGCAAGCAAGATTGGTGAATTTTATGAAGAAGAGTTTCTATCAGGAATGACGATATCTTTAAGGATAGATGTAGTAACAAGGGTGTCCGTCTGTCACTCTTTAATTTACTACATGATGGAACAAATCTTTTTATCAAAGGAGAGATCATTCACCCTAGTATATATATATATATTGGTCATGCCTGATTTTGAACAATCTGAATGGCATCTTTCCTCACCATCGTCGCTGAATTTAAACGTAAGTTGCAGGAAAGAAAAATTCTTGAATATTAAAGTCTGCTACTGCCTTGTAATCCTTGATATATCATGCATGGAATTAAATTTCCCGGTTGGTAAAATGAGAAAAAGCTAAGAGAACATTGTGTTAAGATTGCTCTTTCAATTATGCCTTTGTTTTAATGTGATTGGAAGGCATTTGCTCCCTATAGGATAAGGTTTCAGGGCATTGCTTTGCAGATTCTGTATCGTATGTTTGCCCATGGGGAAGAAAATGGAAGTGGACGTTGTTCCCTGTTTTTAACAGGACAGAACAAACAGAGTTGGGAGGGAACTTGGAGGTTTTCTAATCCAACCCACTGCTCAAGTAGGAGAGCCTATATCAGCGCTCACCAACTGGTGGTCCGTGAGAAAATTTTGATGGTCCGCAGAAAAATTATTTGCATTTTTTTATATTGCATTGAATCAGGGGTCTTTAAACTATGGTCCCTGGGACAGATACATGGAATGAACGTTTGTGTTGCTGCAGAGTCTCTCCCTTTGGGGTCTTTTTGTGTGGGTTGGAGGAGGGGGACAGAAATTCCGACTTGGAATCTGCTTCGGCCTCCTGGTGCAGGGCTTTGGGTGAAGGCTGGAGGAAAGTGCCGCTGGTGGTGAAGAGCCAGAGAGCCTTGTTCCAGTAGGACTGCATCATGGTCTGGAACTGGCTGACCATCTCAGCCCCCTGAGCCTCCAGGCACTGGTACCTGGCCTTGCACTCCCGCAGATCTTCCCTCTGCTTGGAAAGCCTATGCTCGTAGTCCTCAGTGAAGTGCTTCTACTGAGCCTCCTTCTCAATCAGATCCAATCTGAACTGAACTGTTTTGCCAACTCTTTCTCATGGTGGCTGCTTAGTTCCAATAACTGCTTCCTGTTGGGGCCCTAAGGAGCCCGGGTGGGGAGGCGAGGAGTGGCTGGGAGGGGAGGGGTGAGTAGAGGCTGGCGAGATGCCCCTCAACGTGAGTGACATCTAATTGGCCACGCCCACCCAGTCACATGACCACCTAGCCACACCCACCCGCCCAGTCATTAGGCAGATCATATTCGTGGGCCACGGGATTTAAAATTATGAATTTAATGATCCGAGGTACGAAAGGTTGGTGATCCTTGCCCTATACCATTTCAGACAAATGGTTGTCCAATCTCTTCTTAACAACCTCCAGTGTTGAGGTTGTTAGGAGAGAAGGACCTCTGTGAAACTGAAGAATTGTTCTCTAAGAATCAAAGTTTAGTTTAGCAGGTCACTTGTTAAAACTAAGAACCTCAGTTGGAAGTCCTCAACTGCTCCCTGGAATCTCTATCCCTTTCTGTTTTTTTGCTCTCGCTTCCCACCTTGTATAATGAACGGAAATCAGAATCTCCAACCTTATGGAGGTGGCATAAGCTGTTAAACCCTCTCTATTTTTATTTGACAAATACACGGCAACCCACTATGATTATTATGTGCATATGTAAATACTCATTACGATATTTCCTTTCAAGGTAAGCAATGCAATGCGGACGGTGGAAAAAATGATAATTCAAAGAAATTAGACACCTGAGATAAGGGGAAAAAAAAGAAAAGGGAACACAGCTAAAACAAGCTTACATCAACAACATTCACCATATCTCTCCTTCAGAATCTTCCTTTGTTTTTCTACATCCATACAATGCTTCAGACACCGCCTGTTGTTCTTTATCTACACTGATTAAAAATTCAAGGATACTTATTCATATGCACTCCATTTATTGTTCTTTTAAAAACGGCTTTTTCCAAAAAAAAATCACCATCACCAATCTCTTTCCACTTATGACTGTATGACTGTAACTTTGTTGCTGGCAATCCTTATGATTTATATTGATAAATTGACCATCAATTGTGTTGTAAATGTTGTACCTTGATGAAGGTATCTTTTCTTTTATGTACACTGAGAGCATATGCACCAAGACAAATTCCTTGTGTGTCCAATCACACTTGGCCAATAAAAAATTCTATTCTATTCTATTCTATTTTCTATTCTATTCTATTTAATATCTATGGAGATTTTTGTGTCATTCAGGTCACGGTGATCCCAAAGGTGCCTTTTCAAAAGGCAACTGGAGTTGTTATTGTTGTTTTTCTTTGAAGATGCTTCACTTTTCATCCAAGAAGCTTCTTCAGTTCTGACTGAAGGATGGAGGATAGAAGGATTTATTGCTGTCTCTTTTGAAGGCAGCCAACTCCACAATTCTGGACAGAGAGGACTGATGATGTTGTGACCTAGGCCCAAGTAGTTATTACCAGACACAATCAGTCCTAAACAAATGTATTTTATTAGAACAGCTGAGAATTACTTCATTCTCAGCTTAGTCCAAATTAAGTCCAAAACAAAATCCTTCGGCCTCTTCACAAACCTTTGTCTTTTCAAGATTCAGAAACCTTTGTCTTTTCCTCTTCACAAACCTTTGTATTTTCAAGGTTCTTGCCAAGAAAAAGGCAACATTGCTTTCCTAACAAAGGGCCCAAGAGCCTTTGCTGCTCTTTTAAGCCTTATGGATGGGGCCAATCATCTCCTGGCCTTACTCCTGAGTCATCCTTTTTGCTTTAGCTGCTCTTGCCTTCTGGCAGCTCTTCGCATGTGTGCACTAGAAACAGGCTCCTCCTGTTCCTCTGCCTCTCTGCTGTCCGCTTCTGGAGGCTCCGGAGTCCGCGCATCACTCCCAGATGGCACTGGCCCCATCTCTGCCTCCAAAGCAGAGCCCTCTTCTGGGCCTTCCCCTTACTCCAGGACTGGCCCATTGTCCTCCCCAGCCTCCTCACTGTCTGACTCCGCTGCCAGCTCCACAGGCTGCTGGCAGACCATAATAGATGATTTGAAAGACAGGTCAAAGATTCCATCTACCTTAAGATTGAACACTCCTCTCTCAGCAGGTTGACGATGGAAATTAAAGACAAAGGAGACACAGAATATTATTTGATGTATAGTACAATTGGTTAGATAATAGATGCAAAGATTAGAAAATTAATGATGAAAGATGATCAACAAACCAGAACTAAGTACAAGTATAACGACAGATAGAATAATATTTACTGTAAGCAATATTATGGCAAGATGGTACAAAAGTGTAAAGTAAAATATTTAGGATGATAAATATATAGAGATTTGTGTGAGAAATATGAAAACAATAACTACAAACATGATATTATATGAACAAGACTTAAATGGTTGCAACTAGGAGGTATAATAGTATATTGCAAAAAATTGATGATACAACCAGTATATTGCTGTTGCAAAGTTGAAACTGTGATGCAAAACGAAGAAAAAATGTACAATAAAAATATTTATTCAAAACAAAAAAAAAGGCAACTGGACTTTGTTTTTGTTTTTCTTTGAAGATGCTTCACTTTTCATCCAAGAAGCTTCTTCAGTTCTGACTGAATGGTGGAGGATGGAAGGCTTTATTGCTGTCTCTTTTGAAGGCAGCCAACTCCAGAATTCTGGACAGAGAGGACTGATGGTTTGAAAGAGAGGTCAAAGAAACCTTAAGATTGAAGAGTCCTCTGTCAGCAGAAGGGGAGGGATAGAAAGCCACCTATCTCCTGTTTTCAACACAGTCCTTTCAGCAATTCCAAGAAGGCTCCACACCCATTTGCACTATTCAGGTAATCTTGAGGGCCCAGATAAACCCCCAAGTGGCCTCAACGACCCTTGGGAAGAGTGCTAACAACCAGAGGACTCCAAGGAATATAAATCCTTCCACTCTCCACCATTCAGTCAGAACTGAAAAAGCTTCTTGAATAAGAAGCAACACATCTTCAAGGAAAAACAAAGAAAGTTCAGTTGCCTTTTGAAAAAGCACCTCTGTGACAGCTTTGAAAAAAGCCAGATGCACCATGTGTTATGTTGTGTCTGCACCCCCCGAGCACGGCCCCTTGCCAGAAAGTGACTTGGAAAGTGAGGGAGAGGGCCATCAGGACTTACCTCGGGAGCACTGGCTTCCCTGGCTCAGCTCCAGGAGCCAGAGGCAGGCCAGGTGGAGGAGATAACAAGGCCTCCGTCTCCTGACTCTTTCCCAGGCCACACCTCCAGACCCGGCTGATGGCATTCAGGGCTGGCTGGACTCTAGGTTTCGTAGGCAGGAGAGGCGGGAACAACAGAAGCAGGGGTGGGGCAGGCCTAGGAAGTGCTGAGTCATGGAGCCATACCCCAAAGGATATAAAAGCAGCAAGGGCTGCTATACCTCTTCATAGCAAGAAAATCAACTGCTTAACTAGAGCTGAAGTACTGTTTGTTCCTGGTTGACTCATCAAGAGAGATAACAGAGACACTTGGCAGATGCTGGCTAGTTTGCTGCCAGAGCTGATAGTGCCGGCTAATTAAGTCATCGCTTGGACTGAGGCGATGGGGACAGAACATGTTGATGGTCAGTGGTGCTGTTTAGATTGGATCATTCAGCACCACCGGCCCACCTTTAACTTGCCTTCATTGATCTCTGTTCTCCTATCTATAGTTTACTCCTATAGCCGTGATAGTGAACCTATGGCACGTTTGCTGGAAGTGGCAAGCAGAGCCATCTCCCTGGGCATGCAAGCTGTCGCCGTTTCTCTTCTGGGTTCCAGCACACACTTGCGCATTGGCCAGTTGCTCTTCATGCGCACGGGAACACCAGAAACCAGAAGTGGCGCACATGCAAGTGGTGGGAAGCTGAGCTTCTGGTTTCCGGCATGCACATGAGCGCGGTCAGCTAGTCTTGCATGTACGGCAGAGACCAGGTGACCAGTGTGCATGCACACATCGGAAACGGGAAGCTCAGCTTCCCAGCACACGCATGCCGGGAACTGCTCTTCCAGTTTCTGGCACTCCCACGCATGCGAGCGTGCACTCCCGTTTTGGTAGTCAGGGCCGAAAAGGTTCCCCAATGCTGTCCTTTAGTAATGCTTACTGTGTCCTGAGCTTTTTACTTTTGGAAAAAGAGCAGGTCCAAAAGTTGCTGGAAGTGGAGAGAGAGAAATAGATCCCTGGGCATTTGTACACATGAAATATATCGTCGTCAAGTCTCCCTAGATCTTGCGGGCCAATCCAAAACAAGGCAAGCTGGGCCTCTCTATCACAGTGTGCCAACAATTTGTTTTTTAAAAAGTCAAGACGCTTGAAGATTCTCAATGGAAATCCTTTCTGATATCCCCATTGTTGAATCTGGTTAATTTTGAAGCAGATTAAATTCATTCTGATTATCTGCAATTTGGTGGGGGGGAATATCTTCATTCCACTCAAGCAAACGGTTATCCCAAAGGGTTAAGGAAAACTTGGGCAAAACTTAATAACAAAGGAATAAGTTGAGGACCCTGAAAAAAAAGGAAATGAAATGAAACAACACAACGCAGCCCAGTGATGAATAATATCAGACATTTTATTTAACTTCAAACACATTTGTAAAGAACAATAATTGTTTTAAATAGAAAGCTGTTGAATTATAATTGGGAGTAATTGAAACTCGCCACAATATTGAATAAAACATTAGATATTTTTAAACAGTGTTATCTTTACAATTATCTTTGGGGATAATTGGAGTGAAGCCCATGAACTCTTGTATGCAGAGAGAGTCACCGAGGGCCCATTGTCTTCCTAAGTTGTTGCTGTCGAGAATTTAATGGGGAACTATTTGTAAGTGAGGGAGTTGATTCATTTGTCTTTGATGCAGTGGTTCACCAGTAAAGTGCCAATCCTGCTGAGTGCAATAGACGAGCGGCAGAGGGGGCCATTTTATTTTCCAAGCATCTGCTTTTTAAATTAGGGGGAAGAAAAAAAGGAACCTTGTGAGGAAAGAAATCAAGATGTCCGACTTGGAATGTTGATTTCAGCAAATGTGATGTGCCTTGTAATTTGTCCTTCCTTGCCCCACCCCAATCCCTAGCTGTGTTATTGTTGGTCATGATGACAACTGGGGACATTTTGAATCATCCCTTTGAAGTACCGTATTTTTCAGAGGATAAGACGCACCTTAGTTTTTGGGGAGGAAAATAGGAGGGGGGAATCCTTCTTCTTCTTCTTCTTCTTCTTCTTCTTCTTCTTCTTCTTCTTCTTCTTCTTCTTCTTCTTCTTCTTCTTCTTCTTCTTCTTCTTCTTCTTCTTCTTCTTCTCCTCCTCCTCCTCCTCCTCCTCCTCCTCCTCCTCCTCCTCCTCCTCCTCTTCTTCTTCTCCTTCTCCTTCTCCTTCTCCTTCTCCTCCTCCTCCTCCTCCTCCTCCTCCTCCTCCTCCTCCTCCTCCTCCTCCTCCTCCTTCTTCTTCTTCTTTATTATGGTTTTAGTCCTTTTTTAGAAGCATATTTTCACTGAAACCTTTGCATTAAGTCCCTGTCTTCAAACTGTTTTTCCTGAACTAAAGGATTGCTGGCTGTATTCAACTGATCTTTTGTTTCATTCTAGGGCTTTTTAAATCTTATTTTATCTTTTATCTTCTTCCCAAGCTTTATATATGGCTGACCAATTACCAAAATAAAGGAATTTAACCTAGATTGAGAAGTTTAAAAAAAAATAATTCAAAAAAGCATTCCGACAGATGGCAATGCAATACAAACTATTCTAAACCAATGTCAAGAAAACTGCACATGATGTCACCAGAAACCAAGCCTGATTTGAAAAAAAAAAGAGGGTGTTGTTGTTGTTGTTTTAGCTGAATGAGTGATCTCAAAAAGCCAAGCGAGCCAGATGGGAGATTACCAGGAAATCCCAGGACTAGAAAATAATAAAACACAGAACAATGGCAATGGTAAACTTTGTGGTTTCCCTATGGAACACCATACCACCTGAGATTTGATGGTCCTGATTCTGCTCTCCTTGCAGCAACCCTTAAAAACTTGTTTTTAAACAGGCCTGATGGATAATTGAGCATTTGCTGACATTATATGGTGTTTTGGTGAGTCATTTTGACCAATAACTGTCTTTTTCATACATTGTATTTGTGTTGTTGAGAGTCAATTTGATGTAGAGATTAAAGCATCAGGCTAGAAACTGGGAGATCATGAATTCTAGTCTCATCTTAGGCACAAAGCCAGCTGGGTAACCTTGGGCCAGTCACTCTCTCCTTAATCCTAGGAAGGAGGCAATGGCAAACCAGTTCTGAAATATTCATCCATCCATCCATCCATCCATCCATTCATTCATTCAATTTCATATTTCTTAGCCACCCATTTCCCTCCCTTCATCTTTCTAAGAAAACTGTAGGGAGTTGTTCAGGTAAATTGCCAGGAATCAACAATGACATAAATAAATTAAAAATAATTGTATAGCAATAACTTATATGCCACTTTGTCATGCGTTATAGCCCTCTCTAAGCGGTTTATAGAGCTAGCATATAGCCCCCAAACAATCTGGGTCCTCATTTTACCGACCATAGGATAGATGAAAGGGTGAGTCAACCTTGAGCTGATCAGGATCAAACTCCTGGCAGTCAGCAGAGTTAGCCTGCAATACCGCATTCTAACTCCTGCGTCACCATGACTCTTATATTATTAGATCCTTGTCAGCCATCCAGGGTCACATTTGAATTGAATGACGCTTAAATCGTGGTTTTTTTTTAAGTCTTTAAAAGCCACACACCAGGTAGATATATTTGCTCTAGAACATCAGGTTGTGCAGGAGTTGTGACCCATGAGACAATTGACCTGGGCCAAAGTTGAACCCAATGGGACAGTCTTCAGAGAAGACATGCAAAACATTTCACAGTAAAAAATGAGTGATCAAGAGAAGAAAGAAAAAAGTCCTCTTCTACCATTTCTCTGCCTGCCTTCAAAGCAGGGTTCATGAGTTGCTAGAGCTGAGGAATAGCATGTAAATATCATTTTAAGTTCTATTTCAAGCCCTATAAAGCTAGTTTCTTTTTAAAGGCATGGAATTTGCATTTAGGTGTCTGCGTTGTTTAATGATTGGTCTGGCTTTTATTCTTAGCGCTGCTAATTTTATCCTGCTGATTTCACGAAACTGGAATTTTAGGAGTTTTGATTTGCTTTTTTAATGGGTTTTGCTTTGTTTTATTTGACAGTTTTTAGGTTAACTTTTTAAAGCGACATGTTAGATAGCTACATTTAGCACTTGATACACTGGACTTTTTGTTTATATGAAATGCCTGTGAAATTGAAGGCAGAAGTTATTTTAGAGGTTGACCTTTTAAAAACAGATTTAGGTTGCCAGCCATTTTATTTTATTTGTGATTTTCTCACACACACACACACACACACATATGTATATATGTATGTATGTATATATATATATATATATATATATATATATATATATATATGTATGTATGTATGTATGTATATGTATATATATATATATATGTATATATTTGTTTTCTGAGGTTTTCACGGTGTTTGTATATAGGTCTTTGGTTGTTCGGGTTTTCTCCGTGTAAAATTGGAAATGTCTTGGCGACGTTTGACGAAGTCTCATTCGTCATCTTCAGGCAGTAGCTTCGTGCTTCTGGGAGCAATGTGAGATCGCAGCTGTTTCTTCGTTTTAACTTCTAGTGGGGATTTGGACTGATTGGGTGGGAGCTTGGCTGTGCTCTGATTGGATGGAGGTTTTTCTGTGCTCTGATTGGCTGGGGGTGTGTCCTGTGTTGGTGGGGGCTTGGTTGTGCTCAGTCTAGTCTGTGCTGCAGGGGGATTTGAGCTGGTGAGCTGCATAGCTGTTGTTTGGCTTTGTGGTCGTGCTACATCTTCATAGTGGGTGTCAGTCTGCTGCATGAATGGATTGGAGGGGTTTGAAATGGCTAATGTTGCAGCTGCGGTCTGGCTTCTGGTCCTTGGTCATGCTTCATGATCAGTGTGGGTTTGGGTCTGCTTTCTGGGTGGATGTGCAGTGGTGACATCCTGTGTGGACCTTGTGAGTGTGGGTCTGGTGTCATTCCTCGTGTTAGGGACTCGTTTGTCAATAAGGGCAGGTTTCCAAATGGCTGGTAGGCGGGAGGTATCATCTCGTTTGTTCATGCTGTGTGGGCGTTTTTCTATCTCAATGGCTTCTCTGATTATTCTGTTGTTAAAGTGTTCAGTTTTGGCGATAGTTCTGGTCTTTTTAAAGTCAATATCATGTCCTGTGAGTTTAAAGTGTTGGACCAGGGAAGAAGTTGGTTCCTCTTTTTTGAACGAGTTCTTGTGTTCTTCAATGCGTGCACTTATTCTTCTGTTGGTTTGTCCAATGTATGTGGTGGGGCAGGCGGTGCATGGGATTTCATATACTCCTTGATTTTCTAACTAGAGTTAGAATATATATAGAATAATATATATATTATTATATATATTAACTCTCTATATAGAGTTAGAATATATATATATGTAGGTCTTTGGTTATTCGGGTTTTCTCCCGCGTAAAATTGGAAGTGTCTTGGCGATGTTTCGACGAAGTCTCATTCGTCATCTTCAGGCTTTAGCTTCGTGCTTCTGGGAGCAATGTGTGATGTCATATCCCTCTTCACCCAAGTGCCAATCAAAGAAGCCTTGACAGCTATCCAAAACAAATATAATGCCCCCAAGCACATCCTAGATCTGACCAACCACTACCTATCCAACACATACTTCATCTATAACGGACAAAAATACAAACAAATAGAAGGAGCACATGGGATCTCCCCTCTCACCTGTCATTGCCAACCTCTACACGGAACACTTTGAAACCCAAGCTCTAGAAAAATCTGATCACAAACCCAAACTCTGGCTCAGATACGTAGACGACACCTTCATAATCTGGCCACACGGGAAAGAAAAACTTGACAACTTCCTCACACACCTCAATAGCCTACACCCCAAAATACAGTTCACCATGGAAACAGAAGTTAATAACCAACTTCCCTTCCTGGATGTCTTAGTCTACAGAAAACCCAATGGCTCCCTAGGACACACCATCTACCAGAAGAAAACACACACAAACCGCTATCTGCACGCACTCTCACACCACCACCCAGCACAGATCAACTCCGTAGGCAAGACACTCATCTCCAGAACAAAACGCTTAGCTGACTAACAACACCTAAAAACCGAACTACACACTCTCACTAATGTACTAACATCCAATGGATTCCAGAAAAATAAGATTACCAAACTAATCCAAAAAGAACCCCCCACTAAAATCCAAGACAGAGAACAAGAAAACGGCACAGCCCTCCTCCCATATATAAAAGGCACCACAGACAGAATCAGCAAGATCCTCCACAAACACAACATCAAGACAGCATTCTGCACAAACCAAAAAATATCCATCATCCTAAGAAACCCCAAAGACAAAATTGAGTTAGAAAATCAAGGAGTATATGAAATCCCATGCACCGCCTGCCCCACCACATACATTGGACAAACCAACAGAATAAGTGCACGCATTGAAGAACACAAGAACTCAGTCAAAAAGAGGAACCAACTTCTTCCTGGTCCAACACTTTAAAGTCACAGGACACGATATTGACTTTAAAAAGACCAGAACTATCGCCAAAACTGAACACTTTAACAACAGAATAATCAGAGAAGCCATCGAGATAGAAAATGCCCACACAGCATGAACAAACGAGATGATACCTCCGCCTACCAGCCATTTGAAACCTGCCCTTATTGACAAACGAGTCCCTAACACGAGGAATGACACCAGACCCACAATCACGAGGGCCACACATGATGTCACCACCACACATCCACCCAGAAAGCAGACCCAAACCCACACTGATCATGAAGCACGAGCAAGGACCAGAAGCCAGACCGCAGCTGCAACATTAGCCATTTCAAACCCCTCTCATCCATACATGCAGCAGACTGACACCCACTATGAAGATGTAGCACGACCACAAAAGCCAAACAACAGCAATGCAGCTCACCAGCTCAAATCCCCTGCAACTCAGACTAATCTGAGCACAACCAAGCCCCCACCCAAACAGGACACACCCCCAGTCAATCAGAGCACAAAAAAACCCATCCAATCAGAGCACAGCCAAGCTCCCACCCAATCAGTTCAAACCCCCACTAGCAGTTAAAAAGGAAGAAACAGCTGCAATCACACATTGCTCCCAGAAGCACGAAGCTAAAGCCTGAAGATGATGAATGAGACTTCGTCGAAATGTCACCAAGACACTTCCAATTTTACGCGGGAGAAAACCCAAATAACCAAAGACCTACATACAAACACCCGCGAAAACCTCAGAAAACAAATATATATATATATAAATATTTATATATATAAATACATATTTATATTTATTTATTTCCAGGGTTCCACTTGTTGTCAATCTTTTATGCAAGTAACTTTCATTTTCTTAAGAGAAAGCTCATATAAAAGATTTCCCCTGCACTAAGAACACTGGAGTATAATTTCTATCATGCCCAACCAGTTTGTCTAATCAAGCGAAACTGATTTAATAATGCAGAGTTTTCTCCTGTGTGGGACTTTCTTTGGAGATAAGTGAGAACCTGCAGCTGGTATAATATATGGCAGCTGGTGATACAACCCCATTTACACTAAACACAGCAATTGTGACATTCTTTCATTGCTCACCAATATGTTCCTGGGCCCAATTCAAACTGGGGAATGTTCATTTCACATCCCACCATAGCACAATTCTGCAATACACCAGGAACTCAATCTGCTGGAATTGAATCTGTTTATGTGGTCTGGAGGGATGCAGTGGCTCAGTGGCTAAGATGTTGAGCTTGTCGATCGAAAGGTCAGGAATTCAGCAGTTCGAATCCCTAGTGTTGTATAACGGGGTGAGGTCCCGTTACTTGTCCCAGCTTCTGCCAACCTAGCAGTTCGAAAGCACATAAAAAATGCAAGTAGAAAAATAGGGACCACCTTTGGTGGGAAGGTAGCAGCACTCCGTGAGCCGTCGGTGTTTAGTCATGCCAGCCATGTGACCACGGAGATGTCTTTGGACAATGCTGGCTTTTCGGTTTTGAAACAGAGATGAGCACTGCCCCCTAGAGTTGGGAACGACTAGCACATATGCTAGCTACCTTTTACCTTTATGTGATGGAATATCTAGAGAGGGGCTGTTGAGATCCACCCTCCTTTCTTGTAAGTTACATGGGACATGGATAAGATGACAGGTCTTCTCTACGCTCGCTGCCATTTTCTGAGACTTCTTTTTATTGAAGATACCTTCCTTGCACTTTGTAAATAAATGAAATTGGCTGCCTTCCTATGAAATTGACGGTATTAAATTTATTCTCATATATTTTGTTTCAGTGTATTCCATTTGGGTTTGCTTTCCAGAGTCCATTGGGATTAAATTTTGTTACTCACATACATGTAAGAGCCCTGGTGGCACCGTGGTTAGAATGCAATATTGCAGGCTGACTCTGCCCACTGCCAGGAGTTCAATCCCAAACCGGCTCAGGGTTGATTAAGCCTTCCTTCAAGGTCAGTAAATGAGGACTCAGGTTGTCAGGGGCAATATGCTGACTCTGTAAACCACTTAGAGAGTGTTGTTAAGAACTGTGAGGCAGTATATAAGTCTAAGTGCCATTGCTATTGTTGTTGTATATCGGAAGTGAGTCTTACTGTGTTTGGTGAACCTCATTGTCAAGGATCTCTGTAACATTTCTATTAACACTGAAAGCTAATTGGATTCGGTGCCAGTTGTAATTGGGCAGGGCAGAATTTCATAACTGGAATACCTGTATTGAAAATTTCCTTTGAGGAGCGTGCTAAAATAGTGAATGATTGACAATTGTGAATCACCAAGAGGGCATCTCAATTCAGTCTTAATTGCTGACATATATAAAAGTTAAGGCAAGCACCAATTATCTATCGGATTCACTGCTGTTTAATTTAACAAAAGGATATCTTTCCCAGAGAGTTTAAGAGCCAAATCTTTAACTGGGTTATCGAAACCATTTTGCTTAGATTGCCAGAGAAACGGTAGATGGTAGAAGACGGATCTAATAGAGAAAAGTCTAGGAAATGGATAAGATCTTAGAACTTAAATTTGAGATAACGTAGTATTTAATTCCTCCACCAAAATTGTTGGAGGGATTTCAGACCTAGAAAAGTGATAAATCAATTATGAAACCAAAACCTCAATTACAGCGCTGTCTGCTTAATTATTTGACAAGTTAATTAATCTCCTTAGCAATTGCTATTGCATTGCCATTGCTGCAGTAAAATGAGCAAAATATAGCTATGTCAATTCCTGGATATCTTGGCAGTACAGAATTTAGTAAGACACCTGGAAAATGCCTGATAATAGGTGCTAAGTGAGGTCAATCTACCTAGCTAGGCATGGGAAGAACAGCTCTGACTTCTTTCCTGAAGGTGTTTTCTGTTGCTAATTATTTAGTTACAACTAATTACAACATGTATTCATTGGCACAAGTTTTCCCCCTACCTTACACATATTATTTCTAGGAGGAGATGTTTCACCTCTTTTCCACATTGAATGGAATGTGTCACACCTAAGGTTGGTACCCCTTGACTTGTTAGATCAATGATGGTGTCACTCTTTTCCTTGCCAGGAGACAACACAATTACAGCTGCCACCATAATTGATGCTGATGGTTTTTAGGAGAGAAATGGTCACAGATTATTAGCTCATCAATCTTGTTCCTTGTGGTACCATTGCCTCTAGGTTGCTTTCTCGTTGTTGTGGCTGTTTTCTTTGTAGCCTATAAATTGACTTAAACAATCTCAAAAAAAGCATACTAAAAAGCAGAGGCATCACCCTACCAATAGAAGTGCATATAAAGCTATGGTTTTCCCAGTTGCAATGTATGGCTGTGAAAGCTGGATCATAAGAAAGGCTGAGCGCCAAAGAATTGAGGCCTTTGAACTCTGGTGCTAGAAAAGACTCCTGCGAGTCCCAAGGTGATCAAACTGGTCTGTCCTAGAGGAGATCAACCCTGACTGCTCTTTAAAAGGCCAGATCCTGAAGAGGAAACTCAAATACTTTGGCCACCTGATGAGAAGGATGGACTCACTGGAGAAGAGCCTAATGCTGGGAACTATTGAGGGCAAAAGAAGAAGGGGACGACAGAGTATGGGGTGGTTGGATGGAGTCACTGAAGCAGTCGGCTTGAGCTTAAATGGACTCCAGAGGATGGTAGAGGACAGGAAGGCCTGGAGAAACGTTGTCCATGGGGTCGCGATGGGTCGGACATGACTTCGCAACTAACAAAAAAAAAAAAACTCCTGGAGTTTAGCAGGTAGCTGGAGAACAGAAGGAAGGAAAATGAGATTTCTCCCTTGGTCTAGATCACACTGTAGCTGTGCTACAGTGGGATAACAAATTATTTTTCTCAAGAGGCTGAAGGGCGAGGTCCTTGCTAAGAGTTTGGTGAAAAATAAAAATGGCATTCTATAAGATTTTTTTAAAATATATAAAACTATAGTGACAGATGGAGAAGCCTTAATTCTTCTCCTCATATAACATCAGATCCAGTGTTTTATTATTCATCTTACTCACTATCAGTGACATTGATTGGCAGTGACTCCTCATGGTTTCTGAGTGGAATTCTTCTTAGCACCAGATGTTCTACCACCACAAAAGATAGTAAACAGTAGAAGTTTCCTTATAAATGGGTCAGACTATTAGTTTATGTAGTGCAGGATTTTCAACACTGCTTTCCAGAAATTTCCCCAGCTCTTCCTAAAGATACTGAGTATTGAATCCACAACCTTCTTGTTAAAATATATACAGTATACAAGTGATCCATGCTATCTCTTGGGTAGACCACAACACAACCATTCATATGTCTGATTTATCCCATTGTTCCTACTAAAGAAATCAGCATGAAACATTGCATTTAGGTATGTCCAATATCTTCCTCTTGCAATGTGATTGGGTTTTGTTCCACAAGATGTGTTTTCAAATGTAATTTCTTAAAGTGTATTTAGTATCCTTAAACAATGGAAATCAAACTTACAGCAAATGAGTTCAGGTTCTAGTAGATTATATTAATTCCCAAGGGCAGATAGGAGATCCCTATGAATAGACAAGGAAGTTGTGAAGATCAGAGGCATTAAAGCTATAATGACTCTTAATATGGAAGTTTCATTTCCTTCTTTTATAAAACCTCTGTGCAATAATTGCTTTTCTCATCATAAGCCAAAGGACAATCCAAACAATTGTGTTATTTCTCATTCCGTTCCCATTATGTAGCACCATGTTACATTGGAGGACACGCGTATAAATTAGGCGCTCTCAGCACAAAAACATCCAGTGTGGCTGAAATCCCACTCCCTTGGATAATGAATAAATCTGACAAGAGATTGTTGTGGGTGCATCTACCTTGCTGTGCAGCGAATAAAGTTCACTCGATGGAAAATTGCATTCCAGGGAAACGCTATCTGACAGTACAAAATGTATTACGTGGGAATTAATATGTATTTTATTCACAACCAAGTGTTCAAATGGAGAGAGTTTTTACATAGATTTGAATGGCAAGTGATGGAAAAGAAATGTTTGGGCTGAATTAAATGGAGTGGAAAAAAAATGGCAGGTTGCCTTCTCCAAATGAAGAGATACACCCGTGAAATTGGTCATGCAGGGAACTTTCTCTCTCAAATCTTGATGGAAATGTTGAAGTGCTTTGACTCATTTTGTCTCTGCCTCGAACCCTGATATCTTTTTACCTCCCCCTCCCCGTTCTAATTGGAGACGTATCCAATGAATTGGAGACGTATCCAATGAAATAATTGCATTGAAGCTACCCAGATTGCTTGAAGTTATTTAAAAAGGAACAACTCATTATTCCTGATGCCTCTGGGCAACCAAACTGCAGTTGCCACCATGCCTACCTTTCTGTAGATGTGCTTACTCAAGTATAAAATGGTACCACCACTGGTTTATTAGTCTATAATTGCTTGGCTCTTAACACACATCTCACAATTTTGAAAGATACACATGACAGGTATCTGTTCTCAAAGGTGCATCTTAAGCATCTGCTTGCCATAGCTGTGGTCTTTATCTCACCTGTGAAATGAGTGACATTAACAAACTTCATTTCCCTTATTGATGTGAATAAAGGCCCTTCCCCGTGTTTTACCATCTTGGGTCTCTAAACTCTGTACAAATGAGATATATGCTTCCCCCAGAGGTGGGATTCACTCATCTTCCCTATCAGTTCACAATGTGAGCGCGTGCACGCTTGCTTCGCTTGCATGTGCCACCTCTGTATATGCGCACATCCTTCTGCACATGAACAGTAGTGTTGCATTACGCCCAGGAGGGTGGCCGCCACCCGCAGTCGCCGCTACCAGTTCATGCAATCTTGAGAGAACCGGCTGAATCCCTTTCTGTAAACAAAGATATTTCCAGTAGGAGAAAATATAATAATATAATCCCCTGCCTTAACTTCTGATAGGATTAAATAAAGATAAATATTTCCCAGTCACTCATGTCTGAATTTAGGACATGGTGCTCATCTCTGCTACTTGGCTGAAGAAGCCAACATTGTCTGAAGACATTTCCATGGTCATGTAGCTAGCCTGCTTATATGCTAAGGTGCACAGAATGGAATGGAATGGAATGGAATGGAATAGAATAGAATAGAATAGAATAGAATAGAATAGAATAGAATAGAATAGAATAGAATAGAATAGAATAGAATAGAATAGAATAGAATAACAGAGTTGGAAGGGACCTTGGGGGTCTTCTAATCCAACCCCTTGCTTAGGCAAGAAACCCTACATCATTTCAGACAAACGGTTATCCAACTTCTTCTTAAAAACTTCCAGTGTTGGAGGATTCACAACTTCTGGAGGCAGGGTGTTCCACTGATTAATTGTTCTAACTGGTTAGGAAATTCCTCCTTAGTTCTAAATTGCTTCTCTCCTTGATTAGTTTCCGCCCATTGCTTCTTGTCCTGCCCTCAGGTGCTTTGGAGAATAGTTTGACTCCCTCTTCTTTGTGGCAACCCCTGAGATGTTGGAAGACTGCTATCATGTCTCCCCTAGTCCTTCTTTTCATTAAACTAGACATACCCAGTTCCTGCAGCTATTCTTCATATGTTTTAACCTCCAGTCTCCTAATCATCTTTGTTGCTCTTCTCTGCACTCTTTCTAGAGTCTCCACATCATAGCGACCAAAACTGAATGCAGTATTCCAAGTGTGGTCTTACCAAGGCATTATAAAGTGGTATTAACACTTCACGTAATCTTGATTCTATCCCTAGAATCATGTTTATGAACTGTGTTGGCTTTTTTGGCAGCTGCTGCACACTGCAGAACATAGTTACCTTCTCTCCTATTGTTTTAACAGGTACCTACTGTGGTATCTATTAATCTACTTGCATTCGCATGCTTTTGAACTGCTAGGTGGGCAGGAGCTGGGGCAAGTAATAAGAGCTCACCTCATTGCCCAGAGCTCAGGTTTTGAATCTGGGCTGTCAGCTTTTCAGCTGACAAGCTCAGGGTCTTTAACCCCTGAGCCATTTTACCCTTCTGATAGGATTGCAGTCCCTGAATATTGTATTATTTGTAAACAATTATGATTTTTCAGCAGATGGCAAGTTCTGGGTAACCTTTTCTGAAAATTCAGAAATCTACTAAGGTGAACTCCAGTTAGCGTTTGGGCTACTAGAGTTTCAACTGTCCCAGAAAGTTAAAAACCATCCCTGAAGTTAATGTCATTCATCTTCTATAGTGTAATCAATAGGTTATCAAGAATGTTCCAGGGTTTGGGTCAGTAATCTTTAGATATAAGGTTTAACTTGAAGGTGATTTCATTTCAGATAATTTTAAATTCCATCTAAAGATTCATGGACTTGGGGAAATATGTGCATAAATTACTGTTCTGTTTTGATGGGTGCTCCACCACTGGAGGTTTAGAAGAAGTGACTGGACAGCTGTTTGTCTGGATTGGTATAGGACCATGGTGGCGAACCTATGGCATGCGTGCCAGAGGTGGCACACAGAGCCCTCTCTGTGGGCACAAGTTATCACCCTAGCTCAGCTCCACCGCGCATGCGTGCATGCCTCCCGTCGGCAAGCTAGTCTTTGGGTCTCTGCCACGCATGTGCAGGGGGCATGGGGCATCCAGAGACACACATATGAATGCATGGGGGGCACATCTGCAGGGGGTGGAGAATATGCACAGGGCCACGCACGCAATGCATATTGGGTGTGTGTGCGCACGCACATGCTTTGGGCATTTGGTCCGGAAAAGGTTAGCCAACACTGGTATAGGATCTCTTGCTTGAGCAAGAGGTTAGACTAGGAGACCTCTAAGGTCTCTTCCTTCCAAACCCTATTACTCACTTATTCTATATTGTATGCTAGTCTATGATAGTAATTAAGATACTCCACTCTTCTGGCTCTACTACTGCAGCTTATATTCACTCTCCTTACCTTAGTTTTTTTAAAAATATTTCAATTATGATTCTTTTTATATTTTTAATAAGGCCTTTTAATATATATATACATACATACATACATACATATATATATATGTATGTAGGTCTTTGGTTATTTGGGTTTTCTCCCGCGTAAAATTGGAAGTGTCTTGGCGACGTTTCGACACGGGAGAAAACCCGAATAACCAAAGACCTACATACAAACACCCGCGAAAACCTCAGAAAATATATATATATATATATATATTTATATATATTATTTATATATATTTATATTATTAAATTTATATTATTATTATATTATATATATTATTATATTATATTATATTATTATATTATATATATTATTATATTTATATTATATTATTATATTATTAAATTTATTTATATTATTAAATATTTATATATTTATATATATTATTATATATATATTATTATATTATATATATTATTTATATTTATATTATATTATTATATATTATATATTAAATATATTTAATATATTATATATATATATATATATATATATATATATATATATATATATTTATACAACAGTGAAGTGAATTAATGAATATATATATATATATACATATACATATACATATATATATATGTATGTATGTATGTATATATATATATATATGTATGTATGTATGTATATATATATATATATATGTATGTATGTATGTATATGTATATGTATATATATATATATATATACATTAATTCACTTCACTATTGTAGGCCTCCCAGAGTAATTTTTTTGCAAGATAATTGGCCAAATAAACTTGATCTATAAATAAATAAATAAAACATTCCCTGCTGCCACCATCACTCCCTTTTATTTTATTATATTATTTTATTTGCTGATTAAATCAAAGACGGGATAGTGAATGTATAGTTCATGGAGAATTACTCATCAGAAGGAGAACAGACTTTTACTCTGACCTTGACGGGTGATGAAGTGTGTATAATCATTGGAAACTTCAATGAACAATGAATATATAACATCAATTCAACACTTCTCATCCAGATGCTCTCCTAGATTATGCAAGAATAAATATATATATGGAAATGTTTGGAATTTTTAAGGTAGAAAGCAAGAAGAAAAGGAAAGCAATCTATTATATTTTCAAAAAGGCAGGATCTTACTGGTCTCAGATGCTACGCTGATTCATAACCCAGTTCTATCTGAATATATATTTTGGGTGAAAGATTTAAAAACAGAAAATTGCCATTCGAGATTATATTTAGAACTCATTTACCGATGAGTTGTTTGCAGATTCATACATTAAAGAAATACAAAGAGCTTTAGATTTTAAAAAGAAAACGGGAGATTTTCTATGGAGGGGACCTTGAAAGCTTAGTTCTTAAAAGATCTATATATGGATTCCTGCATACGCCATGTTGGGTTAGATGATTAAATTCTTTTTTAGAAATAGAGAGATATGAAGATTTGATTTTACCTCTTTTTATTGGCTCCTCATAGATGTTCAAATGATGTTTGTGGTGTTCTTGCCTTTTATCAGATAAAATAACTATTATTGTAACTGAAAAAGTAGGAAGGTTCTGTGAGATACCTAATAAAGCTTAAGGATAGATTGACTGATGGCATGCCTATAATCTGCAGAGTGCTTATATATTCTACACCCGCACTTTATATATTTTAGGTATTGGCATTTAAGTTGCTACCCAGGGACTGTAATAAAAGCTACTTTCTTATTCCATCCCATGAGATAATATTACTGCTGATATGTTCAGTACTGCTCAGAATTTCTCGGCTACAAATGGCCAATGCAATGCGATTTGTGAATCCAATAACCAAAGACCTACATACATATATATATATATATATATATATATATATATATATATATATATGTATGTATGTATGTATGTATGTATGTATGTATGTATGTATGTATTGTATGTATGTATGTATGTATGCTGGCGGCCCCCAGGAGTAGGGCCTTCTCTGTGGGGGCAGTGACGCTCTGGAACGAACTTTCCCCTGGCCTGCGTCAAGTGCCTGATCTTCGGACCTTCCGTCGTGAGCTCAAAACATATCTATTTATTAAAGCGGGACTGGCATAATTTGGGTTGAATTTTAAATTGGGTATTTTTAATATTTTTAATATTTTTAAATCTAAATTTTAATAATCAGCCTTTAAAATTTGCTCTTTTTAAATGTTGTTTTAAATGGTATATATTTTGTTTTTATTTTGGCTGTACACCGCCCTGAGTCCTTCGGGAGAAGGGCGGTATAAAAATTTAATAAAATAAATAAATAATAGAAGGGGGATAGTAGCAATGCTATCTCTTCTCAGTGATATTTCTTCTGGTGCTTTGGAAAATACATTGAAGAGGGGATCAAGCTGTTTGCCAAAACAACAGACGGCAAGACAAGGAACAATGGATGGAAACCAATCAAGGAGAGGAACAACCTTAAAACTAAGGATAAATTTCCTGACTGTGAGTACAATCAACCAGCGGGACATCTTGCCTTCGTAAATTGTAGTTACTCCATTACTGGAAGTCTATGGAGATTCACAGTCATCCAGGTCATCCAGAGCTGAAGGAGCTTTTTGATGAGAAGTGAAACATCTCACCAGAAAGTTCAGCTGCCTCTTGGGGAAAAAAAACACCTCCTTGGACATCCATCGCTGGAGGTTTTTATGAAGTGATTGGACAACCATTTGTCTGAAATGGTATTGGATCTCCTGCTTGAGTAAGACTAGAAAATCGGCAAGGTCCCTTCCAATTACACAATGCCTTACACAATGTAAGCCGCCCTGAGTCTTCGGAGAAGGGCGGGATATAAATTCAAATTAAAATATATATATATGTTATTCTAGCGTGGATTTTATATTTATTTATTTATTTATTTATTTATTTATTTATTTATTTATTTATTTATTTTGTCGCATACATATTAGATAACATATATAAGTATAAGCATGAATTGAATACATAAAATGAATATAATTAAAGGGAACATTAGGACAGGGACGGTAGGCACGCTGGTGCTCTTATGCACGCCCCTTACAGACCTCTTAGGAGTCGGGTGAGGTCAAGAGTAGACAGTCTTAGTTTAAAATTTTGGGGGTGTTGGGATGAGACCACAGAGTTTGGTAGTGCATTCCAGGCATGAACAACTCTGTTACTGAAGTCATATTTTCTGCACTCATGTTTGTAGCGGTTCTATTGTGTGCTCGTGTATTGTTGTGGTTGAAACTGAAGAAGTCATTGACAGGTAGGACATTGTAGCATATGATTTTATGAGCTATGCTTAGGTCATACAGAAGGTGGCGTTGTTGTAAATGTTCTAAACCCAATATTTTGAGTCTGGTGGCATAAGGTATTTTGTTGCGAGCAGAGGAGTGGAGGACACTTCTTGTCAAATATTTCTGGATGCGCTCAATTGTATTAATGTCCAATATGCAGTATGGTTCCAGACAGATGAGCTGTATTTGAGAATTGGTCTAGCAAATGTTTTGTACGCTCTGGTTAGTAGTGTAATATTACCAGAGAAGAAGCTACGCAAGGTTAGATTTCCAACTCTTAATGCCTTTTTGGTGATGTTGTTACAGTGGGCCAAAGCTCATTTGCTATGAGTACTCCAAGGTACTTGAAGAGTGAGGGTCATCTACAAGGTCATGTCCACTTAGCTTTATAGTTATAAGGGATCTTTGAAAACTTTACAAATTTCAATAAAGGAAAATATTTGTAGCTCAAGTCCAAGTGAGAGGTCCTTGGTTGGTCTCCGAGCGTGGTTGTTTTCTTGCAGAGATTTCATTACATTTCGTCAACAATGCATTTGATGATGTTACCTACTTTGGGTTATGAAACGTCTGCGAGAAAACAACCAAGCTTGGAGCCCATCAAGGACTCCATTACAAATTTCACTTTTTGGGATAGACTCCCTTTTTTCTCTGCTAACTACCCATTTTTTCCAATTACATGATTCAGTTGAAAGTCTATTGTATATTATTTGCTCATTATTTATCCTTTGTGCATTCTGTTATGTGGCTGAACCATTTCTACAGGCACAGGCAAAGCTTTGTTTTGTTGCAGTGCACCTGACACAATCATATTTTCTTCCCCACCCCCCTCCTCCAAGAATTTCAAGATACTCTCGCCAAGGGTATTATAAAACAAGGAGAGATTTCCTTTAATATTGTATGTTCCTCTGCTGAATAAGTGAAGTGTGTGTATATGATTTTCTTTATTGATTTTCTATTTTGGAAGGAAAGCATTACATTAGCTAGAGAGCTGAGAACAGGAGAATACTAAATACATCCCAGGTGTAATTTGTATCAAATTAATTATGTTGTACTTGGAAGGGATGTTGCGCTGATGCTTTTAACTGGGGAAGTGTAGAGATTCCAGGGGGACTGGAAATTCCTTTGATAAACTATAGTTATTTTAAAGGCCAGTGGACAATGGATTAAGATAATGATAGAAGCAAACAGGGGAACCTCTGCATGGTTGTCATTTTGTTTTCTTGAATGATCTGGAAGAGAATGAAATGCATCAACTTGCTGTGTTTCATTCAGCTTAGTGAATGTTTCCAGCTGTCAGTTTCCCATAATATGTATGGAATGGCTTGCCTTCAGAAGTTGTGGGTGGCCCAACACTGGAGGCTTTCCAGAAAAGGCAGGACATCCATTTGTCTAAAATGGTATAGGGCTGTGAAGGCGAACCTCTGGCACGTGTGCCAGAGGTACCATGCAGTGCTCTGATGGCATGTGAGCCAGTGGTGGGATTCAAGTAATTTAACAACCGGTTCTCTGCCCTAATGAATTCTTCCAAAAACCAGTTTGCCAAACTGCTCAGAAAGTTAACAACTGGTTCTCCCGAAGTGATGCGAACTGGCTGAATCCCACCACTGATGTGAGCCCTCACCCCAGCTCAGCTCCACCATGCATCTCACCTCATTAGCGCCTTGTTAGGGCTGAAAAAAAAGCTTCGAAAAAGCTACATTCGGAGTATAAGACGCACCCAAATTTTCAGCCTCTTTTAGGGAAGGGAAAGGTGCATCTTATACGCACCAAAAAATACGGTATTCTTGGTCACCGTCTGTCAGTCCTACAAGACAGACCAGATCTTCCTCCAGAGGAGGAAGTTTAAAACTGTATTGAGATAGGCTATACTAACAGAATCTTGAATATCTGGTTGGGTTTTCCCTTCCTTCCCTCTTATATAATGCCTTCCATTGAGGACCTGTATACTGCACGAATCAAGAAGATTTACAGACCCCTCGCATCCTGGACATAAACTGTTTCAACTACTACCCTCAAAACGAGGCTATAGAGCACTGCACACCAGAACAACTAGACACAAGAACAGTTTTTTCCCGAAGGCCATCATTCTGCTAAACAAATAATTCCCTCAACACTGTCAAACTATTTACTGAATCTGCACTACTATTAATCATCTCATAGTTCCCATCATCAATCTCTTTCCATTTATGACTGTATGACTATAACTTGTTGCTGGCAATCCTTATGATTTATATTGATATATTGACCATCATTTGTGTTGTAAATGTTGTACCTTGATGAACGTATCTTTTCTTTTATGTACACTGAGAGCATATGCACCAAGACAAATTCCTTGTGTGTCCAATCACACTTGGCCAATAAAAAATTCTATTCTATTCTATTCTATTCTATTCTATTCTATTCTATTCTATTCTATTCTATTCTATTCTATTCTATATTTCAGAGAGTTGAGCTTGCATCTCCTTTTTTCAGGGCACATTTGTCTCCTTGGGTTTAGTTGCTGCTGCTGCTGCTTCTGCACCTGTTCTTGTCCTATCAGCTTCTGGATGTCTTCTCCTGGGTCACCACCTTGTTTCCTATACAACAGTCTTCCTTAATTCTTGTAGCTCTAGTTGTGAAGTTTTAAAATAGTTGTAGTTTTATAAGGAAGCTGGTGACTGTATCAAGTTTAGGTTGATTCCTTTCATTTGCTCCTGTCCTTAATTAGGCATCTGGATGGATTGATTGATGGATGAATGGATACATGAAAGGATGCATGGAAAGATTAGCAGTTCCTCAAACTGAACTACTGCAATGAGCTGTTACAAATGTTGATTCAATGATCAGGTAATCAGGGTTATGCAGATGATATTCATTGTATGAATACCGTTTAGAAAACCATTGTTAATTGTGTATGCGCAGCAGTGGAAGAGCGAAAACATCCCTTCAGAAGAGGAGACAATAAGTAAGATACTGGTCTGTGCAGAAATGGACAGAAATAAAAGTTAAAAATAAAAGATAAAGGGGATACAGAATACTATGCAATATGGAATAGATTCTGTCAATGGTTGGAAGCACGAGGTGGAAGCTAGAATGCGATAGAATCAGGTTAGGTGGAAATGGAAAGAATGTAGGTATTAGAATGAAAGATAAATTTGATACTCTAGAATATGATGGTCAGAAATAACTGTACAGGGCTAGCATTGTTTAAAATAGTATATATCAAAAAGAGGGCTGTGAAAGTATTTACAGACCCCTCACATCCTGGACATAAACTGTTTCAACTCCAACCCTCACAATGATGCTATAGAGCACTGCACACCAGAACAACTAGACACAAGAACAGTTTTTCTCCGAACACCATCACTCTGCTAAACAAATAATTCCTTCAACACTGTCAAACTATTCACTAAGCTGCATCTTCTCATTGTTCCTATCACCCATCTCCTTCCACTTATGACTGCATGACTGTAACTTTGTTGCTAGTTTCCTTACGATTTATATTGTTTCCTAATATGATTTGATTGCTTATTTGTACCCTATGACTATCATTAAGTGTTGTATCTTATGATTCTTGATGAATGTATCTTGTCTTTTTATGTACACTGAGAGCTTAGACACTAAAGACAAATTCCTTGTGTGTCCAATCACACTTGGCCAATAAAAAAATTCTATTTTATTCCATTCCATTCCATTCCATTCCATTCCATTCCATTCCATTCCATTCCATTCTATTCTATTCTATTCTATTCTATTCTATTCTATTCTATTCTATTCTATTCGTTTGTTTTTACCTTTGTTTCATGGCAAGTGGAATGCCAGGACAATTGCACTGTATTCATTATTTTTATATTTAAACAATAAAAATATTTTTTTAAAAAAAACTGTTATTGAAACCAGGCAAAAAAAGCATTTATCTTGCCTTGGAGGAACTTGTCATCTCTGCAATAGCAGAGGTCACATGATGTAGAAGCAACAGAAGCTGCTGCTGAGACCAGTGAGAGGGAAATAGGCTTCCTGGAGGTGGCACAATTACTGCTCTGTGTTTGTGTGTGTGTGAGAGACTGTGAAAGATACACACAGAGAGAGAGAGACAGGCAGACAGATATACAGGATATCTAGGGGATTATTTGTCTCCTTCAATTAAGCAATGCCAGCTATCGGGACCCCATTAACAAAACGAGGTTCCCTCTGGAATTAATGTCCCCTACCATTCTACCAGTCTTCCAAATGGGTCTGAAGACCTCCTCCTCCTTTGCCCAGGCTTTTGGTGAAGGTGAAGGCAGCCCCCCCACCGCTCTTTAGATTAAGAGAATTTGTCTTTGTCCTCACTTGTTTTGTCAAGTTTGCTATCTTTACTCTTCATTTAGAAATAGAAAAACAGAGTTGGAAGGGACCTTGAAGGTCATCTAGTCCAACCCCCTGCCTAGGCAGGAAACCCTACACCACTTCAGACAAATGGTTATCCAACATCTTCTTAAAAACTTCCAGTGTTGGAGCATCCACAACTTCTGGAGGTAAGTTGTTCCACTGATTAATTGTACTCACTGTCAGGAAATTTCTCCTTAGTTCTAGGTTGCTTCTCTCTTTGATTAATTTCCACCCATTGCTTCTTGTCCTGCCTTCAGGTGCTTTGGAGAACAGCCCAACTCCATCTTCTTTGTGGCAACCCCTGAGATATTGGAACATTTCTATCATGTCACCCCTTAGTTCTTCTTTTCATCAGACTAGACATACCCAGTTCCTGCAACCGTTCTTCATATGTTTTAGCCTCCAGTCCCCTAATCCTCTTTGTTGCTCTTCTCTGCACTCTTTCTAGAGTCTCAGCATCTTTTTTACATCATGGCAACCAAAACTGAATGCAGTATTCCAAGTGTGGCCTTACCAAGGCATTTGATAGTGTTTATTTGTTTTGATGTTTTAAACAAGTTGTAAAACAACTCAGGATCATTGGAAAGCAGGAGAAATATAAATTCCGATTCCTATTATTTCAATCACTGTAGTGGTTCTGGGGGGTTTTCAATTTATTTTAGCCATTTTTTCTTCACATTTCTTTCTCACTTTAGTACATCACTGTGCAAAGACCTTCTTGAACCCACCTGTCATCTAATGAAGGAAAGTTCTGTTCTAAGTTTCTAAGTTCTCTAATTCTAAGTTTCTTTTTTCTTTTCCAGTCATTTTGCTGTTGATCTTGATATCCAGACTACAAGAATGATGCTGGCCAGACATAGAAATGCCTTCCAAGAACTTTATGTCAAGAACATTATTAGCCATCCAGAGTCTTTTGCATGGGTGGCTATAATAATCTAATAAATCCTCATAGTCGTTACAATCATTAGTCAAAAAACAAATCCTAAGCAAATGAATGAATTATAAAATAGTTCTATTCCAAGTCCTGATCTAAACAACTGCCTTTTCATTTGTACCCCTGTCACTTTCTGTCCAGATCTGATTTCATGGTAGTGGTATGCCATTTACAAAAAACCAACATATGAAATGACATTGAATAGAGTAGAGTAGGGAGTACAGAGCAGAGTAGAGGGGAGGAGGAGGAGGAGGAGGAGGGGAGGAGGAGGAAGAAGAAGGGAGGAGGTGGAAGAAGGGAGGAGGAAGAAGGGAGGAGGAAGAAGAGATGAGAAGGAGAAGGAGAAGGAGAAGGAGAAGGAGAGGAGGAAGAACAGAATACTTTATTGGTCAAATGTGGACATGCAAGTAATTTGTTTCCAGTGCATAAACTCTCAGTGTACATGCAAACAACAAAGTAACAACAACAACAACAACAAATAATAACAAATAATCATAATAATGATACCAATTGAAAAGGGAGTGGATTTTTAAAAATCTTTCCAAGGAACTGTTGTAAGTCTTCTCAAAGCCCCTAAGCATAAGGTAATCAGACTGCATTATACCTTCAAATTTTTGTTTGTTTGTTTGTTTCCTAACAATAATACAAGCAAGCACACTGGAAATCAAGTGGGACTGGTGTAGTAGTAAGAGTCTCAGGCAGAATGAATGCTAATAATTGTACAATGAAGACAGGAGGCAGGGTCTGAAATAAAGCTACTTAACCAATGTCACGCTCAACTCATATGCAATTCTTTTTCCGTCTTGATGGATGCAGAAAGAAGCTACAATCCATTTACATCATTTTCTTTAGGGAATTCTCAATGAACCAGTGGTCTTCTGACTAGGCATGAAAAAAAGACTAATACTGTCAGTATTGCAAAGTCATTTTTAATTCATTTAGCAACTCAAAATTTATACAATTCATTGATTATCTTTCTATCCAGTTCAACTTCTTTCCTGAATATTCTCTTGATTCTACATTATGTGACCTCTACTATCGCAGAGATAACACATGACACAGAGATGACACATCATTCAATTTCGCAGCTACTAAGATTGTTGGCCGAGCAGGGATAAAAATAACCAGGGAATAGATTGAAGGCTGGGAAATGGGTCCCTTGCCAGTCAACAGGAGTGCTCATTTACAACCAGCTTATCAGGTACTTAGGAACTGAAGATTTGGCAGCACAAGGAAACAATAGCCAAAGATAGAATAGCCGGCCATCAATACCCCAATTAACAACTAAAAAGCCACACACAACCAGGCACCACATAAATACTACTCATAGAATAACCCAAAGAGAAAGTTCCCTGAGGCTCCATCAAGAGTCCTAAAGCCATGGTGTAAAAAAGATGTGGAGCCTCTAGAAAGAGTGCAGAGAAGAGCAACAAAGAGCATTAGGGGACTGGAGGCTAAAACATATGAAGAATGGTTGCAGGAACTGGGTATGTCTAGTTTAATGAAAAGAAGGACTAGGGGAGACATGATAGCAGTCTTCCAATATCTCAGGGACTGCCACAAAGAAGTAGTAGTCAAGCTATTCTCCAAAGCACCTGAGGGCAGGAGAAGAAGCAATGGGTGGAAATTACCCAAGGAGAGAAGCAACTTAGAACTAAGGGGAAATTTCCTGACAGAACAATTAATCAGTGGAATAACTTGCCACCAGAAGTTGTGAATGCTCCAACACTAGAAATTTTAAAGAAGAGATTGAATAACCATTTGTCTGAAGTGGTGTAGGGTTCCCTGCCTAAGGTTGGACTAGAAACCTCCAGGGTCCATTCTAACTCTGTTATTCTATTCTATTCTATTCTAACCCAGATATGACCCTGCATGACATATTCCTCCTAGGCAAAATAAATTGTGGTGTGTTTTTTTTTGCCTCACTTCAATGAAATATGCTCTCTATAGTTTTATATACAATGTTAATGTAATAAATAATATCCACGTAATCCTGGTTGTTACCTGATCATTTAATCCAAATTTGTAATTACGCCTTGTAGTCATTCAATTTGCAGAGCTGCTTATCTCTCCATGCATCCTTTCATGTATCCACTCATCCATCAATCCATCCATCTCATCAAAGATCTGCAGAGGCAGCTGAAAGACCCACATTCACGTCTCCAGTTGTCCATTATGTTCATTCATTTGGACCAGTAATAAGAATAGAATGAGGGAAGGAGCAGCAGAGTTCCTCCAAGATCTTGCCTGGTGGTCTAGGAGGATGTTGTATATGATCTCAGGGAATACTGCTGATGGGCCCAGCAGCAGAACCCAAGAAGCTAATTCTTGATGACGTCCTCATGTCCTCATTAAAGTTGTCCCCAAACTAAATAAAATAGGTAATAGTTTATGTCTTTTTGGAATGCTATACCTGTGCTTTTGGTACTGTCCATGGAAGTCCTTAGAAGGCCAGATCCTGAAGATGAAACTCAAATACTTTGGCTGCCTAATGAGAAGGAAGGACTCACTGGAGAAGAGCCTAATGCTGGGAATGATTGAGGGCAAAAGAAGAAGGGGAGGGCAGAGAACAAGGTGGCTGGATGGAGTCACTGAAGCAGTAGGCGTGAGTTTAAATTGACTCCAGAGGATGGTAGAGGACAGGAAGGCCTGGAGAAACATTGTCCATGGGGTCATGATGGGTCGGACATGACTTTGCAACTAACAACAAAATACCTATGTTATACCTAGGGGCTTTTTCAATCTATCTCATCAAAGATTTGCAAAGGCAGCTGAAAGACCTACATTCCTGTCTCCAATTATCCATTATGTTCATTCATTTGGATCAGTAATAAGAATAAAATGAGGGGAGGAGCAGCAAAATTCCTCCAAGAACTTGCCTGGTCTAGGACAAGGAGGATGTTGTATATGATCTCAGGGAATACTACTGATGGGCCCAGCAGAACCCATAAAGTTACTTCTTGATGACGTCCTCACGTCCTCATTAAAGTTGTCCCCAAACTAAATAAAGTAGGAAATAGTCTATTTCCTTTTGGAACACTATACCTGTGCTATACTTTGTGGCTTTTTCCAAGAAATTGATAGTTTTGACAAGTACACAGCTGTTTTTCAAACTTTTAGGATCCAATGAAAGTTTTTGCAGTAGAGTGAACTACCTTTGCAGATTCTAAAACTGTTGGCACTTTACTGTCTCCTTAATGAGGCACATTCAACCTCCGTTATCCAGTCAGTTACATTCCTCCATCTGATTTAATCAGCCTCAAGGGACAGGGGTCAAGTACACCTACAATAAGCCTCACCTCACCAAGAATCTTCTTCTTATCTCCAGACGCCACACAGAGAAACAAAATCGCAAAACCAATTTAGGATCAAACTGGCCAGGAAAAACAACTTTAAGCCTAAATGGATCCACACCATTTTCTTTGCAAAATGCCCGGCTTACAAAAACCATCCATGGAGGGAGCAGTGATTGATGTAATGCATGCATTATAGACAGAAAGTCCCAGGTAGAAATTTAAAAGAAATGCAGGGCAGTTATATTTTATGAGAAAGTGCCACAATCTGCCCAAAGGAAGAAAAGCCAACCACAACCACTGCAAAGAGCTGATGTTCCTAGGCCCTCATTAGAGGAGACTATAAGGTTTAGCATATTTGGAAGGAAAGTTTTGGGGAGGTGGGGAATCGCGTATCTTCTAAAGGAAAGAAAACCTAGCGCTGCTATAAAATGAAGCATCTCTCATAGAAAGTTACTCTGATCAGCGTATTGATTAAATCAGATCGCCTAAGGCACAAAAAGTTGTACATTTATAAAAGCATAGCCTAAAAGGTGCGTTGTGTACACCGCATTAAAAATATGAACTTTTTTTTAAAGGGCCTCTGATGGCTCAACAGGCTAATGCAGTCTGTTATTAACAGCAGCTGCTTGCAATTATTGCAGGTTCAAGTCCCACCAGGTCCAAGGTTGACTCAGCCTTCCATCCTTTATAAGGTAGGTAAAATGAGGACTCAGATTGTTGGGGGCAATAAGTTGACTTTGTATATAATATACAAATGGATGAAGACTATTGCTTGACATAGTGTAAGCCGCCCTGAGTCTTCGGAGAAGGGTGGGATATAAATGCAAATACCGTATATACTCGAGTATAAGCCGAGTTTTTCAGCACGTTTTTTGTGCTGAAAAACGTCCCCTCGGCTTATACTCGGGTCTATACGGCTTATACTCGAGTTTTTTTTTTTTTTAAGCCCCTCGGCTTATACTCGAGTATATACGGCTTATACTCGAGTTTTTTTTTTTTTTTTCACATTTTACCGGACGGCGCGGGGAAGCCCTGCCGGTGCAGTGAGAGGGCGGGGCGGGGGAGCCGCCAGCCTTCTCAGCTGAGGAGGAGGTTTCAACCGGTAGGTGCCTCATTTCCCACCCTCGGCTTATACTCGAGTCCCCAGTTTACCCCAGTTTTTGGGGTAAAATTGGGGACCTCGGCTTATACTCGGATCGGCTTATATTCGAGTATATACGGTAAAAAAAAAGATGTATTGAAAATAAGACACATATAAGAGCTGCGGATTTATTTATTTATTTATAATTTTGAAGGCGTCTTTTTATGTTGAAGGAGTTGTTTGTCTCGCTGAGACTTTGAGCAAAGCAGCACTTCAAAATTGGTTTGAAAGACAACACATCCTTGCTTCTAAAAGTGAAGCCCTCGTACCGCTTTTCTTAGTGGGTTGCTTAGTGGCTTCATCCCTTAGGTGGAAGAGGATCCTGTGCACGTGCCTGTTGGAAGAAGTATCCTTCAGGGTTCAGTTCCAAGTGGGGAAAAAGACACTGGATTTATGGAAGTGGCTTGGAAAAAAGGTTTATTGATGAACAGGATCGCATGGCTTGAGTTCCTGAGCAGAAAAAGGGCAGAAATGCTGAGAGTGCCTGGGTTTCGTGCCTTCTGTTGGGCTTTGAATTTGAGCTTGCATTCTGATTGGTTGTCAGACTCCCATGGGGCCACGCAGGGGCAACTCTGTAGGTTGTCCTGTGTCCAGTGGTGGGATTCAGCCAGTTCGCACCACTTCGGGAGAACCAGTTGTTAACTTTCTGAGCAGTTTGATGAACTGGTTGTTGGAAGAAATCATTAGGGCAGAGAACCGGTTGTTAAATTATTTGAATCCCACCACTGCCTGTGTCCCAGGCTTGGTTGAGCCTTGCTGGGTGATGCAATCTTCCCAGGTGCCATGTGGTGAGTTCTGTTGCTAGATGGGTAGAGGGCTAACCCTACCTTTGTTGGATCTTGGGTGAGGGCATTAGCCTATGATCTATCTCTTTATCTCTTAAGTGTGGATATCTGCTGTAGGCTATTAAGGATGGTGGGGACTATTAAGAGTGAGTCAGTTTCCTGCTTAAAAACATGTTTCTCCATTTCTCATCCAGGGAAATATAATATTCTGCCTTTTTAATATTTCCTAGAAGATTTCATTTTTCTAGGAGAGGGGTGGGTGCTAACTTCCTACATGCCAAAATGTCTTCTAGCTCAAATGAAGGCAAATATAGGTGTCCCAGAATAATGTTGCAGGATCCAATCTGGGTCAAGCACCAGTACCAGAGATTTAGTCTTCTGAGCTTACAGACTTGCGCTGGAGCCCTTTCTGAGGGAACATCTCACTCATTACAATGTGTGCTTTGGGCTATTCTATGCGTCATATACCATATTTTTCAGAGTGTAAGATGCACCAGAGTATAAGACGCAGCTTAGTTTTGGGGAGGAAAATAGGGGAAAAAATCTGCCTACCAGGTATTCATCTGGCTAGTGTCCTTAGTCTAGTCAGCTTCAGCACAGTAGTTTGCTGGTTTTTATCCCCTGCTTGGAGATAAAAAACAGCTTCTAAAGCACAGCTGATCTTTGGAGAGAGAAGCAATGAGAGAAGCAGGCAAAGCACAGAGATCACTTGACTCGCTAGTGCCTCGTTAGGGCTGGAAAAAAACTTCACAGCTGAGAGTTGGAGGGAGCAGGCAAAGCAGGAAGATCGCCTCACTGAAAAAAACTTAGCAGGGAGATTACTCACTAGCACCTCATTAGGGCTGAAAAATCCTTCAAAAAAGCTACATTCAGAGTATAAGACACACTCAAATTTTCAGCCTCTTTTAGGAGGGAAAAAGGTATACTGTGAAAAATCCGGTATATGTGGTGCTTGGTTAGGTGTGGCTTCCTATTGGTTGATTGGTGGGTTAATGGCTGGCTACTGAGTGTTGTTTCCTTGTGCTGCCAAGTTCTCGGTTCCTAAGTACCTAATAAGTTGATGGTAAATCAGCTCTCCTGTTGAACTGACAAGGGGCCCGTTTCCCAAGCTTCAATCATTTCCCTGTTTTTTTTGTACCGGCTCGGCCAACAATCTTAGTAGCCGTGAAATTGAATGCATATCCTTGTTCATTGCCATGTGAGGCTACCAATGAGTTCAGGTCTCCTCGTCTGACCGCTTGCTTGTGTTCTTGCAATCGGGTGGCTAGATCCCTTGCTGTCTGTCCTACATACTCACAGGGGCAATCTATGCACTGATGTCTTCTAGCTATAAAAAAAAAACTCAGAAAATTTGGGGTGGTGCTTACATTTTAATGAAGCAAGCTGTGTTCGTCCCTTTATGTGTATGGGGTGAAGGAAAAATTCCTTGTGCAGGCCTAGAAATGAATATGAGCATAAGGACTAACATCTATTGTACTACTAACTATAGCATACAAAACATTTGCTAGACCAATTCTTGAATACAGCTCGTCTGTCTGGAACCCGCACTGCATATCAGACATTAATACAATTGAGAGAGTCCATAGATGTTTCACGAAAAGTGTCCCTCCATTCCTCTACCTGCAATAGAATACCTTATGCCACCAGACTTGAAATTTTGGGCTTAGACAACTTAGAACTATGCTGCCTTCGGTCTGACCTAAGCATAGTACATAAAATTATCTTCTCTACTGTCCTATCTGTCAATGACTACTTCAGCTTCAGCCACAATACATGAGCAAACAATAGATACAAACTGAAGGTAAACCTCTCCAAACTCGATTGCAGAAAATACGACTTCAGCAACAGAGTTGTCAATGCCTGGAATGCACTACCTGACTCTGTGGCTTCATCCATAAACCCCCAAAATTTTAACCTTGGACTGTCTACTGTTGACCACACCCCATTCCTAAGAAGTCTGTAAGGGGCATGCATAAGAGCACCAGCGTGCCTTCTGTCCCTGTTCTACTGTCTCCATTTATTCGTATCTATTTCCTGTATTCATAATCATGTTTATAGTTATATCTGTTATTTTGTATATGCTTGACAGACAAATAAATAAATAAAAATAAAATAAAATAAAATAAATCTGGACCTCAGACATCAACATCAAGTAACAGAATAACAGAGTTGGAAGGGACCTTGGAGATCTTCTAATTCCAGTGCTCAAGAAAGGAGACTTATACCATTCTGATCAAATGGCTGAACAAGTGGAGTATCCATAACTTCTGCAGACAAACAGTTCCATTGATTAATTGTTCTCACTGTCAGGAAATTTCTCCTTAGTTCTAGGTTGGATCTCTCCTTGAGAAAGCTTCCATCCTAAATTTCCATCCTGAGACTGCTTGTCATTTAGGATCTCCTATTTTTTTTTGGGTAACTTTTCATATAGACAGCTATTTAAAGTTACAACTGTCAAAACATCTTAGAGAGATATTTACACGAGCGAGATTCAAACAGCTTGACACAATGGTCAGATATGGGAGATTCCATTCTATACCCTACAATGTACATCACTGCATTTGTGGAATGGCAGAGGTAGAAGACCCGGTGTCAGGGTTCCAAGTAACACCCCCAATGAAATCAAACTCCGAGGCCTGAGTTTCCTCAAAGCTAATTTTTATTAGAGATGTCATATTGGCACATCTGGGAAAACCAGAATCTGAGAGCTTCTGGGTTTTTCTCACCCAAAAGAAAGTTAAAGTCATTGCCCTTCACCCACATGTCCCTCATATGAACCAATCAGGTACCCTCTGGAACAGAAGATACCTCCTCATTCTTCTCAGCATAGCTGCAGGGCACAACGGCCTTGATTTTCTAGAAAGAATGTTATTTTGACTACATATCCTCTTTACTCCATACAATCCCCCCTCCCATTTTCCCACAGTAGAATTTGTGACAGGCCTGAAGGCTCAAAGGTGAAAAGATGGCTTTCAGGTCTGATACCCAGCTCACATCCTGTTTGATTGTTGCCTGTATAAGAGGGGGAGAGACAGGTACTTTGGTCTATATACCGAACGGATGACCCATTGGGATCCCCATATCAAAACAACTTCCCTTATGTGCAGCCAGATTTTGAAAACAACATTTAATACACTACAGTATTTATGCAAAATGTTTCAGTTGAGATCGGCATATGTGGAACTGATCGGGGTAGATTGCAGGGGTGATACTGAAATATAATTTTATCATATTTCATCTATATTTTAAATTATTTTATTTTATTCCAATTTCATTTTAAATTGTTTTTATTATTATTTACTAATAATAAATATTAGTAAATAATAAATAATTATTTAGTAATTATTATTTACTAATAATTTGTATCTGGAACTCTACATTTTGATATGGCTCAAGGGCTAATCAATAAAGTAAACCGAACAGAACTTTTTCCTGTTATGGGAGAGGCTGGTGACTTTTCTTTTTTTTTTTTTATATTCAAAAAGTTTTTATTAGTCAAAAAAAAGGTTTATACAAATACATATCAGGTATGGTAAATTTTCATTTTTCTTATCTAAAATAAGAATTTTACTCAAATTTTTTAACACATACAACAGCCATATGGCAAGCAGGTAACACGAAGTAGCTAAGTTTACAAATTTTAAATACGTAATAAAGAAGGGTCAAGAATAACAGAATATCGTACTAAAGAGAATAAGGAAAACCAACACAATCCCAAATATCTTTATCACTTCCTAGTTTTAGATCTCAGAACTCTGGGTTCAGCCTGACCTAACTCCAGGGCGCAAGCAGCCGCTCCCCCATGATCTATAACCTCCCCTTCTTCAATTCCTGGGTCATCTGATTCCAGGAGGGCTTTGTGTTCCTCCACATAGGCCGTAGCCTCCGCAGTTGTACTGATTTTTTTCGTAATGCCCTCCCGGAAACAATTTCTGCTCTTATTTCATCCAATTTCTTGTCCATATTAGATAACTTTTCCAAAATTCTCTCCATCTCTCCAGCAGTTGGTCTCTGACCTTTTGCCATTAAGGAAAAAAAAAATACAAAATCCTCAGGCAGGCACAGTATCCTTATAATTTCCTCCGGATCCACCAGGGGCACACACAGGAGCACCGAGCCCAGAGTACAGTTAGTCAACCAGGAAGCCGAAGGGAAGTGATGTCATCAAAATTCTCATAGTGAAGGCGGAAGCTGGACGCCACCACTGTTCCCCAGAAGGAGGGGGGGCCTCAAACCTTCCCTCCTAAATTTCTCCATCACCTCTTCTCCAGAGCTCCACAAAACCGTAATCTTCTTATTTTAAGTTCTCCTCTCCAGAATAACTCGTGCTCTTCCAACCGCAGGGGAGAAAAACCCCCGCACCGGAGCACTCCACTCACGCCGATATTCCCTTCCCTTCTCCTCCTCAATTCTTCTCCGCTCCCTGTTCACCACCAGGCTGCTGCAGTTATAAATCCAATGCCCCGTGTCACTGGCACAACGCCCAGGCGACGCACCAAAATAATGGCCGCGCCTGTGGCCTCCAAACCCCGCCAAGCCTAGGACGCGCCAGCATCGGGTCCCCACAGTCCTGTATGTCGGCTGGGAGACCCTGGCGAGCCGTCCGTGCGGCAGGTGTCCTTTTCGAACACCTGGCCCCTGAGGGCCTCGGCGGCGGCCGGATTCGGGCGCTGGAGGCAGGAGAAGCCTTCCAGACGTCCGTTGCCGCTGGACACCGGAAGTCGTCTCCCGCTGGTGACTTTTCTTGAGTTGCAGGACAGCATAAGTCCTACAAGTTCTTCATCCTTCTTTAATGTCCCTTACTAAATCTACCCTACTATTAATCTTCTCATCGTTTCCATCACCAATCTCTTTCCACTTATGACTGGTATGACTGTAACTTTTTGTTGCTATCTTAATGATAGCAATGGGTTAAATTGCAAACTATGACCATCATTTGTGTTGTAAATGTTGTACCTTTGATGAAGGTATTTTTTTTTCTTTTATGTACACTGAGAGCATATGCACCAAGACAAATTCCTTGTGTGTCCAATCACACTTGGCCAATAAAATTCTATTCTATTCTATATCCTCTTTACTCCATACAATCCCCCCTCCCATTTTCCCACAGTAGAATTTGTGGCAGGCCTGAAGGCTCAAAAGTGAAAAGATGGCTTTCAGGTCTGATACCCATCTCACATCCTGTTTGATTGTTGCCTGTATAAGAGGGGGAGAGACAGGTACTTTGGTCAATATACCGAACGGATGACCCATTGGGACCCCCATATCAAAACAACTTCCCTTATGTGCAGCCAGATTTTGAAAACAACATTTAATACACTACAGTATTTATGCAAAATGTTTCAGTTGAGATCGGCATATGTGGAACTGATTGGGGTAGATTGTAGGGGTGATACTGAAATATAATTTTATCATATTTCATCTATATTTTAAATTATTTTATTTTATTCCAATTTCATTTTAAATTGTTTTTATTATTATTTACTAATAATAAATATTAGTAAATATTTATTAGTAAATAATAAATAATTATTTAGTAATTATTATTTACTAATAATTTGTATCTGGAACTCTACATTTTGATATGGCTCAAGGGCTAATCAATAAAGTAAACCGAACAGAACTTTTTCCTGTTATGGGAGAGGCTGGTGACTTTTCTTTTTTTTTTTTTATATTCAAAAAGTTTTTATTAGTCAAAAAAAAGGTTTATACAAATACATATCAGGTATGGTAAATTTTCATTTTTCTTATCTAAAATAAGAATTTTACTCAAATTTTTTAACACATACAACAGCCATATGGCAAGCAGGTAACACGAAGTAGCTAAGTTTACAAATTTTAAATACGTAATAAAGAAGGGTCAAGAATAAACAGAATATCGTACTAAAGAGAATAAGGAAAACCAACACAATCCCAAATATCTTTATCACTTCCTAGTTTTAGATCTCAGAACTCTGGGTTCAGCCTGACCCAACTCCAGGGCCGCAACAGCGGCAGCCGCTTCCGCCCCATGATCTATAACCTCCCCTTCTTCAATTCCTGGGTCATCTGATTCCAGGAGGGCTTTGTGTTCCTCCACATAGGCCGTAGCCTCCGCAGTTGTACTGATTTTTTTCGTAATGCCCTCCCGGAAACAATTTCTGCTCTTATTTCATCCAATTTCTTGTCCATATTAGATAACTTTTCCAAAATTCTCTCCATCTCTCCAGCAGTTGGTCTCTGACCTTTTGCCATTAAGGAAAAAAAAAAAAAATACAAAATCCTCAGGCAGGCACAGTATCCTTGTAATTTCCTCCGATCCACCAGGGGCACTCACAGGAGCAACGAGTCCAGAGTACAGTTAGTCAACCAGGAAGTCAAGGGAAGTGATGTCATCAAAATTCTCATAGTGAAGGCGGAAGCTGGACGCCACCACTGTTCCCCAGAAGGAGGGGGCCTCAAACCTTCCTCCTAAATTTCTCCATCACCTCTTCTCTCCAGAGCTCCACAAAACCGTAATCTTCTTATTTTAAGTTCTCCTCTCCAGAATAACTCGTGCTCTTCCAACCGCAGGGGAGAAAACCCCCGCACCGGAGCACTCCACCACGCCACCGATATTCCCTTCCCTTCTCCTCCTCAATTCTTCTCCGCTCCCTGTTCACCACCAGGCTGCTGCAGTTATAAATCCAATGCCCCGTGTCACGGGCACAGCGCCCAGGCGACGACCAAAATAATGGCCGCGCCTGTGGCCTCCAAACCCCGCCAAGCCTAGGACGCGCCAGCATCGGGTCCCCACAGTCCTGTATGTCGGCTGGGAGACCCTGGCGAGCCGTCTGCGGCAGGTGTCCTTTTCGAACCCCTGGCCCCTGAGGGCCTCGGCGGCGGCCGGATTCGGGCGCTGGAGGCAGGAGAAGCCTTCCAGACGTCCGTTGCCGCTGGACACCGGAAGTCGTCTCCCGCTGGTGACTTTTCTTGAGTTGCAGGACAGCATAAGTCCTACAAGTTCTTCATCTTTCTTTAATGTCCCTTACTAAATCTACACTACTATTAATCTTCTCATCGTTTCCATCACCAATCTCTTTCCACTTATGACTGGTATGACTGTAACTTTTTGTTGCTATCATTAAGGGTTAAATTGCAAACTATGACCATCATTTGTGTTGTAAATGTTGTACCTTTGATGAAGGTATTTTTTTTTCTTTTATGTACACTGAGAGCATATGCACCAAAACAAATTCCTTGTGTGTCCAATCACACTTGGCCAATAAATTCTATTCTATTCTATTAAGTCAATTCACATATTGTGATATGGTGACTTTTCTTCAGTTGTAGGACAACATAAGTCCTTCAAGTTCTTGATCCTTCTTTAATGACCCTTAATTCAATTCACATATTGTGATTGGATAAGGAAAAGTACTGGTCCTGCTGAGGAAAAAACTTCTGTGATAAATGTCTTACTTTCTCTCTTCTCCTTTCTTCTCTCCTACCTCCTTTCTTTCCCCCCATGAAATATGCCTTCCTGCTTGTGCTGAAGTTGCTATAAATGAAAATTCTGTCACCAATGCTATTAAAATCTTGTTTCTAGAAGCTTTTTCATTCTAAGGAAGAAATGCCTGGAGCCATGCTTTCTAGTTTTACCAAGAGATTTCCTTCTATTTTATGAGCTAGGATTTCCAGACTAATAATGATCTTTCAAGAACTGATGAAGTATTAGAATGATGGACTTTGAAATCTCATATTGGTTGATAAATTTAGAGGCATCAAGTTCCCTTAAGAGCATATGGAGATTTTTTGCTTATATCAGATCATTTGATATCAACAAACTGTCAGGGTTCCAAGGAACACCCCCAATGAAATAAAGCTCTGAGGCTTGAGGTTCCTCAAAGTTCCAATTTATTAGAGATGTCATGTTGGCACAGCTGGGAAAACCCAAAACTGAAAGCTTCCAGGTTTTCCACACCCAGTTGACAGTTCACAGCCCTGCCTCACACCCACAAGTTCATCACATTGTCCAATCAACTCTTCACAATCAATTGGATACAGTCTTCAGGCAGTCTACATCAGACGCAGGCAAAAGTCCTTGAATACGGAATGTTGTTATGACTAACTTTCTACCGCTCCGACAACTACCCCCTCCCAACTTCCCCAGCTAAAATATTGGCAGTTAGGAAGCAAAAAGAAAATTGCTTTCCAAAACTGACAGATTCCCACCAAACCAGTCAGATAACTGAAAAAAGCTAACAGGTGGAATACAAGGTCCTTAGAACACATTTTTTAAAATAAGTTTTTTATTTACAACACAACCAACACAAAACACACAACGTACATTACTTTTTTACAACTGTTTCATAGCGGTGATCTCCTAATATTTACATTTTCTCCCAATTCCCTTTATAATATTTATATCTTTCTTGTCCCATTATCCCTTATTACTCTATAATTCCTATCACTTATAATATTAAATTTGTACATTTTATACACTATCTTACATCCATCTTGCACTTATTGTTTCTCCCCTTTCATCACTATTCATTTTTTCTAGTCTCCAGCCTCTTGTACCATTTATCCCATATTACATAATATTCTGTATCTTCCTTTTCTTTAATTTCTTTTGTTAATTTGTCCATCTCGGCACAATCTAAGATTTTCTTTATCAGTTCTTCTTCTGTGGGTGTATTTCCTTTTTTCCAATTTTGTGCGTATGAAATTCTTGCGGCCGTTATGATATGTAAGATTTGCTATTGTCTCTGACTATCAATAATAATCATATAGAATTCCAGTGTATAGATTGGAGAAGACCCCTCACAACTAATTGCCATTACTCTGAGGAAAGTTTTCCATGGACCAGATTCGGTCTGCACAATTTTTCAGACCTTATCAGTTCAGGAATTGCAGGCAGCAGAATTGCAGGTTGCCTCACGACCAGGGATGGTATTCACTTACCTTCGCTACCAGTTCACAAATGTGAGCGCGCACGCAGAACCCTTCCGCGCATGCACAGAGCATCAAAAACGGGACGTGATGATGTCTGGGAAGGTGGACGGAGCCTCCCGCAGCTGCTGCTACCGGTTCGCCCGAACCGAATAGAACCGGCTGAATACCACCATTGTTCACAACCAACTTCAATTTGCTGCAGAGGAAATAGAAAGCCTCTTTCTATTTCTTTTTATCGTTTCCTTTTTTTGCAGGTTTATCTTCTCTCTTTTCTCTCTCTGTTTCCTTTATTTTATATTAGCTTGGGTTAGTTTTTATGCACAATTTTGGGCTTAGACAATTTAGAACTATGCTGACTTCAATCTGACCTAAGCGTAGTACATAAAATTATCTACTACAAAGTCCTACCTGTCAGTGACTACTTCAGCTTCAACCACAACAATACACGAGCAAATAATAGATACAAACTGAAGGTAAACCGCTCTAAACTCGATTGCAGAAAATACGACTTCAGCAACAGAGTGGTCAATGCCTGGAATTCACTGACTCTGTAATTTCTTCTCCAACCCCCCAAAACTTTAACCTTAGACTGTCTACTGTTGACCTCATCCCATTCCTAAAAGGTGTGTAAGAGGCGTGCATAAGTGCACTTGCTTGCCTACCATCCCTGTCCTAATATTCCCTTTTACTTACTCTTTCAATGTATCCAAATCATGTTTATACTTTTTCTTGTTATCTTATATATGATTGACAAAATAAATAGATAAAAAATAAAATCTAGGTGGCCCGCAAATACACCAAGTGCAATGTCCTGCCTCTTCATGCCATCCCTGATGGTAAATTGTCCCCCACCCACCCACCCACCTACCCCTCTCTGTCTTTGACTTAACCACGGGCGTTTCAAAGAAGATTTGAAGAGCTCTATACAGATATAATAAGCAAGTTGCAATCACCCTGGTGGGCCTGCTGAGAAAATGACAGCTCTCGAAAATTCCAGAGGAAGACAAGAAGACGGCGATTCGTACCTAGAAGCGCCGTAGGGAAGTCTTGTATAACACAGCATGTTGGAATCTGAGAAGAGCTCGTCCTAACGGCAGGGAGCAAATAGTTTTATTTTAAGGCTATGTTAAAGGCCACAGGAGGGGTGTATGTGGCAATATATTCCTTGGGCTTTTGCACAATAAGCCATTTGCTAGATTGTGCACAGAAAGGCTGCAGCCCTGCTCTTCTACAGTCATTAGAATAGAATAGAATTTTATTGGCCAAGTGTGATTGGACACAAAAGGAATTTGTCTTGGTGCATATGCTCTCAGTGTACATAAAAGAAAAGATACGTTCATCAAGGTACAACATTTACAACACAATTGATGATCAATATATCAATATAAATCATAAGGATTGCCAGCAACAAGTTATAGTCATACAGTCATAAGTGGAAAGAGATTGGTGATGGGAACTATGAGAAGATTAATAGTAGTGCAGATTCAGTAAATAGTCTGACAGTGTTGAGGGAATTATTTGTTTAGCAGAGTGATGGCCTTCGGGAAAAACCTGTTCTTGTGTCTAGTTGTTCTGGTGTGCAGTGCTCTATAGCGTCGTTTTGAGGGTAGGAGTTGAAACAGTTTATGTCCAGGATGCGAGGGATCTGCAAATATTTTCACGGCCCTCTTCTTGATTCGTGCAGTATACAGGTCCTCAATGGAAGGCAAGTTGGTAGCAATTATTTTTTCTGCAGTTCTAATTATCCTCTGAAGTCTATGTTTTTCTTGTTGGGTTGCAGAACCGAACCAGACAGTTATAGAGGTGCAAATGACAGACTCAATAATTCCTCTGTAGAATTGGATCAGCAGCTCCTTGGGCAGTTTGAGCTTACTGAGTTGGCGCAGAAAGAACATTCTTTGTTGTCCTTTTTTAGGTAAAAGTAAAAGCCACGAAGAATCAACCGCAGCCTCTCGCCCCACCTTTTGCGTCTCCTAGAGCATTAGCTGAGTTCAAAAGAACAACTGTTGGGTGCATCATTATTTGGCTGATCAAAGGGTAAAAGAGAACAAGCACTTGTGTTTCCCCTATCCAGTGAAATATCAAGTTGAGAAAAATAATAACAATCTAAAAACTAGCCTCCCAAATTGTCAGATCATTTTAAAAGGAAGGCCACACGAACGCTGTAATGGAAACAGGAAAGAAGTTTGAATAGCTGTATACCAACTGCTCGTATCTACTAGTGGATGGAATTGATGGGCATTCAGGTTAACCTAAGTGGTGGAATGGTGTCTACGTTGGCAACTGATTCCAAAAACTCTTTCAGAGTTGCATGGTTGAAAGCTTTAATTACTTTAGCGACTTCTGGGAGACAAACTCTGCCAGCCACAGTCCTTTCTGGAAACTCCAGGTTTGTTTTGCTATCCTTTTGCTTCAGAGGTAGAAGAAGGCCTAAGAGGATTCTTGACTAAGATTTAGTTGATGAAATAGAAGTAGCAGGAAGGTTGGAGGAAAGGGGTGTGTGTGTGTATGTGTGTGTGTGTGTAAAGCTGGAATTATTGGTCTTAAGAGAAACTGAAGTCGAATGTGGTTGAACATGTATGCTAGATTTTTTTTTTTAGATGTACCGTTTTATGGAAAAGCAATTTAAGATGAATGAGAAATATTTTTTAGCTGTGTTTAGAAAAAAAAAAGGAGATCCCAACAGGACAATTGCAAACAATTCCAATGATTAAAAAAATATAGAGAATAGGAGAAGAACTCAATGTGGCTACCCAACACACAAAATAATTCTTGGAGGATGCCTGGACAAGCCTCTGATGTTTTCTCAGCAAGGTTTTCCAAAGGGTTTGCCACTGCCATCTTCCTAGGGTTAAGAGGAGATAACTGGCCCAAAGACATCCAGCTGGCTTTGTGCCTAAGGCAACACTAGAACTCACAGTCTCCTGGTTTCTACTCAGCCAAACTGGCATGCCTGCCCCCATCCCACCCTCTCTCTCTCTCTTCCTCTCTCTCCCTTCCTCCCTCTCCCTCTCCCTCTCCCGCATCATTAAAAGGAATATCAAGACAATTGATATTCATATTTTATTGTTCTGCATTATAGATAACTATTTAAACTGTCAGCTAAGATAATCAAGAAGAAATGAATCTGGCATCAAACGCCAGTGAATCTTATTGTAGAAAAACTGGCTACATTAAATATTTTTAAGTTAGTGAACAAAAAATGTCAACTGATTATCCAGGGAAAAGGTTAGGTAAATTACAAGAATATCTGTGAAAATCATAGCACATATAAACCAGCAATTTAATTGTTCTAACTTGCTAGAACAACTGGGTCTTGTTCTGATAGCTTTTCAGGAACAGGAGTCAGCTGTGTGATGTGGCAGCAAAAAAAAAAAGTGAACTAGTATTTTTCTGGTATGTGATGTCACACTTAATTTAATGACCATCTGGAAGGCTCCATTCTCTTGTTCCCATTATTCCAGTTCCTCTGAGCATTGCGATGCTTGAATGGTTTCTCTGCCTTGTGTAGGAGAACAGAAGAAGATAAAGAGCAACTAAAGGTCAGAAGTATGTAGAGTAATAGAAGGCAAGCAGGAGGTTTAATTTCTAAAGGATCTGTAATAGCAAGGAAGGTTAATTCTTCCGGAACTGGAGTGGCCCTTAGTGGCAGCTTTTGGTGGCAACTTCCATAAACACAGTTGTGTTGACAACTTTTAAAGAGCAGGATTACCTTGGGTGTTTAGAAGAATTATTTATTGGCATGTTTTGCATATAAAAGTGTTCTGACCTAGGCTTCTTTAGAAAGAAAACAGCACGAACTTAGCTCCGGCAAACCTCTTTTATTTATACGACTGTAAATGACTTTCATTTACAGTCCACAAGGCTTGATAAAGTGTCTTTCAGAGGAAGGTTATCAACACCCACCTATCTCATGTGGAACACTGCCAAAGAGCTAATTTCCAGATTCAGGGCAAGGCCACACTTGGCACAGAGTCACAAACACAAGTTTCAATTCTTGAATCAGCCAGGTGAACTAATTGCTTCCTGCAAAAGCTCACATCCCATTTGCTTCTCTTTTATGTCTCATGGGAGGGGCCAATCATCTCCAAGCTTTACTCCCAAGTTGACCCTTTTTCCTTAATTGGTCCTGTCTTCTGGCAGTTCTGCGCATGTGCACACTGGGAACAGGCTCACACTACCTTGCTGATGTCACACTCCAGACTCCAGAGGCAGCAAAGAACTACCAGCTGTCCTTGCCCCTCTCTGCCTCGGACTCAGAGCCATTGTCTGAGCCTTCCCCAGACTCAAAGACTGGCCCACGTTCCTCCCCAACCTCCTCACTGTCCGAATCTGCTGCTAGCTCCGCTGGCTGCTGACAGGCCACAACAACAAGATGCTCAATCTGTCCCCTGTCATCTGCCGAAAAGAATAGAATAACAGAGTTGGAAGGGACCTTGGAGGTCTTCTAGTCCAACCCCTGATCAGGGCAGGAAACCCTATATTATTTCAGATAAATGGTTGTCCAATCAAGTGTTGGCTTATTCACAATTTCTGGAGGCAAGTTGTTCCACTGATTAATTGTTCTAACTCTCAGGACCTTCCTCCTTAGTTCTAGGTTGCTTCTCTCCTTGATTAGTTTCCACCCATTGCTTCTTGTCCTGCCCTCTGGTGCTTTGGAGAATAACTTGACTCCCTCTTCTTTGTGGCAACCCCTGAGATATTGGAACACTGCTATCATGTCACCCCTAGTCCTTCTTTTCATTAATTAAACACTTCAATTAAAAGCTGAAACTGGCCAAAGTAGATAACATAAAGTGTTAGTGTTAATTGTTGTTAATTGTTGTAGTGGTGGAATCTGGGTTCAAGACCTTCTCTTCCCAATTGTAACAGTAACAGAGCTGGAAGAGACCTTGGGGGTCATCTAGTCCAACCCCCTGCTCACGCAGGAAACCTGTAGTAGGGATTCAAACTGCCAAACTCCCGACTTTTCTGATCAACAAGCCACTGAGCCACCTAGCCAGGCTTACTGTGCTGTTTATAGCTCTCCCCCTGGTCCAGAGCCCGATGCTTTCTAATAAATCTTTGACTTTGATTAAGTTTTTGCAGACATGTGTTGCTGGGCACATGCCTATAGCTACGGCTTGTGCCCTTGGAAGCATCCTGCTTGGTGAAGAGCCTCTCCTTGAAACTTCCTAATCATTTTGAGCTAGTTAATCCCAGGCTCTCTCCATAAGCATCCCTAGCAATGCCAAAGGTGAATTTAGCTTCCATTTATCTCTCCTACGCATCAAAAGAAAACGATGTACCTCGGAGGAAATCTTCCTGCCTTATAACCCATCTGATTCTATTTTCTACTGGGCTGATTTGCCATGTAATGAAAACTTTGTGTCCTGCCATTTAAAATATACCCTGACAATTGCTGCAAAACATCCCCAGGGGAGAGTGGAGGCGAGGCCATGCAGCCAGATTAGTCTAGTGCCACCTGGCAGGCTGCAGATCTGGATTCAGACGGGCGAAGACAAATCCTTTTCAAATGCCTAGGCAATGTTCTTTTTATTTTCGCGGTAAACACTGATACACATTATTTCCAGGCTACCATTGCTTTTCTCCCCCCACCCTTCTCTGCAAAGGAATGTTCGGAAATGAATTTTAAGTAGAGGGAGTTTTATTATCTACTGACGAACCTATCGCCAACTGCCATATTTCATCTTGTTTTGTTTTTATTTATTTTTTAATGTGTTTGTGTTTGCAATTCCAATCGGTGACCTTAAGAAAAAATATCCATCCGTTCTTTCTTTGCCAAATGAAGGAGGAGGGGAAAAAAAAATTCAGCGGGCTGCAAAACTGGATATGGTTTTTCCTGGAGAATTCTGACTTATGTAAGGTAGGATTCCATTTATGGATACATTGAGAGATTCAAAAGACTTTTGCAAGCAGCCCTGTCTGATTTTGATATTTCTATCGTATTTTGATATCGGTTCTACTACCCAAAAGGACAGACACAGACTTTAGAGGATAACCAGAACTGCAGAAAAAACAATGGCTACCAACCTGCCTTTCATTGAGGACCTGCACGGGTCAGAAAGAGAGCTGTGAGAATATCTACAGACCCCTTGCATCCTGGATATAAATTGTTTCAACTGCTACCCTCAAAACAAACAACTAGACACAAGAACAGTTTTTTTCCCAAACACCATCACTCTGCTAAACAAATAATTCCCTCAACACTATCAAACTGGTCACTAAGTCTGCACTACTATTAATCTTCTCATTGTTCCCATCAGCCATCTCCTCCCACTTAGGACTGCATGATTGTAACTTTGTTGCTTGTATCCTTATGATTTATATTGTTTCCTAGTATGATTTGATTGCTTATTTGTACCCTATGACTATCATTAAGTGTTGTACTTTATGATTCTTGATGAATGTATCAGAGGTGGGTTTCAGCAGGTTCTGACCAGTTCTGGAAAACCAGTAGCGGAAATTTTGAGTAGTTCGGAGAACTGGTAGTAAAAATTCTGGCTGACCCCTCCCCCATCTATTCTCTGCCTCCCAAGTCCCAGCTGATCGGGAGGAAATGAGGATTTTGCAGTATCCTTTCCCTGGAGTGGGGAGGGATTGGAGATTTTATAGTATGTCAGTATACCTTCCCCTGCCACGCCCACCAAGCCATGCCCACCAAGCAATGCTATGCCCATCAAGCCACACCCATAGAACTGGTAGTAAATAAATTTGAAACCCATCAGTGGAATATATCTTTTCTTTTTATGTACACTGAGAGCATATGCACCAAAGACAAATTCCTCGTGTGTCCAATCACACTTGGGCAATAAAGAATTCTGTTTGTCTGTCTGTCTGTCTGTCTGTCTGTCTGTCTGTCTGTCTGTCTGTCTGTCTGTCTGTCTGTCTATCTATCTATCTATCTATCTATCTATCTATCTATCTATCTATCATCTATCTATCTATCTATCTATCTATCTATCTATCTATCTATCTATCTATCTATCTATCTATCTATCTATCTGGAGGGAGATCAGGGAAATGGAGTTACGTCATAGCATTGAAAAGCCTCAAAGGTCTACTTTCCCCTCCCATACAAAATGGAACAACATCTTTTTTGAAAATGAACCCTTTAACCTTTATGAGAAAATGAAGGTCTGAGCAATGCCATAGAATTGTGCTCCTTTAAACTATTTTAAAAAGCACCTCTGACTTTTTAGTTTGAGTCCCACTGTGATGAACTATGCCATAATAATAGTTCTATGATGGGGAACACCAGTGCAATAATAGAGGGGGTGATTTTTAAGGAACCGGGATCATGTGGTTCCTTAGAATCTGAACGCGGTGGAAGTGATTATTGCAGGCTAAGACATTAAGGTCACTGATTTTTCTTCCACAAATCAGACCATCATCTGTCTTGATAGGAACACAATGTAGATGCATGCAACCATTCAGATGAGAGACTGGAAGACAAGCAGGTAGGATGAAAGACTGGGTAAGAAAGGTACAAGATAGCAGTGTTCCAATATCTCAGGTGCTGCCACACTGAAGCACTGAAGGTAGAAGAAGAAGCAACGGATGGAAACTAATCAAGAAAAGAACCAACCTAGAACTAAGGAGAAATGTCTTGATGGTTGAAACAATCAGTGGAGCAGCTTGCCTCCAGAACTTGTGGATGCTCCATCATTGGAGATTTTTAAGAAGAGATTAGACAGCCATTTGTTTGAAATGGTGTAAGTTTTCCTGCCTGAGCAGGGGGTTGGACTAGAAGACCTCCAAAGTCCCTTTCAACTCTGTTGTTTTATTGAAACTAAAATGCTTCTCAATGTCTAAGATCTCTCCACCATCACTTCAAGATGCTATAAATGGGGGGGGGGGAGAAATAGATCAATGGGATGATAAAAGACTAACTCGAAAAGATGACCATAGTTGAAAAAGTATCAAGTCTTTAGCAAATTTATTCATAAAGTTGTTATCCAAACCCATTCTTGCATTCAACAGTTTATCAATTTCTAATAAACACATTATCCTACCTAACAAAATCCAGAAATCTTAAGGTGATTAATTCCTCATCTTCGTTGATTAAATAGAAGATATTGGGATTTAATTTTTTTGTTGTCTCTCAAATGACCGCTGCAAACGATCATATTTTTTTCAACTTTATTAGTATATATCTGTTTGTACTGATTTGTATTACAAGCACTGTTGTATTCCTCAGTATCGTTTTAAGTTTCCAAGTTTTTTTAGGGAAAGCCCTTGGCAAATAAATCTACATCCTATACAGCAGTGAAATCCACTTAGCTTTGCTACCGGTTTGGGAACGGGAGCGCGTGGGAGCGTATGCACGCTATCCACGCGAGCACCTCTTCTGAGCATCTGCAGGGCCTTCTGCACATGCACAGAGGGTAAAAAACAGGACGAGATGATGTCCTGGTGGGTGGGCAGAGCCTCCTGCCACCGGTACTACCGATTCGTGCCAGCCGGATAGATCTGGCTGGATTTCACCCCTGATCCTATATCTTTTTCCCCCTGTTTTTTAAAAATAATTTTTATTAAACTTTTAACTTTTAAAAACAAAATAAAGAAAAATACAAAAAAAACCCCAAAACACATTAAAAACACATAACAGACATAACATTACATCATACAGTATATTATTTTACAGTTTGCAGTATCGACATAAATATATATTCTCTGTTCTTATTCAATCGATCCTCTACATACATTGGTATCTATTTACCAATCCATCCTTATCTGGTTAACACAATTCAGTGGTTTACACTTCCTAATTTTAACTTGATTAGGTTAACATTCCAATTATCCTATATCTTGATATGAAATAATTGAAAGCATCAAATGCATTTTTAATTGTCCAGTAAGAGCCGTTATCATATCTATGCAATGAGGGAGCATCCACCCCTGTTCGCATTGTATACCAAGGTAGAGGAAAGCCTCCATGCAATACAGTAAATTGATCAATAATTGCTATTATTATTCTACTGTGAGAGCTCATATAAGTTATGCTGTAAGCCTGTAAGTAGCCAAAACTGATTTGAACATAATTCACTTTTTGAAAATGACAGTGGGAATTTGATATGAATTTGACCCTCTGAAAAGTCATAAGATTGTTCATTAGTTTCTTGCTATTTCAGAGAACATTTATATTTCATTCTTCTTGGAGTGATCCCAGATAATTAGATATAATGGAATGGACATGATATCAAAACTGATGGTATCAGAACCCAAGCGAGGCCAACTGGGAGCATTTGATGAAGTCAAACAGAAGGAGCAGTTCATTTTGAACAGGCTGAAAGAAAAACGAAATTGATAATCTGATTGGCAATTTTGTGTATGGAATATAGAAGGTTGCTATATCAATTTCATTTTGCTGGAATTGTATTTGTTTCTGTGATTGATTGATATGGCTACTCATCTCACTGTAGAGACTCTGGATGGCTAAACATCAGATTTAAAAAACCCCACAATGCAATAATAACTAAGAGAATATTTCGATGGGACCGATTGAAAATGTTTATAATGCTATATAATGTTAATTTTGCTAAAGGCCTCCTGCAGTTGCAAAGAGAGGCTCTGCCAAGATATCAGAAGTGGATTTCACATATTTTCACCACTGGCTCGCCGCACACATGTGCACAGGCTTTGTGCGCATGTGCACCTTCCATGCATGTGCCTGGTCTTCTACGCTTTGCTTGCACACGTGCCTTTCATGTAGGCACCCAGCCTCAAAAACATGGCTAAATAGGATAGCATAGCACCGGGGCAGGTGGGCAGTCTCATCCGCAATCTCTGTGTCAGGGTTCCAAGGAACACCCCCAATGAAATAAAGCTCTGAGGCTTGAGGTTCCTCAAAGTTCCAATTTATTAGAGATGTCATGTTGGCACAGCTGGGAAAACCCAAAACTGAAAGGATACAATCTTCAGGCAGTCTACATCAGACGCAGGCAAAAATCCTTGAATACGGAATGTTGTTATGACTAACTTTCTACCGCTCCAACAACAACCCCCTCCCAATCTCCCCAGCTAAAATATGTGGCAGTTAAGAAGCAAAACAGAAAAATGCCTTCCAAAACTGACACTCCGCTAGCGTTTTGCCTGAATCGGTCTGAACCAACTGAATGCCACCACTGCAAAAGCCTCTTCCATTATGGAACTCAGACATTTCTAAGCACAAAATTATAGGCAAATTTTTGTAAGATCTTTCATAGGCCAGACAGTTTCTTTTCGATTCTTCTACCTCTTCTGCTAAGAAATGTAAAATTGACAATATTGCTTACAGCAAGAGCTATGGCAGTACTTACTGAGTAACAGCTTATGCTATTTTTAACCTCAGAGTTTAAGCCAAAACAGAAGGTTAGGTAAGAAATCAAATTTTACTTTTAAGTGTGTCTTCAGGCTTTTTGGCATCTATCTAACATTGTAAATGATTCTTTTCCAAGAATGATTCTTACAGAGGGTTGTTGTTGTTTTTTAGTGAAATATCTTCAGAAGAAAGGAATGGATCACAATGATGAACTATTTCCTTTATTTAAAAAACACAATCAACTATTATGATTCAAAAAGAGGTGAAATACAAAATAGTGGAATTATTTGGGGGAGATCAAACAGTGGGGGGAAAGTTATAAAGTGCAAAGGAAAGAAAGTTAAAAAGTAAAAAGGAAGAAAAAAGTTGACTCCGGACTTTCTTCAGTAAAGAAACACATGCAAAGTAACTTCTTACTCTAATTTAAAACAAAAAAACCAGAAACGTCTTGTACAAAACATGCATTTTTAAACAATCAAAACTATGGAACAAGATAACCTCTTGCTCCAAAGTTTAAACATAAACATAAAATAATGTATAGATTACATGATAACAATAAAAATATACAAAGATTTCTATAATAACAGCTCTAATCATCAAATCGTAAAAATCAAAACGTCATGTTTCTTGAGCAAGGAGTCCGAAAACAGTCTCCAAGTAGGAACGATGCTAAAGAGGCTTTTGACTTTCAACCAAGGAGTCAGTTTTGCCATCTCTGCCAATTCCATTAATACCACAATCCACTCTTTTAATTGTGGGAATTTATCTTCCTTATATACCTGTGTGTATATAAATGTCTCGCTGTTGTTTTAGGTGGCTAAGATACTTTATTTTTATTTTTTATTTTATTTGTCAAACACAACAATATATATAAGTATAAGCATGAAATAACTATACGAATTGGATACAACCAAAGGGAACATTAGGACAGGAATGGGAGGCATGTTGGTGCTCTTATGTATGCCCCTTACAGACCTCTTAGGAATGGGGTGAGGTCAACAGTAGATAATCTTTGGTTAAAGCTTTGGGGATTTTGGGAAGAGACCACAGAGTCAGGTAGGGCATTCCAGGCATTAACAACTCTGTTACTGAAGTCATATTTTCTACAATCAAGATTGGAGCGGTTCACTTTAAATTTAAATCTATTGTGTGCTCGTGTATTGTTGCAGTTGAAGCTGAAGTAGTCTTCAACAGGAACGACGTTGTAACAGATGATTTTATGAGTTAAACTCAGGTCATGCCGAAGGCGGCGGAGTTCTAAATTTTCTAAACCCAGGATTTCAAGTCTGGTGGCATAAGGTATTTTGTTGTGATCAGAGGAGTGGAGAACTCTTCTTGTAAAATATTTTTGGACACGCTCAATTGTATTAATGTCCGAAATGAAATTTGGGTTCCAGACAGCCGAACTGTAATCGAGAATTGGTCTAGCAAATGTTTTGTATGCTCTGGTTAGTAGTGTAATCTTTCTGGAGAAGAAGCTACGCAAGATTAGGTTTACAACTCTTAAAGCACTGAGTGTTTTAAGAGTGTTTTAAGAGTTTAAGTGTTTTTAAGAATGTTTTAAGAGTGTTAAACTCTTAACACTGAGTTTGTCAATCAGAAAGGTCGCCAGTTCGGCAGTTCAAATCCCTAGTACAGGTATCCTATGTGAGCAGGGGCTTGGACTAGATGACCTCCAAGGTCCCTTCCAGCTCTGTTACTGTTAAAGCCATATAGAAACAGATTTATAGAAACAAAATCTCATGGCGTTTTTGTTTTCCAGTCTTTTTTTTTTTTTTTTTTTTTATTGAAAGAGTTTTATAAAAAAACAAAAACATTTTTCCCCCTTTTTTCCCCCTCCCTCCCAAAAAAACAAAAAACAAAAACAAAACACCCCCCCACCCACCCCGGCTTCCCGGTCAATCACAAGGTAAAGTTATACATAAACCAAACATAGAATAAAATTTTCCTTCCAATCCAAACAACCACATCCAAAGCTTTTCGTCTCCCAACCCCCTCCCCATTACATAAAATAACTTTCTAATTATTCAAAGGCAATCTGATATTTCTTAATCTGATATCTGTTTTGTAAATAATCAATCCATTTTTTCCATTCAATTAAATATCTTTCCTGCGTATTGTCTTTTAAAAACGCTGAGATTTTAGCCATCTCAGCCAAATTAATAACTTTCAATATCCATTCTTCTATTGTAGGTATCTCTTCTCTCTTCCAGTATTGTCCAATCAATAGTCTTGCTGCTGTTATTAAGTTCAAAATCAATTTAGTCTCAATCCCTGTACAATCCGTTATAATTCCCAAAAGGAAAAATTGTGGCAGGAACTTTATCTTCTTCTTCAGTACATTTTGAATAATCCACCAAATTCTTATCCAAAAGACCTTAATTTTCTTGCAAGTCCACCAAATATGAAAATATGTAGCATCATCACAATCACATCTCCAACATTTCGCTTGGATATTAGGATACATACATGATAATTTTTTGGGATCTAAGTGCCATCTATAAAACATCTTATAAAAATTTTCCCTTAAATTCTGTGCTTGTGTAAACTTAACATTTCTAACCCAGATTTTCTCCCATGTTTCCAACATTATTGGTTCCTGAATATTCTGTGCCCATTTTATCATACAATCCTTTACCAAATCCTTTTCCGAATCTATTTCAAGCAACACATTATACAATCTCTTTATATGCTCCTGGGTCTGATTTCTAATTTGCTTTATTAAATTTTCCTCCCTTTGCATTATACCAATTTTTTGATCTTCTTTCCATCTAGCACTTATTTGCCCATATTGAAACCAAGTATAATTCCTCCCTTCTTCATTTAATACCTGTAATGATTTTAATTGCAATCTACCTCCTTCAGCATACAAAAGTTCTTTATATGTAATCATTTCCTGTTTCTGTTCTATATTTATATTCTCTATTGCATGTCTAGGGCTCGCCCATATAGGAATCTTGTAATCTAATTTATAGGAATATTTATTCCAGACCCGCAAAAGAGCACTTCTCAACACATGATTCTTAAAAGCCCTATCCACTTTTTTCCATAAAATAAGTACGCATGCCATCCATATAACAAGTCATAACCTTCTATATTCAAAATTCTTTCCTCTGTTAAGTTAAACCAGTCACTTATTACTGAAAGGGTTACTGCTTCATAATATAGTTTAAAGTTAGGCATTCTTAAACCACCTCTTTCCCGTGAATCCTGTATTATTTTCATTTTAACCTCGCCTTTTTACCCTGCCATATAAATTTATTAATCCCACTCTGCCAATCTTCCAAATTTTTATCCTTTTAATTATAGGTATCATCTGGAACAGAAACAAAAATCTAGGTAACACATTCATTTTAATAGCCGCAATCCTTCCCAATAGGGATAACTGCAATTTCTTCCAGCCACTCATATCATTCTGAACTTTTTGCCATAGCAAGTCATAATTATTCTTATAAAGTTTCTTGTTCGATGAGCTAATATAGACCCCTAAATATTTAACCTTTTTTACTACCTCAAATCCTGTCATTTCCTCTAGTTTTTGTTTCTGTTGTATAGACATATTTTTAATTATCACTTTTGTTTTATTCTGATTTATTTTAAATCCTGATACCTTTCCATATTTATCAATTACTTCCAACAAAAATCTACTTGAATTTATAGGATTCGTTAACGTAACCACTACATCATCTGCAAAAGCTCTAACTTTGTACTCATATTGTCTAATCTTGATTCCTCTATTTTCATTAATTCTCGTATTTTATCTAATAATGGTTCCAGAGTCAAAACAAACAATAATGGTGATAAGGGACATCCCTGTCTTGTTCCTTTCGCAATCTTAATAACTTCTGTCAAACTACCATTTACTATAATCTGTGCTGTTTGCTCTCCATAAATCGCTTTAATTATTCTAATAAAACAGTCTCCAAATTGCATTTTCTCTATTAATTTAAATAAAAAATCCCAATGCAATCGATCAAAGGCTTTCTCTGCATCCAAAAAAATAAGTGCCGCTGAAGTATTCTTCTTTCCAAATATTCCAATATATTAATTATCTGTCTAACATTATTCCTCATCTGCCTCCCTTTTATAAAACCAGATTGATCAGTATGAATTCTTTGTTGTAAAACTAACATTAATCTATTTGCTATTATTTTTACAAAAATCTTATAATCATTATTTAAAAGTGAAATCGGCCTATAGTTACCAGGTTTGGAGCAGTCTTGCCCCTCTTCGGGTATCAGTGAAATAAAAGATGTTTTCCATGACGGGGGTATACCCACTCCTAATTGTATCTGATTAAATAATTCTTTAAGTGGGCCTAATATTTCATCCTGTGTTTTTTTATAATAAGTTGCTGTAAGACCATCTGTACCAGGGGTTTCCCATTTTAATTGTTTAATTGCCTCCACTATTTCTCCAGTAGCTATCGGCCGGTTCAGCTCCTCCTCTGTTCTAATGTTAGAATATTCACCTTATAATCTTTCAAATAATCATAAATGTCCCTATCCAATATTTTGTCTTTTGCATATAGTGCAGTATAAAATTCTGAGAATGCCTTTTAATTTTATCCTGTTGGTATATCTCTTTACCTTTATATTCTATTTTTTGTATGACACGTGCTTTCTGTTTCTTCCTTAAATTATATGCCAACCATCTCCCAGGTTTATTTGCATTACAAAAGGTATTATGTTTAGCATATTGTATATTCGTTGCCACCTGGTCTGCCATTAACATATTAAATTGACTCTGTAATATTTTTATAGCCTCTTTAAGTTTATGATCTTGTGGGTTTTGAATTAATAACTGTTGCTTCCTTGAATTTCTTCTTCCAAATATCTACGCTGCCTTTGTTTATTATTCCTTTGCCTGTTGTCCAAGTAAATCAATATCCCTCTAATAAACGCTTTGCTCGCTTCCCACACAGTTCCTATAGGTGTCCCTTTGTACATATTAAAATCAAAAAATTCTTTTAACTGTTTCTTACAATAAGTTACATTATCCTCATATCTAAACAGATTTTCATTCAACCTCCATGTTCTACCACCTTTTTTCCCTTGTAATAATTCCATCCATACTGGGCTATGGTCAGTTAAACACCTCGGAAATATCTTCGTTTTCTTCACCCTAGAAAGCAAGTCATTAGAAATTAAAATAAAATCAATGCGTGAAAAAGATTGATGCCTATCAGAAAAAAAAGTAAAATCTCTCTCATCTGGATTCCGTAACCTCCATATATCTCTAAACTCAAAGTCTTCCATCATTTCAAAAAAGGATTTTGGTAATTTTGCATGTATAGGTATCTTCTTGGAGGAGGTTCTCTTATCCCTTCTTGTATCAATTACTCCATTCCAGTCTCCTAATAAAATAAACGAACTATAATCCCAGAGGGTCAACCTCTCATGTAACATTTTGTAAAACTTTTCTTGTTGCTGATTAGGTGCATAAATACCTATCAACAAAGTCTTTTTTGCATCTATCACCAGTTCAATAGCAATAAATCTTCCTTGAATATCTGCCTCAATTAGCTTAGCTGGTATATCCTTCCTGATATATACAACAATTCCATGCTTCTTTTCCAAAGCTGATGCAACAAAATGGTTACCCAATTTTGAATTAATTAAATATTTTTGGTCTGATAATTTTATATGTGTCTCTTGCAAACAAATCACATCATTTTTAAATTGTTTCAAGTAGTGAAATATTTTCCTTCTTTTCTGAGCTGAATTCAAGCCATTAACATTCCATGACAAGATTCTATTTGCCATTACAGACCTCTTAGGAATGGGGTGAGGTCAACAGTAGATAGTCTTTGGTTAAAGCTTTGGGGATTTTGGGAAGAGACCACAGAGTCAGGTAGCGCATTCCAGGCATTAACAACTCTGTTACTGAAGTCATATTTTCTACAATCAAGATTGGAGCAGTTCACTTTAAGTTTAAATCTATTGTGTGCTCATCTCCCTGTGAACCAGATTGAAGCTGAAGTAGTCTTCAACAGGAAGGACATTGTAACAGATGATTTTATGAGTTAAACTCAGGTCATGCTGAAGGCGGCGGAGTTCTAAATTTTCTAAACCCAGGATTTCAAGTCTGGTGGCATAAGGTATTTTGTTGTGATCAGAGGAGTGGAGAACTCTTCTTGTAAAATATTTTTGGACATGCTCAATTGTATTAATGTCCGAAATGAAGTTTGGGTTCCAGACAGCCGAACTGTAATCGAGAATTGGTCTAGCAAATGTTTTGTATGCTCTGGTTAGTAGTGTAATCTTTCTGGAGAAGAAGCTACGCAAGATTAGGTTTACAACTCTTAAAGCACTGAGTGTTTTAAGAGTGTTTTAAGAGTTTAAGTGTTTTTAAGAGTGTTTTAAGAGTGTTAAACTCTTAACACTGAGTTTGTCAATCAGAAAGGTCGCCAGTTCGGCAGTTCAAATCCCTAGTACAGGTATCCTGCGTGAGCAGGGGCTTGGACTAGATGACCTCCAAGGTCCCTTCCAGCTCTGTTACTGTTAAAGCCATATAGAAACAGATTTATAGAAACAAAATCTCATGGCGTTTTTGTTTTCCAGTCTTATTTATCTGTGAAAGCTTAAAAAAAATTCTGTTTACAATTTTACATCCATTTTACATCTTTTCTGACTCAAACAACAGCAGCGAAACTATTCCTCCTATAAAACCACAATATCTCGAGGAACACTAGAGTGGAGATAGCTTTATTTTCTTTCTGTCTCCCTGTGAACCAGTTAACTTTTTACTGTTACCAACAAGCTTGCAAGTTTCTTGTTCTTTTTTTTTTTTTACAACTCTCTCAATTTTTTATCTGTCTGAGAAGTAACCATTAGGTATAGGTTTATGCGTATGTGTGCAGACAGGCATGGCTTAATTTTTTTCCCCTTATCTAATATTAAGTTCCACCTGTACTGGCAATCTAGATTTTGGAATGGTGCAACTGCAAATAGGTCACAGGTGAACTCCCATCAAGAAGCATAATGTCCCCAAAACAAATACAAAATAAATTTGCTTTCCTAATACACATCTTGTATCTTCTTTGTTCCAGGGCTGTCTCCTATAACTTGCCTCTTGCCTTACTAAATTACAGCATCTTATTTATTTTGATACCCTGTTCTTTCACATTAGCTTTGTTATTGCCGCTTCACTTAGTTTTTTATTTCTCACCCATTCTTTTCTTTATCGTTTATATTACAGTGCTATGAACCATTCTTATGATTCTATACTTTGTTTGACATTCTGGTTTTTTTTTTTAAAAAAAACTCTCGTTTTGCTTTTTCATCTAGCAATGTATTTATTTCTCAGTTATGTTTACTGATTTATTTTGCATTGTGCTCTTTTCTCCCTAAAGTCCCTTGTCAACTGCTTCCAGCCATTGGATTGGTTTCTTCTCCGCTGTTTTTTTTCTTGCAAATGCAGGCCATTGGAAGATCTGCGGTTGCTGTTGCTATTCTTGCCCATTAATTAAGGGATTGTCTTCAAGTCAGTCTCGATCAGGGGTGGGCTTCAAAAATTTTAGCAAGGGGTTCTCTGCCCAGTTGCTGGGCGGGCGTGGCCTAGTTGGCCTCATCCACCACGGTGTGTGTGTGTGTGTGTGTGTGTGTGTTTTTGCCCTCCCTGGGCTCTGGAGGCTTTCCTCGAGCCTCCAGGAGGGTGAAAATGGTCTCCACAGGCTCTAGAGACTGCAAATGAGCCCATTTCCAGCCTTCATGAATTTCCAGGTGTTTTTCACCCTCCCCGAGCCTCCGCGCATGACCCTGCACTTATATGCATCCAAAACAGGCCATGTGGGGACTCCTGGGAGGGTCAGCCAGGAGTCGGATGTGGGGGTTCTCCGAACTGCACAGAAACTTAGCTAGAGGTTCTCCCGAACCACCGAAAACCCCCAGCAGCCCACCCCTGGCCTTGATTCTTGGAGACTTTCTGGAGAACTCCTTGCAGTTTTCTGGGCAAGATTTCATAATTGTCTTCCCATTGTTATTGTTGAGAAAGTGTTAACTGGACTAAGGTTTCTCAGCAGGTTTTGGGTTTAAGACAAGGCTTGAATGCATGGCCTCCCAGTTTCTAGCTTGATGCCTTAAGCACCAAACCAAATGGATTCTCCTTGCCATTAGCTTCTCCTGGTTGGGGCTTTCTATTGTTCCATCAAGATGTTTTTTTGTTTTTCCTCCTTTTTAATGACAGGGCTTTTGCCATGCCACCATCCTCCCCTTCGTACCTTTGAAGTTGTGGGAAGAAATATCCATCTGGTTCAGTTCCGAGCTGGGAAAAAGACACTGGAAACATGGAGGTTGATTGGAAAGATGGTTTATTGATGAAGCAGAACCACATGGGTTCTGGGCAGAGTTGAGAGTGGTGGGGGGAGTTATATCTTCTCTTGGGTTTTTCACTTGAGCTTCCTGTTCCTGTGCAAGAACATATATTCTATTGGCTGTTGTCAGACTCTCATGGGACCATGTAGGGGTTATGTAGGGTTCATAGCTGGCTCTATAGGTAAAGTACAAATCCTATGAGTTTGTCTGAGCTAAGTTTGGTTGACATTTCTGAGGGTGATGCAATGAAGGGGCTTGTGTTCTGAAAGAGTATTGAGTAATTCCTATTGTGGCTTTTTCCTGTGTTGGATCTTGGGTGAGGGCATTTGCTTATGAATAGAGCTATCTATATCTTTATCTCTTAAGTGCTGACATCTACTGTGGGCTACTAAGAAAAGGTGGGGGCTACTTTCTCCCTCTAAAAAAAACTATGTTTCTCCATTTCTCATCCAGGGAAATACAATATTCTGTCTTTTGAATATTTCTCAAAATATTTCATTCTTCTAGGAGACGGGTGGGTGCTAACTTCAAAATCATCCACGAGCCGTTCCTACTTCTTGCTGGTGCCTGGTGGCTGGCCAGCCTTCAAAGATCAATTGTCAGTGTTTGTGGGCCCTCTTCAGTTGTTTCTTGGTTTCTCTTTTGAGTCTCTCTGAGTCCTGCTTTTCTTCTGCTTGGTAATTGCAACAACCTCTGACCAGTTCTGTGAACAGGGAAAGGTGGAGAGAAGAAAAGATTGCCACATTTCCTTTCCAGCCTTCTTCCTTCCCCAGTTCAAGGTATTTTGTTCCTGCTGCTCTTTGGTTCCCATCTCATCCATTCATGCTTTTCTTCTCCATTGGAGCCTCTGAGCTTACACCTCTTGACATATTTTGCCATTGCTTTCAAGCAGCTATCCTGAGTTCTATTTTTAGGTCAGTCCTAGGCCTTATTGTAGGCTCAGTGGCTAAGACGCTGAGCTTGTTGATCAAAAAGTCGGCAGTTCAGCGGTTCAAATCCCTAGTGCCGCGTAATGGAGTGAGCTCCCATTACTTGTCCCAACTTCTGCCAACCTAGCAGTTCGAAAGCATGTAAAAAATGCAAGTAGAAAAATAGAGATCACCTTTGGTGGGAAGGTAGCAGCGTTCTGTGCGCCTTTGGCATTTAGTCATGCCGCCCACATGACCACAGAAATGTCTTCGGACAGCGCTGGCTCTTCGGCTTTGAAACGGAGATGAGCACCGCCCCCTAGAGTCAGGAATGACTAGCACGTATGTGCGAGGGGAACCTTTATCTTTACCTTTAGCCCTTATTGTAGGTCTTTCTTACTCCTCTTTTCATAAAATCTGGAATTGGGAAATCCTTGTCTTTATTTCTGTACTCCTTCCTATAACTTTCATTTAGGATAAGCATTCTGGTCTCTATTTCTTCCAGTATGTCCCTCCCTTTCCCAAAACTAATAGTGCTCAGCCACATTGGAAGAAATGTTATTGATTTGGTTTCTAGTCAAACTTTCTCACTAATCAAAACACCAGCTCTTCCTTGTTCATGTTTATCCGTTTCTTCCTTGTTCATGTTTATTACATTTTATGTATAATTCCAATTCCCCTGATTTATTAGGATTTTTAGTTTAATTTCCCCAAAGGGCATTCTAAACATACTTTGGTTCTTCATTGATAAACAAACCCTTGGCTTTAGGGGGGTTTTTTGTTGTTGTTTTTACAGAATGCCTGTGGACTTTGGAGTTATCAGATTCTGTTTAAAATGCCAAAGGTTTAATGCCACACGATCTTGCACATTTGCTTAATTTTAAAAGATATACAGTAACATTAATGGAGATATGCAAATAAGCGAGTCTTGTTAAGGTTTTCTTCTGCCCATGGATATTGCTCCTAAACTTGCAGGTAAGGCTAAATCAAACCATTGCAAGGTACAAAAGTCAGCATCACTCATATGCCAGAACCTGGCATTAGGTTTGCCTCCTATGATTACCTCTTGGAAGGAGTCATATTTGGCTTGCCTTGACCCCTTAACCAATATGCAGTGATGTGGCATTACTAGATATACAACAGGGCTACTAGCCATGTCAATCATTGAATGTCTGAAAGGCTCCCAACCCCAACCACTCAAAGGTCAAAATAAAGACTTGGGAAATGATAAATGCTCATGGAAGTGATTGGAGACTATGGACCTCAAACCTTTCTTGCCAGGTGTGTAGCCCATACTGAGAAGTAATCCTGAGATGGGAGTTAAAGGTTATCCATGCTCTTTATCAACATTCTTTTGGTACTTCTCCAAAGTTCTTAGATGTTTCCACCTTGAACTTCCCTGCTGGAAAAAATTACTCTTATTTAATGATTAGTTAAGGACTTAAAATGGTCTATCTGTATGCAAACTTCAAAATAAAACATTTTAGATAGAATAGAATAGAATAGAATAGAATAGAATAGAATAGAATAGAATAGAATAGAATAGAATAGAATAGAATAGAATAGAATAGAATATTTTATTGGCCAAGTGTGATTGGACACACAAGGAATTTGTCTTTGGTGCATACACTCTCAGTGTACATAAAAGAAAAGATAAGGTACAACACTTAATGATAGTTATAGGGTACAAATAAGCAATCAGGAAACAATCAATATCAATATAAACCATAAGGATACAAGCAACAAAGTTACTGTCATACAGTCGTAAGTGGGAGGAGATGGGTGATAGGAACGGTAAGACTAATAGTAATAGTAATGCAACCTTAGTAAATAGTTTGACAGTGTTGAGGGAAGTATTTGTTTAGCAGAGTGATGGCGTTCGGGGAAAAACTCTTCTTGTGTCTAGTTGTTCTGGTGTATAGTGCTCTATAGCATCGTTTTGAGGGTAGGAGTTGAAACAATTTATGTCCAGGATGTGAGGAGTCTGTAAATTTTTTCACAGCCCTCTTTTTGATCCGTGCAGGAACCCTCAAATATGTAGTTAGTATTACTTTAAGCCTCTCTTTCAGTTGCTACTCTAGGTCCTAATATTGATGATATTAAGGTACTAGGGTTCAGTGGGTTATCAATCACAGATTCACTACATAATCTGGACCATTCAGTCTTCCTTGGCTTATCCCAATGTAAGAGAGGATTCTCATGCTGATAATATGACTAGTAAATGTTATGTGAACATAACTCAGGTGTAGACTTGCCCAATTTCTCAAAAGAGATTAGCATCCTTCCTGTTGCACCAAAACCCTGTTAAAAAGAAAGCCAGCATGCATTGTCTTCTAGCTCCCCATATTGCAATTTAGAAACAGTTGCCAAAATTCCTCTTGGAATTATTGATTTCTTATTTCAGTCTAGTACATTTTATCCTTAAGAACTCAGAGATATTTTGAGTATGTTTGGCTATTTTCCACTCCTGGTTATTCCTAGGAAGATCAGGCACTTACAGTATTGTCCCATCCTAGGATTCACAGGACAAAAATAGTAATTTGGAGTTAAACTCCACACAGGACATTTACAAGCAAAAAGCATGGTTGAAATTCAATCTACCATCTTAAGTCCACAAGGGCTAATGCCACGTCCAGGGAGTGGAATAGGAAAGCATGACAAAGGTCTAACAGAGGTCAAAGAATGTGCATATTCATAGCAAACATAGTTTTAAGGCCCAGAGCACTCAAAATTAGATTGTCACAGATGTTGCTCCATCATTAAAGATCTCTCCAGCACCAGTTTATATACTAGAAATGTTTGGCCTCATGAGCAGCAGCTTATTATCTAGATTATTACCATAATAAATCCATCTGGAAACCGAGCCCTATGAAAAAACAGTTAAAGGAACAGTTTAGCCTACAGAAGAGATGACTAAAGGGATGTAAGAGAGTCTTCAAATATCTGAAGGTTTATGACACAGAAGAGGGAGTGCTCTTATTCTCTAATTCCCCCAGAGGGCAGGACCAGAGCCAGTGGGTCAAAACTGCAAGCAGGTTTAGGCTAGACCTCAGGGAGAACTTCCTGACTGCATGAACAGCCAGCCGGTTGAACAGGCTGTAATATGAAATGATGAGTTCTCAGTGGAGATCTTTGAGAGGAGGCTGAATGGTTATTTGTCAGAGATGCTGTAATGGAGACTACGACGAGCAGGGGATTTGACTAACTACCTGAAAAGTCCCTTCCAACTCTGTAGTGCTATGATCTTGTGGCCGTAAACACAGCCCAAGTTCAGAGCACAAGTGTAAAAACTTCCCAGATGGACAATGTCCAAAGAAATAAATGAACCGAGAAGTCAGAAAACAACACAAACACCAGGGAGGTTTTTAAAGCTGGAGTTCTAATTAAAGTGGGAGACACAAGAGATCTTCATCCATTTTTTCCAGCAGAGTTGTGTGGTACCCAAGTCAGACTTGGTTTCCTTCCTCAAGTAGACTTCCCTAAACACTCCTACTTAGTATCTTGTGTGCTCCTGTGCTCCTTCTTCTCTTGATTTTTGAGGCAGCAATGTACTCAAGTTCTGGATGGAGAAGACACTTGACATGGCATGTGCTGGGTCCAGGGCAAAGTCTCACCATTAGCTACTAGAGCTTACAGGTACAAGATGCTGAGCTGAACATCTCAGATGAGAAGGAGGACTTTTGAGACAAGACCCTGACATGACATTTTCCCCCTATGGCTGTAGCTTCTCTGAGCTGAGGGGGCGGGGGGGGGGAGAAATGAAATGCTCTACTTAAATCAAAATATCAAAGATGTCAAACTAAACTCGGCTGGCTGTTTTGATCCAGTGGGGGTGTGGCTTCTGTGCATGTACCACACTCTTCAAAGCATCCTCTTTTAGCCTTCCAGAAAGAAGCAAAGTGACTAGTTCAGAGAAGACCATTTCAATTCCACACTTAGCTTCAAAAGGGTACTTAGGTCAAATCTTTGTCAAATTGAAGTCCCCTGGAGAAAGCTCGCAGAGTCATTATATAATTGCAACTATTGTTCAGGAAGCAATTTCCTCCACAGACAACTCTGAAAAGTATATGAGGCTGAGACTGACTGGCCAAAATTTAACCCAGTGTTCTTTAGGATCAATTGGGTCCTTGCACTTGGGTCTTTCAGCCCTAGTCTGACACCTTAACTATTCCAACAGCTCTGCTATTCTTCTCAGCTAGATGTGTATTTCATCATCATTTTTGAAAGCAAAACCACAGAACCTATTTCAGAAAATTCAGCATAATGTGATATGTTCACACACACACACAAAAAAGTGAAAATTTGGATGGGCTTTCAGCTATCTATTTTTGGAGTACTTTTTTACTTTCCTTTTCTCCAAATATTTATTTTTTATTTTTTTATTTTGCCACAACAGTATATATAAGCATAAGCATGAAATAACTATAAGATATATAAGCATATATATAAGCATAAGTATGTAATAACTATACAAAATTTGGATACAATCAAAGGGAACATTAGGACAGGAACGGTAGGCACGTTGGTGCTCTTATGCACGCCCCTTATAGACCTCTTAGGAATGGGGTGAGGTCGATAGTAGATAGTTTTTGGTTGAAGCTTTGGGGATTTTGGGAAAGACCACAGAGTCAGGTAGTGCATCCCAGGCATTAACAACTCTGTTACTGAAGTCATATTTTCTGCAATCAAGATTGGAGCGGTTCACATTAAGCTTAAATCTATTGTGTGCTCGTGTATTGTTGTGACTGAAGCTGAAGTAGTCTTCAACAGGAAGGACATTGTAACAGATGATTCTATGAGTTACTCAGGTGTTTCTGCTATAGTGTTTCTGCTATATTTTATGCAAACTTCTCCAATTAGTAATGCAAACGAGACAAGTCTCTTCTAACAATTCTTGATGGATGGATGATGAATGAATTGCTCTTCCATTTTTAGAAAAAAAAATTCTCCTGCTATGTTATACTTTTACTGATAAGAATAAGTATCTGAACTTTGGTGGGTATTTTCCTCCAGTGATGAAATGATGGATTCTTTTTTCTTTATTTTTTCCTCCTAAAATACAATTCTGTCTTTATATCTGTCTTTAGAACATAACAGTAGAGAAGCTTACTTGAAGATGGTCTATTAGCAACTATCATTACTTCCCCACATTTTTCCCCCCACATAATTTCAGAATTATACTACACTGTTAACTCATGTGATTTTCGGGCATGGAAGAAGGCTCTTTACAATGATATTATCTCTACGTTCATGCACAGACACACCAACATGTAGTTGATGACTACATCTATGCAGCTTTCTTTACGGTGATACAATAGAGGTTTTCCCTACCTTTTTGGAGATACTGTTGTGTAACCTCACAGTTTTCCCGTAGTCTTGGATCTTGTCTCCATGAACTATTCAAGGTTGATCATGTGTACAGCTTCTGGTATCTCCCACCCAATGGAGACATGCAAGCACATGCAAGCATTGTTAAAATGTATGATAATAGAATAGAATAGAGTAGAGCAGAGCAGAGCAGAGCAGAGCAGAGCAGAGCAGAGCAGAGCAGAGCAGAGCAGAACAGAACAGAATAGAATAGAATAGAATAGAATAGAATAGAATAGAATAGAATAGAATAGAATAGAATAGAATAGAATAGAATAGAATTTTTATTGGCCAGGTGTGATTGGACACACAAGGAATTTGTCTTGGTGCATATGCTCTCAGAGTACATAAAAGAAAAGATACATCCATCAAGAATCATAAGGTATAACACTTAATGATAGTTATAGGGTACAAATAAGCAATCAGGAAACAATAATTATCAATATAAATCATAAGGATACAAGCGACAAAGTTACAGCCATGCAGTCATAAGTGGAAGGAGATGGGTGATGGGAATGATGAGAAGATTAATAGTAGTGCAGACTTAGTAAATAGTTTGACAGTGTTGAGGGAATTATGTGTTTAGCAGAGTGATGGCGTTCGGGAAGAAACTGTTCTTTTGTCTAGTTGTTCTGGTGTGCAGTGCTCTATAGCGTCATTTTGAAACAGTTGATGTCCAGGATGCGAGGGGTCTTCTCTTTTAGAAGAAATTGTGTTCCTTCTGGCTGACAAGGGAAGGATGTAGAGATCCCCAGAAAGTCATTCATCTTCTGCACTATTGCTGTGGCTGGGCCGTGACTGTGTAGGGTTTCTATCATCATGTTTGCAAGCACTCCTGGGCCATGGAAAACATCTCAGCTGTATGTATAACAAAACATCTTTTCAGAGCTTTAATTAATTCCTCCATAGGGGGCAACACCTAACCTTTTTTCATGTAGAAGCTAATAGCCTTGTGATAGAAGGATGAAGATCAGTTTGGATGGCATCTAGACAGGGAAGATAAGTAGTTTAAAGGTAAAGGTTCCCCTCACACATATGTGCTAGTCATTCCCGACTCTAGGGGGCGGTGCTCATCTCCATTTCAAAGCTAAAGAGCCAGCACTGTCCGAAGACATCTCCGTGGTCATGTGGCTGGCATGACTCAATGTCAAAGGCACACGAAATGCAGTTACCTTCCCACCAAAGGTGGTCCCTATTTTTCTACTTGCATTTTTATGTGCTTTCAAACTGCTAGGTTGGCAGAAGCTGGGACAAGTAACGGGAGCTCACCCCATTATACAGCACTAGGGATTTGAACCACTGAACTGCTGACCTTTTGATCGACAAGCTCAGTGTCTTAGCCACTGAGCCACCACATGCCTCCTATAAGTAGTTTAGGTCTGTTTATATTTGGATGAAATACTTTCAAGAAATTCCAAGGTTTCAGGCTAAACCGGGAAGGTCAAAATATATCCCACGAGAAGGGGACGGTAGGCCATTTCTGTACTGAAGCCAAGAACAAAACATTTTCATTATGAGTTGAGCTTGTCTTCATATCTTGTAAATCTTGATATATTCTACTTTTTCTGTATCTATTCTGGACAGTTTGTTCATTTTGAGATGCTGCTCTATGAACATAAAGAAGCTGTGTGAATTTTATCATCAGGGTTCTTGCATCTATTTAGTTATAAGGTGACCAAGAGGCCACAGCGAATGTCCCCTTTCCTTTGGACTGGGAATTATGGGAAGCGACAGAAGTTTTAGGATGATAGCAAAATGTGCAACAGAATACAATCCTGTTTGAATTAGTTCACCCTCCACCAATTACACCAAGAAAGGAAGTTCAAAAAATTTATTCAAAAATGATTCAAAATAATTTCTCAGCCTCTTAAGTAGAAAAAGAAACAACACTCTTACAAGGGATAAAAAAAATCTTCTTTGTCAAAAAGCCAAAAGTATTTTATATTTTTTTGCACAGAATTAGTTTCTGGGGGACATTTTTTAGATTCTCTGGAGCTGGCTCTTTTTATTATACATTGGAATTGTCCAAATAACCATTGTAATGGGTTCTCCCCCTCCCCACCTTCTTGAACAACCATTTGGCTTAGTTCCAATTTCTCTCTGGCTAATTTTATGTGTGAGAGATGCTATTTATATCTATTTCTATTCTTTTCCTTGAGTCATCACCTATTTAATTTTTGGACAGAGTGGATTTGTCTTATCTTGCTCCTGCTTCATGGCTTTCTTTCCTCCCTTCAAGTAATATTGTTAAATTTTCATCTTTGCAGCCTCAAGCAAACATCTGCTTGTCTTGATGTTGGAAACCGTTATCAGATTAGTTCCCAGGGCTCCATTGTGCTGGAAGAATTTACCCTTTAATGTCATAAAAAAGATATATGGGGTGGGTGGACTGGGAAGCAGGATAACTAACCATTGATCTAAGTTATCTCCAACCCAAAACAAGGAGACTAAGTTGTAACCCCAGAAGATAAGGCTTTGGCAAATACTTATTTGATTTCATAGGGGCAACTTGACTTTGGAACTTTTCCATTCTTTCTTCTTTTGTGATATGAATACTATATTGTATTACAAGTTTCTGTTACTTGTGGTTGGCTCTTTGACCCTGATTGACTCAGCTCTTTGGCATTATTAGAGGTGAGAGGTGAAATTTGTTTGAGAATAGAACAGAATAGAGTAGAGCAGGGTAGGGTAGAATAGAGTAGAGTAGAGTAGAATAGAATAGAATAGAATAGAATAGAATAGAATAGAATAGAATAGAATAGAATAGAATAGAATAGAATAGTTTATTGGCCAGGTGTGATTGGACAAACAAGGAATTTGTCTTTGGTGCATATGCTCTCAGTATACATAAAAAGAAAAAATACATTCATCAAGAATCATAAGGTACAACACTTAATGATAGTCATAGGGTACAAATAAGCAATCAGGAAACAATCAACAATCAATATAAATTGTAAGGATACAAGCGACAAATTTACAAGAAAGTCCCATTTTTGGGACAACCTTGACCTGGAGAACTGAGAATCTCCATAGACTTTCAGGCATTCATGGATTGTAGACTTTGTCTATGTATGTTGTTCCTCATAGAAGCACTTCAGGTATGATTTTGTACTGAGGTTATCAGAGGAACTTTTTTTTATAATGTCATAAGTGTCTTGGGGAGGACAAAGATGGGGCAAATGATGAAACACTGGGGCCATAGTTCAAAGTATATGAAATATTTGTTTCCAATTAATGAGACTGTGTGTGTAAGGCCAGAGTTTACATCACAGTGTTGCAACCAGGGGTGGGTTCTACTTACCTTTACCACCAGTTCGCATCGTGCCTACGCATGCGTCCTTGCTCCACTGGCATGCACATGTGCTCTTCTGCGCATGCACAAAAAGTTTTGATGACGTATGGGTCAGTGGGTGGAGTCTACTGCTGGTTTTACTACTGGTTCTATAGAACCGGTCCAAACCGGGGGCAATCCACCACTGGTGGCAACCTACTTTTTTACAAGTCACATTATGTTGCACAAAAGAAACAAAACCCCAGAGTGCAATCATCCTTAAAATCTTATTTTGCTTATGAGTTGCATGATGAAGGGTGAATTTGTATATTTTGATCCATTTTTGTTTTGTCCACTTCCAAAGCATTAATTTGTTTTATCCTCTTTCCATGTTGATGCCCAAACTATTTTAAAAAGACTATGCAAGCATTTATATTTACTTTTCCTCTGTATATTATGCACATTTAAGTAATAAATATTTTCTAATAACTGCCTATATGTATAGATACAAATTTCTCTACTGCATGTATTTTTATGTGTATCCTCCTCTAAAAAAAAAAAAATCTAACCCATGAAATTCTGGTGTGAAAAATCATCAGAGACAGAACTGTAAAATCTGAAATGAAATATATTTAGATTTGGGGAAGAAGCATTTCAGAGTTATTTCAGAAGGAAATGAACTGATTTTATTCCAAAAGTTTTTTAGCATTTTCTGTTTTCTCTTAAGTAATTTTTTATTGTTTTCCAAAGTATTTATTTTATTTTATTTTTCAAAAATGTGTTAAAATTACACCTTAACAGATACTATTTTGCAAATGAGAATTATAAATACTGTTCAAAAGAAAGCTTTAACTAATTCTTGTTTTTAAAAATTTCATGGATGCTTAATAACAAATGGATATTCTTCAACAAACAGTAGCGGTTCCTTGGGATTAGGTGCTTTAATCTCATTTTATTTTATTGCAGATCTTATTGAAAAATAATTGCCTCCTTTTCTTATTGATATCATGGTGAGATATGCTATAAAACTATTTTGATAAAGATAAAACAAGATATGTGTTATTAATAAGAAGAATAAAAGGATTTGCATACTTTCCATTAGGAGAATCATTTCTTTGGAAATGGCTTGGATCCTAATAGTTTTTCCAATGGCTAAAAGAGACACTTAAACCCTATTGCTGTCACCAGCTCCTTTAAAACTGCAATTTATAGACTAGGCTAGACTAGACTAGACTAGACTAGAATTCTATTGGAATACTGCATCCAGTTTTGTTCGCTACAATGTAAAAAAAGGTGTGGAAACTCTAGAAACAGTGCAGAGAAGAGCAACAAAGATGATTAAGGGACTGGAGGCTAAAACATATTAAGAACGGTTGCAGGAACTGGGTATGTCTAGTTTAACAAAAAGAAGGACTAGGGGAGACATGATAGCAGGGGCTGCCACAAAGAAGAGGAAGTCAAGCTATTCTCCAAAGCACCTGAGGGCAGGACAAGAAGCAATGGGTGGAAACTAATCAAGGAGACAAGCAACTTAGAAATAAGGAGAAATTTCCTGACAGTTAGAACAATTAATCAGTGGAACAACTTGCCTGCGGAAGTTGTGAATGCTCCAACACTGGAAATTTTTAAGAAGATGTTGGATAACCATTTGTCTGAAGTGGTGTAGGGTTTCCTACCTAAGCATGGGGTTGGACTAGAAGACCTCCAAGGTCCCTTCCAACACTGTTATTCTATTTCTATTTCTATAACATAGACAGTGCCAGGATGTGGAGACACAATGTATGAAGGTACTTAATTCATGCCACTTGCATGCTAGTATAGTGATACTATACGAGCATGCTTTCATTTGATCTTCACTTGAGCCTTGTTCAGTGGCCTCTAGTTGGCCATCTCTGATTAGATTTTCACCAATGCCCTTTCTCATCTCTTTCTGTCCCTTTCTCTTTCTCCCTATGCTAGCTCCAAAGAACCTAGAAAAATCTCACACCTCTCTTCAGACAAGCACCAGTTAGATTATTAAGGATTCAAGCGGAATTTCTTTTTAAGTCTACCCTTACTCCTTGCCAGCTTGAGAGAATCACTTTTGGTAAGTGTATTCATTTTACAGTTCTCTAACTTATTATCCTTAGGGGTGTGTGTGTGTGTGTGTGTGTGTTGTGTGTGTGTGTGTGTGTGTGTTTTGTCTCTGTTGGTTAATAAAGGGGAGGTGTTGTGAAGAGAGACAAAATGAGGAAGGGAGGGTTTTTGATATGACTCAGGTTAAGTAATAATTGCAAGGAATTGTTTTGATATTATGTTAATGCATGTTAATGCATTATCCCCAATTTAAAGTTAATCACTAAAATTATCCTTGTGGTTCTAAAGGAAGGGAGCCTTCCTGTAATGAAATAAGATTTGCTGAGGTGTGGCTAATGTGGAAATTGAAGTCCCTAAGTGTTTGAGTTAACTCTCAGCTTGCTACCGGATTTTCATTACAGTCGTAACTAACTTTACGTTTCAGAATCAGAATCCCCCGTCTGCTGTGATTTAGGGATATACAAAAATAAATCTGGATATTATTTTTTTTTCATATTTCAACATGTTGTGAGTCATCCATGCAGAAACTGCTGTGGCATAAAGAACAGCTGATAGAGATCTGTTGCCGTCTACTGCACTTGGTGGAAAAGTTAATTAAAAGCAGCGTACATTTGAGGAAGGAAGTTATATAAAACCAGTGGGAAAAGTTGACATGAAACTATTTGGACTAAGTAGCTAGCTACCTTAACTGAAGGTTGTCTGAAGTTACTTGAAGGTTGAATCATTACAACTGGACTAATGTTGTTGTGAGTTTGAGAGACGTCTTGCTGTCCGTCCAGGCAGCTTCCTCAAAATTAGTCCAGTTGCAATGAGTCAACCTTCACACAACTTCAGACGATTCCACCTCAATCATTCTATGATTTAGAATCTTCATTGACGTATAGATCACCTTAGCTGATCTCAAAAGGATGGGACACCATCAGGAACATCAGGATGGTAGAATTCAGAGGTGGGTTTCAGTAGGTTCTGACCAGTTCTGGAGAACCAGTAGCAGAAATTTTGAGTAGTTCGGAGAACCGGTAAATACCACTTCTGGCTGGCCCTGCCCCCATCTATTCTCTGCATCCCGAGTCCCAGCTGATCGGGAGGGAATAGGGATTTTGCAGTTACCTTCCCCTGGAATGAGGAGGGAATGGAGATTTTATAGTATGCTTCCCCTGCCACACCCACCAAGCCATGCCCACCAAGCCACGCCCACAGAACCATTAGTAGAAATATTTGAATCCCACCACTGGTAGAATTGATTTGGAAAATGAGAATTGGGGGTGGGGAAGCATGCTGGAAGAAAGCAATGTCCAAGCTGATGCACAAAAACAACCAAAAATGACTGATAGATAGATAGATAGATAGATAGATAGATAGATAGATAGATAGATAGATAGATAGATAGATAGATGTTAGACAGACAGTTATAGATATAGATGATAGATAGATGGATGGATAGATAGATAGATAGATAGATAATAGATAGATAGATAGATAGATAGATAGATAGATAGATAGATAGATAGATAGATAGATAGATAGCTGGATGATTGATAGATGAATGATAGATAGATGGATGATAGATAGATAGATGAGAGAGAGAGAAAGATAGAGATTATTTATTTATTTAAAAAAATATATGGCTGCCCACTCACTCTGAGATGGGAGAAAAGATGGGAAAAAGAAGACTACAGAATTGCAATAGAAGACAGTTAAGGTTTAAGGTTCTGAAATATTAATTCTTTTCCAGGTTTTTCAAACTTTCTGAAATGTAGTTACAATGATGGGTGGTATAAAACCTCTTTGAAAGGACACTCGGTTGGAATTTTATTACTGGATTATACTTTTTCCCCTCTGCTAGATCCTTTTGCAAACTTGAAGGTCATCAATGATGATTGCATGAAATGTTTGGTGTGTCTTTATATAAAAAGCAGAAGAAACAAAGGCTTTTTCAAGTCAAGAGATTGCTGGGGAACCCAGGAAATATCCATGTCATTTCCTTGGCAGAACAGTGAAAAAACTTTGTTTTTGCTTTCTTTAGGGATATTTTCCCAGATTTCTTTTTTTCCTTTCTGAAGCTTTTCCATCCAAATATTAACCAAGTTCAATCCTACTGACCTTCTGAGCTTGGTCAGTTTGCTCTATGTGCTACCATTTTCTTTGCCTGCCCTGCTTCATCTCTTTGTGACCAATTTGACACCTCTAGTAGATCCAATAATACAGTTCATCCCAAGGTTGCAGGTGGCTGAAGCTTGGAGCGTGGCTCACTTGCAAATTTAAAATAAAAAGGAGGCTAAAACTGAGGAAGAGGGACCCGGTGGCTCAGTGGCTAAAACTCTGAGCTTGTCGATCGAAAGGTCACATTCGGATTCGGTTTGAATCCCTAGTGCGGCGTAACAGGGTGAGCTCCCGTTACTTGTGCCAGCTTCTGCCAACCTAGCAGTTCAAAAGCACGTAAAAAATGCAAGTAGAAAAAATAGGGACCACCTTTGATGGGAAGGTAACAGCGTTAGATGTGCTTTTGGCATTTAGTCATGCCGGCCATATGACCACGAAGACGCCTTCAGACAGCGCTGGCTCTTCGGCTTTGAAACGGAGATGAGTACCACCCCCTAGAGTCGGAAACGAGTAGCACGTATATGCGAGGAAAACTTTTACCTTTACCATTAAAACTGGGGAACGTCCTGAGGTCTAGCTTTCCATTAATTTAACTAAACTGGCCAGTTGTATTTTATGGCAATTTGTTCCAGGACATCCTTAAGTCAAAACACAGTTATCTTTTTTCTTGGTTACACAGCAAAGTGCTGCAGTTGCTTGTTCTTGACTATTTCATATGCAAAAGAGCCTGCTGGCATTTACTTACAGCTTACTGACTAGGTATGTGCAAACAAATGTGCTCCCATCATTCCTGACTTTGCTCATTCGCACAGTAACTGCAGTCAGCTCTGTGCATGAAATACTGTTGTTTTCCAACATAAAGTTAAGGCTGAAGTAGACATAAACCATAGCTTTTCCACTGTACAGCTTTTAGATGGCAATAGCAATCACACTTAGATTTATATACCGCTTCACAGTGCTTTACAGCCCTCTCTAAGCAGTTTACAGAATCAGCATATTTTCCCCAACAATCTGGGTCCTCATTTTACCCTCATTTTACCTCAGAAGGATGGAAGGCTGACTCAACCTTGAGCCGGTTAAGATCAAACTGCTGGCAGTCAGCAGAATTAGCCTGCAGTACTACCTTCTAACAGGAAGGAAGGAAGGAAGGAAGGAAGGAAGGAAGGAAGGAAGGAAGGAAGGAAGGAAGGAAGGAAGGAAGGAAGGGCACAGACTTATATACCACTTTACAGTGCTTTATAGCCATCTCTAAGTAGTTTATAGAGTCAACATATTGACCCCAACAATCTGGCACCTCATTTTACTCATAAGGATGGAAGCTGAGTCAACCTGGAACTGGTTAGGATCAAACTCCTGGCAGTGGGCAGAATTAGCCTGCAATACTGCATTCTAACCACGACAACTCAGTAAATATTTCATATTCCACAATCACCACCCTATTTCATCCAAATTCCACCCAAAACTACCCTCCCATTCTTCATGTTCTGGTTTTATCAACAATGTAACATCACCATATATTTTTTTTATTTGAATTTATATCCCGCCCTTCTCCGAAGACTCAGGGCGGCTTACATTGTGTAAGGCAATAGTCTCATCCATTTGTATATTATATACAAAGTCAACTTTATTGCCCCCAACAATCTGGCTCCTCATTTTACCTACCTTATAAAGGATGGAAGGCTGAGTCAACCTTGGGCCTGGTGGGACTCGAACCTGCAGTAATTGTAATTGCAGGCAGCTGTGTTAATAACAGACTGCATTAGCCTGTTGAGCCACAAGAGACCCTAGTATGTAGGGCAGACAAATCTTTTGAGGCCAGGGGACCAGCAACCTTTTCATTTCTGTTCTCTTAAACTACGCAAATCTAGAGTGTATTCCCCATCTATTTATTATATCTTTTGTATCTAAATATCTCACAGGTAATGCTTGACTTACAACCACAACTTTGTTCAGTGAGTTTTGCCTCATTTTACGAACTTTCTTGCCACAGTTATGAAGTGAATCACTGCGGATGGTGTTGGTATGCAGAGACAGTGAACGTTTCATTGTTTCTTTGAAACACGAGAAGGTTGTGAAATTTCCTACGTTGTTTTGGAAGAGTGAGTTTCATCTACCAAGAGGATCCATCCTTCCGTCCGAACCACTGAAACCCTCCTTCCCTCCACAATTTTTTAATTTACTTCTGTGGCATTGCTAGGCAGCGTAACTATGTAATCAGGGTTGCGCTCGGTTGTGAATGGCCAGAGAGAAAAGAGTGTGTCAAAAATTAAATTGGTTTTAATTCAAAACCAATTCACATTGCAATGATTAACACTACTTAATGTTGTTGTGCTTCATGAATATCATAATCATTGTCTTCAGTCACAGTAAAAATAGTAATTTGATGATTTTATCTTGGATAGCAATAGCCATAGCACTTAGACTTATATACTGCTTTACAATGCTTTACAGCCCTCTCTAGGGGATGCTGTAGCTCAGTGGCTAAGACGCTTCTGTCCATCAGAAGGTCAGCAGTTCGACAGTTCAAATCCCTAGTGCCACGTAACGGGGTGAGCTCCCGTTACTTGTCCCAGCTTCTGCCAACCTAGCAGTTCAAAAGCAGTAAAAAATGCAAGTAGAAAAATAGGGACCACTTTGGTGGGAAGGTAACAGCGTTCCGTGCCCCTTTGGTGTTGAGTCATGCCGGCCACATGACCATGGAGACGTCTTTGGACAGCGCTGGCTCTTCGGCTTAGAAATGGAGATAAGCACCACCCCTAGAGCTGGAAACGACTAGTACACATGTGTGGGGGAACCTTTACCTTTACCTTACAGGCCTCTAAGTGATTTACAGAGTCAGCCTCTTGCCCCCAACAATCTGGGTCCTCATTTTACCCACCTCAGAAGGATGGAAGGCTGAGTCCACCTTGAGCCTGGTGAGATTCGAACTGCCAAATTGCAGGCAGCCGGCAATCACCAGAAGTAGCCTGCAGTACCACATTCTAACCACTGCGCCAGCGTGGCCAGATACCTATAGAAGCGGTTATATCCAAAGATTTGAAGACTGCTTATGATCTCAGAATAGTGGTGGAATTCAAATTTTTTACTACCGGTTCTGTGGGTATGTGGCTTGGTGGGCGTACTGTGGTTCAGTGGGCATGGTAGGGGAAGGATACTGCAAAATCACCATTTCCATCCCACTCTTGGGGGAAGGATATTGCAAACTCTCCATTCCCACCCCACTCTGGGGCCATCCAGAAGTGGTATTTGCCGGTTCTCTGAACTATGGTGGCGCTCTCGCCTCACAATCAGGAGGCTGTGAGTAGAGACAAATGTTTCTCTCTGTGGGCACAATGAGAATATACAGTATCTGCTGAACAAAACTCTGCATTGGTGAAAGGAAAGGCATCCGGCCAGTAAACACTCTGCTAGCTCCATTCGGTTGCCCAGACTCCACCCTGCAAGGGATTATGTATGGGATCATTAAAAGAAGATGATGATAAATGCTGTTAATTGGAAGAACAATTGCCATTATGTCACCATCTGAATGAAAGGAGAGGTTGGTCTAAACTGTGAATCTGAACCAAAGAATTAGAAATTACAGAAAACAAAAAAGTTGGAAATGGGTAAAATGAGATGAATCCACCAGCTGATACATTCTCTTAGCCTCTAAGTTGGTTTGGAGAACAAATTATTAAGGGGCGTGCATAAGAGCACAAAAGTGCCTACATTCCTGTCCTATTGTTCCCTTCATTATATCAAATTAACATAGTTGTTGGATACTTTTGCTTATATATATATTTTTCTTTTATGATGTGTTGTTGTTTTATGTCGATGTTTGTGTATACTGTTGGGACAAAATGAAATAAAAAAACAAAAAACAAGAACCTGCTGAATAGCATCCCTGCCCCAGAATCTTTGGTAAGCAGTACCTTGGATACTCTTCCTAGACTTAAAAACGAAGAAGAGTTGTCCCTGTTTAATACTCAGCATTGAGTTATATGTGCAAGGCCGTTTCCCCCAAAAAATTGCAGTTCTTTCTCTTGGATGGCAGAAGAACTGGGCATATGACCAGAACTATCTTCCAATTTCTTTTGTCCCTGTTGTCAGACCATTCAGACCATTTGCAATCACACCCACGGAGAAATGTCAAAACGCTTTCCACCCTTCCTTTTTTATAAAAAATGATTTTTTTAAAAAAAAAAAATATTATTATGCACTGAAGCTGTATGGGCAGCAAGGGAAATCAGCAATCACGGTTCACAGACTTAAGAAAAATTGCTCCAGATTCCACATATATCATGCATGGTAATAACAACAGCTGTGTGCTAAAACAAAACAGAGTGATTATTTCTCTCTGATTTTTCCCCCCTTGTTTGTTTGAGTGAGAATGAGAGAGAGAGAGAGACTGACCTTTGGTATGCTAGCTTGAGATTGGCTTTGGCTAAAATTCTATGGAAAGAGAATATTTTGAACAGTTGGAGGTGCAAGGCTGAGTTGGTCATGCATTGTTTGATTTTTTTAAAGTCTTCAGGTGGACACCTAATGGAGATTTTTTTCTTGGTGATGGGCTAATTATGCTCATAATTGTGCTCCTAAAAAGAGCATATAGGGGATGCGGTGGCTCAGGGGCTAAGACGCTGAGCTTGTCGATCGAAAGGTCGGCAGTTCAGTGGTTCGAATCCCTGGCACCGTGGAATGGGGTGAGCTCCCGTTACTTGTCCCAGCTTCTGCCAACCTAGCAGTTCAAAAGCACGTAAAAAATGCAAGTAGAAAAAATAGGGACCACTTTTGGTGGGTAGGTAACAGCGTTCCGTGCACCTTTGGCGTTTAGTCACGCCAGCCACATGACCACGGAGACTTCTTCGGCTTTGAAACGGAGATGAGCACCGCCCCCTAGAGTTGGGAATGACTAACATATATGTGCGAGGGGAACCTTTACTTTTAAAGAGCGCTCATGGGACCATAGGAGTACAAGAGATTCAGAAAGCTCTCCTCTATCCTTCACCCAGGGGGCAGAATGCCTTTTTTTTTAAAAGACATTTTTAAGCATCCTTGGATAATTAAGAGAAGACAGTCATGTGTCTTTGGGTAACGTGTCCTTCGTTCATCTGTAAATATATGCACACCTAATCCATTGATCAATAGTTTGCAGACTAGAGTTAAGCACACGTAGTCTATTCTCTGATAGATAGAAAAATTAGCTAGAACATTTCTCCAAGAAAAGAAATTCTTAATTTCCTGAGGAACAGTAATACACATTATTATGTAAAAGTTAAAAGTTGAGATTGTAAAACTATTATCTTCTACTGTGCTAAAAACAGTTGGAAGTGAACACTTCTTTTTCCCTCTCTACCCCATACTTACTTACTTTCATCAAGATCATGTGAAGTGTTAATACCACTTTATAATGCCTTAGTAAAGCCACACTTGGAATCTTGCATCCAGTTTTGGTTGCCATGATGTAAAAAAGACGTGGAGTCTCTAGAAAGAGTGCAGAGAAGAGCAACAAAGAGGATTAGGCGACTGGAGGCTATTTGAAGAACGGTTGCAGGAACTGGGTATGTTTAGTTTAATGAAAAGAAGGACTAGAAGAGACATGATAGCAGTGTTCCAATATCTCAGGGGCTGCCACAAAGAAGAGGGAGTCAAGCTATTCTCCAAAGCACCTGAAGGCAGGACAAGAAGCTATGGGTGGAAATGAATCAAGGAGAAAAGCAACTTAGAACTAAGGAGAAATTTCCTGACAGAACAATTTAATCAGTAGAACAACTTGCCTGCAGAAGTTGTGAATGCTCCAACACTGGAAATTTTTAAGAAGATGTTGGCTAACCATTTGTCTGAAGTGGTGTAGGGTTTCCTGCCTAAGCAGGGGGTTGGACTAGAAGACCTCCAAGGTCCCTTCCAACTCTGTTATTCTATTCTATTCTATTCTATTCTATTCTGTTCTGTTCTGTTCTGTTCTGTTCTGTTCTGTTCTGTTCTTTCTCCTTTTCTCCTCCCCTGCTTTCCCATTAATTTGTTTTCCTTTGTATTTTATCCTCTTATAAACTTATAAAAGTTTGATGGATAAATTCTCCAGGACAAGATCTCTTATCAGGGTGGAAAGGAGCACCACCAAGAAAGACCAACATTAGAATGTCCTTCATTCTGGACAATGTTCTTTTGAGATTGGACAGAAGTAGAGGAAATCAAGAAGTATACCCACTCGAACACACACACACACACACACACACAGAGAGAGAGAGAGAGAGAGAGAGAGAGAGAGAGAGAGAGAGCGCTATGCTTCACCCTGGAGAATCTCCAAGAATCTCTGAAAATCTCTTCTCTTCTGAAAAACTTTCGAAAATCAATTCTCTTTCATCGCAACGAATGAGAACTGGCAGAAAAGAAATATGTACTAGTTCAGGCAGTTAAAAAAAAAGTTTTTTTAAGTGACATTGAGCTCTTGAGGGTGTTGTACGGGTTAATCCCTTGCTAAAGCTGTTGGGAAATGGGCTCTCACAATTGTGTTCCTCTGCTTGAAGGCAGGAAAGTTTATTTAATCAATATAATTAATTCAGAATTAATTTAATTTTTGCTTGCATTTTTTTGCCTTGGTCCTTAGCCAGGAAGACTCTCGGAGCAAATTCCAGAATATGTTAAAGGCAATGCTGCTCCCATTTTTAGGCTTATATGGTACTGCATACTTGCTAATGTATATATATGACTATAATGACAATGATGATGATGTTTGTACATTCGCATGTTAACATCTTGGACACGTAGAGAGCACACTGCTCAACCTAGAAAGGAAATGTATGATATAAATTAATGGAGAACAAAGAAATTGTTTCCATAAGAAATGACAACTAATTGATTCTTCTTCTTCTGTGTCTAGATCAAAATTTAGACTGCCAGAATGAAACCGCCTTCTATAAAGTCATTGACCAACAAATAAGTCATTACCGATACAAGTTTCTGGTAGTAGTTGTCATACCAACAGATAGAATGGCCTCTGCGTCTCTCCACATTCACACAGAGTGTTGTTATCACCAACAGCCTCCACTTGAGCATATTGGTTTTCCACTTAAGCACTCCAACCCTCAATCTACTCAGAATCCTCCAAAAAGGACTTAAAACAGGGGTGTCCAAACTTGGTCCCTTTAAGACTTTTGGACTTCAACTCCCAGAGTTCCTCAGCCAGCTTTGCTGGCTGAGGGACTCTGGGAGTTGAAGTCCAAAAGTCTTAAAGGGACCAAGTTTGGACACCCCTGACTTAAAATGAGTCGATCCAAAAAAAACCCACATTGAATGGTATTCCAGTAATCTGTGAATTGTTGATCTTAACAACGGTATCAACAGAAGCACCAGTAAAACTAGTAGCGAAATAATATTACTAGATGTATCTGATATTTGCAACACGGATCACATTCATATCCCTCTCATTCTTCTTCTCTTGCTGCCCTTTGTTGGCTTTGCACGGCTGTGTAAATGGCTGAGATTCAATTCACACAAGGTGCTCTAATTAGACAATTTCTTTGTACTGTAATGTAAGAGTCAAAATGACCTCAAAGGCCATTTCTCTATGGCTGGAACATATTGGATCTGTTCTTCGGGCAACTGTGGAGGAGCATTTGTTATTTAATGGACCTTTATAAATTACCACAGCCATCCAAGAATTTTCCCATTATTCTGGGAACTTTTCTTTATCTTTTTATTTTATGGGGAGTGGGTGGATGAATATATGTTTCTTTCAAGTTGCCACGAAAGGTTACTTTCGGAACATTCTTCACCCAATGATGACAGCTGATGGGGGATATAACTGTCATCACTTGTATTTTAGGGTTAGAATCAATCTCTTTGCTTATTTTTCTTCCCTTTGGGAACAGCAAATCTTGTCTTCCCATTATGCTCAGAATAATTGTTTCGGTGGTGGGATTCAATTTTTTTTTTACTACCGGTTCTGTGGGTGTGGCTTGGTGGGTGTGGCATGGCATGGCATGGTGGGCGTGGCTTGGTGGGCTTGGCAGGGGAAGGATACTATAAAATCTCCATTCCTTCCCCACTCCAGGGAAAGGTTATTGCAAAATCCCCATTTCCTCCCAATCAGCTGGGACTTGGGAGGCAGAGAATAGATGGGGGAGGGGTCAGCCAGAATTTTTACTACCAGTTCTCCGAACTACTCAAAATTTCCGCTACCGGTTTTCCAGAACTGGTCAGAACCTGCTGAATACCATCTCTGAATTGTCTCTCTGGAGACACAGAAATGCAAGTAGAACCTATGATTTCCTTGGACTATTAGTAGCTCAGATTTTTGTAGAGTGCTTAAGTTTGCAATAAATCTTTATATTTATTTGACCTGCCTGAATCTCCTGATTTTCCCCGTGCTTGACAAGGATGACTAATTTGTCTATAAACATGCAGAAATTGTTCAGTTAATACATTAGTCTCAGCCTTATGTGGTAGTCCAGACTCCAGACCGGAAGCGCACTCAGATGATCTAATTCTTATTCTATTGTAATGGTAAATTAATAGAATCATGTAAGTTTGAAAGTATACTTCTCCCCTGTTGCTTTTAACAGCCCAAGAAACTAGGGAGGGTCTGTTTTGGAACTTTGACACACCCACATTCCTGCTGTGGGCTGTTACCTCTTATTTGACCATTCCCATGAGTGCAACTCTCCCCACACTCCAGCTCATTCAGACATAACAACAGGTCACAGTCAGAATTCATGAATTTAAGAACAGCTTCAAAGTAATAAGAAAATGTCAGTTGTGTGATTTTTGCTTCAGACTTCAATAGTCTTTCAATAATCACAAGATATCTCCCCGACACTATTTATTCATTTTTCCCCCTATTTCTTTGGAAATAGGAAAGAGCATGATTTACACAGTTGGGATAATCCATAAAACTGTTTGGTCAACAACGGTAACCACAGATGGGGAGTTGACAAGTTTGCGGAATGTGTGAACTACTCAGAATTGCTTAATACGGGGAGGGGGGGCATTATAAATATTTTAAATATTTAAATGCTGAGCCACCAGGGGCCTCTGGTGGCTCAGCAGACTAAGTCTGTGTTATTAACACAGCTGCTTGCAATTACTGCAGGTTCTAGTCCCACCAGGCCCAAGGTTGACTCAGCCTTCCATCCTTTATAAGGTAGGTAAAATGAGGACCCAGATTGTTGGGGGCAATAAAAGTTGACTTTATATATAATATACAAATGGATGAAGACTATTGCTTAACATAGTGTAAGCCGCCCTGAGTCTTCGGAGAAGGGCGGGATATAAATTCAAATTAAAAAAATAAAAAAAAAATGTGTGAAAGAATCCAGGGTAAATGCCCAAAACCACATTTTTCAAGAGACGGAAAAGCAAATTTCACTGGAAAACAAAGATTTCGGGGGGGAAAAACAACTAAATACACATGCTGTACAAATCTTTGGCTCTTCAGCAAAGTTTCGGAATGTTGCAATTCTGAAACAGATGAAATTCCATTCTGATTATTAAAGGAAAGTAGTACCAAATATAATGTCTATTAGCTCAGTGGGATAGATTAGAATGTATTAAATCTCAGCAGTTAATAACCCGACTCTCTTCATCTTGCTATTTTCATTTCAAAGACTTATAATGATTACAAATGACACCCTAGATATATCAGCGACTGCTTTCTTGATGAACAATATGTTAGTAAGGCTAGTCCATGCCTTCACACCTCACTTAATAGGGGCTTAATAAAATTATGAATCATGTGGAATGGGTGGGTGGGGGGGGGGAAAGAGAGATTTTTCTCATCCCCATCATTAACAATAAAACTAGGCAGCCTGAAAAGTTTAATAAAGAGCAGGCACATAAAGAAAAACAAACAAATCATACCTGCAATTGTGTTGTTTTTTTTTAAACCTGCCAGATATATTTGGGAGAATGGGTGTGCTTCATTTCCCCTAAATTATACATTGTCATCTTGTAGGACTAAGGGAACAGGACTTCTCTGTCACTAACCCATCTTCTGGAACGGCTGCCTCTCAGAAATACTGTATGTGTCAAGCACAGGAAATCAGGAATCCAGGTTGTTCAAATGAATTTAGGTTTATTGCATGCTAGTGTTCTCTACAAGAATCTGAACTACAAAGGTTTAAAGCAAATTGGTGGTAGATAAGAATCAACAGAATTCAAAGTGGACTGGACTTTGATCTCCTATGGGCGCGAAGGGACTCGAGACTGATGATGTGTTTGACGCCCCCCCCTCCATTGAGCTCAGCCTGGTCATCTCCTAAAATAAGGATGGTGACCATTTTCGTGGCCTAAGACTTGACTTTCTTCTCAGGCTTGGGCTTGGTTTGTTTAATGGAGCGCTTTGGGTATTTATAGCTATAGTTATTTTAGTCTGGGTTACTTTAGATTTTTTAGAGTCTGTCATCTGCACCTCTGTAACTGTCTGGTTTGGTTCTGCAACCCAACAAGACAGACACAGACTTCAGAGGATCATTAGAACTGCAGAAAAAAAATATGGCTACCAACCTGCCTTCCATTGAGGACTTGTATACTGCACAAGTCAAAAAGAGGGCTGTGAAAATATTTACAGATTCCTCACATCCTGGACATAAACTCCCTCAAAATGATGCTATAGAGCACTGCACACCAGAACAACTAGACACAAGAACAGTTTTTTCCCAAATGCCATCACTCTGCTAAACAAATAATTCCCTCAATGCTGTCAAACTATTTAGTAAGTCTGCACTGCTATTAATCTTCTCATCGTTCCCATCACCCATCTCCTTCCACTTATGAGTGTATGACTGTAACTTTGTTGCTTGTATCCTTACAATTTATATTGATATTGATTGTTTCCTGATTGCTTATTTATAGCCGTTGACCATCATTAAGGGTTGTAAGTGTTGTACTTTGATGAATGTATCTTTTCTTTTATGTACACTGAGAGCATATACACCAAGAAAAATTCCTTGTGTGTCCAATCACACTTGGCCAATTAAAAATTCTAATCTATTCTATTCTATGTTTTAAACTGTTATAATTGTTTATTTGGATATTGTAAGCCACCCACCAGCCACTCTGTAGTCGGCAGCCATAATAAATTTAATAGGAAAAATAAATAAATAAAATAATAATTTGCATAAATATAAATCAGTCAATTAATGGCAAACATATTTATTGTTGACAGACGATTGCAAACCAGTAGCCTTCCAATGTTCTGAATTACAAACCTTAAGATCTCCTAGTGCCAGTGACCATATGGGCTGATCTTAGCATTCAGTTACCATGTTTCCCCAAAAATAAGACATCCCCTGATAATAAGTCCAATCAAGCATTTGAGCGCATGTGCTAAAATAAGCCCCCCCTGAAAATAAGCCACCTGAAAATAAGCCCTCCCCAAAAATATTTAACCGCATGCTCAGCCGGTCCCCGCCATTTTCTCTAGTTAGGGTTAGGGAGACAGAGCTGGAAATCAGGTAAGACGGCAAGAGGAGCCCCATCTTGTTCCACATGCCCCAAAATAATAAGACCTCCCTGAAAATAAGGCCAAGCGTTTATTTCGGGGTTCAAAAAAACATAAGACAGGGTCTTAGTTTCATGGAAATACAGTACATCTGGAGAGCCATAGATTATCCCCCACACCATGATAACAAAAGACCGAAAGTTGGTCTCATAATATTCATGATCCGCACTGATTGATTCATTGATTATGTGCCATCAATTCATTTTCAGCTCATAGCAATCACATAGATTTTCTCCATGGTGATCTATCTTTGGTCTTTCAAGTCTTCTAATAGTGCACTCATCACCACTTTAATTGAGTCTATCCACTTCTTAAGGCCTTTCAATTGTTGAATGTAACCATTGTGGCTTGGACTGTGCACTTCAGGGCTAAGTCAGAGTTGTGGTAGTCTGTTTTCCTTGGGAAAGGAATATTTCTGAGAGCTTATTCTATGTTTGAAATACGTTAAAGACCTTTTCTTAAATCATTATGTCAAAAGTCTTTTGTCCCAGAATGCACTATACGGGCAAATCAAAAGAACTGTCCAAAATTCCAACTCAGATGTAGTAATGGGCCGCGGTGTGGCTCAGGCTGTAAGATAGCCTGTTATTAAACACAGCGGCCTGCAATTACTGCAGGCTCGAGTCCCACCAGGACCAAGGTTGACTCAGCCTTCCATCCTTTATAAGGTAGGTAAAATGAGGACCCAGATTGTTGGGGGGGCAAAAAGTTGACTTTGTATATAAATATACAAATAGGATGAGACTATTGACTATTGCATGGCTCTGCGCATGCGTGGGGAATGGAGGCTCGCGGCTGAGTCGGGAGACAGCGAGGGACATTTTACCTTGAGAATGGAGGCTTCCTGAGACTCGCCGAGCCGCCTATACCCCCTGACCCGCTGGATTGTCACCCCAGCAGCCGTAGGAGGGGTTTCTGGACCCTCTCGGGTTAGCGGCTGCTGAGAACGGGCAGGGGGGGGGCGATGCGGCGAGCGGCGAGCGGCCCTTCCGTTTGGCGCGTGGCCTGCTGCGAACGGCCTGCTGCAGGCGGTCTGTGGTCGGACGGCTGTTTTTCGGCCTGTTCTTCGGCCCGGGAAAACAGCGGCCCGTGAAAATAGCGGGCGGCTGTCTTCCGGCCTGTGGCCTGCTGGCGACCTGCTGCTTCCTGATTCGGACGTCTTGGACTGGCGTCCTTGGCACCGGACGGTTCCATCTTCCCAGCAGCCCGGATGTTTGGGCTGCTGAGGTTTGTGTCCGCGCGGAGGTGGTGGACACGAAGACCGGGCCTGTTGGGAGTCTGCAGATGGTGGCGGCCATGGCGCGGGCGGTTGAGGGCGACGGGTGGAAGGACACGGCCCCCGCCCGCGTTTGTCTATCGGCGCCTGGTCTGCTGAGTTTACATCTACGCCCACCCTCATCATCGGTGTCGGAAGTTTGGACGAGACCGCGGCATGGACATAAGGCCGCGGGGGGGGGGTGAGCTTTGAGAACGGCGCCCCTCTCGATCCCATATACTATGCTCCTTGCTGGGTCATTGTTGCTTCGACGGGTTTTGAACTCCCCCCGCCTTGTCTGAAGAGGTGGGGGAGGGGATTCCACCCGGTTTTGTAAGAGCTGTCGGGGGTTTCCCTTTCCGGGAATTGACAGTGCCAGCGATGGTTGGGGACGATGGCGCCTCTCACCTTCTTGCCATATGGGTGTTGGCCTATTTTTGACTTTGACTTTCCATCGGACAAAGGGGCCTCCCATTGGTTGGACCAGCTATTCTTGCCTTGTCCATTCTGAGGAAATGTCTTTCTCTCGCTGTCTCTACTTTTCAACATGCGATACTCCGCTCATGAACTCCTCTGCCTGCGAGGTGCCCCCGCCTCGCAGGAATGGCCCTCTGCACTACCAAGGGCCGGCCTCAATGACGGGTTTTGGGACCCACAGAGGTGGCATGCGTCGAGGAAGAGCCTTTGGGGATTTTTAAATAGGGAATTTTTAAAGGGGGGGAGGGCAAGGGCGGGTGATGGGGGAAACCCGTCGGGGAGGGTATGTCCAGTCCTAGCGCGCGCTCACGACATTATTTTAGCTGGTCCGAAGACAGGAGGGGAGGGGTTTGAACAGAGCAGAGAATATCATTCCATCTGTACGGTAAGTGGGAGGGGCAGATATGGCGGAGGCAGGGGGCCGTATCGTTCTTTGGGAGCACGTGGTCGATGTTTAAACCCCATCACGTGCTCCGGCCCCCCAGTCCCTACTCGTTCCCCGGATGGTCAAGATCCTCAGAGCTCGGGCCTACGGCTGATGCTCTGCAATGCCCGGTCCGTGGTTAATAAGGCTCCCCTGATTTGCGATCTGATTCAGGGGGAGTCCGCGGACCTTATGGGCATTACAGAGACCTGGTTGGGCACAGAAGGGGGTGTACCCCTGGTAGAACTGTGCCCGCCGGGTTTCTGTGCATTCCATCAGCCGAGGGCCCAGGGTAGGGGTGGCGGGGTGGCGGTTGTGATTAGAGAGAGTCTGGAGCCAAGGGAGTCCACTGTTCCTCAGATAGCTGGCTGTGAATCCCTCCTTGTGAAGTGGGGCCATCGTAATCAGATGGGGTTGTTGATCACGTACCTGGCTCCTTGCTGCGTGACTACAGCCCTACCTGAGCTACTGGAGGTGCTTGCTGGCGTGGCGGTTGAGATCCCCAGACTTTTGGTCTTGGGAGATTTCAACTTGCCATCGGCCGGCTTGTCATCAACAGTGGTTCAGGAGTTCCAGGCCTCCATGACGGCCTTGGACCTGATTCAAGTAACTGATGGCCCTACACACATCGGGGGAGGCACGCTAGACTTGATTTTTATCTCTGGTCAGTGGGTTAATGATCTGGAATTAGGAGATATAGTGAAAGAACCATTGTCATGGTCGGATCATTTTCTCCTTCGCCTAGACTTTCGAACCGCTGCTCACCACCGCAGGGAGACGGAGCCGATGCGTTGGTTCCGTCCCAGGCGCCTGATGGACCCGGAGAGGTTTCTGACGGAGCTTGGGCCGTTTCCTGAGGATCTTACCCACGGCACGACTGAAGAACTAGTTGCGGCTTGGGATCGGGCCGCAGCTGGGGCTTTGGACCGTGTCGTGCCTTTGCGGCCTCTGACCCGGCGCAGATCTCAATTGGCTCCCTGGTTCTCCGGGGAGCTGAGAGATGAAACGCCGGAGAAGACGCCTAGAGAGTGTTTGGAGGTCCAGCAGGTCCGAGGCTGATCGGACACTAGTGAGGTCCTTTACCAGGACTTACCTAGTGGCAATGAGGGAGGCGAAACGCTCCTACGTTTCCACCCTCATTGCGTCGGCAGATAACCGCCCGGCCGCCCTGTTTGGTGACCCGTTCCTCCTTCAACAAGAGGCGGGATGACCCCTGCAGGGTCGAGCCGAGGAGTTTAACGTTATCTATACGATAAAATCGTTCAGCCGTGATGGTTTGGACCATGATTGCGATGATTCAGCTGAGGTGACAGAGACTCGTCTTGTTGAGGTTATTTGGGATGAGTTTGATTCTGTGGCTCCGAGGGCGTGGACAGGTTGCTGGGGAGGTTGCATGCGACCACGTGTTTACTGGACCCGTGTCCTTCCTGGTTAGTACTGGCTGCTCAGGAAGTGACACGAGGCTGGTTCCAGGGGATTATAAATGCTTCTTTAGTTGAAGGGGTTTTCCCCGCCGCCTTGAAGGAGGCGGTGGTGAGACCTCTCCTGAAGAAGCCTTCCCTGGACCCAGCTATTTTGGGAAATTATCGTCCAGTCTCCAACCTTCGCTTTTTAGCGAAGGTTGTAGAGAGTGTGGTTGCATGGCAGCTTCCCCGGCACCTGGAGGAAGCTGTCTATCTAGACCCGTTCCAGTCCGGCTTCCGGCCCGGTTATAGCACGGAGACGGCTTTGGTCGCGTTGGTGGATGACCTCTGGAGGGCCAGGGACAGGGGCTGTTCCTCTGCCTTGGTCCTATTAGATCTTTCAGCGGCTTTTGATACCATCGACCATGGTATCCTGCTGCGCCGGTTGGAGGGATTGGGAGTGGGAGGCACCGTTTATCGGTGGTTCTCCTCCTATCTCTCTGACCGGTCGCAGTCGGTGTTGACAGGGGGGCAGAGGTCGTCCTCGAGGGGCCTCACTTGTGGGGTACCCCAGGGGTCGATTCTCTCGCCTACCCTGTTCAACATCTACATGAAGCCGCTGGGTGAGGTCATCAGTGGGTTCGGGGTGAGTTATCATCTGTACGCTGATGACACTCAGCTGTACTTTTCCACCCCGGACCACCCCAACGAAGCGGTCGAAGTGCTGTCCCGGTGCCTGGAAGCCGTACGGGTCTGGATGGGGAGAAACAGACTCAAGCTCAATCCCTCCAAGACGGAGTGGCTGTGGATTCCGGCACCCCGGTACAGTCAGCTGCATCCGCAGCTGACTGTTGGGGGCGAGTTAGTGGCCCCAAAGGAGGTGGTTCGCAACTTGGGCGTCCTCCTGGATGGCCGGCTGTCCTTTGAGGAACATCTGGCAGCCGTCACCAGGAGGGCTTTTTACCAAGTTCGCTTGGTTCGCCAGTTGCGTCCCTTCCTTGACCGGGATGCCTTATGCACGGTCACTCACGCTCTGGTTACGGCTCGGCTGGATTATTGCAATGCTCTCTACATGGGGCTGCCCTTGAGGTGCACCCGGAGGCTGCAGTTAGTCCAGAATGCAGCTGCGCGAGTGGTAATGGGAGCCGCTCGAGGCTCCCACGTAACACCTCTGCTCCGTAGTTTGCACTGGCTTCCTGTGGTCTTTCGGGTGCGCTTCAAGATCCTGGTTACCACCTTTAAAGCGCTCCACGGCTTAGGACCCGGTACTTACGAGACCGCCTGCTGTTACCGTATGCCTCCCATCGACCAGACGCTCACAGAGAGGGCCTTCTCAGGGTGCCGTCCGCCAAACAATGTCGGCTGGCGGCTCCCAGGGGTAGGGCCTTCTCTGTGGGAGCACCGACGCTCTGGAACGAACTCCCCCCTGGCTTACGTCAAGTTCCTGATCTTCGGACCTTCCGTCGTGAGCTAAAAACATACTTATTTATTCAAGCAGGACTGGCATAAATAGTGATTTTAAATTGGGGTTTTAGAGATTTTAAACATTTGTAAATTTTTTTAATTTTTAAATTATCGGCCATTTATTAATAGTTTCTTTTAATTTCTTTTAATTGTATATACTCTGTATTTTATTTCGGCTGTACACCGCCCTGAGTCCTTCGGGAGAAGGGCGGTATAAAAATCTAATAAAACTAAAACTAAACTACCCAATGTAAGCCGCCCTGAGTCTTCGGAGAAGGGCGGGATATAAATGTAAAAAAAAAAAAAAAGTAATATCACAGCACTTGTTCAGTGGTAACTAGCAAAACTTGTATTTCCTGTACTGTATTTCCTGACTTAATTGACTCCCATGTGCTTCCAAATCCACTTTCAACCAAAAGCTGATGGAAAATGTTCCTTTGCAGTTTTAGCTACATGTATAGAGTAGACCATGTGCCTTCAAGGCAGTCTTGGCTTCTGGTGGTCGGATTGGAGAAGACTCCTTTTTTTTTTTTTTTTTTAAAGGTTTTTATTTTTTAACAAACACACACAAACAAACAAACAACGCATTTTTTCTGAACAGAGTATTGGCCATCCCAAATTTGTACAACTTTTAGTTATCTTCCACCACAATTTTTATTTATTTATTTATTTATTTATTTATTTATTTATTTATTTATTTATTTATTTATTTGTCAATCATATATAAGATAACAGATAAAAGTATAAACATAATTTGGATACATGAAAAGAGTAAGTAAAAAAGCAATATTAGGACAGGGACAGTAGGCACGTAAGTGCCCCCCCCCCTTTTTTAATTTACATTTATATCCCGCCCTTCTCCGAAGACTCAGGGCGGCTTACAGTGTGTAAGGCAATAGTCTCATTCTATTTGTATATTTACCAAGTCAACTTATTGCCCCCTCAACAATCTGGGTCCTCATTTTACCTACCTTATAAAGGATGGAAGGCTGAGTCAACCTTGGGCCTGGTGGGACTAGAACCTGCAGTAATTGCAGGCAGCTGTGTTTTAATAACAGGCTATCTTACAGCCTGAGCCACCACGGCCCTTATGCATGCCTCTTACAGTCTTTTTAGGAATGGGGTGAGGTCAACAGTAAGTTTCAGCTTAAAGTTTTGGGGGTTTGGGGAAGAAACTACAGAGTCAGGTAGTGCATTCCAGGCATTGACCACTCTGTTGCTGAAGTCATATTTTCTGCAATCAAGTTTGGAGTGGTTTACCTTGCATTTGTATCTATTGTTTGCTCATGTATTCTTGCGGTTGAAGCTGAAGTAGTCATTGACAGGTAGGACGTTGTGATAGATAATTTTATGTACTACGCTTAGGTCAGATTGAAGTTTGCGTAGTTCTAAATTCTCTAAGCCCAAAATTTGGAGTCTGGTGGCATAAGGTATTTTTATGTTTCACTTTTTGCCATAATATTCTTTTTCTCTAATTTTTATTTTATTTTCCTTATTTCTATTATATAACTAGTCTTACCCTTCACCCTAATCTCTAATCATTAATCATTTTTTCCTCTTTTTTCCTCCTCTCATTACTTCCTGGATTGTAGAAGACTCCTGAGAATACCATGGACAGGCAAGAAAATGAACAAAGGATCAACGAACAAATCAGTCCAGAATTCTCACTCAAGACACAAATGACCAGGTTTAAATTATCCTACTTTGAGCACATTGTAGATCATTGTCTCTTTTAAGGAACAACATTCTTACATTTCTGCCAATGTCTTTACAAATGTATAGAACTTGGCATCCATCCTCTGTGGCTTGCTCCAGCCATTGGCATACTTGAGTTTAGTGTGATAAAACATATAAAATGATAATATAAATGCAAAAAGGTATAGATGTAAGTCGCATGGATTTCCACTTAAAGAAATTTATATGTTTGATTAACTCACATTAAAATTAATGGGACTTTAAAATATTTAGCTTTCTCTCTTTCCCACTGTCCCCGGAGAAGGGTCTTGAGAAAGGGAGGGGCACTTTGAAAGAAGTACAATTTAAAGTTAATATTCATTAACAAAGCTGCTAGTTCTGGGTAATTGATTCTCAGCTCCAGATGTTCCCATTTTAACTAAATGCTATAGAGAAATGTTTAATTTATTGGTATCTTGATCATTAAAAAAATGTTTTGTCCTATGATCATAAAATCCAAAACAGACAAGCGGAAAGGATTTTCTCTTATTTCCATGCTAACCTTATTTTACTGCTCTTTTCAAAATAAATTTTAAAGAAGTCTACGTTTAGCAAACTGGCATTTGTGGGGAACTTTAATTCTCTAATGTCGCCTTTTTGTTACATGTAGGCAATATTTAAACAAAGTTACAGTCATTGGCTAAAATACATGCAACTACTTTTTTTTATTTATTTCGTCAAGCATGTATTTTATGACAGATACAAGTGTAAACATAATTATAAATACATGTAAAGGATATGAATAAAAGGAAACATTAGGACAGGAACGGAGGCATGCTGGTGCACTTATGCACGCCCCTTACAGACCTCTTAGGAAAGGGGTGAGGTCTACAGTAGACAGTCTAAGGTAAAAGTTTTGGGGATTTGGGGAAGAAACCACAGAGTCAGGTAGTGCATTCCAGGTGTTGACCACTCTGTTACTGAAGTCGTATTTTCTGCAGTCTAATTTGGAGCGGTTTACCATGAGTTTGTATCTATTGTGTGCTCTTGTATTGTTATGGTTGAAGCTGAAGTATTCATTGGCTGGTAGGACATTGTAGCAGATGATTTTATGTACTATGCTTAGGTCAGACCAAAGATGGCGAAGTTCTAAGTTGTCAAACCCAACATTTTGAGTCTGGTGGCATAAGGTATTTTGTTGCGAGCAGAGGAGTGGAGGACTGTTCTTGTGAAATATCTCTGGACTCGTTCAATTGTATTAATGACTGATATCCAATGTGGGTTCCAGACAGATGAGCTGTATTCAAGAATTGGTCTGGCAAAAGTTTTGTATGCCCTAGTCTGCAGTTCAATATTACCGGAGAAGAAGCTATGCAAGATTAGGTTAACAAATCTTAATGCTTTTTTAGCAATGCTGTTACATGAGCTCTGGCACTTAGATCAGGGGTCTTCAACCTTGGTCCCTTTAAGACTTGTGGACTTCAACTCCCAGTTGAACTCTGGGAGTTGAAGTCTACAAGTCTTAAAGGGACCAAGGTTGGAGACCCCTGACTTAGATCATTTGAGATAAGTACTCCAAGGTTCTTGGGCTCATTTTAAGGTATACTTCAAACAATTTGGCTGCTTAGAGAATATTTTTTGGAAAGATGGATCTATATACCAGAAGGATACAGGATACAATTTAGAACAAACTGGAACATCATTGTCTCCTCACCATTTTCTAGTTGTTCTTGTTGGACTATTTCAACTGTGATCTGCATTTCTGGTCAATTTTTATCATTTTTAAAAAAAATGAAATTAAGCTGTAGTTCAGGACAACCTTAGATAAAAATAGGATTTTAAGAGAATTGCAGTGTAGATCCTTCTGGAAGACAAATTGAGATATTTGTGGTTACATCAATGGTAGGTGTAAATGATCACTAAGACTAAGGTCAGCTGTTGTTTATGGGGAGATATTTATGCTGGGAAGAAAGGAAGATAGCCATCACATTGTAAAAAGCCAACTGACTTCTTTTATTTTTCTTTAGATGCTAATACAAGCATGCTGGGTTTTTAAAAAGTGTAGGATGTTTCCCCACCCCCAACATTTCTTGGAGTGGCCGACTGTGCTTGTATGGTCACATCACCATTCCAGGAAGTACTAAGGAAAAAAGTCTATAATCTTTTAAAAGCCCCAATGGGCTTTTGAAAAATTAAAAGTATATAGCAAATCTTCCTTCCTCCCTCTCTCCCTCCCTCCCTCCCTCCCTCCCTCCCTTCCTTCCCTCCCCTCCCCTCCCTCCCTTACACACCTCCTACAACAGTTGATCATTCATACTTGGGAAAATCAAAGAGGTCTTCACTTAGTTCTGGAAGACTACAGGGTATATAGCAATAAGTCCCTCTAGGAAAGATATTCCTCAACTGGGTGGGGCTACCACTGGTGAAGCCCCTTTCCTTGTCAGATCTCCATGGCCTTCTTTTGGAGACACACATGGACAAGATACTTAGATGAAGCTTTTCAGATCTGGAGCACATAAATGTAGGAAAAGAAATTTCTTCAGGAAAGAAGAACTCCCGAGTTGTTTTAAAGGTGAATGTCACTGCAGAAACGAACTAATGTTGAAAGACAAATCATAGCATGTAATCATACCGGTTAACACCAGAAAGTTGTGCAGCTTGTCTTATTTGCGATCACCCCGACAGATCTTTTGGGGGCCTGAGCTGTTATAATCCTGCTTCAGACTCTGTCATAAAACAAGGCTAAAGAAAAGCTCAGCTTTGCAGGAAACAGCAATGTTCTGCTCCGATAAGCATTGACTGTAGTGAGGTAGAAGCTCCCTCCAGAGCACATTCTTCATAGGTTCCAGACAGTCCAAGAAGCCTCATCTGCCAGCATATGTTCCAAGAATAACTAATTGTTCAATGTAACAGCAGGTTCCTTATTACAGAAATTGATTTCACAGTTTGGTTACGGTGCTGCGCGTGTGCGTGTGCCCCCCACCAACACCCATGGAGATGTTTCATCTTTGTTTAACCAAACAGAAGCCTATTTAGCTTGCCTTGTCAAATGCTGGAACATAAGCTTGGAGGAGGGTGGGGGGATCGCCTGTGGCAAAACATTTTATTGTTCTGCAAATATATACAGGAGGAGCTGCTGTTCCCGCTAGTCCTTGAAGAAATTTTGAGCTTGACGTGCGGATTTCTAATTTCCTGGTTCAGAAGGAAATCACAGGTAGGCATAAGGGAGGGGGTTTATTTTTATTTGAGTTCATTTTTTTTAAAAAAGCTTAATTTGAACTTCCTGGAATAATACGTAGATTGAAGAAGAATTCATCTTTGGAATGCCTTTCCTCTCGCCCACCCTAACTTTGTGATATAGCTGACAAAGTAAAAATTGCATTGTATAAAGAGAACGTTGCATGCAGAAATAATATAATAGAAGAAACTCTGTAGAAAATATGTCTTAAGGGATGCAAAAAAATATTTGTGGGCATTTTGTAAAAAAAAAAAAATGCAGATTGATGTGGAAATGGTTTATGTCCCTTTAGGTGAATATGAATACAGATCAGAGGGACATGATGTCTTAGAAAGAAATTCATTTATCCATTATTTTTGCTTTCTCCAGTCTACGATTAGATCTCCACATATCGGGCCAATTGACCAAGCCTACATACTTGGGATTTTCACTTGTGCTAACTTTTGCCCCAATTTAATTGCATGTGTTTTGCTTCCTTCAACATCCATGTTTTTCCTCACACAGGGAAAATCAACGTTGGACTCATCTTCAATCAACTAAGCAGGGCCCGATCCAGTTAGTATTTAAAAGGGAGATAACCAGGGCGGTGGTGGGTTTCAAATTTTTTTACTACCGGTTCTGTGGGTGTGGCTTGGTGGGCGTGGCAGGATGGGTGTGGAAGGGGAAAGTTACTGCAAAATCCCCATTCTCTCCTGATCAGCTGGGATATGGGAGGCAGAGAATAGATAGGGGTGGGGTCAGTCAGAATTTTTACTACCGGTTCTCTGAACTACTCAAAATTTCTGTTACCGGTTCTCCAGAATTGGTCAGAACCTGCTGAACCAGGGCATCTCACAATTGTGGTTTACAACGAGAAGTTGGGAAAAAGTATCCCAGAATGCAGTCTTCAGACAACTTTACCTAGATGGTTGAGAATCTTCATCAACATATTGCAACACATATTGTAGAAGAAACACCTGAGGTTGGTTTGATATGCTCCAATGAATCCATGCCTAACTAACTTGCTCTAACTGATGTAGCTGCTTGGATGAGCAGCAAAATGTCTCAAACTGACAAGACAATAAGTCCAATTGCCATGACTCAACTTTCAGACCATTCCCTTGGTTGACTGAGCATCTTCATCTACATAACCCAGAATGCAGTCACCTACCTATGTTGATATCATTACTAGGAAAACACCATAGATAAATATGTCCACATAGTCACTAGGTTTCAATTTGACAGAGGCTGAAAATGGGATGCGGACCAGCAGTTAAATGTACAGCAGGCTCCAGTATCATCATCATTTCCAATAATGTATCCAAGTATTATAGGCGCCCAAAACAGTTCTTAAAAAATAGCAATACAAGGGCCTGCAATGCTGGATTTTATTTAGAAACATGAACTTCTGAAACTTCCATAGTTTTGGACAAAAACGATGAAAACACCATCATTGGTGAGCCGCAATGGCGCAGTGGTTAGAGTGTAGTATTGCAGGCTACTTCTGCTGATCACCGGCTGCCAGTAGTTTGGCAGATCGAATCCCACCAGTTTCAAGGTTGGCTCAGCCTTCCATCCTTCTGAGGTGGATCAAATGAGGACCCAGATTGTTGGGGGCAAGAGGCTGACTCAGCAAACCGCTTAGAGAGGGCTGTAAAAGCACTATGAAGCAGTATATAAGTCTAGATGCTATTGCTATTGCTATCAAGCTCTGCCTCTTTCAGACATCCATGCCATAACATGATGCATGTGCAAAAAAAGGGTTGGAGTTGTAATTTGATGCTGTTTTGTTCAGAGTCATCTATTTAACAAAATAGCAGAGTTGGAAGGGACCTTGAAGGACTTCTAGGACTTCCTGCTCAGGTGGGAAACCCTATACCATTTCAGACAAACAGTTGCCCAATCTCTTCTTAAAAAACTCCAGTGTTGAAGCATCCACAACTTCTGGAGGCAAATTGTTCCATTGATGAATTGTTCTAATTAGATCTGCCCTGTGGATGCTACTATTTGGAAGACTGTCCAAGGAAAAAGACAGTGGGAAGATGGGGTAGATGAGAGCATTGGTAGCCTCACTAGTTTGTCTTCTCATACATGGCAGCCTTGGAGTAGCCAGGACCACCAAAGTGGCAAGCTTTCCTCAAGACAAACATTGCCTCCATCTTGCCAAAGTACCCACAAGGGTTAACTCTCCCATATATATGAATAGAAAATTGGAGCTGCTTGGATACCAATAAGGAAAATATTGAATTGAAAATAAAAACAACAAGGGAGAGAGAATGGAAAGAGGAGTAGAGGGTAAGATAGGAGGGGAGAAGAGGAACTGAAGAAAGGGAAAAGGGGAGGAAGAAATGAAGGAAGGGGAAAAAGGTAAGAGACAAGGTTACAAAGGGGGGGGGAGTGAAGAGTGGGGGATAGGAAGGGGAAGGGGAGAAGAGGAAGGAGAGGGGGAAAGAAGAAAGTAGAAAAGGAAGAAGGGAGGGACGGGAAAGAGAGAAGAAGGAAAAGAAGGATTGTTGTAAAACAAGTGAGAAGAAATGGTAGGTCTTGGCATATTTGGGTCTTTTCCCATGTAAGGTTGAGAGTATCTTGGCGATGTTTCGACGAAGTCTCACTCATCATCTTCAGGCTGGTGCTTTCGGCTTCGTGCTTGTGCGAGCAAAGCGTGGTCGGAGCAGCCGTCTCTCTATAAATACTGGTGGGGAGGTGGGGAGTGTTGCTGTGAGTGGGTTGGTTGGCTGTGTGGTTGCATCTTGATTGGTAGATGGAGTGGGTGTTTGCAGATTAGTCGGTTGTTTCGTAGCATCCTGTATGGGTGTGGTCCTAGTCTTTTGTTCCTGAGCTTTGGTGTTGTGGCCTCACAGAATTAACAATAGATACGAGACTGTACATTTATAATATGTCTATGAGAAATAAAATTAAAAAAAACTTTTTTTCAAAAAAAAAGGGGGGGTTAACTCTCCCTTGTAACACAAGATTTAATGAATTAGAATGGAGGGCCCCGAATAATGGCAAGGATAAGTGCGATTCCGCTGCCAAGCAAAACAAGCAAAACCCAAATATGGGGTGAAATGTCAACGCTTTCGGAATGCGAAACAAGGTCTCTGCGATGCCTCATGCAAACCAAGTGGCTTTCGTCTTTCTCTTATGGCTGGTTTGTTTGTATTTATTGAGCAGGATTTTAATGAGAAGACAACAATCTGAGCAAGATGCTGATAGCTTTTTTCCCCCTCACCCCACCCACCTCCCTCTCTTTCCTCCCCTCCCTTCCTCTGAAAAAGAAGAAGGTCTTGCTTTGTAGAACACAGCTTGGCATTATTTACATCATTGTGGAGGCAGATTAAATTTCATCTCCTTTGCAATTTTTTTTTTTTTAAAAAAAGATGCAGATGGTGAACACGTTTAGATTATCATTGAAGCAGCCGTTAATTATGGTGAGATAGTCCATCGTCTGCCTCCATTAAGCCTAATGGGACCTGAATCAAGTTGAAGACATTGTGCGCTGCCGTAGCACATGGGATGCCAAAAGCCACACGTCTATGCACAGGGAGCTGTGTGTGTGTGTGTGTGTGTGTGTGTGTGTGTTGATGAAAAAGAGGAATATATAAATGTTTTCTACTTCCAGGCTCCAGATTTTCAATGCTTTTGCTCTGCTGTTAGGTGGAAGTTTGGGGGAGGTGAATGATGTGTGTTTTGGCAACAACAGAAGAGGGCTGAGCCAAAAGATTTTGCGGTGACATCTTGTGTGTTTTTTTTTCTTGTTGTTTTAATTCAGAAAATGCATCAAGTGGCCTTCAACTCTATGATATCATCATTGGAGGCTGTAGAATAGTTGCATTCATTATAGTAGGAGTGGTGTTTGCCAGCCATGTATCTTGCGATCTGTAAACTGAAGATTTTGCGGAGGGAGCATGCAACCATCTACTCTAATGCTATACTAGAGTGTCTTTACAAAGTTGGTTAGCTGGGCAGTGCAGCTGCGTCACTCCAGAAGGCAATAAATATTCTTGATACCAAGAACATAAAACATAGAATCATAGAGTTGGAAGGGACCTTGGAGTTCTTCTAGTCAAACCCTCTATGCCAGGGATGTCCAAACTTGGCCCTTTGAAAAGTGGTGGACTTCAACTCCCAGAATTCTCCAACTAGCAACTTGCTTAAATTTATAGCTCATGCTGGCTGGGGAATTCTGGGAGTTGAAGTCCACCACTCTCCAAAGGGCCAAGTTTGGACACCCCTGCTCTACGCAGTGCACTCCATGCATCAAATGTGAGGTGCACGTGCGCAATGCACACCAAGAGGAGGCATGCGGTAAGTAGAACAGCGAGGGGGGGTGTGATCAGCTGTGGTGTGCAATCTTTTTTTTTTTTTTTTACTTTTTAAAGCATTTTTTTACAACCTATTCGGCCGAATAGGTTGTAAAAAATGCTTTTAAAAGTAAAAAGAAAGGCACTGACGATCGTGCAGCTCAGCTGTGATCATTAGAGTCTTTCTTTTTTTACTTTTTAAAGCATTTTTTTACGACCTATTCGGCCGAATAGTTTGTAAAAAAAATGCTTTTAAAAGTAAAAAAAAAGAGATTTTTGCTACCGGTTCCCTGAACCACCCACCGCCATCGCTACCGGATTGGCCGATGCTGTGCCTCCTGCCAGCCAGCTGGTCTTCGGGTCTCTGCTGCACATTTGTGCATGTTTGCACATGTGCACATGCATGTTTGTGCATGCGCTCATTCTTGCACACACACCTTTCGGTTTGGGCACACACATGCACAGTTTGGGCACTCAGTGTCTAAAAAGTTCGCCATCACTGGTGTACAGGAAGTCTATTTTGAAAGCTTGGAAAGACGCCATTATTACGGGTAGTTTAATGGCCGAAAAAAAGCCCGTTTGAGAGGATGGATTTGGACTTCTGACCATGTTATTCATTTAACAACTGCTATAAAAATGGTCAAAAAGATTGGGTTTGGCCATGTGGTGCTTCAATTTATGACCGCAATGATTCATGAATAGAATTCAGGACCCAACTCTAGTTGTAAGTTGAAGGCTATCTGTAATGCCAATAGCTTACCTGAGCTGCTCTCTTACCTTTGACTTAGAGAGAGAATGCTTTCAAGAAGAAGGATGATGGAGTTTGCTCTTCCCCGCAGAGCTCAGCTTGTCCTCAAGATGAAATGCTCTGCGAGATGTACCAAACATGAATTGTCACTGAGTCATCCACCTTGTGGAAAGAAACACCCTACTTCACTGTGATTTATTTTGTAAGCTTTATTTAACCTGTTTGTTTTTTTCCTGGTCCTCTTCTTCCATTATCATCACCTTTATTTCCATGAAAGCAATGATTTGATAAAGATAGGGGAAAAGAAGAAAAGGGACAAAGACGCCATAAAACAGATTTAGAAAAATAAGAGCGGATGAGCAATTTCTATTCCCAGGAAAATGTTGAAACATTTTCCTTCCCCTTGAAGAAAACGCCTCTATTTTTAAAAAAATAAAAAAAGTTTTGGAGAGTTGTTGCATGAGTTCTCTGTATGATATATATTATCATTTATTTGTTATGGTTGTTCTCAGCTGCTTTCCATTGCATTTTACCAAGCTATCAGTCACATTTGAACACCATGCAAGATGTAAGACGTTGATGAAATAAACAAGGAGCAACATTCTTGTCACTCAAGTTGTCATTGCCATTTAACATAGGGAGAAGAATGCTGTGCACTTCCACTAATCCGAGACCATGAAAAGAGTATTTGGGAATGGGGCTGTACAAATTACAGAACTTCCACTTTGCCAATCCCTATTCATTCTTTGCTTCAATTCAACCATGGTCTTCCACTCGAGGAAGAAGTAAGTCCAGTCATTGCTTGACTCAATGATTAAATGTTTAGATAGATGATAGATAGATAGATAGATAGATAGATAGATAGATAGATAGATAGATAGATAGATAGATAGATAGATTATAGATAGATGATTGATAGGTAGGTAGGTAGGTAGGTAGGTAGGTAGGTAGGTAGGTAGATAGAAAGAAAGATATATAGATTAGCTAGATGATGGAGAGATGATGGATGGATGGATAGGCAGGTAGATGATAGAGGATAGGTAGGTAAGTAGATAGAAAGAAAGATTAGATTAGATTAGCTATATAATGGATAGATGATGGATGGATCGATGGATAGACAAAGATAGATAGATAGATAGATAGATAGATAGATAGATAGATAGATGATAGATAGATAGATAGATAATGGATAGAGGATGGATGGATGGATGGATGGATGGATGGATGGATCTATCTATGATGGATAGGTAGGTAGCTAGGTAGATAGATACATAGGTAGATGGATAGATAGATAGATAGATAGATAGATAGATAGATAGATAGATAGATAGATAGATAGATAGATAAGTAGATAGATAAGATAGATAATGGATAGATGATGGATGGATGGATGGATAAATAGACGAAAGATGATGGATAGGTAGGTAGGTAGGTAGGTAGGTAGATAGATAAGATAGATAATGAATAGATGATGAATGGATGGATAGACAGACAGACAGACAGATAGAGTTTCTATTATTAGTTAGAGCCATGCCTAGCTAGATGAAAGTCCTGTGCCAAATTGTTGCTTATTGAAAATATTGATCAGTCCTCCGTTTGACCAGCTGATGGGAAGCGCTGATTACACAGTGCTAATAGGTCTTTAGCCATAACATCTCACTTGCTAAAAGAAGCAGAAGTCATATTAGAAAAAATGGCAGTTTGAAGCCAAATCAATGTCTCATATTCCCTCTGGCTTCAGACAGAAACATTTTAAAACAGAATGAGAGAAACTCATGAGATAATTGATGACGGTGACTTGAGAATGTAGCTCTTTATCTAACATTCATTCATGGCTAAAGAAATGAATTCCTCTGTGCTTGAAGGACGCTCCTCGTTGTAATGAAAATGGCTCAGGAAGTCCCAAATACTCTGTGGCTATGTTATGGATAAGCTTTATTGGTTTTAAATCCCATTCTGTAATGAGATCATTTTATCCATCACTGCCCTCTACCACAGAAAATGCTCTTTGTAACCAAAATAAAAGCACCAAGGCCATTCTAATTTGGGTGACAGCTGTCCCAAATTTAACTGTAACCAGGACTCAATGCCCCCAAATTAAACTATAGTGGTGACATTCAGAAGAAACCAAAGTGGCACTTGGGCAAGAATTTCTCCAAGGGCAAGATTGGCTAGATCTCCTCAAACAAGAAGGGTTGAATGAGGAAAATATGGATGCAGAAGACAGTCAGAAGTCCTCCTCACCTTTACAACCCGAGAAGAGAAGAGAAGAGAAGGGAAGGGAAGGGAAGGGAAGAGAAGAGAAGAGAAGAGAAGAGAAGAGAAGAGAAGAGAAGAGAAGAGAAGAGAAGAGAAGAGAAGAGAAGAGAAGAGAAGAGAAGAATTGGAAGTGACCTTGGGGATCTTCTAGTCCAACCCTCTGCTCAGGCAGGAAGCCCTATACCCGAAGTTGTGAATGCTCCAATACTGGAAATTTTTAAGAAATGATTGGCCAACCATTTACCTGAAATGGTATAGGGTTTCCTGCCTGAGCAAGGGGGTTGGACTAGAAGACCTCCAAGGTCCCTTCCAATTCTGTTATTCTGTTCTGTTATTCACAACTTCTGGAGGCAAGTTGTTCCACTGATTAAATGTTCTAACTGTCAGCAAGTTTCCCCTTAATTCTAGGTTGCTTCTCTCCTTGATTAGTTTCCATCCATTACTTCTTGTGCTACCTTCAGCAGAGTGGTGCGGTGGCCTAGAGGTGGAGCTCTCGCCTCACAATTGGGAGGCTGTGGGTTCGATCCTAGGTAGAGGCAGATATTTCTCTCTCTTGGCACAATGAGAAGATATCTGCGGAGCAAAGCTCTGCATTGGCAACAGGAAGGGCATCCGGCCATTAAACACTCTGCTAGCTCCATTCAGTTGCCCAGACTCCATCCAGCAAGGCATTATGGGGTCATTAAATGATGATGATGATGTTGATGACTTGGGCTCCCTTCAGGTGCTTTGGATAATAGGGTGATCTCTTCTTTGTGACAACCCCTTAACCCAGGGAGAGTCTCTTCTGATATGTTTACCATACCCCCTCTCCTTTTTGTGAACTCAGCTGTCTCTTATCTGACTGTTGCCTGGTCTGTGGCTCTTTCTCCTGTTTCCCAAAGCCATTCCCACATACCATTGCAAAATGCTTGTAGATATTAGCAGATCAATGTTCTTCTATATGCTATTTATCAGTATGCCAACGCACCTATATATACACACCTGGAGAGTGCTACCAAAGAGGAATCCGTGTGTCTCTGTGTGTTTGTATTAGGTTCTCTTTTCTATTTATTCTATCAGTCTCCATCCATTTTATTTGATAACATCTTTTATTATTAGGCTTATTCTTCCAGTCTGACGGGGGGGGGGGAACATGTCTTTGAAGATTTTGAACTTCCGCTCAATACTTCTAATCCAATTTCTTACAGTTCTGTGCTGCTCTTGAAGATGTTTTCTTATTGCTGAAATGGTATAATATTTTCCCCTGCTTTATAGCAAGCTGAACTGCGAATGAATTGAAAATGTGTCCATAATGACACTCTGCTGATCCCAGACCTACCTAGGCCTTGAACAAAATGCAAGCTTTCACTCTAGATTATAATGTACTTGCAAAAACCACTTAAGGTTTCAAATAAGGCTTTTTATGTTATTATGTACCATAAAGATTGTTCTGTTCCTCTTTGTTCCTTTATGTTTGTTTCTATTTTAGCTGACTTTATGTACAATTTGCCGTAATATATGTACTTGTATGCACATATATATATAATTGTGTAGATAGATGCTATATTAGATGATAGGTAGGTAGGTAGGTAGATAGATAGATAGATAGATAGATAGATAGATAGATAGATAGATAGATAGATAGATAGATAGATAGATAGATAGATAGATTAGGTAGATAGATTAGATAGATAGATAGATAGATAGATAGATAGATAGATAGATAGATAGATAGATAGATAGATAGATAGATGGATGGATGGATGGATGGATGGATGGATGGATGGATGGATGGATGGATGGATGGACGGAAGGAAGGAAGGAAGGAAGGAAGGAAGGAAGGAAGGATGGATGGATGGATGGATGGATGGATAGATAGACGGATGGATGGATGGATGGGTGAATAATAGGTAGGAAGGGATAGATAGATGATACGTAGATAGGTAGGTAGATAGATAGATAGATAGATAGATAGATAGATAGATAGATAGATAGATAGATAGATGATACATACATATACATACATACATGGATGGGTAGAGAGAGAGAGAGAGAGAGAAAGAATAGAAGATAGAGGAGTGGGGGAAGTTACAGAATACCTTTGGGAGCACTATATACAAAAACAAAACAAAAGAAATGTTAGAAAAAAGAACTCAGAAGCGTTTATATTAGGAAATGTGCGGTAAAACCTATATGTGCTTTAAGTTGGAAGACTTGAATGACAATTCTATTCTCTCCATCTGTCATAATGCAGTTCTGATTGTGAGCTTTCGAAGGAACGGTGGTAGTTCTCTCATGCAAATGGAAGAAATTATCTTCATAAAACATGTTTCCACCAGGATTGGTTAAAATGACCAAGTGACTGGGTTTGCACAAAACGTTTGGCTTGGTTAGGGTTTGTTTGAGTGGGGGGAGGGTTGGGTGGCTTACCATGCTGTGCGAATTAATGCTAGGTTGCTTTGGTTCCTTGTGATATTGTACCGCATTGTGCTAAACAAGAACCTATTTGGTCTAATGACTGAGGTGTTGGAGGAAAAGGGAGTCAACCTCTGGTCCTCCCTTACAGACAAAAGCCAGCTCAATGACACTGGACCAATTACTGCCTCTCAGTTTACCTCAGAATTAGGCTGTGCGAAAAACGGGTTCAAAAACAAATCTTCCTTCCGTCATCTTATTGATTAACTTTTGCTATAAGAATTAGAGAAACACAAGGCAAAATTAAGCAATTAAGCAAACAAATGCTAAGAAGAATGCCTTGTGCAACCACAACCATTGAATTAAGTAAGCCAAATCTAAGAAGAACTGTATTGCACAATCACAACCATACAGCTGTGGACTTGGGAGAGACTATAAGGATAATCTATTGCAACCAGTGGTGGGATTCAGCCACTTCGCACCACTTCGGAAGAACCGGTTGTTAACTTTCTGAGCCATTTGGTGAACTGGTTGTTGGAAGAAATCATTAGGGGAGAGAACCGGTTGTTAAATTATTTGAATCCCGCCACTGATTGCAACCCTTTGCAAGGCACGCTAAAACTAATTCAGCTATTCATGAAAGTTGGCTATTTAGGCTCCACTTCAAAATCTCTGGAGATGCAAAACCTCCATTGTCAGACTATTTCACTTTGAACAGGTCTCATCATGAAAAAAAAATTCTTGATATTTAGAATAGGACCAGGACTAGGACTAGGACTAGGACTAGGACTAGGACTAGGACTAGGACTAGGACTAGGACTAGAGTAGAGTAGAGTAGAGTAGAGTAGAGTAGAGTAGAGTAGAGTAGAGTAGAGTAGAGTAGAGTAGAGTAGAGTAGAGTAGAGTAGAGTAGAGTAGAATAGAATAGAATAGAATAGAATAGAATAGAATAGAATAGAATAGAATAGAATAGAATAGAATAGAATAGAATAGAATAGACAAGGAATTTGTCTTTAGTGCACATAAAAAATACATTCACAAAGAATCATAAGATACAACACTTAGTGCAGAGGTGCTATTCAGCAGGTTCTGACTAGTTCTGGAGAACCGGTAGTGGAAATTTTGAGTAGTTCGGAGAACCGATAAATACCATCTCTGATTGGGCCCGCCAATCAGAGATTTGTTTCTCTCTCTCCATAGGAAACCAGGCCAAATTTGCTCTATGAACCTACCACTCCCCTTCCATGTGGAAGATAAAGCTTAATAAATGAAAATTACTCACTTTTTGTATAAGATTGTTCTAAGAAAAAACACTGTGCTAAAAGCTTTGTCCAAAATGCAATAAATGGCACTGAAATGATTTTACATTAAAAAAAAAGACAAACAAATCTTGAACTGGGCCAAGGAATGGGTACTTAATATCTTAAATTGCTGAACAGTTACATATAACTTCAACAAATTTAGTTCCCACACGGAAGTTGGTAGTGGGTTCACTTGATTTATATGTCTTTTGCGTTGTTGTTTTTTTACAAACCACAACAGTCTCTGTGTCTTATAAGTTACAGAGCAAGGAGCGAGATGATAATATAAACTTTAAAATGTTGGCTTTCCGTATATGGATTTTTTTAAAATACAGAACTACAAAACATAGTGTAGAAGAATCTCCTAAATTGTCATTGGCAGGGGTGGGCTTCCAAAATTTTAGCAAGGGGTTCTCTGCCCAGTTGATGGGTGGGTGTAGCCACGGTGGGTGTGGCCTAGCCAGCCTCCTGCACCATGGCAGGGGGTGCATTTTTGCCCTCCCTAGGCTATGGAGGCTTTCCTTGAGCCTCTGAGAAGGTGAAAATGGCCTCCCCAGGCTCTGCAGGTCTTCCCAAACTTCCGGTAGGCCTGTTTTTCACCCTCCCTGCACCTCCACACACCCTGCACTTACATGCACCCAAAATGGGTCATGTGGGGACTCCTGGGAGGGGAGGGGTGAGCAGGGTGGGGCCAGCCAGGAGTGGGATTTGGGGGTTCTCCGAACTGCATAGAATCTTAGCTAGATGTTCTCCGAACCCCTGTGAATCTCCAGCAGCCCACCCCTGGTCATTGGTCTTTTGCAGAAATGAATTGAGATGAGCTTTCATGGTGGACTTTATTAGTTCCTCCAGGAATAAAACAGCCCAATCTACAGTAAATGAAACAGTTCATTGGGTTCTCTTCTCCATCCTCATTTGATATCATAGCAGTCCTAGAAGTTAGGTTAGCAAGTCCCACATCCTATTGTCTTCTGTATCTTTGATGCATCAGACAACATCTATGAAGCATGGATGTTAACAGATAGTTCATTTTCATTCTCTGCATTATTTTCAGGAAGAGAAGATAGACTCCGTTTGCAATTGTCAAAGCTGAATCTCTCAAGCATCCATGAATTTTTTTATTTATTTAAAAAAAAAAACCAAGAAGAATGAATTCAGCAGCGAAGGCTTTTACGAGGAGTCTCAGATACTTTGATAGAAATAACATAAAGGCTCTGCTGATAGCTTTTCAAAATCCATGTGGATCAGGGCTAACTGGAGGTCATCGCTCAATTAATTTTGCCCTTTAGAAAGCAACAATCTCTGTGAAATCAGACTTATAGAGATCAATTTCTAGCTTCTGTGGAAGCTCTGTGGGGACAAAACCAATGGGGAGTAGTTCCCCCGTCCCCTTCTGCGGGCTTGCTAGGATTGTAAAATATTTCTAGCCTACAATTGCCCCCCAAAACATATTCAGCATCTTCCTGGCTGCAGCTCCCTTGGCACCACCACAGCTACTGGTGCAGTGGATTGTTTCTTGTAATCTTACATCTTTTTCACATAGTTCCTGATGTAATTACCATGATAAAGCTCTATGGCATGACAGATCCTCCTGAACCGTGTGGTTGCCGCGAATGGGAGACAAGAGGATATTTCATCCGATGCCTCTCTGGGAGGCAGCAATAAACAAAATTTGAGGAGGTGGGGGGAGAATGAATGAATTCTCCTTTTGTAACCCCCTTTGACTTGCAAAAGTCAATCCTATGCTTGCTGAGAATCTGAGCATTCTAGGACTGATAATCCAGGACCTGGTTTATGGCAGTGATCATCTACCTTATAGGGAAGCACAGCTTCCTTCCAATCAAGGATGCATTGAAGTGATGAGATGGAGGACCAGTGGTGGGTTGCTACTGGTTCGCACCGGTTCGGGAGAACCAGTAGCGATAGGATTTGGAACCTGCCCCTGTGGAGGACCATGCTCTGCAGTGTGTGAGAGCAGGACATCCAAGGAAGAGAAGGAGAGAGGTAGATAAGCATAGATTTTCTTCTTGACTTTATTATTTTTATGTAAGAGGGTCTAATGTTGACTCCTAATGACTGCCTGGGCATGTTCCTGCAGTTTTCTTGGTAATATTTCAGAACTGGTTTTCCATTGCCTCCTTCCTAGGGATGAGAGAGAAGGACAGGTCCAAAGTCACCCAGTTGGCATCATGCCTAAGGTGAGACTAGAACTCATAGTCTCCTGGTTTTTAGTTTGGTACCAGGTGCGAAGAATCAGGATCACACATTACGTTCCAGTTAAGATGATTTATTGATCATGCCTATTCACAAGAATCTAGTCAACTAATGCTCAGCACTAAACCGATGCTAGATAAGACTCAACCAAATTAAAGAGGGGTTGGATTTAGATCATTTATGGGAACGTAATAACTCTAGGTGATTACTCGTTTGACTCCACCCCCAGGCTCTGCCTGCTCTTCTATATCTGGGGCCTTAACCACTACATCAAACTGTCTCTTTGTTATAGCTTTTACTCTAACTGATTATACTCAATAAAGCTATTCACTACAAAATTTAATATTTGTTCTGATCATAGCGCAATGTATATTTTAAGAAGAGGTTGGGTAGCCATTTGTCTGAAATGGTATAGGGTTTCCTGCCTGAGCAGGGGGTTGGACTAAAAGACTTCCAAGGTCCCTTCCAACTCTTTTATTTCTTTCTATTCTATATTGCAATATGGTGATAGTTTAGGGAGGGGCTGTAAGGGCTCCCCTACCTGGTATAAAGCCCTGGGATTGTAGGTTATGCCCCATTTCTTTCACTAAGGAATGTGTATTTCAGAAGGAATTTTGAATGTCAATGAGTGATTGAAATGCTAAGGTCCAGATTGATTGAACCCCTCCTTCTCTCTGATTCTTTCCTTATGCACTTCCATTTCTCTGATAAAAATCTAAGAGTCCAGTAGATCCAAGCATAATATTTGGTAGAAGTATGTCCAAAGATTTACCTGACTTCTAGGTCCAAAGTTTCCATTTCAAATAATGAATGTTTTATCTTTGGGGAAAAAAAAGTTTTGCTAAGGCTAGTTGCATTTCTCTAATGCAGAGGTCAGCTGATGACTTGTGCTTGCTTGCCTGAAATGCTTTCCATCAATCCATCCAAAACTATTGGTTACCTCCCCAAATCAGATTCCTGATCTGCTTAGTGTAATGCATAGGTTGACTGCTTATTCTGCAGGATTTTGTGCAAAAAACAAAAAACAAAAACAGGGGATAGACAAGGCACAAATACAAAACAGCCTGTTCCCCAACCAGTGCTGTGACACTCTGTGAAACCTGGCTGGTAATTTCCCAAGCGGCCATATTTTTTTCAAGGGTTTTGCCATTTTTAATCTCCAGCTGAGTCTTCTTGGCAGAGAACAGGAAGACCTGGGGAGAAGAAGAAGAATGGATTCATTGAACAAAACATTTCTGCATAATGATAACAAGGTTTGCATACTGACTGGCTGGCCTTAAGGAGAATACTAATGTGTTTTGGGTGACTCTGTACTGATATTCTGATGATTGAATCAGTAGTAGCTTCTGAATGGACAATGAGTCCCTTTTGAATGAATCAAGGAGTGAAGCAACCTAGAACTAAGGAGATATGTGCAGCAGCAGCCAAAAAAGCCAAGGCAATCCTAAATTGCATTAACAGAGGGATACAATCAAGATCAAGTGAGGTACTAATATCACTCTATAAAGCCCTAATAAGATCACACTAGAGTACTGCACCCAGTTTTGGTCACCACACTTTAAAAAAGATGTTGAGACTCTAGAAAAAGGGCAGAAGAGAGCAACCAGGATGATTAGGGGGCTGGAGGCTAAAACATAGGAAGAACGGTTGCAGGAACTGCGCATGGCTAGTCTAGTGAAGAAAAGGACCAGGGGAGAGATGATAGTAGTCTTCCAATATTTAAGGGGCTGCCACAGAGAGGAGTGGGGGATCAAGCTGTTTTCCTGAAGGCCGGACAAGGAATAATGGATAGAAACTGACCAAGGAGAGATTCAACCTAGAAATAAGGAGGAATTTTCTGTGAGAACAATCAACCAATGGAACGCTTTGCCTTCAGAAGTTGTGGGAGCTTCATCACTTGAGACTTTCAAGAAAATATTGGAGTGCCATTTGTCAGAAATGGTGTAGGGTTTCCTGCTTGAGCCAGGGGGCTGGGTGTTGGACTAGATAACCTATAAAATCCCTTCCAACTCAGTTAATCTGTTAAATCTGATATTTCCTGACAGTTAGAACAATTAATCAGTGGAACAACTTGCCTTCAGGGGTTATGGGTGCTCCAACACTGAAGGTGTTTAAGAAGAGATTGGACAACCATTTCTCTGAAATGGTATAGGGTTTCTTACCTGAGCAAGGGTTGGACTAGAAGACCTCCAATCTCATTCCAAATCTGTTATTTTGTTATTCAATATGATTGAATGGAGATGTGGCTGTGAGTCTATCCAGTCACTGTTATATCATGTAGGGTCTCTTTAATCAGTTTTGGTCGCCATGATGTAAAAAAGGAATGGAGACTCTAGAAAGAGTGCAGAGAAGAGCATCAAAGATGATTAGGGGACTGGAGGCTAAAACATATGGAGAACGGTTGCAGGAACTCGGTATGTCTAGTTTAATGAAAAGAAGGACTAGGGGAGATATGATAGCAGTGTTCCAATATCTCAGGGGCTGCCCCAAAGAAGAGGGAGTCAAGCTATTCTCCAAAGCACTTGAGGGCAGGACAAGAAGCAATGGGTGGAAACTAATCAAGGAGAGAAGCAACCTAGAACTAAGAAGAAATTTCCTGACAGTTAGAACAATTAATCAGTGGAACAACTTGCCTCCAGAAGTTGTGAATGCTCCAACACTGGAAGCTTTTAAGAAGAGGTTGGATAACCATTTGTCTGAAGTGGTACAGAGTTTCCTGCCTAAGCAGGGGTTGGATTAGAAGACCTCCAAGGACCCTTCTATTCTATTCTATTCTATTCTATTCTATTCTATTCTATTCTATTCTATTCTATTCTATTCTATTAATATGCCCACAATAGGTGTTTAGAGCAATTCAGAGAGAAACAGTGGTTGAAAAAGAATGTAGGATGGAGATGCTAATTGTTTCCTCTGCTTTGCCCCCACTTCTTATGCTCTTCCCACTAGGGACCAAAAGGTGTTCCCCAAAAGGAGGAAATAAACAATGCTCTCACCAGAGATGACAGAGCATTTGACCATTTCATAAATATTTGCAAGCGTCTATAGAACCCAGTGCATCCTTCTCTTGCTTCTGTGTTCACTTTTGTCTTGTTTTCTCTGCCGTTTGACCTGCGATGATGGGAAAAGCAGGGCTGGCAGCTTGAGAAAGCTGCTCTGAAAAGGACTTTGGTTATATTCTGGAGCAAATTTTCCTCTCTGGCACCTTCAGAGAAGCCAGGGTTTCTTCTGTGTACTCATTCCAACATTCTTTAATCAAGTGTCTTTTCTCATCAGAGTTTTCAGCCTTTTTCACACCAATTCGCTTCCACCCAATTTGTTGGAATGCTTGAAAAATACCATGTTTTAGAAATTCTGCTCGAGCGGACGCGGGGATGGAATTACCCATTGATATTCAGGCCATAGATTGAGGCAGTAGAAGTCCCCTAAAGAGTGACGGCAGCGTTTGTCCTTCCTTTTGTTTCCTGTATCATTTGGGTTCCAGCTTGGCTGAGATGGAAGGCTAGCCAAAAACCCGTTCTTGATTGCTCTTTCAGAGGATGAGAGATCTTCTGAATGAAAGGGAAAATAATTGGATGTGAGAGGGCCAAAAGAAGGAATCATTCTATAAATCCCAAAACGGCGAACAGGAAATTTCAGAAGCAAGAGCCACCTTAACGAGAACAGCCTCACTTAATCTTATCTTTCCCAGACAGTTACTGTGTTCCTGATGTAATTATAGTGATAAAACAATGTGACAAAACTGCGGGCTTCTATCATGGTATCATCGCTGTTGGCTTAGTTGACAGGGTAATCATTTTCTAAGAGTCCTTTTATTTTTCTTTCCCTCCCCCCCCCACTTTGTGAGCCAGTACATGTGTTTAAACACAGGGATAGCTCTGTGACAAATTGCAGAATACACTTCCTTGCACCCCTTACATTTTATCAGTCTTATGCATGAGCTGCTCTTCAGGTAGGGATTTTCAATGCCAATCTTTGATGGAAATGGCATACTGGGTTGGGATGCATGGGTGGGGGGGAGATGAAAGACACCCACCCATTTTAGGAATGTGGTTTTGTGCTACCAGATCTGCTCAAGAAACCTGGGTATATATAGCAGCTGGGGGGGGGGGAGAAGAAATCTGATGTAATTCATAGAGTGAACTGCCAGAAGAGATAAGGAAACACTCAGAGCTTGAAATATGAGTGTTGTGAAATAAGGTGTAAAGAATTCCTCTTTGGAGGAGCTCTTTACATTTCGGTATCCCATATTGATTTCTGAAATATTTTAAAACACTCCACACTGTCTCTCTATCCTATATATTGCCTTGTTCAGGAAAGGCTGCCTGGCAGTTAAAAATACCAACGTACAAATAAAATAATAAAAATAAGCACATCAGTGAACATAAAACAGAATAACAGAGTTGGAAGGGACCTTGGAGGTCTTCTAGTCCAACCCTCTGCTCAAGCAGGAGACCCTGTATCATTTCAGGCGAATGGCTGTCCAGTCTTTATTTTTAAAACCCTTTGGTGATGGAGCACCCATAACTTCTGAAGGCAAGCCTGGTTATTTGTTCTCATCATTAGGAAATTTCTCCTTAGTTTTAGGTTGCTTCTCTCCTGGTTTTAGTTTCCACCCATTGTTTCTTGTTTTGCGCTCTGGTGCTTTGAAAAATAGGTTGACCTTCTCTTCTTTGTGGCAGCCCCTCAAATATTGAAACACTGCTATCATGTCTCCCCTAGTCCTTCTTTATCAATAGACTAGTCATTCTCAATTCTTGCAACTGTTCTTCATATGTTTTAATCTCTAGTCCCCTAATTATTTTTGTTGCTCTTCTCTGCACTCTTCCCAGAATTTCAACATCCTTTTTTATATTGTGGTAACCAGGGGTGAAATGCTCCCGTTTCGGACCAGATCAGCCGATCCTGTAGCGATGGCGACAGGCGGTTCAGAGAACTGCTAGCAAAAATCCCTGCCCACCCCCACTCATGCCCACCCAATCGCCCGCTTGCCCGTTTGCCAATTCTTTTAAAAAATGCTTTTAAAAGGTTTAAAAAAAGGCTCTGACAATCACAGCTGAGCCATGCGATCGTCAAAGCCTCTTTTTTTAACCATTTAAAAGCATTTTTAACAACCTATTTGGCCGAATAGATTGTAAAAAAATGCTTTTAAAAGTAAAAAAAAAGATTGCACATCACAGCTGATCACCCCCCCCACGCGCATTGTTCTACTTACCCCATGCCTCCTTTTGGCGTGCACTGCGCCCACATGCGCACCTTGCATTTGGTGTATAGTGCGCACAACGAGCATGGACAGTCAGTAAACTGGTAGTAAACCGGTTCAGATTTCACAACTGGTAGTAACCAAAGTTGGATGCAATATTCCAAGTATGATCTTACTAAGGCTTTATAAAGTGGTACTAATACTTCATGTGATCTTGATTCTAGTCCGCTATTAATGCAACCTAGGATTATGGAGAAACAAAACTTACGGATTCTTTCCCCCAAGGAACTATCCGCTTCTCCCATGAGAAAACTGGATAGGTCAACTCTATTGGCAAGAGTACCTGGGAACCAAATCATATAAGGCAGGGGTCTCCAACCTTGGTCCATTTAAGACTTGTGGACTTCAACTCCCAGAGTTCCTCAGTCAGCTTTGGGAGTTGAAGTCCACAAGTCTTAAAGGGACCAAGGTTGGAGACCCCTGATATAAGGCGTGAAAGGTTAAAACTAGCACTTTGAATTGTACCCAGAAACCAGCTGCAAGGTAGTTTGTCTTTAAATTGCTCAAATCCCTTGCTGTCTTCCAAAGGTATTGGCTTTGATTTCTGGAGCCTGTTCAAAGTGCTAACATAATCCATATAATTTGGAGAATTATCTTTCAAATCAAGCTTTCTAGATTCTTTCCCCCCCCCTCTCTCTCCCCAAAAGAAATAGCATGGACAATATGGCTGTCTCAGCATCTGACTTGTGATTTATTGTGGCATGTCAGCTATGTCTCCATGCCAGAAATGAAATGAATCATTTTTAAGGACTGCTATTTTTCCACTAACTTAACTTTTGTTTACTATCTGCCACTTTCAATTTTGTATTCAGGTGACATCTTGTGACAAGAGAACCTGCTGATATCTTCTTTACTGGTACAATAATCTGGAAGCCCAGTGAGATAGCATCTTACAATGTATTTAGGAATTTAGGGTCTTCTCCTAACTAGTAGGACTAACTAGTACTACTAGTAGTAGTAGGACTATCTAGGGGATGCAGTGGCTCAGTGGCTAAGGCGCTGAGCTTGTCGATTGAAAGTTCGGCAGTTCGGCAGTTCAAATCCCTAGTGGCACATAATGGAGTGAGCTCCCATTCCTTGTCCCAGCTTCTGCCAACCTAGCAGTTTGAAAGCACGTAAAAATGCAAGTAGAAAAATGGGGACCATTTTGGTGGGAAGGTAACTATTTTTATAACTGCTATTTTTCCACTAACTTAACTTTTGTTTACTGTCTGCCACTTTCAATTTTGTATTCAGGTGACATCTTGTGACAAGAGAACCTGCTGATATCTTCTTTACTGGTACAATAATCTGGAAGGCCAGTGAGATAGCATCTTACAATGTATTTAGGAATTTAGGGTCTTCTCCTAACTAGTAGGACTAACTAGTACTACTAGTAGTAGTAGGACTATCTAGGGGATGCAGTGGCTCAGTGGCTAAAGCGCTGAGCTTGTCGATTGAAAGTTCGCAGTTCGCAGTTCACAGCCCTAGTGGCACATAATGGAGTGAGCTCCCATTCCTTGTCCCAGCTTCTGCCAACCTAGCAGTTTGAAAGCACGTAAAAATGCAAGTAGAAAAATGGGGACCATTTTGGTGGGAAGGTAACTATTTTTATAACTGCTATTTTTCCACTAACTTAACTTTTGTTTACTGTCTGCCACTTTCAATTTTGTATTCAGGTGACATCTTGTGACAAGAGAACCTGCTGATATCTTCTTTACTGGTACAATAATCTGGAAGGCCAGTGAGATAGCATCTTACAATGTATTTAGGAATTTAGGGTCTTCTCCTAACTAGTAGGACTAACTAGTACTACTAGTAGTAGTAGGACTATCTAGGGGATGCAGTGGCTCAGTGGCTAAGGCGCTGAGCTTGTCGATTGAAAGTTCGGCAGTTCGGCAGTTCAAATCCCTAGTGGCACATAATGGAGTGAGCTCCCATTCCTTGTCCCAGCTTCTGCCAACCTAGCAGTTTGAAAGCACGTAAAAATGCAAGTAGAAAAATGGGGACCATTTTGGTGGGAAGGTAACTATTTTATAACTGCTATTTTCCACTAACTTAACTTTTGTTTACTGTCTGCCACTTTCAATTTTGTATTCAGGTGACATCTTGTGACAAGAGAACCTGCTGATATCTTCTTTACTGGTACAATAATCTGGAAGGCCAGTGAGATAGCATCTTACAATGTATTTAGGAATTTAGGGTCTTCTCCTAACTAGTAGGACTAACTAGTACTACTAGTAGTAGTAGGACTATCTAGGGGATGCAGTGGCTCAGTGGCTAAAGCGCTGAGCTTGTCGATTGAAAGTTCGGCAGTTCGGCAGTTCAAATCCCTAGTGGCACATAATGGAGTGAGCTCCCATTCCTTGTCCCAGCTTCTGCCAACCTAGCAGTTTGAAAGCACGTAAAAATGCAAGTAGAAAAATGGGGACCATTTTGGTGGGAAGGTAACTATTTTTATAACTGCTATTTTTCCACTAACTTAACTTTTGTTTACTATCTGCCACTTTCAATTTTGTATTCAGGTGACATCTTGTGACAAGAGAACCTGCTGATATCTTCTTTACTGGTACAATAATCTGGAAGCCCAGTGAGATAGCATCTTACAATGTATTTAGGAATTTAGGGTCTTCTCCTAACTAGTAGGACTAACTAGTACTACTACTAGTAGGACTATCTAGGGGATGCAGTGGCTCAGTGGCTAAGGCGCTGAGCTTGTCGATCGAAAGGTCGGCAGTTCGGCAGTTCAAATTCCTAGTGGCGCATAATGGAGTGAGCTCCCATTCCTTGTCCCAGCTTCTGCCAACCTAGCAGTTTGAAAGCACATAAAAAATGCAAGTAGAAAAATGGGGACCATTTTGGTGGGAAGGTAACAGCGTTCCATGCGCCTTTGGCATTTAGTCATGCTGGCTACATGATCACAGAGATGTCTTCGGACAGCACTGGCTCTTCGGCTTTGAAACGGAGATGAGCACTGCCCCTTAGAGTCAGGAACAACTAGCATGCATGTGCGAGGGGAACCTTTACCTTTACCTAACTAGTACAATACTTATAAATTATCTATTTCCTGGCTGAAGATAGGTAATGCAATATTTTTTTTCTGATAAGGAGGACCTAAATATAAATGAAGAAAGCATAATTTCCTGCTATCTTTATTAGCAATTTATGATCTTTTTGGCTATGTCCCCTTTATATTTCAGTTTTAGTTTTGATACTTCTGATGAATGACAGTTTGGTGCAGTGGTTATATACAAAGCCAGCTGGGTGACCTTGGGCCAGTTACTTTCTCTCAGCCCTGGGAAGCAGGCAATGGCAAACCATTTTTGAAAAACTTTGCCAAGAAAACTGCAGGGACTTACCCAGGCAGTCTGTGAGAATCAGACATAATAGATTAGATTAGATTAGATTAGATTAGATTAGATTAGATTAGATTAGATTAGATTAGATAGATAGATAGATAGATAGATAGATAGATAGATAGATAGATAGATAGACAGACAGACAGACAGATAGATATTGATAGTAGATAGATAGATAGATAGACAGACAGACAGACAGACAGATATTGATAGATAGATGATAGATAGATAGATAGATAGATAGATAGATAGATAGATAGATAGATAGATGATAGATAGATAGATAGATATTGATAGAAGATAGATAGAAAAAGGAAGGAAGGAAAGGAAAGGAAAGGAAAGGAAAGGAAAGGAAAAAGGAAAGAAAGAAAGAAAGAAAGAAAGAAAGAAAGAAAGAGAAAGAAAGAAAGAAGAAAAAAAGAGAAAAAGAGAAAGAAAGAAAGAAAAAAGAAAGAAAGAAAGAGATCCTAATGATGACTTTTTGAAATGTGGTTACTTTGAGCACATAGATTTTTCATTCTTCGAAGTCCAGTCTTTCCCCAAGGGAACTGTAATAACTCTAGAAGGGTGAACAGATGCAATTCAAATAGAGTTCCACATTTGTATCTCACCTTTCCAGGAAAAAAATCTCATTTTTCAATAGAAAAATGTTACTGCCTGTCTCTTATTCTCCAGTATTCACGTATTTTATATTTTAAATTATTTCCATCCTATTTGTGAAGGGTTTCCTCACTTTTAACAGATGTTTCAGTTGCCGCTGGGTTATTGCATAAACAGCCAAAGAAAATGTTTATGTTCCAATACCTTTGTCCTTGAATTGTTCTTGACTGTTTCTGGAGACCTGAGGTTGATTTCAAAGCTACATTTTGTTTTTGGCCAAAATGTTATTTGCATGCATTGTTTTATGTTTCCCTCTGCTTGTGTTCCTTTTTGCGATCCAACAAAGTGCTGAGAACTTTATAAAGCATGCGGTTAGTCAGAGATCTGTTAGATCTGATAGATCTGGTAGTTTTTATTTATTTATTTTTGTCATAAACAGTATATATAAGCATTAACATGAAATAACTATATAATATATAAGCATATATATGAGCATAAGTATGTAATAACTGTATTAATTGGATATAATGAAGAGAAACAATAGAATAGGGAACGGTAGGCACTTTTGTGCTCTTATGCATGCCCCTTATAGATCTCTTAGGAACGGGTGAGGTCAATAGTACATAGTTTTTGGTTAAAGATTTTGGAATTTTAGAGATTTTAGAGAGTTAGAGATAGATCTGACAGATCAGTTAGATCTGTTCTTTAAGTGAGAGATAACTATATAATTATCCTTTCTTGTTAGCAGGATTAAACAATAGATTGGATTTGTTTTTACTAGATGCATTGCTGGAAAAAGTATTTTACAAGCCATGATGGGCTTGTGAAGAAAAACCCAACAGGCATTTGAACATATTGCTTTGTGTAGTGCAGTGCAGAACGTGGCTTATTTAAACAATTAACCAGCCAAACATTTCCAACATAGGCTTAAATAGCAAACCAATTAAGCAAGCCATTAGTTTGTTTTAAATTAACGATACATTCTTTTTATTGCGGCTGATTTTGAATCTTTTCTTGCAATATCTTTTTTAAAAAAACTCTCTTCACCCTTTCTTAAGATCATCTTTTTCTTCTTTCACTTGATGCTCCTGGATCGTAGATTTCTCTCTTGAGTATTTTTTTTAAAATACTTGTTTGTTTTAAAATGTTATATCGCCTTTCTGTTTAAAAGAGGGGGAGGGAATCATACTAATGAAACAGAATTTAAAACACGTCAAAACATTGAATGTTGCTAAAGAGGAAACCTGTTAACAGACCTGTTTAGAGGGGGGGGAAACCCTGTAGAAATGTAGAAGTGTAAGTGTAAGGTAATTCCATAATATCAAATGTTACATCCAGCTGTAAAAATATGGACTGTAAAGTATTAATATGGGTAGAAGAGAATATTGGTACCACAAGGTTGAACTGGGAGGTCCTTGGCGTGCTCTGAGCTTGGCTGTTTTCTTACAGACATTTCATTACCCAACTTGTAATGTATCTTTAAATGGTTTTGGCGGGAAACAAGCACGTTGCTGATTGGTTGAAGCCGCCGGTTGAACTGTATATAAGGAGAGGTTTTTCCCCAGCCTGGTTGCTGGGTTCACCATATATTAAAGAGCTGTTGTCACTACCCTGGTCTCCAGCCTCGTTATTTCCCGAACTTAACACTGGCGACGAGGATGGGATCTCGAGGTTAAGGAGCACCAGAATCGAGCTGAAGCACGGAAGAACCGAACCCAGCAAACTCAGGGCAGAAACGCGGAGATGGCCAGCTACACTCCGCCCGCACCGTTTGACCCAGCCAGGGAGAAATGGGGAACGTACATGACCCGTTTCGAAAGCTTCCTAGAGGCAAACGAACTGCAAGGAGTTCCAGACAACCGCAAAAGGGCATATTTCCTGAGCCACTGCGGTCCCGAGGTCATCGACATCGCGGAAGCCCTGGCAGAGCCAACGCCGGTACAATCGGTATCGTGGCAAACTCTGCAAAATCTATTGAAGAACCATTTCGCGCCAACACCGTCCAAATACGTACGGCGTTTTGAATTTGGGGAGCGCAGACAGCAAGAGGGCGAATCCATCAGCGATTACATGGCCGCCCTGCGAACAGCCTCCAAGGACTGTGGGTACGAGACTTGGATGAGGAGCTGTTAGAGCAACTCATCCGTGGGGTCAGAGACATTCGCTTATGGAGGCGGCTGCTATCAAAAAGCAATCTAACGCTGGCAAACGCTCTGGACGAAGCCAGAGCTCATGAGATGTCCACCCAAGCGGCGGAAACCCTACAAAAGCCACTCACGCCAACGGCGAGCGCGAGCGCGAAATCAACCCCGGTCCACAATGAAGAAATCCAGACCGAATCAGACGGCGAGGATGAGGAAGGAGTTTGCCTCACCGAGAAGGGGCAAAGAAGACCGGGATGAATGCGGAAGTTGCGGAGGGCAACACCAGCGTCAACGATGCAAGTTCAAGGACGCTACATGTCGGCGGTGCGAGAAGAAGGGGCACCTGGCTCAAGTCTGTCGAGCACCCCAACCTTCCCGCCGAAAATTCAAACCAACCAATCAGAGCGCAGGATCGGCAAGGCGACCCGCGATTGGTCAAAACAAAAAGGGCGCGAACTCAAATCGAACGACCGTGATCATAGGCCGTGCAGCAACCCGCGTCGAGAAGAAAATCTTCACTAAACCAAAAATCGAAGGAGTGCCGTGCCGACTAGAAGTGGACACCGGGTCAGCGATCACAATCATGTCCTGGGACACTTTTGCAAAAGCTTTGCCGAGAATCGCCAAACGCAAACTGCAAACACAGCGGCTACGAGTTCACGACTACCAAGGGAATCGCATCCCTGTTCGAGGGACCACCTCCGTCCGCCGAGTACGGACCACACAAGAAGACCCTGCCCATCACGATAGTCGAAGGGACCCTGCCAAGCCTGTTGGGACTAGACTGGTTCCGTGCATTGGGCATGGGAGTGACTGGCATCTACCGAAGTGACTTTAACCTAAAAGACACACTCATGAACGAGTTCGAAGATGTCTTCAAGGACTGCCTGGGCAAGTACAAGGGGACCCCTATTTCCTTCAATTTAGACCCCAGGTAGCCCCATTAGGTTAAAGGCAAGGAGAGTCCTTTGCCCTTAAACCCAAGATCGACAGGGAGATAGACAAGCTCATCAGTCAGGGGATACTGGTGCCAGTCGATCATGCAAAGTGGGAGACGCCAATCGTCACCCCAGTGAAACCAGATGGGTCAGTTAGAATCTGCGCTGGTTACAAGGCAACGTTAAACAAAGCCTTGCAAAGAAGCGCCTACCCGGTCCCAGTGGTACAACATTTGCTGCACTCGCTGGGGCAAGGGCATGTATTTGCCAAATTAGATTTGGCACAAGCCTATCAACAACTACCCATAGACGCCGACACAGCCGAAGCCCAGACAATTGTGACTCACAGAGGTGCTTTCAAGTGTACCCGGTTACAGTTTGGGGTGAGTGTGGCTCCTGGGCTATTTCAAAATTTAATGGAGCGACTTCTGCAAGGGCTCCGGGGTAGTCCCCTATTTCGATGATGTATTGATATCAGCCGAAAATTTAGAAGAATTGGGGGAGCGTTTGAGAAAAGTTCTGGGCATTTTCCGGTCAGCCGGTCTAAAGGTTAAAGTGAACAAATGCCAAATAGGGGTAGAATCCGTAGAGTTCTTGGGCTACAGAATAGACAAGGAGGGAATTCACCCCACTGAAAGCAAGGTCAAGGCAATAAGAAAGGCTCCAGCACCCAAAAACAAAACAGAGCTACAGGCATTCCTGGGTCTAGTGAATTTTACGGTCTTTTAAAAATAAGGCACCCGTTGCCGAGCCGCTACATAAGTTACTGGGAAAGAATACTGCTTGGTCTTGGGGAAAGTCGGAAGCTAGGGCTTTCGAAGCAGTAAAAAACCTACTCTCGAGCGATAGCTTACTGATTCAGTATCATAGCTCAATGCCATTGGTATTAGTTTGCGATGCTTCCCCTTACGGGGTGGGGGCTGTGCTCAGCCACAGGCTTCCAAATGGCACAGAAGCCCCAATAGCCTTCTACTCCAGAACGATGTCCTCCACAGAGAGGAACTATAGCCAGTTGGATAAGGAAGCTCTAGCTATTGTGTCAGGGGTAAAAAGTTTCACGAATACGTTTTGGTAGAGACTTTGAAATTGTTACAGACCATAGACCACTGTTAGAGATACTGGCTGGCGACCGCCACACGCCTGTGCCACTTTCGCCACGATTGACCCGATGGACTATCTTTTTAGCCGCCTATTCCTACAAACTGCAGCATCGGCCAGGAAAAGAGTTGGGGCATGCGGACGCATTAAGCAGATGCCCACTACCAGGGGCAATCGAAGACCCCACTCCTGGGACGCCCATACTGTTAATTGACTCTCTGGACTCTGGCCCAGTCACATCTAAGGAGGTGGCTCGGGCGTCATACCGGGACATTACTTTGAGAACTGTACTTGGTTGGGTACAAAGAGGGTGGCCCGCTGCGCCGGGCGAGCGTTTTAAAGAATTTGTAAAAAAACGTGGGGAACTTTCGGCTCAAGGGGGGTGCCTGCTATGGGGGGATAGAGTGGTGATCCCAGAAAAATTGAGGAAAAGGGTGTTGGACCTCCTCCACGAGGGTCACCCAGGGATCGTTAGGATGAAGGGTCTAGCGAGAAGCTATGTGTGGTGGCCCTTAATGGACTCAGAAATTGCTGAAAGGGTAGGGAAATGCCAGGCCTGCCAGGAGTCCAGACCGCTACCCCCAACGGCCCCGGTTCGGGAATGGGAGAAACCCCAGGGCCCCTGGTCTAGAATACACATTGATTTTGCCGGCCCCTTCCACGGCCAAACCTTCCTGGTAGTAGTAGATGCCTACTCCAAATGGCTGGAAATCATTCTCATGAGATCCATGACAGCCGAGGCCGTGATCTCAGTCCTACGGCACCTATTTGTAACCCATGGGTTGCCCGACACGCTAGTTTCCGATAACAGCCCGCAATTCCACGGCAACCCAATTTGAGGAGTACTTGGCAGAAGAGGGCATCCGACATGCCCTCTCGGCGCCTTTCCACCCTGCGACGAATGGCCTTGCAGAGCGTTCCGTCCGGAGCGCAAAAGAGGCATTGTCCAGACTTAAGCCAGGCGACTGGCAAACAAAAATCGATGTTTTCCTGGCCGTCCAACACAGAACCCCCTGTGTCACAACCGGCAGAAGCCCAGCCGAATTATTAATGGGCCGAAAGCTCAGATGCCCCCTAGACCGTCTAAATCCAAATTATACGCCGGAGGGTTACAAGGGGGAAATAGGAAAAACAAGAGAAATGGACATAGGCGACCGAGTGTGGGCACACAACTATGGTGAAGGCCCAACCTGGATAGCAGGACAAATACTAAACAAAACAGGTCCAAAATCATACTTGGTAGAGTTAAAGGACGGCCGAGTATGGAGGCGCCACATAGACCAAATACGAAAACGCATAGCCGAACAATCTGAATTAATCGAAACGGGCCCTGACTATACAATGTTTGATTCCACAGCTGACTCAAACCCGGAAAAATCGCAGGACTTATCTGAAATTCCGGAGGTCCAGCGACGCCCACAGGTTCCAGTAGAACACAGCAGGGACGACTCTGCTAATAATCCAGGGCCGGATGGCCTACAGAAGGAGCTGAGAGGAGCAAACAGCCCCTCCGGTCAGCTCGACCCACTCCCAGGGATGTACTGCGCAGGTCCGAAAGAGTCAGGAGACGCCCAGTCTATTTGCGTGATTACGTTGAAAAATAATATGTAAATATGGGTAAAGTGTTTTCTGGGAGGGAAGGAGTGTAATGTATCTTTAAATGGTTTTGGCGGGAAACAAGCACGTTGCTGATTGGTTGAAGCCGCCGGTTGAACTGTATATAAGGAGAGGTTTTTCCCCAGCCTGGTTGCTGGGTTCACCCTATATTAAAGAGCTGTTGTCACTACCCTGGTCTCCAGCCTCGTTACTTCCCGAACGTAACACAACTAGGTAACATCATCAGTGTTAGAAGGGAGCGTGTTTGCTCTTATTTGTATATATTTGTATAGTACTGCAACTATATAGCTAAGAAGGCTCTAAGAGCTGTTAACTTAATTCTACGTAGCTTCTTTTCAAAAAACACCACGCTACTGACCAGAGCATATAAAACATTTGTTAGGCCAATTCTTGATTACTGCTCTCCTGTCTGGAACCCATACCATTTATCCGACATCAACACAGTTGAGCGTGTCCAAAGGTATTTTACGAGAAGAATTCTCCACTCCTCTGAAACCAATAAAATATCTTATTCCATCAGACTTGATATCCTGGGTCTTGAAAACTTGGAACTTCGTCGCCTTCGACAGGATCTGGGTTTAGCATATAAAATCATCCGTTGTAATGTCCTTCCTGTCAATGACTTTTTTAGTTTCAATAACAATATCACAAGAGCTACCAACAGATTTAAACTCAATGTCAACCGCTCCAGTTTAGATTGCAGAAAACACGATTTCTGTAACAGAATTGTATATGCTTGGAATGCATTACCTGACTCTGTGGTTTCTTCTCATAATCCCAAAAGCTTTACTCAAAAACTGTCCACGGTTGACCTCACCACTTTCCTAAGAGGACGCTAAGGGGCGTGCATAAGAGCACAAACGTGCCTACCGTTCCTGTCCTACCGTTTCTTCCCCTATGTATATATATGTTTATAGTACCTCGTTTCTCCTCATATATACGTTCATATATTATATAACCCTTTATGCAATGCTTGTATATATTGTTACGACAAATAAATAAATAAATAAATAAATAAATAAATAAATAAATAAATAAATAAATAAATAAATAAATAAATAAATAAATAAATAAATAAATAAATAAATAAATAAATAAATAAATAAATAAATATACTAGTGCCTTGACCTGTTAGTGTTAGTGGGAGTATTCTTGGTGGTTCCTTGATTAGGCTGTTGTTCAATGTTAGCCTGTTTGTCTGCATTGGTAATTTAGTAGTGTGATTTATACTGCTTTCTTTTATCATTCCGATGTAACATTTTTGGGCAGGTATACAGGTAGTCCTTATTTAGTTACTGCCTTGGGCAGTGACCGTTCACACTTTGTGACCAAAACTTTCATATCTGTAAAGCAAAGGAAAGCTGAAATGAGATCATAAAGCACAGTTGTGGTTTCACTTAGAAATTGCTTCACTTAACAATCAAGTTATAAGTCTCAATTGTGATTGCTAAATGACAATTACCTATATAACCCATAACTTTATCTGGTTTGGCCTTTTTCCCCCTCTTTGGCATGGTTTTATCAGAGAGCCCAGAGATTTGTGCATGCCAATGACAACAACAACAACCACAAAATGTTTTGTTGCATCTATATCCAAATAAGGAACTTTTCCTATTGAAATTGATATTTTGCCCCACAGTAGCTTGGTGTTATCCTCCAGCAGATGGCAACCATGAGTTACCGTACTTCTTTATGCATCTCTTGGCTGCCATCTAATGATCAACTGGACTTCTGCAGCCCAGATATGGAGAGATGGGGGAGGGGAGAGGGAGGGAGAGGCGGGGGGGGAGAGGGGAAGAGAGGGGGAGAAAGAAAAGAATACACAGGCACACAGAACAATACAAGAATGCATTTGTTGTTGTTGTTTTTAAAAAAACCCAGACAGAACCTAGGTAATATTACAAAAGGAAATAAAATCAAAAAATCAATAACATGTAAAGTTTAAATAAAACAAATCTAAAATGCATGTTCTCAGCTGTAACTCTGTTAATTCAAACCATAAAAAGGCCTTGCATGTTGACAATGAAGTTTCATTCTTCATAGGCCCAACTATAATTTAACTCAACATGGTGTTTTGTCCCAACATCCTGTTTGGACTAGAATTCTCAGAATCCTGGATCTGCCAACTAAGAATTCTAGAAACTATATTCACTTATACCGAAGACGCAAACTTGGAGAAGGTTAATATACATACATACATACATACATACATACATACATACATACATACACATATATTTGTTTTCTGAGGTTTTTGCGGGTGTTTGTATGTAGGTCTTTGGTTATTCGGGTTTTCTCCCGCATAAAATTAGAAGAGTTTTGGCGACGTTTCGACGAAGTCTCATTCGTCATCTTTAGGCTAGGTGTTTACAGCTTCATGCTTCTAGGAGCAACTGAATAACCAAAGACCTACACACACACACACACACACACACACACACACACACACACACATATATATTGTGGGCTAAGAATCCGTGACCCTGAAAAATTTGGGGAGAATCATCAAGGCACTTCTGAAAATTGCTACTGTCAATATTTAATGGCATAAAATTATAAAATACAAGGTGAGTAATCATAACTTTGAGCATGATTTGATTAGACTTAACAACAAATTAGTTGCAGTTCTTGTTCTAGTCTCAGTCGTTTTGGAGAAGGCTTCCCGTAACAGACTGCCAGTTAAAAGGCAGTGGGAGCCCTGATCTTGAAAATAATGATGGTCCTCTGGTTCATAAGTTGAATTAACAGAGGGATACAATCAAGATCAAGGGCAGTACTAATACCACTCTACAAAGCCTTAGTAAGACCATACCTAGAATACTGCATCCAGTGTTGTTGTTGTTTTTCATTTTGTCACAACAGTATATACACTCATCAACATAAACAATAACCCACCATGAGAGAAAAAAAAGTATATATAAGTAAAACTTTGCAACAACTATTTTAATTTGATATAATGAAGGGAACAATAGGACAGGAACGGTAGGCACTTTTGTGCTCTTATGCACACCCCTTATAGTCCTCTTAGGAATGGGGTGAGGTCAATAGTAGACAGTTTTTGGTTGAAGATTTTGGGGTTTTGAGTAGAGACTATAGAGTCAGGTAGTGAGTTCCAAGCGTTAACAATTCTGTTACAAAAGTCATATTTTCTGCAATCAAGTTTGAAGCGGCTGACATTAAGTTTGAATCTATTGTTTGCTCTTGTATTGTTGCGATTGAAGCTGAAGTAGTCTTTTACAGGAAGGATATTACAATAGATGATTCTGTGTGTTAAACACAGATCATGTTGGAGTCGGCGGAGTTCTAAGTTTTCTAAACCCAGGATTTCAAGCCTGGTAGTATAAGATATTTTGTTGTTTTCGGAGGAGCGAAGAACTCTTCTAGTAAAATATTTCTGGACGCGTTCGATAGTATTAATGTCAGAGATGTTGTATGGGTTCCATAAGGATGAGCTGTATTCAAGAATAGGTCTGGAAAATGTTTTGTATGCTCTGGTTAGTAGTGTAGAGTTTTTGGAAAAGAAGCTACGTAAAATTAGGTTTACAACTCCTAGAGCTTTTTTTGCTATGTAGTTGCAGTGGGCTTTGGCATTTAGGTCATTTGATATGAAAACTCCAAGGTCTTTGACAGGGAGGGGGTCATCAGTAAGGTAATGTCCATCAATTAGTATGGTGTTGGTCACCATACTAAAAAAAGATGCTGAGACTCTAGAAAAAGTACAGAGAAGAGCAACCAGAATGATTAGGAAGCCAAAGCATACAATGAATGGTTGCAGGAACTGGGCATGGCTAGTCTAGTGAAGAGAAGGACCAGGGGAGACATGATAGCAGTGTTCCAATAATTGAGGGGCTGTTACAGAAGGGAGGAGGGGGTCAGCCTATTTTCCAAAGCACCTGAAGGCCAGGCAAGGAATAATGGATGGAAATTGATCAAGGAGAGATTGAATCTGGAAATAAAGAGACATTTTCTGACAGTGAGAACAATCAACCAATGGAACAGAAGTTGCCTTCAGAAGTTGTGTGAACTTCACCACTGGAGGCTTTCAAGAAGAGACTGGACTGACATTTGTTGGGGATGGTGTAGGGTCTCCTGCTTGGGCTGGGGGTTGGACTAGATGACCTTACAAGATCCCTTCCAACTCTGTTAGTCTATCTAATCTAGAATGAGCTCATCTAGTTGTAGTTCCTGTCTGGTTTACCTAGAAAGGTGGATAAAGCTTCCACATATTATTAATATTAAGGGACATTTTGAAATCCAGGTAAAGGTAAATTTCTTTTTCTTTTCTTCAAATAAAAAGTCTAATTCAGAAATGGGAAGGGATGGATTTAAGGCTGAAAAGGTGTAAAATTGATTTGGAGTGGACACAAGCTGATTCATTTTATCGCAAGTTGTTTTACAGCAAGACTGACCGATAGTTCATCTTGTTTAATATTATTTCTCCAGACTGGTAGCGGTTTGCAAACAAAACAAAACAAAACAAAAAAAGCCCAAAGCCCTAATTGGAGATGTTGGAGGTTGAATCTATAAGATTATCCCAAAATGCTTTCCCCTCCCCATACACACACACACACACACACACACACACACACACACACACACACACACACTTTGCCCCTCCCTCGGGTTTATTTCTGTGATACAATGGAAAAAGAAACCTTAAATAAACGAATGAGATTGAACACACCAGTGATTAATGAGCGGCGTTCTAGATGAATTTCACAGACAAAAAATTAGCAAGGCATTCCTTTGTAAAGCATTGGTAGCCCCCTCAGGAGTATTAGATTAAATAAAGACAAGGTTGAATGGATGTTTCAGTTTAACCTCCTCAGAGCATCATTACGTAGGTGTTTGAATTAACGCTTTACCGAAACTTGCCTTGTAATTTCTCTACAGATTTCCTTCCCTGTGAAGGGGGCTTCTGTTTTTCTACCTTATTTTCAGGAGGTGGGTGAGCTTCTGAAATTCTTCGGAATTTCCTTTGATGGCGTTTTGAGCTTATTTTGCAGTTGGGGGTGAGCAAGGGTGCTCCTTGCTGTTTTCCATGAAGTATCTTATCATCGTATCATCATCCATCATGGCTGCTCATGTTTCCCTGTCTGAAAAAGCTTTATCCACCTTCCCCGGTAAACCAGACAGGAACTGCAACTAGAGGAGCTCATTCCAGATTAGATAGATTAACAGAGTTGGAAGGGATCTTGTAAGGGAACAGGGAGCCACAGCAGAGGGATAAAAGAGCCACATGCGGCTCCAGAGCTGCACGTTGCCGACTCCTACTCTTACTATTAAGCCACTGGAGGTGGGTGGGTTGGTTTCCTGCCTCTCTTGTCTGATTGTTTCCTAGCCAGTATCCCTTCCCCTCATCCTCCAAGGTCATCCACCTATTCCAATTACAAGCTCCATGGGAGAAGTTGTCTTCTGAGGTCTTTCTTGAATCCTGAATGGAAACATAAGTAGCTAAGGACTCTGCAGATTGTGGCACCTCTCCAGTCAGAAGCACATCTTATTAGATACTTCATTTGTAAATATGTGCAAGGACATTCTACCGTACCCAAGAAAAATGTCACTGAAATCCTTTTCTCTGTTGAAAGAAATTACAAGCAGCACATTTCATTTCCAACAAACCAAGTTCGAAGAAAATGTAGAGGAGTTTGGCTGTCCGTCACTGCTCTACAGTAACTTCAGAGCAAGCATTTTACCCTTCAGAAAGTTTTCCAGGTTAAGGAACTTCCGTACCATGGTGATAACCATTTTTTATATAACAGATCGAATTATGTGACCTAAAGTTTCCACTGCCTCCCTCAAAATGTGCCAGGTTTGAGGAACAAACATTCGAAATTGGAATGAAAGGAGAGAATCTGGAAGGCAACACCTAGGGCAGATTGCATCAGGAGCTAGTAGCTTCTTGCTTTGCTGGAGATGTTTAAACTAGGTCAGGTAGCTGTCAGAGATTGTACAGCTCCTGCCATGGGCAGGGAGTTAGACGAAGTTCATTTCCAACTGGTGATTCTGTGGTTTGTGCGAAACCAACCGTGTGGCTCTTCGAAGAAAAATGTAGCACCGGGATAATATTCAAGATGAAGGATGGAGTGGAGGACATTACCATGCAGAGCATCAAGGCATGCTGACTTTAGCATGGCCTGTAATCCCATTAGCAGGATTAGTCTGTTGTCCTAGGCTATCTGATTGTGTTAAGTGCTCATTTAGGTCAGCAGTTAGGAAATTCTCTCTTATTCCCATTCTCCCATTCTCTGTCCCCCCCCCATTCTCATTCTCTTTCTTTCTTTCTCTCTCTCTTTTCTGCCCCCTCTCTCTTTCTCTTTTCTTTCCCCCTTTCTCTCTCTGTGTGTATGTGTGCTGAGACACACACACACAGAGACAGAGAGAGAGACAGACAGACAGACACGTAGACACACACACACACATGCACAGAGAGAGACAGGCAGAGAGACAGAGAAAGAGAGAAAGACAGACAGACAGAAAGATAGACAGAGAGACACACAGACAGAGAGAGGGAGAGACACAGAAAGAGAGACAGACAGACAGACAGGGAGAGAAAGACAGAGAGGCAGATAGACAGATAGATAGAGAGAGGGAGAGAGAGGGAGAGAGACAGAGACAGATACACACACACACATACACACACACACACACACACACGTACACAGAGAGAGACAGACAGACAGAGAGACAGAGACAGAGAGACAGAGAGACACACAGACAGAGAGAGGGAGAGACACAGAAAGAGAGAGACACAGAGAGAGAGAGAGAGAGAGACAGACAGACAGACAGACAGACAGAGAAAGGGGGGGAAGAGAGGGAGGGAGAGACACAGAAAGAGCGAGAGAGACACAGAGAGAGAGAGGGAGACAGAGAGACAGAGAGAGAGAGACAGAGAGAGAAAGAGAGGGGGGAAGAGAGGGAGGGAGAGACAGAGAGAGAGAATGGGGTGGAGACTCTTAAGCCCATGGAAAGAATAAGCTATTTGCTGCATTTGAGGATAGAGGATCTCTTTTCCGGCAGCCTGTAATCTTGCATTCATGAAGCCGAACTCTCATGAAAAGTGGCTCACTTCTCTTCCCCCTTCCTCCCCCTCCACCACCCCCTTTGAAAACTGCAGATGTCTGAGAGCCAGAGCTGGAACGCCACCCTGAGTGTTTCCGGACCTTGAAAGCCTTAGAATTTTAAAGGGCATTGAAATGCATGGCTTTGATTTTGACTAAATGGGGGAGGGGGGCGCGGAGGGAGGAAGGGAGGGTGGTTGCAGGAAGGGAAGGTGGGAAGGAGAAAAAAGAGAAAGACGAGAAGGACTCCATCCTTGGGAAAGAAGAGGTGATGGTTGAGCATGTAATGAAAACTCAAGCAGGCCTGGCGGAACCCCAATCAGTTTAATCTCTCGGTCTGTTGATGATCAGCAATGTTGCAATTTAATTGGAAGCTGTTTGTACTTGGAAGGTCATCGGAACTCACAGTGAAATGGAACTGTTCAAAGATAGCCAATCCATTGCTTGGGTTAGGATGGCTGATTCCTTAGACAGGAACTTGGTTAAAAGCAGGTTTCTCCATATCACCCCCCCCACACACACTATTTAATTACGTTCTAGTTCATGCTGTTCTGAAAGCTATTCAACAATGTTCAGAAGTATTTCCTTCCCCAGTGAATATCTATCTATCTATCTATCTATCTATCTATCTATCTATCTATCTATCTATCTATCTATCTATCTATCTATCTATCTATTATCTATCTATCTATCCTGGATCCAGGATAAATGCATATTCCTTTAGAATTTCTTTGGGCATAGTTAATGAACGTTCCTTTAGTGACCATTCAAAGTTGCAAAGCACTGTAAAAAGTGCCTTATGACCATTGACTGTGGTCATGTGATCAAAAATCAGGCACTTGGGAACTGGTGAGCCTCTGGTGGCTCAGACTGCTAAGACAGTCTGTTATTAACAGCAGCTGCTTGCAATTACTGCAGGTTCAAGTACCACCAGGCCCAAGGTTGACTCAGCCTTCCATCCTTTATAAGGTAGGTAAAAGGAAGACCCAGATTGTTGGGGCCAATAAAAGTTGACTTTGTATATAATATACAAATGGATGAAGACTATTGCTTGACATAGTGTAAGCCGCCCTGAGTCTTCGGAGAAGGGCGGGATATAAATGCAAATAAATAAATAGATAAAAAACTGGTTCATATTTCAGAATCAGTATAGAGCTGGAAGGGACCTTGGAGGTCTACTAGTCCAGCCCCTGCTCAAGCAGGAGACCCCATACCATTTCAGACAAGTGGCTGTCCAATCTCTTCTTACAAACCTCCAGTGATGAAGCAACCACAATTTCTGAAGGCAACTTCTGTTCCACTGGTTAATTGGCCTCACTGTTGGAAAATTTCTCCTCAATTCCAGGTTGCTTCTCTCCTTGCTTAGTTTCCATCTCTTTGTTTCTTGTCCTGCCTTCCGGTGCTTTGGAAAATAAGTTGAATCCCTCCACTTTGTGACACCCCAACAAATATTGCAAGGTCATGTGGTTACTTTTTGCAGCCTTCTGATAAGCAAAGTCAATGGGGATTCAAGATTCACTTAATCACCCTGTCACTAACTTAACAACTGCCCAAATTCACTTAATAACTGTGGCAAGAAACATGGGGCAAACTCATCTAAAAACTGTCTTGCTTAGCAATGGGAATTCTGGGCTTAATTGTGGTTGTAAGTTGATGTTTAGAGGAACGCATTGGCTCAGTGGGTAAGATGCTGAGCTTGTCGATCGAAAGCTCGGCAGTTCAGCGGTTTGAATCCCTAGTGCCACATAACAGGGTGAGCTCCCATTACTTGTCCCAGCTTCTGCCAACCTAGCAGTTCGAAAGCACATAAAAAATGCAAGTAGAAAAATAGGGACCACTTTTGGTGGGAAGGTAACAGCATTCCATGCACCTTTGGCATTTAGTCATGCCGGCCACATGACCAGGGAGATGTCTTTGGACAGAGCTGACACTTTGATTTTGAAACAGAGATGAGCACCATCTCCTAGAGTCAGGAACAATTAGCATATATCGTATTTTTCAGAGTATAAGACATTGCAGCAAACAGCAAACAGCCTGCTTTACTTTCATTTTCGTTTTCAGCGTAGCTTGATTAGCACAAGAAAAAAAAATCTGCTCCCAGAAATTTACCTCATTGCAGCAAGCCACAGAGGCCCATGCAGCAATAGGCAATGGCAATCCCTGCAGCCTGAAACAGCTGAGAGTCGGGAACAACCAACTTGTGCTAATTAGGCTGTGCTGAAGCTGAAATGGGCTGTTTCTTCTTGCTGCTTGCTGCAAAGAGGTAAATTGCAGAGGCGAAAGGGTGGGGTCCAGTGGGTGGGAGGGGCTACATTCGGTGTATAAGACGCACCTAAATGTTCATCGCCTTTTAGGGGTGAAAAAGGTGCGTCTTATACTCCGAAAAATACGGTATGTGCAAGGGTAACCTTTACCTTTAAGTTGATGTCTACCTTTATTGAGCCTTCTTTCTTGTTGGGGATCGCACAGAGGCTATTGTAGGTGCTGATGCTTTGTAAAACATGCCTTTCTGATTCTGATTCCTCCCTGTCTTCATGTCTTAGTCTACAAACCCCCCCACCCCCACCCCGTGGAAGCAGATTCCTTATGATTTTAATTGCTGTGTTGAAAGCCAAGGTGGCTGGAGGATGCTGTAGAGAAGGCTGGGCAATGAAAGATGGGAGCTTCTCCCAATTTGGAATTGTGACCAAAAGGTAACTCAATTGACTTTTCTGAACTGATGTGATGATTTTTTTAAAGAAATCAATTGAAATGACTTTTCAAATGGAATTGACCCGAGTCTGTTGTCTAATAATCGGAAGGGCTAAAACAAATCAATCAGATCATTTGAACCACATCAATGTGAATCTGATCAAAGCCAATTCATGTGCTCCTAATGCACATGTATGCTCTGAATGCCATTGTGAGAAGTTCATCAACTTTGTCTTCTGCTTTGAAATAAATTGCCATGGAAATGTGATACATATTTTTCCTGCAAGGCATTCTCTAGTTCTATGGGCAGATGTCCCAAGAACTGCATAACTCTTTGGATATGTTCCGTTTTCTGAAGAGCAAATTTTTACCTCCACCCTTTACTAACCTAAACATAACCATTTTGTTGGGCTTATTAGTAAATCCTATTCAACAACCTTCCTTAAGGAATGGAAACCTGTAATTACCTGATGCCAGCAGGCGGTTGGTCAAGCTCTAAAGATTATGGAGTTTTTTAAATGTTTGTGTGCATATTTTGGGGCTGGGAGTATGCATTCTAATGAAATATATTTCGGGGAAAAAGACCAAGATATGTAATTTACAGTTGGGCTGGATTCATACAACACATCTCTCCAAATCTTCATCCTGAGCCTGCATTCAGTTTTCTTCCTGTGATGTAGCATGTTTTATAAAGCTGCTTGAATTGCTCTATCTGTGAATTCATGGCTTCATTCATTAACCAAAGTAAGGCTACTGTGTGAATACAACTGTTGGGGCCAAATTTCTAGGGATTGCAGTTTTAAAAGTCGATCTTGCTTTGCAAGTTTTGATTGATATCTTATATTGGACAGAAATGAATGTCGACATTCTTCATTCCATTTCTGAGAAAACAATGTTGCATTTTGTGGATTAAATTTGATGATACTCCATTTACTGACTTTAGTTACTTCAACACACACACACACACATAAATACATGGGAAAGACTTATCTCCTAATGTTGTCTGTTGGGATTGAATGGAAGACTTTGTTGTTGTTGTTAGTTGCAAAGTCGTGTCCAACCCATCACAACCCCATGGACAACATTCCTCCAGACCTTCCTGTCCTCTACCATCCTCTGGAGTCCATTTAAGCTCACGCCGACTGCTTCAGTGACTCCATCCAGCCACCTCGTTCTCTGCCGTCCCATTCTTCTTTTGCCCTCAATCGTTCCCAGCATTAGGCTCTTCTCCAGTGAGTCCTTCCTTCTCATTAGGTGGCCAAAGTATTTGAGTTTCATCTTCAGGATCTGGCCTTTGCCTTCTAAAGAGCAATCCGGGTTGATCTCCTCTATGACTGACCGGTTTGATCACCTTGCAATCCAACGGACTCGTCAAAGACTAGAAAGCTAATTATTGATTATAAAACATAGACTGCTGGCTATTGAAGTAGTAAAGCAAAAGATAGGATATTCATACCTACTCCTTAGACACCTCTTAACTCAACTTAACATAAAATGATACATACAAGAACAACATGCTCAAAGCCTGAGACTTTCGTTGAAATTCTTTCCTTCTGCAAAAGACATTTTGAACCCAAATCAGGGTTTGGATTTGAAGGAGAACTGATGGGGAAACAAAATATACAAGACAATGCTTTCTTTCTAGCACTGTGGATATTGGAGTCAAACAAGGAGAGGCACCACCAATTTCCTTAAAAATCTATAGTTCCTGCTAACAAAAAGTCAACCAGTCATTCTGGATGATTGATAAGTTCAGGGAAAAGCTGTAGCAAGTTCTTTACACTGAACTTAATCTACTTTATCCTCACAGGGACCACATGCAATACCTTCAAAGAGATTCCATTGAGACTCAGCCTGCACACCCAGGGATTAAAAAGTTGGTGGGGTGGGGTGGGGTGGGGTGAGGGCACCTAAAACCCAGAGCTTACTTACCAAGTTTCTACAAAAGCAAAAATGTGCATTGGTACAGCAGAGTACCAAATCACAGGGACGTTTCCAATACATAGGAATAGGAATACAACTTCCTATGCAATTTTATTATTTAGGATCTTAGTTCTTCAGAACTGAAGAAGCTTCTTGGATGAGAAGCAGAACAGAAGAAGCTTCTTGGATGAGAAGCAGAACATCTTCAAGGAAAAACAAAAGTCCAGTTGCCTTTTGGAAAAGCACCTTTGGGACAACCATGACCTGGATGACTGAGAATCTGCATAGACATTGCTCGACTAAAGCACCATTATTTGGCTTTGACATCATTATTTGACTTCTACTTTGGGTCGCCTGACCCAAAGTAGAAGACGTGCAATTTTAGCTCCATAGTACAAAATGAAACAAACGATTGCCCCATTTATAGAGTAATTATAATTGTCTGAATTGTATGGGGAATAGGGATGCTTAGACTACTATAAATGATTCCTTCTCGCCTTATGTGACCGTATTCTGATCCGGCTGTTTTTATTGATTCTTAGTGAACTGTGCAGAGTTTTTAACCGCTTATATTCCCCTCTATCACTCACTAATTCTGAGAACAGCTGTGCACGTAAAAAAAGGTGAATGGAAAAGTTGCCTTTTGATTAAAAAGTTACAAGACTTTAGTGAACTCTCTCGCCCCACACTTGCCGCCTTTTGAATATCTGCAGCGCATGCAGATCTTCGTGTGTTTCTACTAGGTTTCCTGCCAGCCGAAGACAAACGGTTGTGGTTTTGTATGGTAATATGCAGGTGTCACATGGGTCTATTGACTTTGCATAGCCATTTCTATGATTTATATAGCTCTTTATAAAGTTGGTACAATCCCAAATTACATAATTTCTACAGTCTAAGATTTGAGAATGGCAGGAATCTTTCTCCGTCAGCAATTTGGGAACGCAGAGAAGCTGATGCTAGTTTGAAGCAGTAAAGTGTAGATTGATTTGCTCAAAACTAGAAAACACAACCCCAGGACCATTTCTTTCTTGTGAAACATTAACTTGCACCCTGCCCTGAGAACATCTGGGCTACTGGCATTGTAATTTATCCCGCCTTTGCACTCACATTTTTTTAAAATAAAATCTGTGACTATAGGCCTCACTGGAGTGCATCTTTGTGCTTTCCTGAGGTAAAAATGGCTCAAAATGTTTAGCCTTTCTTCATTGCTCTGATCTCCTGATAGTTGTTGTTTTTTGGGCATGTTTCTGCAATTTTCTCATTGCTGTGACATCCTTTTTGAGATAGATACAAGTGACAGACCAAATTTAATCTAATTTTTCCCTCATTTCATCTCCCAAATTCCCCAAACTGTGGGTGACTTCTGTGCACTTGGCTATAGATGAGATTGATGCAAGTGTGTTAGGGAACATCTCCATGGATTTTTTTTTCTCTTTTCAGAACAAATACGTATTTTTCAAGGGCCTTTTCTTCTTTCTCCAGAAATTTAACATTTCTCACTAGGGTTATGTTAGATGGATAGATTAACAGAGTTGGAAGGGATCTTTTAGGTCATCTAGTCCAGGGGTCTCCAACCTTGGCAACTTTAAGCCTGGAGGATTTCAATTCCCAGAATGCCCCAGCCAGCAAAGTTGGCTGGAGCATTCTGGGAGTTGAAGTCCTCCAGGCTTAAAGTTGCCAAGGTTGGAGACCCCTGATCTAGTCCACCCCACTCCACCCAAGCAGGAGACCCTACACCATTTCTGTTGTGTCCCCCTCCCCCTCCGATGACTGGGTCTAGGAAGTCCATATCAAGTGTGGCCACGAAGCCTCTGCAGCTTTGTCAAATTCATTTCAGATTTCTCAGGGCAGGCAGGAATCCAAATTGTGACTTCAGCAAACTAGATGAGACTTTGCTTGACTCAAGGAATGCCAAAAGCAGGTCCTTTATATAAGCTGTAGGGTGTGGCTCCATGACTCAGCATTTATCCAAGCCTACCCCTCCCTTCCTTCTGCTGATGTCGCCTCTCAGATCTCCGGAAGCGACAATCTTCCCACTTTGAATTGTTTTCTGCTGTTTGAGAAAGGGAGGGTTAGAAGGCATAGGCCCGAGCAATTCCAATCCGTGGCTGTCTTCATCTGATGGCTGAGCCAAAGGAACACATGCTGCATCAGTGAGGTTTATTTGTTCATTCCTGACATCCTGTCCGGGCATGGGGCCAGGGCCGGGGGCTGGAGGCATGACAGGCCGTTCATCTTCATTATCAGACTCAGAGTCTGATAGCAGACCCGGAACAAGACGGGAGGGGCCAGCTGAGGAGAGGAAGGAGGACGAGGCACAATAATTTCTGACAGATGGCAGTCCAGTCTCTTCTTGAAAACTTCCAGTGATTAACAGATTAATAGAGTTGGAAGGGACCTTGTAGGCTATCAAGTCCAGCCCCCCCACCTAAGAAGGAGACCCTACACTATTTCTGACACAGGGCAGTCCAGTCTCTTCTTGAAAGCTTCCAGTGGTGAAGCTCCCACAACTTCCGAAGGCAACTTCTGTTACATGGATTGATTGTTCTCACTGTCAGGAAATACCTCTTTATTTCCAGGATGAATCTCTCTCCTTGATCAGTTTCCATCCATTATTATTCCTTGCCTGGCCTTCAGGTGCTTTGAAGAATAGCTTGACCCCTTCCTCTCTGTGACAGCCCCTCAAGTATTGGAAGACGGCTATCATGTCTCCCCTGGTCCTTTCTTCACTAGGTTAGCCATGCCCAGTTCCTGTTAAGGAAGTGTATGTGCCTTCACAATATAAGGATACACACAGAGAGATATACAGTACATATTAAAAAGCTTAAAGGATCCTTTCTGGGACATTCAAGAATGGCAACTGTTGAGTGGTGAAGTTCATTTTTTTTTACTACCAGTTCTGTGGGCATGGCAGGGGAAGAATACTGAAAAATCTCCATTCCCTCCCTACTCCTGGGACCAGCCAGAGGTGGTATTTGCTGGTTCTCCAAACTACTCAAAATTTCCACTACCGGTTCTTCAGAACTTGTCAGAACCTGCTGGATTTCAACCGTGCTTGCAAAATGGTGCACGATGGCTTTTGAAGGACCTGGCAGATGGGGAGGAGGCCCAAGGCCTGTGGGACCCTGTAGGCCCCGTGGCCAGCTGAAGATGTCTCTGGACCTTCCCCACAACTTAAGAATCCTGCTCTCCACTTAACAACTACAATTGGAAGCTCCATGATAGTGATCATTGAGCAAGGCAGTCACAGGGGCACCTTGCTTAATGACTGCAATGACTGATGACCAAAATTCCAGGTTCAGTTGTGGTTGTAAATCGAGGACTATTGTACCTAAGCAGGCTGATTTATATAGATTATATATAAAACACCCCAACCAACAACTAAAGAGGCACACAAAACATCATAAAAACACCACACACAGAACAACCCAAAGTACACACTCTGCTAGAGAGGAATTCCCTGAGGATGAGCTCCAGCATATCTGAAAGACTAAACCTCTGGTCCCTGTGACCGACTCAGATTGGATCCTGCAACATTATCCTGGGTCATGTATATTTGCCTTTGAGTAGAGCAGTGGCCTGCAGGTGGAGCCCTAGCCTCACAATCAGGAGGCTGTGAGTTCAATCCTAGGTAGAGGCAGATATTTCTCTCTCTGGGCACAATGAGAATATATCTGCTGAACAAAACTCTGCATTGGCAACAGGAAGGACATCTGGCCAGTAAAACCCTCGGCTCCATTCAGTTGTCCAGACTCCACCCTGCAAAGGATTATGGGGGTGTTAAAAGAAGATGCATATTTGCCTTTGTTTGCATATACATTAGCTCAAGTTGGTGATTTTCCAAGAAGAATGAAACTCCAGCAGCTGGATGGTGTAGTCCACAGAAGCCCGACACATCCAATGATGGAAGAACTTTCTTGGGCTTCTAACTTGATCATCCCTGTGGTGAACACCGTCTTTATCCCTCTGATTGTCAGTTCATTTCAAGATGGAGGACTCTGGTCTTCAAAGAACAGAACTGCTTTTCTTTCCAAGCCACCAGACGAAGAAAAAAAGATGCTCACTCCATTCCAGCACATCACCCCTTTTAATTACCTAGCCAGCTCGCGTCTTTCCAAGCGAACCATTCATTTCACTTTACCCAGGCCTGTTATAAGGGGTGGTAAATGAAAGAAGGAAGAAAGAACCTCATAAACAATTCAGGGCCAACATAAAAAGACTCAATCAAAATAAATAAAGCTGAGCGAAATGGCTAAGGGGAAACAATTTTGTGTTGCTGCAGATTTGGAAACCAAAGACTTATTTTAAATTAAACCAAAGCCTGCCCAAGGGCAGAGAGTAGAATAAGGTTAACATCCTTTTGTTGCAAAGGTTCACCCTGGCTATGAAGAAGGCAGTTTCAGTTGTTCGGGTAGAAATGCCCCAGGTCTTAGTGGAACAAAGACTTCATTTAAGAATGAGTTACTAAAGACGTAGATGTTTTGGCATGCAATTCTTTATTATTTCAATAGGTCTTTGTAGTGTAGAAAAGTGCCTTGTCTTATCATACTTCCCTCATTGACATGAATATGTAATGTAAGTTTATACTGAGCTGGACTTTTTCATACATTGGGGAAAATGTGCACGGAGATTTACATATGCATTTTTACGGCTAGGCTTTCTGAGAGCAGATTTGGAAATTAATGCAGAGAGGCTAGAGGTTGAGGGCACCGGGAAAGGAAATTATAAGAGTTAGATTTGGCTGGCAGAGTTATCAATCCTGGTTACTGGTTGAGATGGGGATGTGCTCTAATTAACCTACTATCACTATCTATCTTTCCATCTGTCTTCTGTCTGCCTGTCTGTCTTTTTGTCTCTCTCTCTCTCACTCTCTACATACACACACACACACACACACAAACACAGAGATATGGATAGACATATAAAGGTAAAGGTTCCCCTTGCACATATGTGCTAGTCATTACCAACTCTAGGGGGCGATACTCATCTCCATTTCAAAGCTGAAGAGCCAGCGCTGTCCGAAGACGTCTCTGTGGTCATGTGGCTGGCATGACTCAATGCCAAAGGCGCACAGAACGCTCTTATTTTCCCACCAACGGTCATCCCTATTTTTCTATTTGCATTTTTTACATGCTTTCAAACTGCTAGGTTGGCAGAAGCTGGGACAAGTAACAGGAGCTCACCCCATTGAAATTCAAACCGCTGAACTGCCGACCTTTCGAGTGACAAGCACAATGTCTTAGCCACTGAACCACCACATCCCTGATACAGATATAAATAGATATATAATCTGTCTTTATCTATATCTGTTTATCCATGTCTGTCTGCCTGCCTGCCTGCCTATCATTCAGCCATTCATCTAACTCACTCACTCTCTCTTTCTCCTCTCTCTTTCTCTTATCTATCTATCTATCTATCTATCTATCTATCTATCTATCTATCTATCTATCTATCTATCTATCTATCTATCTATCTATCTATCTATCTATCTATCTATCTATCTATCTATCTATCTATCTATCTATCTATCTATCTATTATTGAGTCTGTCATTTGCACCTCTATAACTGTCTGGTTCGGTTCTGCAACCCAACAAGAAAAACACAGACTTCAGAGGATAATTAGAACTGCAGAAAAAATAATTGCTACCAACCTGCCTTCCATTGAGGACCTGTATACTGCACGAATCAAGAAGAGGGCCGTGAAAATATTTACAGACCCCTCGCATCCTGGACATAAACTGTTTCAACTCCTACCCTCAAAACGACGCTATAGAGCACTGCACACCAGAACAACTAGACACAAGAAAAGTTTTTTCCCGAAGGCCATCACTCTGCTAAACAAATAATTCCATCAACACTGTCAAACTATTTACTGAATCTGCACTACTATTAATCTTCTCATAGTTCCCATCACCAATCTCTTTCCATTTATGACTGTATGACTATAACTTGTTGCTGGCAATCCTTATGATTTATATTGATATATTGACCATCAATTGTGTTGTAAATGTTGTACCTTGATGAACGTATCTTTTCTTTTACGTACACTGAGAGCATATGCACCAAGACAAATTCCTTTTGTGTTCAATCACACTTGGCCAATAAAAATTCTATTCTATTCTATTCTATTCTATCTATCTATCATCTATCATCCATATCTATGGAGCAAATACATTATCTGATTTTTTTTCCTGCCACTTTTCTTTCAGTTTGATTAAATAATATTTGTTTTAGAAATTAGAAGAGAAGAGGAATTCAGAGAAATTGTCAAGGTGAAGTATTGTTCATAGCTTTACATGGTGGCCCATCTTTCATTGTTGGAGTCAAAACTACATGGTCTGAAGCTTCCCTGGATTCTATTAGATCCTGGGGGGGGGGAGACGATATAATCATGGGAATTCTCCTTGGATACTCGCATTGACATTTGGAGGTCAATATCGATCACTTATGCAAACAATGATTTTTCATTTTTAATATATATTTTTTCTTAAAAGTTTTTAAAAAATGAAGAAAAAAAGTAATACAAACTAATATAAAATAGCAAAAAGAAAAGAACAGGGAGGGGGGAAGAAAGGAAGGAAGGAAGGGGGAGGGGAGGGAAGGGAGGGGAAGGGAAGGGAAGGGAAGGAAGAAGAGATGAAGGGAAGGGAAGGGAAGGGAAGGGAAAGGAAAGGAAAGGAAAGGAAAGGAAAGGAAAGGAAAGGAAAGGAAAGGAAAGGAAAGGAAAGGAAAGGAAAGGAAAGGAGGGAGAATTCACCTCTTCCAAAGTCAGCCTGGTTTATTTCCTAGCCATGCTGGATCTCCACCAGAAAAGTATTAAGGAGATGTCGGAAGCTTATATAAGAATCAGCCTGGTTTCTTTTATTTCATTCATTTGATTTCTAGCCTGTCTTTAGTCTTCAGAGGGCGTCCAAGGTGACTTCCCTGAGTGAAAGGAATGAACTGGATCCTTTTAATCTAAGCTACCTCTTTTCCAAGCTCCAATGCTTAGTCACTTCTGAACTGGAGGGAGGGGCGCTCTTGTGAATGGAACCATGGCATCATTTCAGGTTAAAAAGATACAGCCAGTCTTACGTTTCATGAGGCATATTTTTTTTTTCTCTCCTTCAGACACCATCGTTCTTATTTATTCATGGGTCTTTGCAGTTTTGTAAGCTTCAGCATCCAGTTAACAGAGGCTGCCAGATCACCAGTGAGCATACTTCATCCAAATTAATGCAGCATTGCTCTCAAAGTCCCTGAGCTCATTTAACTTTCTAAGTCTTTCTGTCGAGGGGATAGTTGTTGGTGTTAGAGAATTGTAACCATCAGGACAGTGAGTAGATGAGAGAGGAAGGGGAGGGGGGGGAAAACCCCACACTGTTTGCAAAAGAGAAGACTATCCTGCCCCCAAATTATTGTCCAAATTATTGCCAATTATTTTTGGCAACTTTATACTCCTGCATAAATTCTTCCCTTAAAAAAAAGAAAAAAGGGAAAAAATTGTTGGGCTTTAATTGTTATGCATGCATAAAGACTTCCTGGCTTGGGTATGAAATGTCTAGACTCTAGACTGAGTGAACAGGAGTGTAAAATAAAATGTACAGATTATCATTTTTATCTATTTATTTGTTTAGGAGCAGAATGTCTGCGTTGGCTTCGTTTCCTACTAAACTATGCTAAACCTACTAAACCTAGTGATGAAGATACTGTACAGATAGTTCTCGACTTACGACCACAATTGAGCCCAAAATTTATGTTGCTAAGTGAGAAATCCGTTAAGTGAGCTTTACCCCATTTGAGGATTTTTCTTGCCACCTTTGTTAAGTGAATCCTTTCAGTTGTTAAATTAGTAACCCGGTTGTTAAGTGAATCTGGCTTCCCCATTGACTTGACTTGTCCAAAGGTCGCAAAAGGGGATCACGTGACCCCCCAGGACATTGCAATAAATAAATATGAATCACATGACAAATGGCTGAATGTAAATCACGTGACCATGGGTAATCTGCAACGGTCCTAAGTGTGAAAAATGAACAGAAGTCACTTGAAAAGAAGGACTAGGGGAGACATGATAGCAGTCTTCCAATATCTCAGGGGCTGCCACAAAGAAGAGGGAGTCAAGCTATTCTCCAAAGCACCTGAGGGTAGAACAAGAAGCAATGGGTGGAAACTAATCAAGGAGAGAAGCAACCTAGAACTAAGGAGAAATTTCCTGACAGTGAGAACAATTAACCAGTGGAACAACTTGCCTCCAGAAGTTATACATGCTCCAACACTGGAAATTTTTAAGAAGACATTGGATTGTCTGAAGTGGTGTTGTTGTGTCTCGCCCGATCTCACCACAGCCGGGGCCACCTTATCTGCTTCCGAACACGGAGGAATGTCCTAGTATGCCTCCCAGCCCCAGCCCTGGCTCCATGCCCAGAAAGGCTGAAGAGGAGGAAGTATCTCCAGCCCCCAGCTCTGGCTCCATGCCCAGGCAAACGGAGCAACTAGACCCCTCCCCCTCCTCCACAGCATGTGAGCCTGAGGGAGGTCAATTGCCAACAGCTGCAGATTGGAGTGACCCTCGCTTCAGAAGACTTGATAGACGGAGGCAACAGAAGGAAGGGAGGGTCAGGCCTGGATAAGTGCTGAGTCATAGAGCCACACCCCATGGCCTATATAAAGGACCTGCTTTTTGGCATTCTCTGAGTCAGGCAAAGTCTAAACATATCTTGCTGAAGTCACTTTCTGGTCTCCTGCCTGCCCTGAGGACTTTGCTAGGACTTTGGCAGAGCTGCAGAAGCACGCCTGATTCGGATTTCCCTGACCCGGCCGTCAGCGGAGGAGTGGGACACGACAGGTGTATGGTTTCCTGCCTAAGCAAGGGGTTGGATTAGAAGACCTCCAAGATCCCTTCTAACTCTGTTTATTCTACACTACTCTACTCTACTCTACTCTACTCTACTCTATTCTAATTTTTAAATGCCGTTGTAACTTTGAATGGCCACTAAACGGACGGTTGTTAATTTGAGGACTACCTGTATATTCTTGGATTATCAATAGAAGTAGCGCATCTCCAGAGCTTACTTTTCCAGCATGAGTAGCCCCAGATCAGGGGGTAGATTCAGTGAGCCCCCTTTCTTCTTGATCATCAGCGAGTACGCAAGTGAGAGAGCTGCAGGGAAAAAAAATTCCTTGCAAGGTTGGAGTAACAATCTTTCCCAGCTGAAGCAATTGCTGGCTCACGTTCAACGACTCAGTCTTGTTTGCATAATCGTTTGATTGAGCTCCATGTTTTGCCCATTGACCTTTCTGGATATTTTCCTGTTTCTCCTCCTGTGGGGGTACTTCAGTGCTAAAGTGGCATCTTCGGCTGCCACAACGCTGGCAATATGTCAAGTGCATGTATTTGGGAATATATTTACGCTCGTCAACTCTAGTCCCCTACAAGCATTGGTGCTGACTTCTGGTCTACGTAAAAATGATTTCATGGACAGAATCTGCTAAGTTATTATTGTGGGTGGGTGGGTGGCCGGGCTGGGTTCAAAACCACCAAAGCTTTTCTGGCTGAGGAACACTGGGAGTTGAAGTCCACAAGTCTTAAAGGGACCAAGGTTGGAGACCCCTGGTATATAGCACTAACAAATCCTGTTGGATTTCCTGAGCAAAACTGAATTTTCTATCGGGAACTTTACATTTTCAAGCTTGCAAAGATAGAAGGGGGGAAAAATCTGCTTATTTAGAATCAGAATAGAGCTGAAAGGGACCTTGGAGGTCTTCTAGTCCAACCCCCTGCTCAAGCAGGAGACCCTAAACCACTTCAGACAAATGGTTATCCAACATCTTCTTAAAAACTTCCAGAGTTGGAGCATTCACAACTTCTGGAGGCAAGTTGTTCCACTGATTAGTTGTTCTGTCAGGAAATTTTTCCTTAGTTCTAAGTTGCTTCTCTCCTTGATTAGTTTCCACCCATTGCTGGTTCTCCTGCCTTTGCTTTGGAGAATAGCATGACTCCCTCTTCTTTCTGGCAGCCCCTGAGATATTGGAACCCTGATATCATGTCTCTCCTAGTCCTTCTTTTTAGTAAACTAGACATACCCAGTTCCTGCAACCGTTCTTCATATGTTTCTCTAGTCCCCTAATCATCTGTGTTGCTCTTCTCTGCACTCTTTCTAGAGTCTCCACATCTTTTTTACATCGTGGCGGCCAAAACTGAATGCAGTATTCCAAGTGTGGCCTCACCAAGGCATTATAAAGTGGTATTAACACTTCACGTGATCTTGATTCTATCCCTCTGTTTATGCAGCCTAGAACTGTGCTGGCTTTTTTGGCCGCTGCTGCACACTGCTGGCTCCTATTTAAATGGTTGTCCACTAGGACTTGTGTTCTTGTGTTCCCTGAAGAATCTGTAGCCTCCTTGGCTTTTCACGTTTCCATCTAATCTCAAGGGAAAACCTCCTAAAAAAGCCTTTTCCAAGGAGGCTTTTGTTGGAAGTGGGGGTTCTGGTTCCCCTTTAGCAAAACGGTACCTTTTGAGAAATGACTGGAGGATTTTGTTGTACGCCGGAACAATGGTTCACCCAGATCTTCTGCTCATGAATTTGTTGGAGAATTTTAACAAGTCATTTGTGTGTGTGTGTATATATATGTATTTATGTATGTGTGTGTGTGTGTTATCTCTGAGTGAAGGCTCTAAAAATGTAATTGACAATGGCTATTAATCTCATTAAGAAAACTTTAATTATGACACCAAGATCACACAAAAACATTACATTTCTATTTCTACTTGATAATTCATTCTTGGCTGGGAGGGCCTTTGATTGATTTGTGGGTGGTTTGAAGCCTGCTAGATGGGTATTTTGTTAGCATATTAGATTGTACTCTTGCAGATTATTTATTCATGGTTTTTAATAAACTCTAACTGTTTACCTGGGTTTTAAAATGCTTTTTGGTGCCTAGGATTTTGGTTACGTTTTTGTATTGCTTTTGTGTTCCTAACATTGTGAGCTGCTTAGAGTCACATTTGTGAGATGGGTAGCTATATCAATTGAAGAAATACAGGAAGTCCTCGACTTGCGACCGCAATTGAGTCCAACATGTCTGTTGCTAAGCAAAACATTTTGTTCAATGAATTTTGCCCCATTTTACGGTTCTTGGCACGGTTCTTAAGTGAATCACTGCAGTTAAATCAGTAACGCGGTTGTTAAGTGAATCTGGCTCCCCCATGGACTTTGCTTGTCAGAAGGTAGCAAAAGGGGATCGCGTGACCTCGGGACACTGCAACAGTCATAAATACGAGTCAGTTGCTGAGCATCTGAATGTTGATCATGTGACCGTAGGGATGCTGCCATGGTTGTAAGGGAGAAGAATGGTCATAAGTCACTTTTGTCAGTGCTGTTATAACCTCAAACGGTCACTAAACAAACTGATGTAAGTCAAGGACGACCTATAAGTACATTTGATAAAGGAGAAGTCTTTTAGATGTCGAACCTTATCCATTGTTTTCAGACTTGTTTGGAAGCCCCACAGAAGTCAAAGGGCTTTGACAAAAAAACAAAGAGGCCTGGAAGCCATTTTTTCATTGGATCTTCAGGGCTGCCACATTTACTATTGTGGGAAACTGGGAGGGGGGGTTGTATAGAGCATGGGTGATATGTAGTCATAATAACATTCCTTTCTCAGAGAGTCAAAGACATCTTGCCCTGCACCTGGAAGGCTGGAACTGGGAGGCATCTCCAGTTGGGACGGTGCATGGATTGGACCATGTGATGGACATGTGGGTGCAGGAGCAAGGGCCTTGGACTTTCTTTTGGGTGGGGAAAACCTGGAAGCTTTCAGATTCGGGTTTTCCCAGATGTGCCAGTATGACATCTCTAATAAAATGGAACTCAAGCCTCAGAGTTTTCTTTCATTGGGGGTGTTACTTAGAACCCTGGCTCTCTGATCCCACAAAATCTGAGTTGCTTTTTGAAAATCATTTTTGAAGCCTGCACAATCCTACCCAAAAGCCATTTCCTAATGATGCACAAATCACCTCCGGAACTGATTGAAATCACCGTTTTGATTCAAACTATTGTTTTTTACTTTAATATGAAACACAGCTCTGACTCAAAATGTCAAAACTATTTTCTTTGTTTGATGTGCAAAACGGAGTTCATGTATAGGGCGACAGTGAAAACCTAGATGAACCTGTGTTTCTCGATAGAAGGTTTACTGAAAATAAGAAAGGAATATGAAGGTGTGTGGATGGTGCTATATGAAGGCATGAAGGTAGCGGGTGGTATGTAGCCTGTTGGGAATGGATACTTCTTGAAAGAAGAAGAAAAAATAACTGTGCGAAGGCACATTTCCCTAATGTTTTTATATGGAATTGACAGTTTGGTATAGCAGGAGAAACAGCAAAGTAAGCTGAAGACAATAGAAATGTGGTACTTCAGAAGTACTTAAGTAAAGCAAAAAGAATAGAGAAGAGAAGAGAAGAGAAGAGAAGAGAAGAGAAGAGAAGAGAAGAGAAGAGAAGAGTTGGAAGGGACCTTGGATGTCTTCTAATCCAACCCCCTGCTGGCAGGAAATCCTACACCACTTCAGACAAATGATTATCCAACATCTTTTTAAAAACTTTCAGTGTTGGAGCATTCAAAACTTTTGGAGGCAAGTTGTTCCACCTGTTAATTGTTCTGTCAGGAAATTTCTCCTTAGTTCTAAGTTGCTTCTCTCCCTTATTAGTTTCCACCCATTGCTTCTTGTCCTGCCCTCAGAGGCTTTGGAGAATAGCTTGACTCCCTCTTCTGATCTAGTCTCTTAACCAGTTATGGAAATGACAACTATGTCATGATAATGGCATCTGAAGGGTAACTCAGAGAGAGCACCACAAACTTAAGAGTTCAACCCTCAGCTACAGGTTCTCTTCGGTACAAAGAGGGGACAACCTATTTTTCAAAGCAATGGAAGGCAAGACAAGATGGAAAATAATGAAGGAGAGAGGCAACCTAGAACTAAGGAAAACAATGAGAACAATTAACCAGTAGAATAGCTTGCCTTCAGAGATTGTGGGTGCTCCAACACTGGAGGTTTTTAAGAAGAAACTGGACAACCATTTGTCAAGAATGATATAGGGCCGTGATGGTAAGGTGGCCATAGGTGGCATGCAGAACTCTCTCTGCGGGCATGCAAGCCATTGCCCCAGCACAGCTCCACCCCGCATGTGTATGCACCTCTCACTGGCCAGCTGATTTTTGGGTCTCTACCACACATGCGTGAGGGGTAGGGCACAGGCGGGAGATGCGTACACATGCACAGGGGGTGGGGGGAGATGGGTGGGCTACACACCCACATGGGGTCATGTGCGCATTGCATTATGGGTTATAAGTTCAGGGAGGCCTACTAGGCCCAAAACGGAGTGCAGGGTGTGGTCTGTTTTTGCTCCCATGGGGTGGCAGGGAGGCCTACTAGACCCAAAATGGGGTGCAAGGGGGGTGCATCACACACACACCCATGTCCTGTGTTTGCTCCCAGGAGGCTGCAGAGAGGCCTACTAGGCCCAAAACGGGTGTGGAAGGAGCACAGGCGGTCACATGCGCATGTGTGAGGGGCACATGCACAGGGGCAGGGGGAGCGCAGGTGGTCATGCGCAGGGGCATTATGGGTGTTCGTGCCCGCTTTTGGCACGCGACAACAAAAAAGGTTAGCCATCACTGATATAGGGTCTCCTCTTTGTGTAGGGAGTTGGACTAGAGATCCCTTCCAACTCTGTTCTTCTGTTCTGTTCTAATGGAGTATGAGTTACATCAAATCTACTTTCATCTCAAATGCTATGTCTTTCCATTGATGATCGTTTTAAGCAGGAAGTCATGTGTCCTCCAGAACATTTCCTTCCACCCCAGCTTTCTTGATTTTCCTTTCCTTTTCCCATATCCCTAATAATGTTATTTTAGCTAAAACATGGACTTGTCTGACACCTACAGTCGGCTTTGACGTTCAGCTATGTATGGACCAAGCCTAAGGAGTCTATCGGAGGCGCACGTTCATTAGATCTTGCAACATCTGAACTGGCATTATACCTACATTGCATTGCCTTTCTACTCAAATATCTATGTTTTGTTCTCCCTTCATTTATATTGCATTACAGCCTTGAGGTCTACCACTGGGGAGAGGGGAAGAGAGTAGAAATACAATTTTCATATGGCGCAAGCATTCCATTTCTAGATGCTGTATTAAATTTATTCCTATTTGAAGTGGTTTCTGCCAGTATAAATCATTTAAGTTGGCATGTTTGCTGCACCTGTTGCTGTAGCAACTGTTTGGCTAATTGAATTCCAAAGCATCTCCCTTGATTTTGGAGCAGTGATAAAGGGCAGATCCATCCTACCATGGTAAGAATCATATTTGAAACATTTGTACAGAGTATTTGCAGAAATATATTAAAGGGATGACTTCTCTCTTCAGTGATCTCTTGAAAAGATCTGTCATCTTTTGCACCCTCTTGGGGGCTTCCAGAAATCTTTACTGATGCCACTTTCTCTTCTTTTGATGGCCAAGAGGTACTGTTTGTGTGTGAGGCCTGCACCATCTTTCATGGTTGAACCATTTCTCCAGTAGCTGAAGTTCCGGCTTGTTCTCAGAACACCCTACGGAATAGTACAAATAAGAAAGCCACTTTCTCAGGAAAGAACAACTTCAGAGAAATTGAAGACAGATGTCGATATAGCACAGATTACAGCACTTAGTTGACCTTGATTGATCTTGGAAAAACAACATCAACAAAGGAATCAGACTTGGCTAGTCCTTGAATCAAGTCACCAGGAAATCCCAGGGTTAGAGTCCAGACTGCAAAGTTGAAGGAGAAAAAAACAACAACCAGAAATGAATAACAAACCATTTCCATATTGCATGGAGTCAAGTTCAACTCAGAGAATTAGCAAAGTGAAAAGGTAGACACATATAATCCCACACAAAGACACATTCACATACAAATATAGTCATAGAGTGCCCTTGACTATAGAATTCAAATGTAAACATGTAAACATCTGGCTGCACCAATTAAAAATAAATCTCTTGGCTCTCTCATTTCTAATCAAGCTTTTATTAAGGAACCATCAACTGCATTCCATTGTTTTCTCCACGACTGACTATTACTGTCCAGCAGATTTTATGGTCTGAAGGTTTGCCACCATTTTGGAAATTTGGGGCTAACCAGATGTGCTGTTCTTCACATCGTTCCAGAATGGCCTCGTGATTCTTCAGAAATAGGAAAGCTGTGTTGTGGCTCTCAACTCACTATCTCTTGATTCAGTGGAAGCAGAATCTCTCAGCAGATACTAACCATAGGGATTTAAGTCACAATTTTGGTCCGAACTCAAGGAAACCTATAAGGTACTACAACCTCCAATTTTATCCCCACAGGTAGGTAAGTTGAATTGGGATAATGTTTCCCAATAAACTTCCACAACTCACGATGAGCCAGCAGTGTGCAGCAGCTGCCAAAAAAGCCAACAAAGTTCTAGGCTGCATAAACAGAGGGATAGAATCAAGATCACGTGAAATGTTAATACCACTTTATAATGCCTTGGTAAAGCCACACTTGGAATACCACATTCAGTTTTGGTCGCCACAATGTAAAAAAGATGTTGAGACCCTAGAAAGAGTGTAGAGAAGAGCAATAAAAATGATTAGAGGACTGGAGGCTAAAACATATGAAGAACGGTTGCAGGAACTAGATATGTCTAGTTTAATGAAAAGAAGGACTAGGGGAGACATGATAGCACTCTTCCAATATCTCAGGGGTTGCCACAAAGAAGGGGGAGTCAAGCTAGTCTCCAAAGCACCTGAAGGTAGAACAAGAAGCAATGGGTGGAAACTAATCAAGGAGAGAAGCAACTTAGAACTAAGGAGGAATTTCCTGACAGTTAGAACAATTAATCAGTGGAACAACTTGCCTTCAGAAGTTGTTCTCCAGATCTAACACTGGAAGTTTTTAAGAAGATGTTGGATAACCATTTGTCTGAAGTGGTGTAGGGTTTCCTGCCCAAACGGGGTTGGACTAGAAGACCTCCAAGACCCCTTCCAACTCTTTTATTCTATTCTATTCTATTCTATTCTATTCTATTCTATATATTGTAATCAGCTGTGTTGTCCTTATACAGCCAACAACACAGATGCCTTTAACTTGAGAGATCCGTTCACAAGTGAGGAACTGTGTTGCTGATTTTTGTTAAGCTATATCATTGGCTTCAGCTTAAATTTCTGTTCCTCTTTTATTAAGAGTCGAGATGATGCAGTGGTTAGAAGGCAGAACTGCAGGCTATTTCTGCTGACTGTCGGCTACCAGCAATTTGGCAGTTCGAATCTCAAGGTTGGCTCAGGGTTGACTCAGCCTTCCATCCTTCCAAAGTTGGTAAAATGAGGACCTAGTTTGTTGGGAGCAATATGCTGATGCTGTAAAACCACTTTGAGAGGGCTGTAAAGCACTGTGAAGCAGTATACAAGTCTAAGTACTATTGCTATTATATGTATGTTTCTTTAAAAAAAAAACACCTCTGCATTCCAAGATGAACAGGCTCTGTATTGACAGCCTCTGTTTGTTACATTGATGCTCAGTGGACATTTCTTGAATGTAGAAAATAAATTCACTTGGACTTTTGCTTCGGCTAGGGAAAAAAAAAAACTAGGAAGTTGACATCAGTCACTTTTCAAGCCATAATCCGGAGAAGGTCATGCAGGTGCACGCACCCATGTTTGAAAGGATCAATCAGAAGTTAACAGGCTATGGTTGGATCATCTAGGCTCAAAGGATCCATTTTTGTTCCCCCTGAACATCCTGGCTGCGGTTTATTTCTTGGTGCTTTAAGGACCAGCCTCATTAGATGCTCCTTCAGCTGCTGACTCATCTGTTACTGGCAAAGTGAAATATCAAGGAGATGTAAAGGGAGCCTGAAGGCAGATGACAAAGTCGTCCAACAGAACTGTGCTTTCTGTGTTGCACATCCAAAGGGCTTTGTTTATTTTTACTTGAAACAAGGCTTTCAGGTTTAGAACATGGTTATAAGATCCAAACAGCAATTATTTTAAGAAATGCAGCATTGAAAACGACCTCTTTAGTAGAGAGGGAGAGAAAGAAAGAGTAAAGTAAAATTAATAATAATAATAGAATAGAATAGAATAGAATAGAATTTTATTGGCCAAGTGTGATTGGACACACAAGGAATTTGTCTTGGTGCATATGCTCTCAGTGTACATAAAAGAAAAGATACGTTCATCAAGGTACAACATTTACAACACAATTATTATATTTATATTTATTTATATTTATATTTATATATTATATTATATATATATATATATACAATTATATAAAACAATTATTAATAATAATAATAATAACAACAACAACAACAATAACAGCTTCCTGCAATAACACCATCAGAACTGCAAAAAACTGCTCTACTTGGAACATCGTACATGTTAAGAAGGTACTTGGTTGATACCTAGGACTGCTGATGATCCCAAATGCAGACTCTTCAAAGAAGTGGATGAATCCATTGATCACATACTGAGCTGTTGTAAGACAATAGCTCAGACCGACTACAAACAACGTCACAACACAGTCGCTCAGATGGTCCACTGGAACTTGTGTCACAACTACCATCTGCCTGTAGCAAAGAACTGGTGGGATCATAAGCCTGAAAAAGTGATTGGAAATGAGCATGCAAAACTACTGTGGGATTTCCAAATACAGACTGATAAAGTTTTGGAACCCAATACCCTGGATATCATGATTGTGGAAAAGAAAAAAGTGTGGATAGTCGACATTGCTATACCTGGTGACAGCAGAATTGATGAGAAACAACTTGAAAAAGTCACCAGATATCAAGATTTGAGAATCAAATTGCAGAGACTCTGGCATAAACCAGTGCAGGTGGTTCCAGTGGTATTCAGCACACTGGGAGCTGTGCCTAAAGACCTAGGCAAGCACTTAAAAGCAATTGGCGCTGACAAGATCACCATTGGTCAGCTGCAGAAGGCCACCTTACTGGGATCTGCTCGCATAATTCGCCGATACATCACGCAGTCCTAAACACTTGGGAAGTGTTTGACTAGTGATCTGTGATACGAAATCCAGCCTAGTTATCTCATTTGCTGTGTATACTGTCATAATAATAAAAATAATAATAATAATTGCAGCTTCCTGCAATAACACCAGCAGAACTGCAAAAAACTGCACTACATGGAACATCGTACATCTTAAGAAGGTACTTGGTTGATACCTAGGACGCTGGCAGCAACCTGTATCAACCATTAGCACCAGTCAATGCTATTTGTGATGTATTTTTGAATGTACGGTTGACTGAGTTTCATTTTTAATGAATAAAGTAAATAATAAATAAAAATAAAAAAGAATTGAAATGCGCAATTGTACATGTTTGTTCTGAAGTTAAATTTAGGAATTAGTCTCAAAGATGTAACCGGCTGAATTTTTCTCAATCTCAATGTTCATTATTCACAAAGTCCCTTGTCAGACTAAAGATAGCTATCTTTAGACTGTGGTCCTTGAATTAAAAATGTTACGTATTTAGATCAATATATATTCACTTCCAGTTGTTTTTGTCTGCATTTGTATAAAATCATCTTCTTACAAGCAGATTCTACTTGGACTTTTGGAGCCTCTTGATTTCTAGGTATTTTGGGCTGGATTTTCCCACGTTGAAAGTCAGTTTGGTCTAGCGGTTATGGCACCAGTCTAGAAACCAGCAGGCCGTCAGTTCTAGCCCCATTTTAGGCATGAAAACCAAATGAGAACCTGAGGCCAGTCACTCTCAGCCCAAGACACCTCACAGGGATGTTGTTGTGGGGAAAATACTAGGAGGAAGGTGTGTTGACTATGTTTGCCACTTTGAGTTATTAGATAGATAGATAGATGATGATGATAGATGATAGATAGATAGATAGATAGATAGATAGATAGATAGATAGATAGATAGATAGATAGAGCCAGCCGTGGTGGCGCAGTGGTTAGAGTGCAGTACTGCAGGCTACTTTTGCTGATCACTGGCTGCCAGTAGTTTAGCAGTTAGATTCTCACAAGGCTCAAGGTTGACTCAGCCTTCCATCCTTCCGAGGTCAGTAAAATGAGGACCCAGATTGTTGGGGGAGATGTGCTGACTCTGTAAATCACTTAGAGAGGGCTGTAAAGCACTGTGAAGCAGTATATAAGTCTAAGTGCTATTGCTAGAGATAGATAGATAAATACTAATAGCTTTCCTTTTTTAGATTCTTATATATTTATTATTTAATTATTATGATAATTTATGCTTTTTTTAAAATGCAATTTTTCCAAAAAAAAATTAGGGAGGGGGAGAGAGTTGTAGGAGTTGTTCCTTTCAGTGAAAATTTCAACCCAAGAGAAGTGTGCAGCCTACAGCGTAATTGGGTCCTGATCCGCAAATGAGTCTAGGCAATGAGAGCAAATTGGTTAATTTACAAATGAGGGCTTGCTCCCCATCAACCCCCGTCCCCAGCCACCCCAAAAAATAAAATAGAGCAAAATCATTCCTCCTTTCTAAATGTAGGCTGAGGAGGCATCCTCGGTGCAATTCAAAAAGGAGAACGAACCAAGGGAGAAACCCGATGAAGACTGTGCAAAACTTTCAAAGGGGCTCTGCTCTTTGAAGTTTCATTTGAAGCATCTCTTCAAAGCAGGCTTGCAAACTAACACGCCTGTGCTTCTAAAAGTGAAGCAAAGTGACTACATCGCTTTATTTCATACTTACCCTGAGGCCTCATCCAGCACTTCCAGTCACCGAAAGAGCTTCCTGGCAAGCGGAGTCTCTTCTGCTACTGGAATTGCATCCCTACATACTTACATGCATGTATACATTTGTTCTTAGTTGTGAAGTTGTGTCTGACCCTTCGCAACCTCATGGACATCCATGGGTTTTATTGCTGGGTCGCTTCTGATTAACCAATTTCTTTAGTCGGCTCCATAGATTTTCAATTGGGTTAAGAAGGTTTGGGCTATTCCCAGGCCATTCCAGCAGTGGAATAGGATTATCCTGAAATTCCAAAAAAATAAATGGTGTTATCAGGCATCCAACCTCAAAAATACACTTTTCCCAAAAGGTTTCCACAATGTTGGCCACTACTTACGATTTATATTGATATTGATTGGTTCCTGATTGCTGATTTGTACCCTATGACTATCATTAAGTGTTGTACCTTAGAATTCTTGATCTTTTCTTTTATGTACACTGAGAGCATATGCACCAAGACAAATTCCTTGTGTGTCCAATCACACTCGGCCAATAAACAAATTCTATTCTATTCTACTGTAGCCACACTTCTGAGCGTTTCCTTTATTGTTCATACCTATAGACAGAAATCTTGCCAAACAAAAACAACTTATATCATCATTAAAGATATACTCTGAGAATTTCTAAAGCAGAGCCATCTTAACTCCTTTTCTCCCAACCAAACTAACTAAACTTCACCATCTCTTGGATCTCTGGAATTGCAGCCCATGTTCCTGGACATCCAGACTACATTTTACCACAACAATGGACTTGAACCTGGGTTTCAATCCTAATTCAGCACCTTCATCAATACAACAAAGTGAGTTTTGGACTGAATAAGAAACCCTGGTCCAAAGTCACTATGAGCTGAGAAGGGACTTGAACCTAGGGGTCTCAAAACTTTGACTGCTACAACATATCTTCTACTCACTAGAAAGAATCCACTTGCCCTCTCAGCGTTTTGCAACTCAGATCCAGCAGACCTTCCAGCTCAAACCATGGCGTGCCAGTGGCCTATTAAAGACGTTCATGGGTTCTAGTTCTCTTTCTTTTGGCTTCTGGAGGTTTGCTTCCCTTATTTTATGATCAATAAATATCCGAGCAGGAGCCGTAAAATTCCAATCCAAAGAATTTATGCCATTAAGCCTGCTATTATCTAGGCTGATATAAATAAGGAGGAGGTTGTCAGTCACATTCTTGGCAGCTGGAGTCTGGCACGGAGAGTGATGTATTCATGTTACTTCACAAATCACCTTTATAGCTTTGCGTGGAAATTAAAATGGCGCCTGGTTGCCGTAGAAATTCACGGTAGATAATATGATAGGTCCCTCTGAATCCATTTGTAAGTTTTAAAAGAGTGCTATTGCACAATTTATACTAGGCAATAGATATTGATTAGTAGAACAATTGCTCCTTTGAAGAAGGGGTGCAGCCATTAGTTTCAATAGCAGCAAGAATAGGCTCATTTAACTTGGCTGCTTAAAATCCGGGAGATGCCAAATCCCGCTATTTATTTGGGGCCTCATTTTCTCATAATAAATTTGGGAGTGAGAAGTTGTGTCAGTTCCTTTTCGGAATAAGAATCTCAGATTGCACAACAAACTACAGTTAGTCCTCGATTTACAAACACAATTGAGCCCAAAATTTCCATTGCTAAGCCAGACAGTTGGGGGGAGGGGTTGCCCCATTTTATGACCTTCCTTGCTACCATTGTTAAGTGAAACACTGCAGTGGTTAAGTTCGTGACGTCATTAAGTGAATCTGGCTTCTTCTTTGATTTTGTCGATCAGAAGTTCACAAAAGGTGATCACATGACCCCAGGACACTGCAACTGTCATAAATATGAGTCAGTTGCCAAAGTTACATGAAATTTGATCTTGTAGTCACGGGGATGTTGCAATGGTGGTTAAATGGTGGCGCTATCTAACAAAATGAAATTCAACAGTGAAAAAAGTAAGGTTCTACATTTAGGCCAAAAAAACAAAATGCACCAGTACCGTATATGTGGTACCTTGCTCAATAGTAGTACCTGTGAGAGGGATCTTGGAGTCCTAATGGATAACCATTTAGATATGACCCAGCAGTGTGCAGCAGCTGTTAAAAAAGCCAACACAGTTCTGGGCTGCATAAACAGAGGGATAGAATCAAGATCACGTGAAGTGTTAGTACCACTTTATAATGCCTTGGTAAGGCCACACTTGGAATATTGCATCCAGTTTTGGTCGCCACGATGTAAAAAAGATGTTGAGACTCTAGAAAGAGTGCAGAGAAGAGCAACAAAGATGATTAGGGGACTGGTGGATAAAACATATGAAGAACGGTTGCAGGAACTGGGTATGTCTAGTTTAATAAAAAGAAGGACTAGGGGAGACATGATAGCTGTGTTCCAATATCTCAGGGGCTGCCACAAAGAAGAGGGAGTTGGGCTGTTCTCCAAAGCACCTGAGGGTAGAACAAGAAGCAATGGGTGGAAACTGATCAAAGAAAGAAGCAACTTAGAACTAAGGAGAAATTTCCTGACAGTTAGAACAATTAATAGGTGGAACGACTTTGTGAATGCTCCAACACTGGAAATTTTTAAGAAAATGTTGGATAACCATCTGACTGAGATGGTGTAGGGTTTCCTGCCTGGGCAGGGGGTTGGACTAGAAGGCCTCCAAGGTCCCTTCCAACTCTGATGTTATGTTATGTTAAATGTGAAATACGGTCCTAAGTCCCTTTCTTCAGTGCTATTTTTGTTTCAAATGGTCATTAAATGAATGGTTGTAAGTCAAGGACTAGCTGTATACTAAGACCTTGAGAAATCACTGTAGACATAGCGGAAAGCAACTGAAGTACAATATACAGAAAAAGAATTTTTTATGCTATATAACTAGAAACAATACTTTGATCTTTCTCCCGGTTGGATCTCTTTTTGTACAGCCAGGGATCAATAAAACCGTTTTGACTTTGTTTGCTTTCTATAATTGGTACTGAAAAAATATCTCTGAATGATTTCAAATTTATTTATTTATTTATTTATTTGATCATATTTATATACCGCCCTATCTCCCGAAGGACTCAGGGCGGTTTACAGGCATTTAAAAACACATAAATACAATATAAAAGCAATTAAAAAACTTATTCTAAAAGCCCAGTAATTAAAAATTAAAAAATATAAAAATAAAACCCAATTTAAAACCCATAAATTTAAAATCTAGCTCAGTCCTGCACAATTAAATAAGTATGTTTTAAGCCCGCGGCGGAAGGTCCGAAGGTCCGAAAGCTGACGAAGTCCGGGGGGTAGTTCGTTCCAGAGGGTGGGAGCCCCCACAGAGAAGGCCCTTCCCCTGGGCATCGCCAGACGACATTGCCTCGCTGACGGCACCCTGAGGAGACCCTCTCTATGAGAGCGCACGGGTCGGTGAGAGGTATTCGGTAGCAGTAGGCGGTCCCGTAAATAACCCGGCCCTATGCCATGGAGCGCTTTAAAGGTGGTCACCAAAACCTTGAAGCGCACCCGGAAGGCCACAGGTAGCCAGTGCAGTCTGCGCAGGATAGGTGTTATGCGGGAGCCACGAGGGGCTCCCTCTATCACCCGCGCAGCCGCATTCTGTACTAACTGAAGCCTCCGGATGCCCTTCAAGGGGAGCCCCATGTAGAGAGCATTGCAGTAATCCAGGCGAGACGTCACGAGTGTATTATCTGAAACCTGATCTTGATAAAAACAGCACCCAAATTTTCTCCATGCTGCACAGAACAGGTCTCTAGCAGAGGCGTTTATGTGCCTATTATTAGTGGGTGTCAGCCCACTATTGTAAAATAAGGATTTCTTTCTTAAAAATCTAGAGGACTGGAGTTGAAAAAAATGCCCTTGAAAAGTTAATAATTGATTGGTGGATTTAAACAGTTTTCCAAGCTGCTTTATTAGGGGGAAAAAAAGTAGGAATATATGGAACTCAAGGTTGAATTGGACAGTCCTTACTGCTCTCTGAGCTTGATTATTTGTTTGCAGTTATTTCATTACTCATGTAGGAAACACTGAAGGGATGCTGATGGATACTGAGGTCATTACCTAGTTGGGAAATGAAATGTCCACAAGCAAACCACCAATCCGAACCACTCAATTTTTAAATGTGTGTGTGTGTGTGTGTATTTGTGTGTATGTATGTATGTATGTATGTATGTATGTATGTATGTATGTAGGTCTTTGGTTGTTCGGGTTTTCTCCCGTGTAAAATTGGAAGTGTCTTGGCGACGTTTCGACGAAGTCTCATTCGTCATCTTCAGGCTTCAGCTTCGTGCTTCTGGGAGCAATGTGTGATCGCAGCTGTTTCTTCCTTTTAACTGCTAGTGGGGGTTTGAACTGATTGGGTGGGAGCTTGGCTGTGCTCTGATTGGCTGGGTTTTTTTTGTGTGCTCTGATTGGCTGGGGGTGTGTCCTGTTTGGGTGGGGGCTTGGTTGTGCTCAATTTAGTCTGTGTTGCAGGGGAATTTGAGCTGGTGAGCTGCATAGCTGTTGTTTGGCTTTGTGGTCGTGCTACATCTTCATAGTGGGTGTCAGTCTGCTGCATGTATGGATTGGAGGGGTTTGAAATGGCTAATGTTGCAGCTGCAGTATGTATGTATGTATATATAATAAAACATTTTTAAAGGTGTAGTCCTTTAATCTATGAGACAAATAATAAAATATCTTAGATTTACCTCCTCCTGCATCATATTGCAAAGAGGAATATAATTTTGGATTCCTCTAAAGTCCCTGTTGGGGGAGGGGAGGAGAAGGAGGAGGAGGAATAATAATTTCTGACTTTAAAAGCCCATTAGAAAAGAATAGTTGGGTCATATGAGATGAGCCACAATGTAAACACAAATCAAATTTAGGTCAGCTCAAGAGCTGGTGGAAATGTATTCCTTTTCATGTGTCTTTTCATGCCTTATTTAAAAAAAAAAAAAAAAGCAACGTGGCTAAGAAATGAAACTGACTGTTCCTTCTCATTTCCACTGTGACAATCTGCAGCTGACAAAGTTAGGAAATATTGCAGGAAATGATAAACCTTCTCTTAACATAACTCTATCCTAATCTCAAAAGATTTCTAAAGAAGATCCTTATTTCCTCTTGTGAAGCATTTTCTTAGTTGCACCCTTTCTAGATGACAAGAAAGAAAGAAAAAATGGAGGGCGGATTTTCACTGATTTCAGTCAACACCCCCTCAGTGTGAAATTTGTCACTGGAGCCAACTCAGCAGAATCGTTTGCCCCACCATTCCCCTCTTACATTTTTTTGAACCCTTCCAATATTGTGTCTTTAGTAAGCTTTTCATCTCTCTTGACATGAGTTGGCTTTGAAATCTACTTCCTTTTCTTCCATAACTTTCTATCTATTTATAAGTTTGAGCTTCTCCTTCCTGCCCCAGGTTAGAATATAAGCATGTGATGCATTTTCATCAATAGCAATAACACTTAGACTTATGTACCGCTTCACAGTGCTTTTATAGCCCTCTCTAAGCAGTTTACAGAGTCAGCCTATGGCCCCCAACGATCTGGGTCCTCATTTTACCCACCTCAGAAGGGTGGAAGGCTGAGTCAACCTTGAGCCTGGTGAGATTCGAATGGTCAAATTGCAGGCAACCGGCAGGCAGCAGAAGTAGCCTGCAGTACTGCACTCTAACCACTGCGCCACCATGGCTCATACAACAAGGATCCAGAAAAAATGGTTCAGTGGGCCATCTGTGGGATATACTTCAAGGGGCGGTGGATCTTCCCTTCTTACATCTCAGGCTCTACTGGTGTAAAGATCTGAAATCATTTCCATCTTATTCGTTTCCCAACTTTGCAACGTTTGAAGTAATGATTTGGCATTCCACAGAATGGAATCAGAAGTACACATACTGTCGAGTAGGACAATGCAGAGCAGCCTTCTTATTGAATGTTTGGTAATTATCCTCATTAGTTCATTTTAGCACCACAGAGAGGGTCAGCTACCTCTTTGATGCTCAGATGTTCCAATGCACAAAAAAGAAATATGTTTCTGGTGATTTATCAGCTCTTAAGACCGTGTCCCATGCTCCTTGAACTCTCCCTTTGTTTTTGCTTTCTTATTCTTCTGTAAGGCTTGTTGTCTTTCAAATTATGATGACTCTATTAATTAGTAGCAATTCAAGTGCAGAAGGAAGAGGAAATACTGCTTGGTGGTGTTTGTACCAAGCAAAATAACAAAGAGTGGTAAGATGATTAAAATATTCTGACAATGTTCCTCTAGTCTAGTGGGTGAAGAAATGTGATTCATTGTTGAGGATACAGTATTTGAGACAATGGACTTCTCTACAGAATTGAAATGTTGAGTGGAAGAATCTTACCTGGGCATAGAAATGTATCTCCACCCCATAAACATAAAATATAATTTATTAATGGGATAATTACATCCCAGAATTGTTCTACATTATTGGGCAAGTGTTTGTAAATAGAACAACAGAATGTCAATAATGACAGCCTATTTATTATTCCTTCTGACATCATAAGGTTGTAGAGAAGAGGTCATTGGATCTGTGATACAAGGTTTGATAGAAATAGGGGGTCCCGCTATATATTCATATGTGTTTGAGCTGTTTCATTTATAATCTTTCTCCTTCCTGTGTGTATTGCATTAGTAACTATGAAAGAAAGGTGCATTTTTGCGTGGATTATTACATCAGTAATTTATACTTGATGCATTTTATATACGCTTGCATTTTTAAAATACCACAATTGAGAGAAAAGAGCTTCCATAATTAAAAACAAACAAACAAACAAACCTGAAAAGTGACCTCAGATGTGAGGAATTCTTTCAAGTATAAATGTGATTCATTGTTGAGGATACAGTATTTGAGACAATGGACTTCTACAGAATTGAAATGTTGAGTGGAAGAATCTTACCTGGGCATAGAAATGTATCTCCACCCCATAAACATAAAATATAATTTATTAATGGGATAATTACATCCCAGAATTGTTCTACATTATTGGGCAAGTGTTTGTAAATAGAACAACAGAATGTCAATAATGACAGCCTATTTATTATTCCTTCTGACATCATAAGGTTGTAGAGAAGAGGTCATTGGATCTGTGATACAAGGTTTGATAGAAATAGGGGGTCCCGCTATATATTCATATGTGTTTGAGCTGTTTCATTTATAATCTTTCTCCTTCCTGTGTGTATTGCATTAGTAACTATGAAAGAAAGGTGCATTTTTGTGTGGATTATTACATCAGTAATTTATACTTGATGCATTTTATATACGCTTGCATTTTTAAAATACCACAATTGAGAGAAAAGAGCTTCCATAATTAAAAACAAACAAACAAACAAACCTGAAAAGTGACCTCAGATGTGAGGAATTCTTTCAAGTATAAATGTGATTCCCATCACATTTTGTTTGCTTGGCAAAAGTGGGCAAGTCTTAACATCCAGGACGCAACTTGAAGAATGATGAAATATTGAAATATGACTTCAGTAACAGAGTTGTTAATGCTTGGAATACACTACCTGACTCTGTGGTCTCTTCTCAAAGTCCCCAAAGCTTTAACCAAAAACTGTCTACTATTGACCTCACCCCTTTCCTAAGAGGTCTATAAGGGGCGTGCATAAGAGCACAAACGTGCCTACCCTTCCTGTCCTACTGTTTCCTTTCATTATATCCAATTTATATAGTTATTACATGCTTATACTCATATATATGCTTATAATATATATATATATATATATATATATATATATATATATATATATATATATAGGTCTTTGGTTGTTCGGGTTTTCTCCCGTGTAAAATTGGAAGTGTCTTGGCGACGTTCGACGAAGTCTCATTCGTCATCTTCAGGCTTCAAGTGCTTCTGGAAGCATAGCTGAAGCCTGAAGAGCTTATGCATCTATATATATATATATATATATATATATATATATATATGTTTCTGAGGTTTTTGGTGTTTGTATGTAGGTCTTTGGTTATTCGGGTTTTCTCCCGTAAAATTGGAAGTGTCTTGGCGACGTTCGACGAAGTCTCATTCGTCATCTTCAGGCTTCAGCTTCGTGCTTCTGGGAGCAATGTGTGATTGCAGCTGTTTCTTCCTTTTAACTGCTAGTGGGGTTTGAACTGATTGGGTGGGAGCTTGGCTGTGCTCTGATTGGATGTGGGTTTTTGTGCTCTGATTGGCTGGGGGTGTGTCCTGTTTGGGTGGGGGCTTGGTTGTGCTCAAATTGGTCTGAGTTGCAGGGGGATCTGAGCTGGTGAGCTGCACTGCTGCTGTTTGGCTTCGTGTTCGTGGTCGTGCTACATCTTCGTAGTGGGTGTCAGTCTGCTGCATGTATGGATTGGAGTGGTTTGAAATGGCTAATGTTGCAGCTGCGGTCTGGCTTCTGGTCCTTGGTCGTGCTTCCTGATCAGTGTGGGTTTGGGTGTGCTTTCTGGGTGGATGTGTGGTGGTGACATCCTGTGTGGACCTCGTGAGTGTGGGTCTGGTGTCATTCCTCGTGTTAGGGACACGTTTGTCAATAAGGGCAGGTTTCCAAATGGCTGGTAGGCGGGAGGTATCATCTCGTTTGTTCATGCTGTGTGGGCGTTTTTCTATCTCGATGGCTTCTCTGATTATTCTGTTGTTAAAGTGTTCAGTTTTGGCGATAGTTCTGGTCTTTTTAAAGTCAATATCGTGTCCTGTGACTTTAAACACGAAGCCAAACAGCAGCAGTGCAGCTCACCAGCTCAGATCCCCCTGCAACTCAGACCAATTTGAGCACAACCAAGCCCCCACCCAAACAGGACACACCCCCAGCCAATCAGAGCACAAAAAAACCCACATCCAATCAGAGCACAGCCAAGCTCCCACCCAATCAGTTCAAACCCCCACTAGCAGTTAAAAAGGAAGAAACAGCTGCAATCACACATTGCTCCCAGAAGCACGGGTTGAAGCCTGAAGATGACGAATGAGACTTCGTCAAACGTCAAGACACTTCCAATTTTACGGGAGAAAACCCGAATAACCAAAGACCTATATATATATATATATATATATATATATATATATATATATATATATATATATATATATATATATATATATATATATATGTTTTCTGAGGTTTTTGCGGGTGTTTGTATATAGGTCTTTGGTTATTCAGGTTTTCTCCCGCGTAAAATTGGAAGTGTATAGTTACTTCATGCTTATGCTTACGTATGCTGTTATGACAGATAAAAAAAAAAATAAATAAATAAAAAATGACCTGGGAGGGCCAGTTTGACGGTTTCTTGGGGGAATATCAATCCCACATGATAGCACTACTTGTAAGATTTATATGACACTCTCTTTTTGCCGGTTTGGGATCTGCCTTCAGATAGAGATGGTGGGTGAACGTCAAGAATAAAGTCGACAAATAGTCATTTTTTTTAAACTTTATTTGAGAAGTGGGACCTACATAAACTACACCAGGAGCTTACAGTTTTACACATAGGTTTTATCAATCAATAGATGACACTGTTAAACGTAACAATAAGGATATGATACCATGAGAAGACGTGAGACGCATGACGAAGAATTATTTACAGCGCTAACATACAATATATTTATATTTGAGAGAGATATATGTGCATCAGTGGATGTGGACAGTAAACACAAGGGTCAAATGACATATGTTTTGGCCCATGTACAAAACATACATATATATGTAGAAAAGGCTTTTTTTTAAAAAAAAAAAAGAATGTCCCAGAATGAGTTTGCCTTACAAGGGCAGCAGTCATGGGTTGTTGTTTTTTAAGGAGGGATCTTTGTTTGGTATTGGCAGCAGTGAGTGTGACAGCCTTAGATCTTTGTCCTTTGAAGTCAGGTCTCATTCCTGTTTTTTTTTTCTCCTCCATTGTTTTGTGATACGTTTCCTCAGCGGTGAATTCATGTATGCGGGTGGATAAAGAAGTCATCTGTGTGAGCACAAACCAGGGGTGATGCTAATGGTGGTGGGGGAAAATGACCTTTGGTGATGCCATTAAATTGTTCTTTATACTAAACATAAATTATTATTCATTTTAAAAAATACTTTTCTCTTTTTGCTCCGAGGGATGGGCTGTAGAGGGAGGGGAAAAGGTTGGGAGAGAAGAGGGTTTAAAAGAAACCAACGCTTTCAAAATACGTTCAAAACACTTGAAGAATAATGTTCCCCCTCTTTAGAAGAGAAAAGCGTCTCTGAGACAGGCTAGCAATATAAGCAACTTTTCCTCTCACATGATAACCCAATACCTCAGGGCAGAGCGAGGAGGAGAGAGCTGACAGCAAAGCAGAGACTTGGTCTACTGAGAGGACAAGTGGTAAATATACCAGGTAAGCTAAGTCACCTGTATTGCCGTGCTAAGTGGTGGGAGAAAGTTTAATAATAATAATAATAATAGAAACCTTCTTATTTCTGTATTTCTTGAATCCTTGCAGGAACTCAGGGTGGCATACATAGCACTCTCTCCTCCCATTTTCCCCCACAACAACCACAATCTGTGGGGTAGGTTGGGTTGAGACAGAATGAATGGGCCCTAATCACCCAGAGAGCTTCCATGGCTGAAATGTGAAGCTACTATAGATCCCCTGGTTCTACTCCATTCCCCTTAACCACTCCATCCTGGCTCTTAAGTATCTGTCTTATACAAATGTCAGATTGTTGATTAACTCAACTGTTGCCTGTGAAAGACCTGCTGCAACTCCTCATACTTGGAAAATTCAGGCATTGAACCTATTGCCAAAACTGGTTCTTTGTCTGCAACTTATCTGAAGTCTAGACAAACACCTGGGAATGTTAAGATTGTCATCACCCTCAGTATGAATAACCAGCAAGCCATGTATTCTTCTCTTTCTCTCTCTCACACACACAAACACACACGTACACACATATTAAGGCTGTGCAGAGACTTGATTCAAAGGCAGTTTGATTGACTCGCTAAATCAAACTGACTTTCCAAATCAAATCTGAAAGTCAAATCTAATAAGATGCCTCCAGCTAGATTTAGATGTTTCTATGGCTATGCAGGAAGGGTCTCCTACACCCGCCCAACAATTCATATGGAAACATGGATTTATTTGATTACATGATTTGAATGTGTAGATTGGATCAACTCTCCAAATTCATTTGAATCATTAAAATAGATCAAGTTACTGAATCGATCATTTCAATTCAGTTCCACCCGATTAGCTGGTTTAAGGATTTGCTGCCTGGTCATTACCATTTGTCAGATTTTTCAAGCCACAGATCAATGACTTGATCCATGGTGGAGACAAGTTGCATTGTTCAAGAAAGGCAAAAGGCCCTAATCTAGAAGAAAAGTTGCTCTGCCAAGGAGAGTGAGTATTTCCATGGGCCATAAAGAAATGAAGATTATTTGCTTGGCTAAACCAAATAGATTAACATAACACTCTTTCCTTGAAGTCCTGCTTCTTATTTGATGAAAGGCAGAACAATCTGTTGCAATCTGGATTGGGTTTTTTTTTCTCCCTAGGATGGAGTTCAAACATTTTTCCCATACTAAAAAACCCTAATCCATTTCCTACAAGGAAGAGAAGCAAAGCTCTGAAATAAAGCCAACATAGAGTATAAAGCAGAATATACAGTAGTGGCCAAAATTGTGGAAACCCTTTTGGGAAAAGTGTATATTTGAGATTTGATGGCTAAGACCACTTTTTTTGGAATTTCAAGATAATCCTATTCCACTGCTGGAATAGACTGGGAATAGCCCAGACCTTAACCCAATTGAAAGTCTATGGAGCCGACTAAAGAAACTTGTTAGTCAGAAGCGACCCAGCAATAAAACCCAGTTAATAGAAGCCATCCTTCAATCTTGGTTTCACATTATAACAGCTGCAGAACTCAAAGACTTGGTTCACTCCATGGGAAGATGTTGTAAGGCCATAATTAATGCTAAAGATTACCCAACTAAGTATTAACTGACATGGTGATAATTTTTGTATACCTTGTTTTTTTCCACGTGTTTCACTTTTCTTCTTTATACTGTAACTGCTATTCCAATAGCAAATCCTTCATAAAAGTTATTGCATTACATTCCTGATTAAATTATCTTTCCATTGATATATAATTTTATGGTATTACTCAAAAAAATAGTGTTGTTAGCTAGTTTTAGAAAATTCACTTTTCCCAAAAGGTTTCCACAATTTTGGCCACTACTGTAGATTTATAAATTGGGTGATTGTTTTAGCTGTCTATTCCTACTGGGGACTTACATTTCTGACAACAGCAGTGTAGTGCAATAATGGGAATAGTTGAAAGCAGAAACTTATCTATAAAAATAAACTTGCTATTGTTTCCCAGGTGATAATATTGCACCAAATCATTCTTTATGAGAAGAAGACATATGCCCTGAGCGAAGCACTGAATCCCTAATAGATACTATTATCCAGGGGTGAAATCCAGCAGGTTCTGGCGAACCGGTAGCAGAAATTTTGAGCAGTTTGGAGAACTGGCAAATACCACCTCTGGCTGGCCCCAGAGTGGGGTGGGTATGGGGATTTTGCAATCTCCTTCCCCCAGGAGTGGGATGGGAATGGGGATTTTGCAATATCCTTCCCCTGCCATGCTCACCAAGCCACCCCTTGCCCACCAAGCCACGTCCACAGAACCGGTAGTAAAAAAATCTGGATTTCACCACTGCTATCATCATTACATATTTCAGCTATTGCACATTTTAAAATATTTTTCCCAACAATCAAGGGTCTCTTTTGTTTTCTTTCTTGAGACCTGAATGAAGGGAGAGAAATTAGGGCCGTGGTGGCTCAGGCTGTAAGATAGCCTGTTATTAAAACACAGCAGCCTGCAATTACTGCAGGCTTGAATCCCACCAGGCCCAAGGTTGACTCAGTCTTCCATCCTTTATAAGGTAGGTAAAATGAGGACCCAGATTGTTGGGGGGGCAATAAATTGACTTTGTAAATATACAAATAGAATGAGACTATTGCCTTACACACTGTAAGCCGCCCTGAGTCTTCGGAGAAGGGCGGGATATAAATGTAAAAAAAAATAATGACAACAGAAGTTGGAGATAGAACAGTCGTGACACTAAGATGCTCCAGTCTCTGATATGGGCAACCAACCTATTTCTTAAAATAAATCCATAAGTATACCAATCTGAGCAGAAGAAAATAAGAATATTCAGCCAGTCTTGATTTCAAAGTCTGGAAATTTTCCGAGTAAAGAATACATAACCTCATTACTATTTTTAGCTTCAGCGCATAAAATTGGCCAGTGTCATTTTGCATTTTAGTGCTGAATACAGCACTATTTGATGGCTATTGCTGGTTGACCAATGGTGCAATGGCCTGGATCCCATATATGTATATGTAATAGGTCTCTATACTCAAAGATACTGTTAATAAGATATCCAAAGAACATGTGTGATACTGAAAGAAGCACATCTCCATTGTATCCGTGGAGATGGAAAGATCCCCTTTGTTGTGATTGTGACGCCAATATGCAAACTATTAAACGTATTGTGCAAGATTGCCCACGACATGGATTCTCTGGTTTCCTACAACAACTGCAAAAAGCCACACCAGAGGTGTTTGAACTGGATAGCTGAATTGGACATCCAGTTATGAGGCTGCTGTGATACCCCTGTGGAAGTTATTATTCTGTTGACTGTGTATATATGTTTACTTCTCTTCTGTCGTGTTATTAATAGCATTAGGAGGATGAGTATGATTAATAGTAGGAGGAGGAATGGAAAGATATTCTGACTAGGAATAAAGAAACAGTAAGCTCAACACATCTAGAAAACCCGAAGTTGGAAAAGGCATAGTTAGGGCACAACCATGAATAGGGTACAATCATAAACATGAATTCATGGAAATCTACTCCTAACTTTATGGAAGCAAATAATGGAATAGGATAGAATAATAAATTAATAGATGGGTGTTCTCATCATATGCTAAATATTAATAAACTGAAAGATACTGTTGTGCCAAGCATAATCTAGAGTCTAAAATTTCTTTCTTATATGTTCTCGTTCAATTTCACGAAAAATAAAGTGCTTTCAAGATTTTTTTTTCCAAACGAGAAGAATTGTATGAAACTCTCCTGAGTAGAACGTAAGTAGTCCTGTACTTAGTTATGTGATGGCCAAAGTATATGTGTGTGTGTGTGTGTGCAAGTAAGCCCATGAAGTGTGGGTATGAATATTCTATGTTTTAATCATCTTTCTTTCAATTTACAGCGTTCGTTGCTTTATTTATCCATGCAATCCCAAGGGAAGGTTCATGAGGAGGGAATTTCTCCCAGTAGGTTTATCCACATTGGGAAATGCGGACATTCAGAAAAGCTTCAGAAAAACAGAAAAAACAAAAAATAGCAAAAAATACAACAATGATAAGTTTTAAGATATTAGCGAAAATCACAGAAAATTGCAAAACGTCCCCTGCTATCCTGAATACATAGAAAATCAGAAACATATTTCCTGGAACAATAGAGTATCAAGCAAAGCACAATTTAGCACAGTTCTAGTATTCCCCTGTTATTTGGAAGCAGCTCCCATCATCATGATAGAACTGGATGAAATGTAAACTTCCATTCCATTTTTTTTCTGATAAAGTATACTTTACTATATGTGTTTTCTGGTGGATAAATCTGTTCCTTTCTTGACTGATGCTGAAGTGAGTTGTTGAGACCCCTTTGTCTTTACAACTTCCTTCTTTGCTTTCTAATACAGGAAAGAAGTGAGAATAGAATAGAATAGAATAGAATAGAATAGAATAGAATAGAATAGAATAGAATAGAATAGAATAGAATAGAATAGAATAGAATAGAATAACAGAGTTGGGAGGTATGTTGGAAGTCTTCTAGTCCAACCCCCTGCCCAGGCAGCAAACCCTACACCACTTTCAGACAAATGGTTATCCAACCTCTTCGTAAAAACTTCCAGTGTTGGAGCATTCACAACTTCTGGAGGCAAATTGTTCCACTGATTAATTGTTCTAACTGTCAGGAAATTTCTCCTTAGTTCTAAATTGCTTCTCTCCTTGATTAGTTTCTACCCATTGTATTTTGTCTGGCCTTCAGATGCTTTGGAAAATAGGTTGATCCCCCTCCTCTCTGTGGTAGCCCCTCAAGTATTGGGTGGCTGCTATCCTGTCTCCACAGTCCTTCTCTTCACTAAACTAGCCCAGTTCCTGCAACCGTTGTTCATATATTTTAGCCTCCAGTCTCCTAATCATCTTTGTTGCTCTTCTCTTCACTCTTTGTAGAGTCTCAACATCTTTGATAGCCACTCAATTTATATTGAGTGGCTATCACTTGAGTGATAGCCACTCAAAACGAAACCAAACCGCCACCACCAAAACAAAAAACAAAAAAAACCCACAACTACAGACATTCTCATTCTCTTATATAATATTAATGCAGAAATTCTAAGGCATGTTGTGGTATCCTATTTAAACCTTCTTCCAATGTGCTGTTATCCAGGAGGGGAGGGGATGGACAGACCTTCAAATGTTGCCTCCTTCTGAGCTCAGGGAGAAGAACAATCAATGCCCACTAGCAACAAAATCAATGCGCGTAATTTACTCTGCTAGAAAATTCTTCAATTTTTGCTCTTAGAGAAATAAGATATGTAAAGCAGCACTTGAAGAAGGCTTGCTCATGCAAGAAATTACCTCCACTTTAACAAGAGTTTCAAAAAAAAGAGAGACTTTTCTCAAGGGAGAATGAGTATCATACGGTTCTGGATGCCGTGAAATATAAACTGCAGAATGAAATCGCACAAAGAGATGTGCCACCATCCAAGAACAGGGAATAAAGTAAGAGGAGGTTGCGAAAGATGGAGGACCAAAATTTTGCTTTGTCAGAGATGGTGTGAACTCTATAAAGATGTTGCCGACCACTAACCAGTTATGATTTCAACTGACATGCTCAGGCTGTTAGAAGCCTGTTATTAGAACACAGCAGCCTGCAATTACTGCAGGTTCAAGCCCGGCCCAAGGTTGACTCAGCCTTCCATCCTTTATAAGGTAGGTAAAATGAGGACCCAGATTGTTGGGGGGGCAATAAGTTGACTTTGTAAATATACAAATAGAATGAGACTATTGCCTTATACACTGTAAGCCGCCCTGAGTCTTCGGAGAAGGGCGGGATATAAATGTAAATAATATATATATATATATAATACACTAAACCAGACTGTTTGAAATCTTAATTTTTAAGTCTCCAGGGACCCTCAAAATGACACCCGCTGATACATTTATAGGCCATGGTTTACAAACTGCTACAGTAAAATTTTTGGGAGAACTATCTAAGCCAGAAAACCAAATATAAAGATTAGTATGGCTTATGAACTCAAACATTGCTTACTTCTCTCAGCGGAACACTTGTTCTACAAAAACAAAGCAAAGCAACAGCAACAAAAAACAACGACAAATGGACTAAGTCTTGGGATTCAGGTTATTTTCTAAGTTGAGTTCCCTTTCCTGTAAAAGATGCACTGTGGCCAAACTATAAAAAAAGACTTTTTAAAATGCAAATGCACATTTTAATACCTATATAGGGTATTATATGCTCATAGTTTTTTTGATATTTCCCACAGAACTCTTTAGGAATTATATTTAGAATAGAATAGAATAGAATAGAATAGAATAGAATAGAATAGAATAGAATAGAATAGAAAATGGAATGGGGTAGAGAATAGATTAGAATAAAGTAGAGTAGAATAAAGTAGAGTAGAGTAGAGTAGAGTAGAATAGAATAGAATAGAATAGAATAGAATAGAATAGAATAGAATAGAATAGAATAGAATAGAATAGAATAGAATAGAATAGAATAGAATAGAATAGAATAGAGAATGGAATGGAGTAGAGAATAGATTAGAATAAAGTAGAGTAGAATAAAGTAGAGTAGAGTAGAGTAGAGTAGAGTAGAATAGAATAGAATAGAATAGAATAGAATAGAATAGAATAGAATAGAATAGAATAGAATAGAATAGAATAGGGTAGGGTAGCAGAGTTGGAAGGGACCTTGGAGGTCTTCTAGTCCAACCGCCTGCTTAGGGGGTTTATCCCAGATGAATGAAATATAAGACACTTTAAGCCACCTCTCCCTCCCTCCCTCCCTCCCTCCCTCTCTTTCTCTCTCTCTCTCAAACATAGAGAGAGGGGGAAGGGAGCGGAAGGGAGGGAGGGAGAGGGAGATATCATTGAAATCTGCATTTTCAAAATGCCATCAAATCTTCCTCTTTGTAATTAAATGGTGCTTGCTTTTCTTCAACAGCAAAATATATTCCTAAAAATACATTCACAAAGGAATATACTATAACAGAGATCATCAAAATTGCAGGCCAGCATTATAGGTTGTGCCAAAATAACAATCACAGATATTTCCACTGGTCAGCGAAGAGTGTAAGTCAAAGTTTCAAGGTGGCCTAAATCTTATCCAGAGTGTTCTTATTTTGGACCTGCATCTCATGAACATCTGTAAAAATAGAGGAGGGGAACTGAGATTAATATTAAAAAATAATATGCAGGGAACTCCTTCCATTATCATATACCCATTTTGATCATTAGAGTGGTTCCCCTGCTTCCAAAACTAAAACCAAGTGCTTCATTCAGACAGATATCTTGGTTTACGGACTGTAGACATATAACTGTGTAGGACATCTTAATTTTGTCTCTGCACTTTTACCAGAGTCTACTTAAATGGATGGCCATGCCACTAAAGTAGCAATAATGGTGTATTGAAATATCAGCCAAAAATACCGGTTGTCTGTAAGCAACAGCTGCTTAGAGCAAAAATAGACAAAGTAATGGAAAATAAAGAAGTTAAAATGCTCTGAGGCTCTAAAATACAAACAGACCAGCATATAACACCCCAAACAGAGGTGAGTTTCAGCAGGTTCTGACCAGTTCTGGAGAACCGGTAGTGGAAATTTTGAGTAGTTCGGAGAACTGGTAGTAAAAATTCTGACTGGCCCTGCCCCCATCTATTCTTTCCCAGCTGATCAGGAGGAAATGGGGATTTTTGCAGTAACCTTCCCCTGGAGTGGGATGGGAATGGAGATTTTACAGTATCCTTCCCCTGCCACGCCCACCAAGCCATGCCACACCCATCAAACCAAACCCACAGAACCAGTAGTAAAAAATTTTGAAACCCACCACTGACCCCAAAGCCAGTAATTGCTGATAAGAACGATGAAAAAGTCTGGATAGTGGACATTGCAATACCTAGACACAGCAGAATAAAAGAGAAAAAAAAAACTGGAAAAAAGGAATATATAAAGACCAGCAAATAGAAGCAGAACAACTGTGAGTAAAAGAAAGCAAAGACAGTACCAATAGTAATAGCTGCCTTTGGGTGCAATTTCAAAACAACTGGAGCACCACTTGAACACCATCAGCATGGACAAAATCACCCTCAATCAGTTGCAAAAGGCAACTTTACTTAGAACAGTTTACATCCTGTAGTGATACTTTACTATAATTAAACAACATCTGCATAGTATCCCAGATGTACCCCTATTCCTTGGGGAAATACTTTGTAGATAAACAAAAATGCCAAATCCACTGCTATATGACCAACCATAATAATATTCATAATATTATTCATAATGTTGACATTATGGGCAAGTGGCAATGGGCCTCTGGTGGCTCAACAGGCTAATGCAGCCTGTTATTAACAGCAGCTGCTTGCAATTACTGCAGGTTCAAGTCCCACCAGGCCCAAGGTTGACTCAGCCTTCCATCCTTTATAAGGTAGGTAAAATGAGGACCCAGATTGTTGGGGGCAATAAGTTGACTTTGTATATAATATACAAATGGATGAAGACTATTGCTTAACACAGCATAAGCCGCCCTGAGTCTTCGGAGAAGGGCGGGATATAAATGCAAATAATAATAATAAAAAAAAACAACTTCACTGTAAGGTACTGCCCAACAAGATGTGAGAAATCTCTGTTTGAATTCCTGGATATCATATATGATACATCTGGAAGGGACTAGGTTATGAAGAACTATTTTCATAAAACTGTAATCCACTCTGAATTCTAATGACAAACATTGCATATTTGCCTTCTTCCTGGTCTCTGAAAAATGGTACATATAATACTATTCTTAAGACAACAATAATGATCTCCTTACATATTACAGCTTTTTGTTTGTAAATGACCATGCAGCCAGAATCTTTAGGAACTGTTTGACCCTCTGGTTAAAAGAAAGCTTGAAAAATGCCATTGTATTGATTTTAAACTACAGTAGTTTTTTTTTCTTTGCTTTGTTTTGCTTTTATTGCTAAATTAAAACTTAAATTTTAATTGTTCCCAGCATCCCGTCAATAGAATTATTCAATAAAAACCAGTACCACCATCTCTGACTGCATTTACTGAGAAGTCCGCTTGTTTGACAGCTTGGTCTGAGAGAAGAAAAGGAACTTCTAATCTTTTCAGGCAGAATGGATCTGGCATGTATGCTGTCCCCTTTTGTCAAAAGTGCTTCCTCCTTTATGTCAAGCAAAATAGTCTCCCACCTTCGTCTCCCAACTAAAGAAGTCCCCTAACCTAGATGTGTCAGGCCAGAACTCCAATTTCATACAGACTCAGATAATGAAAGTTGTCCATCATATCTAAGGGACTTCAAAATGTGGCAGCTAATCACAGCAAAGGGTAAAGTCTGGGCAGAGATGATACAAAGCAAGGACTGCAGTCCCATTTAAAGAGATTTGCTACTGTCCGTGGTGCTGAAAATGCCAACAACCAATTAAAATGTCACCAGGAGCATGCTCTTCTTGGAACCTTAGATTGGAATGAATTAGTCTGACACACACACACACACACACACACACACACACACACACACACACACACACGACTCAACCATTATTCCAAGAAGGGGCATGACTGCCTGTTTCTGTTAGTATTTATTTCAAATGTACTCATTTTCCTCCCCACAAAAAACAATGACACTTCCCCTACTTCCACACCCCAAATAATGCTGCCTGGAATTAAATCTCTCTGGTGCTGGAAATTTACCCACTATGAATACAGAAGTCCTCAACATTTATTGAGTATAGGTGGGTACAAACAGCAAAGCAAGCAAAACAAGCAAAGATGGTCATTTTTTCCCCCCTACAAATACTTTTATTGAACTTAGTCATCTGTTGAGTTGATATGTGGGAAATTCACCATGCTCTAGGGACACTCCTTGTGAACTTACTTGATTTTCCATACCTCTATGATCTCAAAGAAAAGGTTGGTTTTCCTTCATGGAAGAAGATGCTACAGTGATATCTATTTTATCTAGTGTATCTTTTCTTTTTATGTACACTGAGAGCATAGGCACCAACAACAAATTCCTTGTGTGTCCAGTCACACTTGGCCAGTAAAGAAATCTATCTATCTATCTATCTATCTATCTATCTATCTATCTATCTATCTATCTATCTATCTATCTATCACTGTTTAGCTGGATGGGTATGTATGTATGACTTTTAAAAATGTCAACATAGTAGTTAATATGTGTTACCAAATATTGGCCATTTCATTGTCAACTTTTGGGCAGATAATATTGGGTATTCTGAAGGATACAACAATATGGCATTAAAGGTTCTGTGATATAATTCAGATTGGTAAAAAGCAAGTAGTGTTATTATGCTAAAATAGGGAAGTGGTTGGATACTCCTTTTATTTAAAGATGATGTGACTATTTCCAGTTCAGTCACAGAATAAACAGTTTTCTATTTATTTTCTTAAATTTGCTGCATAGCCAAAATCAAGGGGAAATATCTTGAAAATGGCTCTGCAGACGTTTATGTAGTAACTTCAGCTACTAATGCTAATTAATTTCTAACACATGAACATGCTTGCTTTTCTATATTTCTATCTAACTTTTTTAAATTTATGATTTATATCCCATCTTTCTCCAGGAAAAGCTATATATCATTTCATGTTTTCCCCCTAATAAAAATATTGTCAAGTAAATTGGCTGGGAGATAGCAAGCATCCACAATGGAGAGTAGATTAGAAAGGTTGCTTGCACTATTTAGTAGAACAGTGAAAACATTTGATTTGTTTTAAAAGCAATTTGAACAATTCTCTGAATTGAATTGACTTTCTGAACCGGATAGATGATTCAGATTGAATTGTTGGATGAAGCTGACACAAGTTGACATTCTGAATTGAAGCACTGAATCAAATCGATTCAGTTTTCTAAATCAATTGAAACTGTCAAATCAGATCAAATATCGACATTAATTCGACAGTTGCAGTTGATTCGGATCAACTGCAAATCCCTAAAAAGATATGGATATTTTTTTTAAAAAAATGTGAATGCCATAGTTGATTTTGTATATGGTACACTGTATATTTTTATAGAAACAATGGTTCAAGAAAAGAATCTGTATAATTTGTAACATCTGCCTTTCGTTTATTTTAGATGTTAAAATATCCTTCAGATAAAGATGTCAAGGAAACTGAAAGATGCATGAGACCAAAGTAACACAGCGGGATAGAAAGGGTAAGACAAAAAGCACACACACACACACACACACACACACACACATGCATACACACGGCTCTTGGCAAGCACTGAAGCAAGGTGAAAAGCCAATGTATAAATACCACATCCAACACTTGTCACTGCTAAGAACGGCAAGGGGAAAGAATGAATAAAACAGCAGCTTAAGTGGGAAAGAATTATTTAAGAAGAAAGAAAAGCTGAAGACAGAGAGAAACATTCCATTTATGGAGAACTAGATCGACTTCAGTACAAGCAAGCATCTGAAAATTCAGAGGGGATTTAAAAATGCAGCAAAAACTCTGCAAAGGAATTAGAATACATTACAGAGCCCTTGGATCTCAACAACAGATGTTGGAATGAAAACAATATGAAAGCAATGTAATCTGATTATACCTCAATATAGGAGGAAAGATACTGTGCATCTTCCAATAAACAAAATAAAATACGGCAAATAAAATGAACACAAGTTCCTGTTGATAATGGAGGATGGAAAAAAACCCCAATAGAAATAGAAATAGGGGAAATACTTCATGGAAAAGATCACAGAAAAACCAAGCATTAATTATTAAAACATAAATAAACGTATCAGACTTTATCAAGCAACATATCTGGCTTGTTTTATCAGGAAACATTTTTCTAAGCCAGTTGGAACTTCTTGCCCTGTTCGATCACAGCATGCATTATTTCAAGTCCTATTACCTGCACTTAAGACAAACTTTTAAACCCAACAATACATTTAGGCAGAAGCTTGTTCATCCCAAGGATAAAACACCTGGACACAAACTGAACAACGTGGTATATGCAGTACAGTGCAGTGAGGCAGGTGCAGATCTGTACATTGGAGAAACAAAACAGCCACTTCATAAACCGCATGGCACAACATAGGAGAACAAACCCATCAGGACAGATTCAGCAGTCCATCTGCGTTTAAAAGATAAAGGCCACTCTTTTGAAGACAGCAAAGAAGCTTTTGAACTAGTCAGGTGACCCTGAGGATACAGATAAACATTCTAGTGGCCTCAATGACTCTCTAGGTAAAGGCAAAGGTTCCCCCACACATGCATGCTAGTCGTTTCCAGTTCTAGAGGCGGTGCTCATCTCAGTTTCTAAGCCGAAGAGCCAGCACTGTCTGAAGACATCTCTGTGGTCATGTGGCCGGCATGACTAAATGCGGAAGGTGCACGGAACACTGTTACCTTCCCACCAAAGTGGTCCCTATTTTTCTACTTGCATTTTTATGTGCTTTCGAACTGCTAGGTTGGCAGAAGCTGGGACAAGTAATGGGCGCTCACTCCATTACGCGGCGCTAGGTATTCAAACCGCTGAATTGCCGACCTTCTGATCAACAAGCTCAGCATCTTAGCCACTGAACCACTGCATTCCTTTAATGACTCTATAAAAGAATGTAAATGACCAGCTGTCTGCAAGGAATATAAATCCTTCCATTTCCCACCAATCCAGTCAGAGCTGAAGAAGCTTCTTGGATGGGAAGCGAAACATCTTCAAAAAAAAAACCAAGAAAGTCCAGTTGCCTCTTGAAAAAGAACTTTTGGGACAACCGTGACCTGGATGACTGAGATTCTCTATAGACAAGACAAGCTATCCAACTTTGAAAATTGCAACTTTGCAATACGGGATAAAGCAGGATGAAGGAATCAGATGCTGCAGAAGGTAACAAGGGCAGCCCACCACTCCAGTCATTCCTTCACATTGTCCCATCATAGCTGTTAGATAACAGAGTGATATACTGTACATCACACAGAAATTGCTACATCCTTCATCTACAGAAAAAGATGAATTCTGCTTGGTAGCAGCATCCATTATTAATAAACATGTCAGCTTGATATTCTTTAACTTTAAGCTTCATATTTTTTACAAGAATTCTCCAGTCTTCCAGGTTTTTCACTTTGGAAATGACTGCCCTCCTTCCCCTAAAAGAAATCACAGATTAAAAGTTTCTCTTTGGTGGAACCCCTCCCCCACCACACCAATGGAGAATGGGAGACCATATTGAAAAAATGGCATAAAATAATAAGAGTATGATTTCAATGTTTGTGGGTGGATATTTATTAAATTACGGGGCTTTAAGATATCAGCTTTTGGTCGATTATACATCTAGGGTCATACAGAATTCTGCATTCAGACTACGTTGTAGTGGCTTAGCCCAATATGTGCGAAATGGGACAACTCGCCATGGCCAACTCACCACGAGACAACTTGCTGCGGGACAATTTAACAAATACAAAAGTTAAATTAATTTCAATGAAACTGTGGCCAATAACAATCAAATAAACTCAATCAAGAAATACAAGATTTACCATCTTTTCCATTTCAATGAAAATGTCCCTATTAATAAAGTGCCTTTTATTTATTAAAAACGATTAATACAGTGTTGAATTTTTCGGCTGTGAGTTGTTGGCCATGGCAAGTTGTCCTAGACCCCAATATGTGATTTGAGAACCCTGCTATATGGCCCTGATGGCGAACTATGGCACACGTGCTGGAAATGGCATGCAGAGCCATCTCTCCAGACACACCAGCCGTCACCCATTGGTCTTCCGGGTTTTAGCACATCAGCCAGCTGGTGGTCATGCGCGTGGGAATGCTGGAAACCAGAAGCTCAGTTTCCTGGCATGCGCATGCACACCAGGGAACTGCCCTTCCAGTTTCCAGCGTTCCCACGCATGCACACTGGGAAGCTACTCTTCCGGTTTCTGGTGCTTCCCCCCCCCCCCATGTGCACATGAGCTCCCGTTTTGGCACTTGGTGCCGAAAACGTTCAACAACACTGGCATATGGCTTACAGAAACAAGCATAATATACCTCGTTTTAACAGAATATCTCAAATGCTCCATTCAAAAAAGATTAATGGAAGAAATCTGACAAATGACAAGGTAAAGATTAATTTCCGATGCATCCGTCATGTATTATCTTTTAAGATACTTTTCTGAACAAGCTGCTGTCTCGAGGCCATCAGCATTATATCCGTAGGGAAATGAAATGGCTTTAAGCACTAGATGTTGGTCAGTTCTAACAATGGGAGGTATCCAGGATGACTAAGTGAAAAAGAAAGAGGTGCTTTTCACTAGGAGAAAAACAGATTTCCTTTGCTGACAAACTTCCGACAACTATTTTAAAAGGGACAACCAATATTATTTAGGAGAGACTGGGCTGAATAATTTAGCTCACTACATAGGATCTCCAGTTAGTCATCTGAGAAAACAAACCCTACAGTATCTAGATGCATCTGATTGATTATGCAACATCATACCATCAGTAGAGTTACCATTTGGTTCCTGATTAATCAGGAATTATTCTGCTTAAGAGAAAACATCCACCTTTGAAAGGGGGTGTGAAAACTTCAACTCAGAAGGTTAAAGCTGATACATTTTCTTACCAAGGGTAAGTTGAGCGATATTTCAAAACTTCCTCTTGGGAAGGACACATTTGAAAAAAATCAGGATGCTTAGAGAAATCATAAATCGCTTTTGTTTCTACTTGGAAACCGTTTCTGGACTTTGTGCTTGAGGTGGGGGGAGAGAATGAAACATTGACTTTCAATTTTACTAAGTAAATAGATCTGTCATAGAAATGGCTAGTTTATACTATTATGTAAAAGTAAAAAAGTTGAGGTTTGATGTTACTATTTTATTCTACTGCACCAAAGGGAATGGGAAGTCAATGCCTTTTCTTCATTTTTCCCTTCTTTTCTACATGTTTCTCTTCCCTTTTCCCTCCCCTATTTCTCCCTATTATTTGCTTTTGTACTTTTTGTATTTTATATTGCAAAATAATAATAAGAGAAACCGTGAACAGTTATTTTGAATGAAAGGCGATTGTGTGTTCCATTACTCCCGTATGACAGCATGCATGCCCGAAATAAAACATAGCACCATCCCAAAACTACAGGTGTGTAGCGTGTAATGTGATGTGAGGTAGGTTGCCAAGTCACAGAATGAAATTAGCAGGTTTTATGCAAGCTTCAGGTTTTTTAGAGGCCAAGTCATCCACGCAAGAGAGTGAACTAAATTGCCAATCCGGTAGCTGACTTGCTCTTTTTCCATTTGGATCCTTGATACATAAGCAAGCAAAAGCCCTTGCCATCAGCCAAGAGTATGTCATTTCTATGACATGCAAACACCTTAAGGGGATTAGGAGAGGGAATTAAATACATAATAAAGGAGCAGGAGGGAAGTCTTGCTTTTGGTGGAGGAAAAAGCCTTGCTCAGCAACACACCTCCGTTGTTAAGGTCCACTCGGCACATCCCGGGGGCGACTTACTACAGCCTTTCATCCTGGAGGGGATGGAAGAGGGGGCTGCCCTTGCTCCAGGTGAGATTTACAAGGGATCATTTCCCCCAGTATCTCAATGAGCTTTGTTATAACGTTGAGTGCACACGGGTTAATCTAGATGTCAACACCGCCTGACAGTTGTGATTTTACTCCAGGCTAGCACGCCTTCTAAAGTCTTAATCGAACGGCCATTTTTCCATCCAGATTGCAGGAAACGAAAGCGGTTCTGCTTTGTGTGTGTGTGTGGATTCATCCAGTGGCAATTTTCTCGCAGTTTTAAACCCAAACTGTTTGTGGTCTAGAGATTCACTTCTTATTAAGACTCTGTGCTTTGTTTGAAAAATGTGATTGTGGGGCACAGGGACGTCCTGAATGGGGGACGTGAAAGAGGAGACAGTGAATAATAAGAAGCAAGCAATAGCTTTATCTATAGTTTCAACAATGGAGCTAGTTTATGTTTGTATGTATGTATGCATGCATGTATATATAATATATCTGGCTGCCATTTTTAAGGGTGAGCAGTAGGATCTAGTTAGCCAATACTAAAGAAAGGAAACTCAAAGGTGCTTTTAACCAAAAGGCAACTGGACTTTCTGGGGTTTTTTTTTCTTTCCTTTCCAAACATTTCATAGAATAGAATAGAATAGAATTTTATTGGCCAAGTGTGATTGGACACACAAGGAATTTGTCTTGGTGCATATGCTCTCAGTGTACATAAAAGAAAAGATACGTTCATCAAGGTACAACATTTACAACACAATTGATGGTCAATATATCAATATAAATCATAAGGATTGCCAGCAACAAGTTATAGTCATACAGTCATAAGTTGAAAGAGATTGGTGATGGGAACTATGAAACGATTAATAGTAGTGCAGATTCAGTAAATAGTCTGAATTTGTGTTCATTTGTGTTCATTTGTGTTTTCAAAGAAAAAAACAAATTTTTGCCTTTTGGAAAAAGCACCTTTGGGACAAACCATGAGCTGGATGATTGAGACTCTCCATAGACATAAAGCAATCTTAACAGAGTGTCCGAACTATTGAACCATATCCTTAATTTCATATGCCAGCAAACAATCTTTGAGATCATGCAACAGAGATGCCAGATAGTCAAGCCGCATTATAAAAAGGCCATTATTAAGCAAGAGACATTGTTATTGATGCATGGTGGATAAATGAGAAAGGAAAGAAAAAATGACTATGTTTTTAATTGAATAAAAAAAATCCTTTGATTGCATAAACCTTATCAAGCTGTGGTATATTATTATTTTTATATTATTTATTTGTATTTCACCACATTATTTTTACAAATAAGTCAGGGCGGCCAACATAACCAACACTTCTTCCTCCTCCTATTTTTCCAACAACAACAACCACCCTGTGAGGTAGGCTAGGCTGAGAGAAAAGGGCTGGCCCAGTATATCTTAGAAACATGGAGATGCAGATCATTGGATTGCCTTATAAGAAACCTATATATGGTACTTTCCAGATAGAACAGACACACTGGCTCCACGTTTCTAAAGAAATGAAATAAGATCGTATGTTATCATTTTATTTATTTAACCTATATGCTGAATATAAATTGAGGGAGGTTAAATTGGAAGATGAACACGGTTTTAAAATTGGAGGAAGGAAGGTTCCATGCTGATAACAGTACTATGCTAGATCAAAATACAAATGATCTCAAAGTCCTAGTAACGGAATGCATGAAAAAATGAGACTATCTTTAAATATAAAGAAAACTAAACTCACGACAACTGGTACAGAAACCAGCCTTAGAAATAACAGCGAAGATTCTAAAGTGACGGATAGCTTCCATCTTTTAAGTTCAATCGCCAACAGTAAAGGAGCCATCAGAGAAGAAATATGCTGAAGACTAGCACATGACAGGATAGCAACAAAGGTCTTGGAGAAGCTATTTAGATGTGTGTATACCTACAAAGATCAAAACTTTACACACAACAGTTTGCCCGTAACACTCCAGGGAAGTGAAAATTAGACTTGGAGAAATTTAAATTAAAATCAAAGAAGCAGGATCAAAAGAATATTTGACCTGTCTGAATGTTTAACCAAGAAAACAAACAAATGGATGATAAAATAAATCATACTAAAGTTTTCACTTGGAGCACAAATGATCAAGCTCAAATTATACGTTATGCTAAGATGTAGTGCTTTCAATGAGTCTATAATTCGGGGGAAGGTGGAAGGAAAGGGAAGAAAATAATCAGCAGTTGTGATAATGGGTTCATGTTAAAGAATCTGAAGGGCCAAATTTGGGACAGATCATCTTGAAGGAGGTCTATTTATGTGCTCATTGTCTATATAATTGTAACATCCATTTGATGGCACTTAATCAAGTAGAGTGGGTTGTCTAAAGTATGATTTTGTATTTGAATAATCAGGTGGACTGATAGGATTTCACCCAAGGAAATACAACCGAAATGTCAAAAACTATTCCAGCATTTTTTTGATCTTCTACATATTTCCATTTACTGGTCCACTGAATTAAAAAAAAAATGGAGAAAAAATACACTGATCTATCGATGCAGTGAGAAAAAACAACATTACAGAAGGGCACGTTCCCAGAAGGGAATAGAAATCATGCAATTTAGATTTAAGAATGTGGATACTGAAGACATCTGTTTGGAACTAATCTATCCAGAATGACAAACAACACAGAGAAGTGGATGAAACCATTGTAGGATCCCAAAATCATTGCAACCTACTTGACTATAGATGTAATGTCCAGAGGTGAGTTTCATAGATTTTTATCACCGGTTCACTGTGCACCTTCCGTGCATTCACCCGGCCTTCTGTGCATGCACTTTGCTCGTGTGTGTGCCTTCTGTGCATGCGCCTGGTCTTGAAAACGTGAACAGCACCGTGCTGGGATGGGTGGGCAGGCCCACCCACGATCTCCGCTACTGGCTCATCCGAATCTGTACTAACCGGCTGAATACCACCACTGATAATGCCTCAACTAACAACAGAGATGGGCAATTCTCACTCCCAAAAGTTCTTAAGAACTTTCCAAAAATGTCTGCAACACGGTAACGCAGCTCGAAATCCATGAATGTTCCAATGAAATTAACTGAATGCATCTCGTCAGATGCTTACACTTCTAGCCTTAGCTGCTTAGTTAGAACATAGACACATTAGTGTAAGAGTTTGTATACGTGCTCTATCTACCTTTCTGTTTTTTCAGATCACAATAATATATGCATACCTCTGAATGCATACATACAGTATGTGGATGCAGAGGGAAAAGTCTGAATTCATAGCCGTGCCAGAAGGGGCGGGAGAAACACCAAGCAGAGCTTTTGGGGAATAATCCAGTGATATGATTTCTTGGTGAGAGGAGGAAGAATCCACCAAATTCCCCAGACCTTTCACTCGGATCCAAAGATCCCTGGTAAAATACACACTGTAATTAAAGGGGGTTGGACTAGAAGATCTCCAAGGTCCCTTCCAACTCTTTTATTCTGTCAAAGATGGAGATGCTTTTGCCATGACATACAACGTCACCGTTCAGTAAGGCATAGAATACAATTTTTTTTTCTTTTTAACCGCAGTTGTTGATTTCTTTTCATTCCCTTTTTATGCAAATGATCAGTTGGTGCATCAATGTATTGTGTGAACCCTTCAAACGACTGCATTCACGACTTCCACATGGAGTATAGATGCAAGTTATATACACACATGCCAGTAAACTCAACAGAAGTAGTAATTGTACATAAGCAGTGATGTACTAGCTTTATACATGCCATGAAAAAGTTTTGTAATGGAAAAAGGATGTGCAGGTTCAAGTACACCCCTAAACACATGTGCGCGTGCGCACACACACACACACACACATACACACACACACACTTTCCTTTAACCACACAGCCCAGCCAGTTCCAGCACTTGAGCAGAGTTTGTGAAAATGCATGAAACAACAACAATCCCCCATCCTTCAGCAGATTTTCTGCTCAGGCCACAGATTACAGATATAGTCCTCAATTTACAACACTTTCTTTGGGGACCGTTCAAAGTTACAATGGCACTGAAAAATGTGACTTATGACCGTTTTACACAGTTACAACCTTTGCAGCATCCCCACAATCACGTGATCAAAATTCAGATGCTTGGCAACTACCCTGTTTCCCCGAAAATAAGACCCAACAGGAAAATAAGTCCTAGCATGATTTTTCAGGATCCTTGTAATATAAGCCCTACCCCCAAAATAAGCCTCAGTTAAGATTGTCAGCCAGATGGATGCATTTAGTACCATATTTCTCCAAAAATAAAAGCCAGAAAATAACCTCTAATGCATCTTTTGGAACAAAAAATAATATAAGACCCGGTCTTATTTTTTGGGAAAACATGATAGTTCATATTTATGACACTGTCCCAGGGTCACATGATCTGCTTTTGCAACCTTCTGACAAGCAAAGTCAACGGGGAAGCCAAATTCACTTAACAGCTGGGTTATTAACTGATCAGCTGCAGGGATTCACTTAATAACTGTGGCAAGAAAGGCTGTAAAATGGAGCAAAGCTCACTTAACAAATGTCTCCCCTAACAACAAAAATTTTGGTTGTAAGTATAACTACAACTATTGTAGTTGTAAGTTGAGGACTACCTGTAATGTGCTTGGTTATGCTTGGCAGAATGGACTCTTATCAGAAAATCTTATTTGTCTCAGGCCGGGCTCACCCTTTCTGAGTCAGAAGCTGTTTGTGCTTCTCCAGTCTCCTTCCCCAGGCAAGTGTTCTTGGGGGAAAAAAAGTGCGAGGAATCAAGAACAGTGGGATGAATGTCTGATTGGACAAAGGAGGCTTTGAAGTTGGTGGCGAAGATGGCAGAGACAAGAATGGTCTATTAGATAACCCAGCCTGACTCCCAGAGGTAACACGAAATTGTTCTCCGCTGTGCGTTTTCTAGCCCTGCGTTTGTCAGATGTTATGGAAACAGGAGGCAATGAGAGTGCTGCTTCTTGTGTCAGGAAAACAGATCTCTGTTGGATGGAGAAGATTGAAAGAACATTTACAAATTCAAGGGTGCTGTAAAAGAATTGTTTCAATTTGCCTGACGCATACGGAAAACAGCGCCACAAAGAAAGGCCTGTGGATAAGCTACAATTCCTGATTCGTTGGGTTACGAGCAGTGTCCATCTGATCCAAGAAATCAAATAATCATGGAAAGCCAATCTCAGAAGCGGTACCTTCAACACATTCTCAGCCACCAAGGGTCATATTTTGACCCTGTGCTGACATGACTTGTTTGCCATGGTTAGCTTAACTTGGGTTTACTGGATTATCCCATTTGCACAGCAAATGAAATGATTAACTGACACATGTACAAACCCAACTAGGTGGCTGGTTGGTTGGTGGTTCAGAGGATCACGGATGCAATGGCAGGACATGTGTCTCCAATTCAACAGAGTTTAATGATCAGCACAAAAGGTGGCCATCTATTTTAGACACAAGAGATCTCCCTCATGCCCCAGAACAGAAAAACATGCAGAATGCCTTTTCACTAAAACAAAACAAACACAAAACTAGCTGCAGTAAATTTACCCTTAACTACTGATGGGACCAAACATAAATAAATAGCAAGTACATTTATTTGATAGCACCCTGCAATTAATACCCAGGATCTCTCTTGCTCTTTTCTCATGCCTGGAATTTAGGAGTTGTGAGGGTATGTTTCAGAGGTGGGTTTAAGCAGGTTCTGACCAGTTCTGGAGAACTGGTAGCAGAAATGTTGAATAGTTCAGAGAACCGGTAGTAAAATTCTGACTGGCCCCGCCCCCATCTATTCTCTACCTCCCAAGTCCCAGTTGATCCAGAGGAAATGGGGATTTTGCAGTAACCTTCCCCCGGAGTGGGTTGGAAATGGAGCTTTTACAGTATCTTTCCCTGCCACGCCCACCAAGCCATGCCATGCCTACTAAGCCATGCCTACAGAACTGGTAGTAAAAAAATTTGAAACCCACCACTGGTTTGTTTGCTTGTTTTCTGCAACTGGCAATAGGACAAGTCTAACCACAGACAAGGGGGGGGGAGGAAGGGAAATGGAGGAAGAAAAACCAGAGAGAGAAAGAGAGAGAGAGAGAGAGAAAAGGAGGAGGAGAACAAGAAGAAGGAGAAGAGGAAGGAGGAAGAAGGAAGAGGAGGAGGAGGAGAAGGAGGAGGAGGAGGAGGAGGAAAGAAGGAGGAAAGAAGGAGGAAAGTAGGGAAGAGAGGGAGGAAGGAAGGAAAGAGAGGGAGGGAGGGATGGAGGGATGGAGAGGGAAGGAAGAAGAAAGGAAAGGAAGGAAAAGGAGGGAGGGATAAATATTGGGAGGAATGTGTTGATAGCTTTGTTTGTTTTCTGCTAACACTTGTCCAGAATCTCACCTTTAAACAATCCAAATCACTCAGAGTGTATTACTGCAGTTTGCACTTTGTGCCAGGAAAGCTGACATTTGTGCCCTGCCTTTCCTCTTCTGTTTTCCTCCCCAGAATGAAATCTCCTCCTCTTTGATTGCTGCCTCTGCATCGAGCCTTTCTCCCCTTTCATGTTAACACAGGATTTGTGAGAAATTCCATTGAATGGCAACTGTGTGGAGGCTAATGGCATGTTTGCTCTCACAGGTTCTCTCCTGCCCCCTCCGCCTTCCTGCTGAGACGTGGTGCTTTGCTTATGAAGGAAATGGGCATTTTCAAAGCCTTTCTGGGCTGCAACAACACAACAGGCACGAGATGATGGAATTTGGCAGAAGGTCCACCATCCCATCAGAACACCCAAAAGGTGGTTCCTCCCTGACCGATACTTAAATGCAGTGGGGAGCAAACCGGGGTCTTGAAAATTGCAGATCTTCTGCATTACATTTTCATAGGTTTTTTTTAAAAGAAAAAATACATAAAGAGTAAAATTGGTATGTTAAAGCAGGGGTCTCCAACCCCTGGTCCATGGACTGGCACAGGGCCAAGGCATGCTAGACACTGGTCCACACCAACAAGCGAAGCCCCATCTGTAGTATGCAGGCAGCAGGCAAAACTGGTCCCTGGTAGCCAAAAGATTGAGAGGTGCTGTGTTAAAGTATCAGTGTAATGATACTGAAGGTCGGCAGTTCAGCGGTTCGAATCCCTAGCGCCGCGTAACGGGGTGAGCTGCTGTTACTTGTCCAAGTTTCTTCCAACCTAGCAGTTTGAAAGCATGTAAAAAAAATGCAAGTAGCGGCCACTTTGGTGGGAAGGTAACAGTGTTCCGTGCACCTTTGGCACTGAGTCATGCTGGCCACATGACCACGGAGACGTCTTCAGACAGCGCTGGCTCTTTGGCTTTGAAACAGAGATGAGCACCATCCCTTAGAGCCAGAAACCACTAGCACGCATGTGTGGGGGAACCTTTACCTTTACCTAAAATAAATCCCCATCCTGTCTTCTCCCAATACTAGTTGAGAATGTATGGAATTGCAGACTCAGTAGAGCTGGATGGAAATCTAGAGTAGCCTTCTGTGGCTGTGAGCAAATATTTTGGCTGGTGACTTATTGAGTCTGAAAGAAGGAAGGGACACATCATACACACATGTGTCTATGTACACCAGGGTCCAACCATTCAAGATCCCAGAGGAGTTAGATTTAATTTTGTCTCAACTCACTGATTAATTCTTCCCCTTCCCCGGAATCAGACATCTGGATTGGGGATGCTAAGACTGGAGATGCTTACAGCTTGTCCCTCTATCTCTTAATAGACTAAAAGAGGTTAATGGGAATGTGCATCTGAACTGCCTGAAGAATTTATGGGAGATGGCACTGAGGTTTCCAAATGGATACCTATTTGGAACCCTTGCTCTGAGACTAGATCCCAATTTTCTCTCTTAAAACATAGAACAATAGAGTTGGAAGGGACCCTGGAGGTCTTCTAATCCAACTTCCTACTCAATCAGGTGATCCTATACCATTTCAGTTCCATGGGTTGTCTGGTCTCTTTTTGAAAGCCTCCAGTGATGGAGCACTCACAACTTCTGTAAATGCTATAAAAATCATGTCAATTCGAAAGAGTAATTCTTTAGCAACTGACGTTCCTCTTCCTTTTTTTTTTTTTTTTTTGTAGCACACCATGAAGGGAAAAAGGCAGAAGAAAAGGACAAAAACTTGGGTTGCATCTTAAGAACAAGAACAAGAAGTCTGTTGAAATCGACTTATTCTTGAGAGATGTGGGTTAGTCAAATTTGCAAGGCTTCTGGAACTGCCAAATGGCAGAATATCAAGTAAAACTCATTCAGGGGATGGCAAGTTTTCTGCTTACTCAGAACTTGGCTCATCACGTAAGCTCTGGGAGTCAGAGACCACCTTTGGATACTCCTGCTGAGATCCCTACTGTTTGCTTTCCCAGAAATTTTTACACGTTTCACTGCAGCCCTAAACTCCACCAAGTGGTGCTTAAACACCTTAGTGGAGGGGCAATGTTGGCGGTGAGGAAATTGTTAGAAACTTTGCTGTGATTTAAGATAAATGAAGCCACTTCAGAGAATTCTCAAAAAAAAAAAAAAACTGAAAACACCTCCATAAGTCTTCTTCCCACTAACTATGGTTTTATAAGTTATATGAAATAAAAGACATATGCTAGTGGGCGATGGTATGGAATCAGTGATGGTATTCAGCCAGTTCTACCCGGTTCGGGTGGACCAGTAGCGGCGGCGGCAGGAAGCTCTGCCCATCTGCCCGGACGTCATCACATCCTGTTTTTGACGCTCTGCACGCGAGCTCACATTTGCGAACCGCTAGCGAAGGTAAATGGATACCACCCCTGCATGGAATCCTTAACAATTCTTTCTTCAGAAGAAGCTCTCGTGGGGAATTTATGTCTGCATTTAATAATTGTAGTCACATCATCCCCAGATAAGGTCATTTCCACCTTGGGAGCTTCTTTTTTCCTAAGACAGAGGCTTCCCTTCTTCTTCTTCTTCTTCTTTTTTTGAATAACAAAACTTTTAAAATGCTGCCTTTTGCCTCCCACACATCCAAAATGTGTTGCTGTCATTTTCATTTCATGTGCTGCACATATTATGTAACCTTTGCATCCCAAGCAGTATTCGAAGATGGACTGTTCCAATTTGAAATAAAACTCCAGACAAGTGATGACAGATGGCATAAAAGTGGAATTGATATAGACATGTATTTTTGAAAGAGGAGGACAACAGATGGGGAATGTATAGAAGTTTTGAAGAGAGGGTGACTTCAGGAAAGTGTGCACATGCACGTACGCGTGGAGATACAAACCCTACACTAGGGAACCCCACCCAATTTCCTTGCCAAACAGCTAATCATCTATCAAGCAAACTTCCTCAAAACTGTGACTGGCAAAGGAAGCATCCTTTCTGGGAAAGATGACTGGTGAGAGCCAAGCAGAGAAGAGACGTTTAACCCAGTCTTTTTTTTTTTCCCCAATGAACCTTATCAAGATTGTTCTTTGTCCATTGCCATTAGCGGCTAAGAAACAGCAATCTTGATCAAGATGACTGGCTGTGTCAGGGGAGATGGGCTAACTTTATCCTTCTTATCAGTAACTCTTCACAGTTTCATCACTACTAATAGCACCCGAGAAAGAACGTCTTGATCAGGAAACTTAAGAGGCCAGGAGGGACTTCATCGTGTTCCACAATGATCCTTAGAAAGCATGTGTTCATAAAAGGTAAAGGTTCCCCTCTCACATATGTGCTAGTCATTCCTGGCTGTAGGGGCTGGTGCTCATCTCTGCTTCAAGGTCGAAGAGTCAGCGCTGTATGAAGACGTCTCTATGGTCATGTGGCTGGCATGACTCAATGCCAAAGGTGCACGGAACGCTGTTACCTTCCCACCAAAAGTGGTCCCTATTTTTCTACTTGCATTTTTTACGTGTTTTCAAACTGCTAGGTTGGCAGAAGCTGGGACAAGTAACAGGAGCTCACCCTGTTACACGGCACTCAGGATTCGAACCGCTGAACTGCCGACCCTTCGATCGACAAGCTCAGCATCTTAGCCACTGAGCCATATTTTTTTTAAATTTACATTTATATACCGCCCTTCTCCGAAGACTCAGGGCGGCTTACAGTGTGTAAGGCATATATAAATATGATCATTAAAAAATGAATGGGTTACAGTTCCAAGTGTTTCTCCTTAGTTTAACGGTGGAGAGCTGAATTTGGTCCTAATGTGTTGTCTATCAATTGTCTTTCCCACAACTCCACCACTAACTCCCCTAGACATGACTTAGACGGAGGCTATATTACCTCCCAGACAGGAAGAAGATGTTCCTTTCCCCATGTGTCACTTCCTCCTATCTCCCAAAGAGCAAGACAAGTCAGGCAGACAAGACTCAAAAAAGGACCTTATTTAAGGTCCAAGAGGTTGCGTAAATTGCACCTCTTTGTTTTGGATGCCCACAAAATGATTTTCTTATATCCTTATAAGAGCATAGCAAAGGGTAAAGCCTAAACATATTCTTGATTCCCCCCCCCCAATTTGATACAATTTTTGATAACAATGCCAAATGAAGGCAAAGTCCAACTATTCATCGTTTCCTCTTCCTCCTCCTCTTCCTCCTCCTTCTTCTCCCCTTCCTTCCTTCCTTCCTTCTTCTCAAATTTGAGACTGCAGGATTCTTAGGTATTTGTGCCTGTTTAAGTCTCTTGCTCTGCATAATATTGTGGAATTTGGTAGTGTGGTGGTAGTGATGATGATGTGATCATGACAATGAAGAAAATGGTGATGACCTGGAATATTTCATAAACTCATAAGCTTTTCACATATTCAGCCAATGACTCCATTCATTAAAGCTGGTCAAACGTACAGATATTGCAGACCAAATAATCTGCAAGGAAGAGAAATGAAGGTTGCACTTTGTTTCTCTCAAGGATTTCTTGGGTCTCCTCCCAGATGTGCACACAACCCTTTTGTAACTTTAATTTCCAAAATAATTACATAACGGGGTTCATCATTTAGATCCCCTTTGGTCCAGGAACAAATAATATCCAAATGCATTTCTTCAACGTGCAGCAACATGGGATAGACTAAGCCTTCAACGTTGCTGTCAGAGCTGTTAGATGTATTAAGGACATCGACTCACTACAAACCTAGATATTTCAATACGATTTTTTTTTAAAAAAAAATGTCGCCGCTTCTGCTAAAGAATCCTGAGAACTGTGTTTTGGTGAGAGTGCAATAACAACGTATTAAGAAATCTCACTTCCCCAACCCACTTCTTAGAAATGCAGTGATTATGAGCCCCTAGAGAGAGGGATTGATTGTTAAATATGTACGTATATGCAGTGTAGATATAAAGACTCTCTGGGGGTCAAACTCAGTTCCTGGTGACTTCATGGACACACACACCCTCTCACGTTTTCTGGTGATCTCCCGTTCGATTGCTATTCCCGTCCAAATGTGCTTTTAACATTTTGGAGATCAGCCAAAAGTGAATTAGGTGCTGCAACTTGTGGCGAGTCCACCCTCAGCCAATTTCGGCGGTCCTTGGTTCTAATCTCCTGCGTGAGCGGGGGGTTGGACTAGATGACCGCCAAGGTCCCTTCCAATTCTGTTGTCACTGTTAACTCGACAAACCTCTGTTCTGTATTGGTCTCCCCCTCCCCCAACTCTCTTTGCCCTGAACCCCTCTCACATTCCACAAGAAAACATTCAATATCACAATGAGTGCAAGCTTCCGGCCACACCTAAATCTCCACTGAGGCACAGACATTGGGTCAGCTACCCAGATAGCTCCATCAAGAGGCTGGAGAAGAGGTTTCTTCTGGCAGTACTTTTCTCTCTCGGACATACTTCACTCAGGAATGTAAAGATCAGATGGTGGTTGTTGTTTTTTCCCCACCCGTTTTTCACGTCCTCCCTTGAAAGTCCATTCCATCGGAAGTCCATGTCATTTCTGCAGGTAAACCTCCCCCCCCCTCCCCAAAGGCATTCATTTTTATATGCAAATTCCCTAGTATATTCATTTTGTACGCTTTATTTCCCTGATATACATTTTCGGTTTTGTACACAACCTTCCCCAATGCATGCTTTTTCTTTTTTCCCCTTTTCTTTTTCTTTTGCACGCACATTTCGGGTTAAGAACAGCATCGCAAATTCCAGAGAAGCGCAGAATCAGAAGAATCTGTTCTGCCTCATCATCCAGAAAGTGCAAAGTGTGTTCATTTCACTTAGCAATGTGGACCGGGGAAAAGTCCCTTTGATACCCTGAACCTCCCACGGTTCATTTAGTCCTTACGGGGGGGGGGGAGGGGGACGACACTTGTCTTAAGAAGTTAGCTTGACCACAGCCAAATTCCATTGAGAAGAAATGGAAGCTCTCCTCCTAATTTGACATGAGCAAAATAAACCAGAGATATTTCATGTATCTCCAACTGCATAAACCAACGACTTGATCGCTCTCCATTAGCTTCCAAATCCTCCCCACACACAAAACATGATCGGGGGTGGTGGTGTTATTATTCTCTCCTTTCATCCCAAATTCGCTTTTTGCGGAGCTACGAGAATGTCCATGATGGCTTGCCATCTCCTAAAGCCCCTTCCTTACCTTCTTACCCCAACTTTCCTGCTAAGCTGACTATGAAGCTCCATTTCACAGTGTCTTGACAGAAGATGCGCCAGTCTTTTTGGGAGGTTGCTAATGGGAGAGGAATGTTGACCAAGAAAGGAAGAGGTAGAGGGGAGGTGCAGCTGTTTAAACGCCTTTTTTTAGCTGCTGAACAGATTCCAACCCTGGGTTTTCTCTCTCTCTCTCTCTCTCTTTTTTTTTTTTGGTAAGTTTATTGGGTAAAAATCAGTTGGCAAGCCAAGGCAATAAGGATGGGAGGGTGGATGGGGGGGAGAGAGAAACATGGGTGTGTGTGTGGGTAGGAGGAATCATCATAGATTGATCAGAGGGGACCCAGCCCCCTTCAGTTCATATTTCAGCTGGCTTCTACGCTACAACCCATGGAAAACATCCATTCCTCACGGAAGTGGCAAGAGATACAGATTGACCCAGGTTCACAGCAGAGGAAGTTAAACGTAAGAGAATATTTGGATTCTACTTTGTGCTTCGTCATAAACTCTCTGTGGAGCCTTTAGACATACCTCTCTCTTTCCTTGCCTTTAAGACCACCAGCGTGTCCAGAATCTGGGGGCAGATTGACCTACCCGATACAGGATTGATGAGAAGTTGGATTAGATCAGAACTGTAATATTCTTTACAAGTTCTTTACAAGAAGCAGGGGTAGGGGAGGAAGTGCAGCAAAAATCACTGTGAATTTATATATATATATATATATATATATATATATATATATATATATATATATATATATATATATATATATATATATACACATACATACATATACATATAAAAAAAAAGTAGGGGGACCACCTCCACTGAGATCATGGCTTTCAAGCCACTTCATTGGAATTGACAGCTGGGTCAATAGTTATCGACAGAATAGTTGTAATAGCTGTATCTGGTGTTTTGCATATCTAGAATTATTCCGGTGAGAATTTCTGGGATTTTTGTCTCCAAGGTATCCACTTCGTAAACTTTCTTCGCGTATGGCTGTTGCAGACATTTGTTTGGGTCCTCAAGATAAATTCCAGGACTCCCATTTGAAAAGGAAAGGAAATATGAAAACGATCAGGTAAACGGTACTAGATCCATTCTTGGTTTTCTTCGCAGCTGGGTGGGCGTTCCTCTGATGCTTCATTTGACCAGTAGGTGAAGTGAACCTTCTGAACGGTATATATTCCAAAACTGAAACATTTACACATAGGAGAGAATCGGGAACCTTGGGGTAAAATGAGATATCCTGGAGACAACAGAGGTTCTAGAATTGTTTAAAGCCAGAAGGGCAAGGTGGGGTCGGTGGTATTACGATGGTAGATGAGATCTTTTAAAAGGAAGTTACTCCTGGGGGAAATCATCCTGGAATAACAGGACCAATTGCCAGTTTAGTGCCCAATTAGGTATGCTTTCGTCAACTTTTCCTTTGTTGTTGTTATTCTATATTTCCAAATGAATTGAACTCTACCCAATAGCCAGAATCTAAAGGACACTGTAGGATTTGCAGTTCCATAATCTTAAGTTAAATATTGTTTTTTTTTTTCCCCCCTCGTGTTCTGTTTAATACTGTAGAAATATTTCAATCTCTCTCACGGTTTCCTTCTGCTTCTGGGATGTTATATTTTGAATAGCAGCAGCTACAGGAGCAAATGCTCTCCCACTCTCTCTCTCTCTCTCTTTCTCTCTCTCTGTATATAGCCTCAACTGCCTTACCTATGATTGAGGCTTTCCACGTTTCCCTTTAACTTGTCTCTTTCGATTTTGTTTGTTTCAGTGTTGTATGTATAGCAGGCACTTGAGTTTATATGAATATGTTGGCTTGAGGTCAAGGGAGAGGTAGGGTGGGGAGAAAAAAGACACAGCAACAACTTCGAAGCTTGGTCGCTGCTAGCCGAGGATGTCTAAGTAGATTGGAGTGGCTTTGCCCAGAGCATGAAGGAGCTTGTAGATTTCCTTAATGTTCAGCCTCTGCTGAGGTTCTCTCTGCCAGCATCCCAGCATGATATCATAAATTTCCTTGGGGCAAACCCGGGGCCTCTCCAGGACTCGGCCTTGGGTGATGCACTCAATGACCTGCAACAGGAAACACAGAGGATTAATTTCATGCATTGCCTGATTTATATATTTATTGATCTGTTACTTTTTAAAACCAAACTCCTTCCCACATCTGCAGGAGCTAAACAGAGGTTTCCAACCTTGAAGACTTTCAATGTCAACTGCCACCTTATACTGGCTTGTGTGATTAGCTACCATGCGGTGACAGTCTGCCGTGAACTCTAGGGATGGTGGATGGGAAGGGGAATGTTTTGGGGAAAGCGAAAGTAACTTCTGCATCTCCCCGAAATGATGCTTCAAGGTCACCTGGCTGGGAGAAGGATGCAGATGCATACCAACCAAGCTTGAAGTGACCATTTTGAAAACATCTTGCTGAACCCAAACGGTCATTGGGGTGGTGGGGGGCGTTAGCAATGGGAGGCAGTTAAGGGAGTGAAAAGATGAACTTAGGGTTTTGGTGAGCTTGTCTTCTAATACACTTGTAAATACAATTGTCTTTTAATGTGTCTTGTACTACACTTTGGTACACTTGTCTTCTAATAAAATTATACCTTTCTTGACAAATGGTGCCAAGGATCATTTCTATTTAGAGGTTTAAGTGCTAGCCGGTCTAACACTTTAAGACTTAAGGACTTCAACTCCCAGAATTCTGGGACTTGAAGTCCACAAGCCTTAAAATTGTCAAGGTTGCAGACCCCTGATACATTTCTAGATTTCTGTCATCAAGTATGATCTGTACCAACAATTCCTTGAACAGTCTTGGAAAATCCATAATTGTATGATGCCTTTTGGTTCTGGAGAAAAAGCTGAGCACTTCTACATGAAGCCATGGTTTATTTAAATCACTAGTGTTTTTGTTTTGTTTTGTTTTTGCAGAATACAGCAATCATCAAGGCTTTGTGGGCTAATTTCTGGCATATTTGCCCTTGTGTTCTTGTCTTTACCCATGCATTAGCAGCCTAGGATAAAAATCAAATCAAGAATATCCCAAGGAACCTCAAAGAATCCATGTATCACATTAAGCCTCAATTACCACTGGTAAAGAAAACAATAAACATTATGGCTCAGTACAGTGTGTGTTACCAGATTTTATGTCTTACACTCCAGCTGTTCTTTCTCCCATAAACCTTAATTAAAGCTATCACAATATCACAACTCAAACCATGTCCTAGCAGCACAGACTTTCTCTTGTTTTCATTTTTGGTTCCAATCAAAAACAAAGAATGGCAACTCCCAAAATTTGAAGTTAATCACAATTTGAATAATAAATTTGAATAATAAATAAATAAAATATCAGGGTTCCAAATAATAGACATATAGAAAGCAAAAACTCCGAGGCAGGTAGATTCCTCAAAGAATAACCTTATTGGATATATCATATGGGCACCTATCTGGTGAAAACCAACTCTGAAGGTTCCCATTGTTTCCACTTAATTAAAAGTAAAAATATGTAACTTTCTCAAAACAATTAGTCACGTGGCCCAATCACGGTGTGGCCTGGTTGCCTGGTGACATCACTCTGCCTTCCTCTGATCGGGTATGAGAATGACCTTGGTTCCCAAGAGAAAGTATTTTGTTTTGGCTACAGAATCCCAGCTATCTAAACCCCTCTCCTCCCTTATCACTCAGCTCCAGTGTGGCAACACTGAAGCTGTCAAAATGGCTTTGGTCAGGTCAACTTCAGGGTTGACAGACACACAACAGACCAAACCCAGAAACTGCCCATTTATACCCCAGGGTTCTATAAGTCGAAAGCCACCATTACTTTTCTGGAACCCTTTAAACCAAGTCATGAATTTGTGAAGAATATGAATATTCATAGACTGGAATAGGCAATAGATCAGCCAATGATCTATCAATCAATGGGGACTGTTTGGAAACTGAAACATAGTATTCGTTCGTATGGGGTCATAAGAGACAGTTTGGAGTCTGGGGGTGGCTTAAACTTGCTGAACTGTATATAAAAGTTGGTTTGGCCTCTGTAATGGGTGCCTCGGTATAATACATTAGCCTCTGTATCTCTCTACTCTGTAATGACTTGCTTCTATGAGTATTGCTTCTGTGTTCCTGATATTATATGCTGAATTCTGCTATATGGTATTGTGCATAAAGAAGTTTCTTATATGTAAAATGAATCCTGCTGACTTGTCTGATTGTGTGTGCTGCAACAAACTCTGACAGCATTTCAATTTCCTACCATTTTCAATGAATCTCTCGAGATCTGTATAGTTAAATTCGAGGCTGCATTCTCTTTCCCCTCACGTTATTCATGGGTATTCTACCATTTGTGTGTGTGTGTGTGTGTGTGTGTGTGTGTGTGTGTGTGTGTGTGTGTGTAGTATTTTAAATGGTGATGCCAGGGCTATCTCAAAAAACTTGAGGGAACCATACATTAGATACAATACAATGTATATAATGCATTACATCAATGCAATGCATTTAATGCATTTAGTGCATTAAATACAATGTATTTAATGCAAGATATCCAGTGTGGTCTAGTGGGTAAGGCACTAGGCTACAAAGCAAGAGACTTATGAATTCATGGTGCTCTTGGTCATCTAAAACCAGTTGGATGACCTTGGGCCTGTCACTCTCTCTTAGCCTGGGGAAAATAGGAGGAGGAACGTGTGCTGGATAAGTTCACTATCTTGAATTATTTGTAAAAATAATAAAGGAAGGATACAAATAAAAAAAAATAAGTAAAAATTAAGCCCAGGTATAGAGACCATTCTTCCAACAAACTGCCCATTTCTCATTTTTCAAAATTGGGAGAATTGAAGCAATATCACTTATATACCACTTCACCGTGTTTTATAGCCCTCTTTAAGCAGTTGACAGAGTCAGCCTATTGCCCTCAACAATCTGGATCCTCATTTTACTGACCTCGGAAAGATGGAAGGCTGCGTCAACCATGAGCCTGTCAGGATCAAACTGCTGGCAGTCGGCAGAATTAGCTTGCAATACTGCATTCTAACCACTGCGCCACTATGGCTCTTAGGGGAAGCAACTTCCCCTGAAATCCCAAAGAACCATTTGCAACCAGATTGGACAATGTGGACTTCCTTTGACTGCTGACCAACTAAAAGGAACAGCATGGATTGGTAATGTTAATGTTTCTTTTAGTCAAAATCTATATGCATGATACCTCTGTATTTGACAACTGGAACCAAGGCTGTTTTCCATATGTGAAGATCTCCCAGAGAATTACTCCAAAGCTCCAGACATCGCTCTCTGTGGTGAACTTCCGGTACATAATGCTTTCAGGAGGCATCCAGCGGATTGGCAGCATGGTGTGTCCTCCAACCTGCATTGACAAACATAAATGAAAACTGATTAGTGGATCCAGAAAAGAATCCACTTGCATACAACAACCAGCATCTTCCAGGTAACCTTGCCTCAGCCAGGAACTTCCATCATGAAATGCTAACTTATCACAAACAGGGAACCAGCAATAGCAATAGCACTTAGATTTATATACCACTTCATAGTGCTTGACAACACTCTCTGGGTGGATTTACAGTGTCAGCAGATTGCCCCTAATAATCAAGGTCCTCATTTTACCAACCTTGGGAGGATGGAAGGCTGAGTCAAACTTGAGCCAGTGAGAACTGAACTGCCGAACTGCTGGCAGCCAGCAGAAATAGCCTGTAATACAGCATTCTACCTTGAATGCGCCACCTTGAGCCCCATCAGGATCGAACTCCACTCTGTGAGCAGAGTTTGCCTGCAATTCTGCACTCTAACCACTGTGGCACCAGGACTCTTTCAGTACCAATGCACCCAGAAAAAGTTTTCTGGGCTAGCTTTCCAGGATCAGTAACTCAAATACCAAAAGCAATAGCACTTAGACTTATATACTGCTTCACAGTGCTTTACAGCCTTCTCTAAGTGGTTTTCAGAGTCAGCATATTGCCCCCAACAATCTGGGTCCTCATTTTATTGACCTCGGAAGGATGGAAGGCTGAGTTGATGAGAATCAAACTCCTTGGCAGCCAGCAGAATTGGTTTGCAGTACTATATTCTAACCACTGTGGCCCCAAATGACAAAATCATTTTAGATAAACATAGAAAGATTGGTTGCAATTTTTTTTAAGTCATGTTGGTCTCATTTGATGCAGGTTCTACAGATAGAACTTTCTCCAGAGAGTCATTCCTTTTTTTCTATTAGCTCATCCATTTCTATCCAAGATATTTTGATTTTTACTCTTCCTTTTTTTTTTCTTTCCAGGCAGATTTTTTCTGAAAGTAAAATGGGCAAAGCAGGGTCAACCCATTTGAAGCTCTCTTGCCAAAAAGATGAGCGACTTGCAGCTGCAGCCCTTAGAAGATGAGTTGGCTTTTATGTGCAGTGCAGTGATGACAGTCTAACCAGCAAGATTAAAGATTTGTTGTATGCCTCAGAAGCATCAATGCTTACACAGTTCTTGAAACATCTGCATCAATCCCTAACCCCGGGGGACGCTTGGAAAAGGGGAGCATTTTTTGCAACTGGTTTTTCTCTTTTTAGGTTGTTTCTGTGCACCAGGTGGATCCATTAGACAAGAAATATTGAAGGGTGAGGGTAAACGGGGGTGGTGGTGGAGCGAGGACTACTGAATTTCAAGCAGTAATTCAAAGGAATATTGCGGAATCAAACAGAAGTATCTAAAGTAGCGTGGGCTTAGTGAAGGAGCTCATGTTTCTTGGTTGAGTGGATTTTTTTTTTTTTAAGAGAGGTCTGTTTTTCACTCTCTTGGCTGGCTTCTGCCTACACAACATTGCTGATGAAGTTTGAAGTTTTGCACTGGTTTTATAATAAACTGATGCATTGGTTAATTAAGAACTGTCTGCCTATACAGAAGGAAGCTGTGTATACAGAAGGAAACTACCAGTTCTCTGATAGACAGGTCTAGATTAGGCACAAACTTTGAGCAGGGCTTCTAGCCAACAGCAGGTGGAAAGTGAATGTATACAACATGTCTTTGAAAAGCCATTATACTGTAATTCTAAGCACAGTCAGCAGATGGATGAGGAACCAAGCCTACTCCCCATCTCCACAGGTTAATGCAATGCCAAAATCCAGCTTTCGATTCTGCAATATTTTCCCTAGGCTTTTGATTTCAAGAATTTTTGAGAATTTGTTTTCAGCTTCTGTCTGCTTTGTTCCTGATTTTATTGTCTGCTGTCAGTGCTGTGTTTTCCGTGATTTTCCCTTTCCATACTTTCAAGCTTAACAGATTAACCACAGTACCTGTTCAGAAAAATGGCTCATTATCCGATTGATAATAGCAATAGCGCTTAGACTTATATACTAGTTCTACAGTGGTTTATACTCCTCTCTAAGTGATTTACAGTATCATCCTGTTGCTCCCAACAATCTGAGTCCTCATTTTACTGACCTCGGAAGGATGGAAAGCTGAGTCAACCTTGAGGAAGGAATCAAACTCCTAATTATTATTATTATTATTAATAATAATAATAATAATAATAATAATAATAATAGAGTTTATGAGTTTAACTCATAGAATCATCTGTTATGATGTCCTTCCTGTTGATGACTACTTCAGCTTCAATCACAACAATACACGAGCACACAATAGATTTAAGCTTAATGTGAACCGCTCTAATCTTGATTGTAGAAAATATGACTTCAGTAACAAAGTTGTTAATGCCTGGAATGCACTACCTGACTCTGTGGTCTCTTCCCAAAATCCCCAAAACTTTAACCTAAGACTGTCTACTGTTGACCTCACCCCATTCCTAAGAGGTCTGTAAGGGGCGGTGCATAAGAGCACCAACGTGCCTACCGTTCCTGTCCTAATGTTCCCTTTGGTTGGATCCAATTTTATATAATCATTACATTATATATATGCTTATATATCATATAGTTATTTCATGCTTATGCTTGTATATACAGTTGTGACAAAATAAATAAATAAAATAGAGTGTGGGGGCACAGTGGTTAGAATGTAGTACTGCAGGCTAACTCTGCTCACATTGACTGGAATAATTACTGGTATTATAATATAATTATTATCAGTAATAATTATCAGTTATATTGATAATAATCAACCCTTGGGATTGAATGGAAGTTTGGCAAGCCAGGGTGGCTGCAGGCGATTGGAGAGAGTTGAACAGTGAAACACACTCTCACATGCCACAAGTCACCCATGGTCATTTCAGCCATATTTTTGGTCTTCGTGCTGAATGAGAACTGTCAGAAAAGGAATATGATTTTTTTTCTGCGTTGCTAGGATGCTCCGATTCTTCAACCACTGCACAGTTTCACAAATGGTTCCCAATTGTTTTTCCCCCTCCTCTTATGTAGAGATATAATTCAGCTGACCAAATGATCACAATGGAATATGTGCCTCCTCTGTCACAACTCTTGTCCGATGGACCCCTGTCTTCCTCCATATGTTTGACCCCCATCCTGGCTATGTTTTAAAAAGCCTTGAAAACCTGGCTACTTTGAAGAAGTTGCTGGAACTGGATATGTCTAGTTTAATGAAAAGAAGGAGTAGGGGAGACATGTTAGCAGGGTTCCAATATCTCGGGGCTGCCACAAAGAAGAGGGAGTCAAGCTCTTCTCCAAAGCACCTGAGGGCAGGACAAGAAGCAATGGGTGGAAACTAATCAAGGAGAGAAGCAACTTAGAACTAAGGAGAAATTTCCTGACAGTTAGAACAATTAACCAGTGGAATAACTTGCCTCCAGAAGTTGTGAATGCTCCAACACTGGAAGTTTTCAAGAAGATGTTGGATAACCATTTGTCTGAAGTGGTGTAGGGTTTCCTGCCTAAGCATGGGGCTGGACTAGAAGACCCCCAAGGTCCCTTCCAACTCTGTTATTCTATTCTATTCTATTTCTGTTCTGTCCGATTTTTTTAAAAAATTTCTTTTTTAAATTCTGGTCTTTCTTCTAACACTTGCCTGGTAGAGTTGGGCATCTTTATAAATTTCTAAATAAGTAAATAATTAAACCTGTCAAGTCAAAGTAGGAAGATGTTTGCTCAATAATTCTAGCCCAACATAATCAACTTTTTTTCCAGAGACCATTTGCTGACTAGTGCCCCTCTTCAAATTATAAATCAACTTGATTCAACATCTTAGAACAGATGGAAAAAGTGGCATTTTTGCCGACCATCCAGACATGGCAAGTTCTGGTTGTGTTACAGTAAATTTATTGCTTCAACTTGTTGAAGGTTAATGAAGATTAACATGGTTCAGTGAACATAAACATAAATGGAGGTCAAAGATTATGAAACTCATCAGAATTCAAGACGGAGGCTGTATCACAGAGAGTTGAAAAAGACAGAAAGTTGAAAAAGGTAGACCTGACACATTCATAAACACTCCTTACTTATTTAGTGATTAAATAAATGAAAAAAAGCACCACATCCTGCCAATGTTTCACTGTTTCTTTCACAATACTCTCAAATAATTTACTAAGATTGTATTACTATTCTTCTTCTCTTCTCTTCCTTATCCTTCCTCTTCCTATTATTCTTCCTACTAGTACCTATCTCTTCCCACTTATTACCATAACCATGTTGCTTATAGCTTTCAATTATATTGTTTTTATTTGTTTCCTAGTGCGGTTTGATAGCTTATTAGTAACCTTGACTATCACTAAGTGTTATATCTTTTTATTCTTGATGAATGTATTTTATTCTCCTTATGTACACTGAGAGCATATGCACCAAAGACAAATTCCTTGCATGTCCAATCACACTTGGCCAATAAAGAATTATTCTATTCTATTCACATGAGAAAATAAAATAAAGCTACCTAATAAGGTCATTAGGTAGACCTTATTAGATCTTAAATGTAAGGCATGAAATTCACAGAATGAGTATTTCACTAGTTTTTTTAAAAAGTATGCTTTATGCCGAGATACTATTATTTAGAAGTGAGAAGAATTCATTATCTTTCAGAGCAAGTAGGCAAAAGGACAGCATGAACAGGGAGATTAAAACGATATTTACTAAAAAAAAGATGTCCTATTTATATCAATGTTGTTTTTAAAAAATCCAGTTGACCTTAAGGAAGCTTACTGCCAAATACATTTATTCCTGATTGCAATTTTCTTTCAATCCTATTTATGCCTACGAAATTGCTATGGAATTCAGTAGGTTTCACTTCCAGGTACAGAAGAAATGTGACATACTATAAGGGGGGAAATGTAACAACTTCAGAGAATAAGATGACAGCATAACTTAAATATCCTTATACACATAAAAGTCCCACACAGATCTGTGAGACCCACTCCTAGATTTATGTAGGATTATTGCAGTTTATTGCTTTACAGACCATTAAAAGGAAAAAGATTCACACAGAGAACATTTAAATTAAATAATGTAGAATTACAGGAGAAGAACTAATCTGACAGATAAAACAGAAACCTGTAATCTTTTCATGATATTAATATAACACCAGAAGACAAAAAGCTGAGTAGTAAATGTCAGGCGTAAGATAGCGTGTGTCAGAACCAGTAAAGAAAGAAATATTAGAAGAAAGCATATTTGAAAAGCAACGTAAAGCACATCCATCTGGAACAATGTAAAACATAAAATCTAGTTTCAAAATGAGAAAGAAACTGGACAACTTAAGTCTTGTGGAAAGGCTGGAGAAATAAAATATGCTTGAAACAAGCTCCCGACCTCAGGAGAGAAAAAAAATGAACATATAATTGAAAATAAGTGAGACCTTCACTATGAGTTTACCTTTTCTGCGATGGGGTTTATTTTTGAATGCCATTACATTGTTTTTTTATTTTTTTTATTGTGTATGTTTGTTTGGGTTTAACCCAGTGGTGAAATCCCAAAAAAAATTACTACCAGTTCTATGGGCATGGTTTGGTGGGCGTGATGTGGCTTGGCGTGCGTGGCTTGGTGGACATGGCAGGGAAGGATACTGCAAAATCTCCATTCCCTACCCACTCCTGGGGGAAAGATATTGCAAAATCTCCATTCCCATTCCACTCTGGGGCTAGCCAGAAGTGGTATTTGCTGGTTCTCTGAACTACTCAAAATTTCTGCTACCGGTTCTCCAAACTGCTCAAAATTTCCGTTACTGGTTCTCTAGAACTTGTCAGAACCTGCTGGGTTTCACCCCTGGTTTAATCCTATCTATGTTGCTCACATTGCAATGAGCAAGGATGTACATTCAATTTTGCAGCTGCTAAGATTGTTGGCCGAGCATGTACAAAAACAGCCAGGGAAATAATTGAAGTATGGGAAATGGGCCCCTTATTAGTCAACAGGAGAGCTAATTTACCACTAGTTTATTAGGAGCCAAGGACTTCGCAGCACAAGGAAACAACTTGTTATTAGGAAACAACTTAATAGGTGGCCATCGACACACCAATCAGCAAATAAAAAGCCACACACAACCAGGCACCACATAAATGCGATGCATAGAATAGCTCAATGCACACATTCCGTTAGAGGGAAGTTCCCTGAGGATTGTCTCAAGCATGAGTTCAAAACTCAGAAGACTAAACCTTTGGTCCCAACTGACCCAGATTAGATCCTAGGTGGGTATCAGAGTCACAGATGTGAAGCAGAGGACTATATAAATTAATTAAATAAATGCCAGAGAAACAATAACAGCAACAAATAGTATAAAATGGTCACAAGGTTTAGGAAGGATTTAATTCCTTCTGCACAAAAAGTATTTATTCATTTTTTGATCCATTCATTTGCTCATTCATTTGTTCATTCATTCATTTGCAAAGTCATGCATTTTGTAACAGGTATTAAAAAAAGAAATCGCATATAAATTTGTTACCCAGCATAAAATATTATAAGCAAGGCTCAACCATTCTCATGAGGAAGCAGAAAGTGGGTCTGATTGTTAAAAGAACAGAAGGTTGAGCTTTTTGTAATTGTAGGTCCTTGTGTTTCACAGATGAGGAAAATGAGGCTTGGGGAAATGATTGTAAGTGAAACACACCTTAGACACATGAAAAAAATCAGAATGTGTTGTCTTCCGGGACTGACACACTGTTTTCAGAGATATTCTTTTTTTTTCCCCATAGAAGAAGTACTTCTTTTCTGGTAATATTGTACTGCCAACTAGAGCATACAAAACATTTGCTAGACCAATTCTTGAATACAGCTCATCTGTCTGGAACCCGCACTGCATATTGGACATTAATACAATTGAGAGAGTCCAGAGATATTCACCAGAAGAGTCTTCCACTCCTCTGCTCGCAACAGAATACCTTATGCCACCAGGCTTGAAATTTTGGGTTTAAACAACTTAGAACTATGCCGCCTTCGGTCTGACCTAAGCGTAGTACATAAAATGATCTGCTACAACGTCCTACCTGTCAATGACTACTTCAGCTTCAACCATAACAATACACAAGCACACAGTAGATACAAACTTAAGATAAACAGCTCCAAACTCAATCGCAGAAAATACGACTTCAGCAACAGAGTGGTCAATGCCTGGAATGCACTACCTGACTCTGTGGTTTCTTCCCTAAACCCAGAGGTGGCACACTACCGTGCCAGTGACCAGAGAAAATGTGTATTGCCAAAGGCTCTGGAAGAAAACTGCAGAGTTAAGCAATCCTTGGAGAAGAACTGCCTTTATTTCCCCCTCTTTTATAGAGCCAATTTACATTTCATGTCCTTGGCCCAGGAGAGAATCATTATGCATTTCTGATACATGGAATCTGAGCATTTGCACTAGTCAATCAATCAATCAATCAATCTGGAGGCCTTTTTGTTTTTAGAGGGGGGGGGAGAGAGAAAGAAAGTGAAAGAAGAAAGAAAAAGAAAGAAGGAAAGAAGAAAGAAAGAAAGAGAGAGAGAGAGAGAGAGAAAGAGAAAGAAAGAAAGAAAGAAAGGAGGGAGGGAGGGAGGGAGGGAGGGAGGGAGGAGGAAAAAAAGAAAGGTAGTTAGTTAGTTAGTTAGTTAGGTAGGTAGGTAGGTAGGTAGGTAGGTGGAGGTAGGAATTTCAGGTTCTTGCAGTAGCAGTGATTGATGTGAGCTAGGAATAAAAAATGAGAATGCGAAGTTGGACATTAGTTCTGGTCCATGTGGTTCCACTCTATACTAAAGGTAAATTTGCTGGTTTTAAAAGATAAGCTTGCACAGATTGTGGTCAATTCTTCTTAATCAATTGCTTTGCCACTCAGAAGCATGTCAAGTCATCATGCATGGAAGAGACTTGTTAAGGTGATAGAAACAGCTTCCACACATTTTCTGGAGCCATTTTTGATGAGCAGAATGAAAGACTCTTGCCATTCTCCCTTTTAAAGACAGGGTGCCCTGCACCTTTATGAGGTACTTTGAAGGGACACATTGCTTAAACTATGACATATTCTACTGGATATAGACAAAAGCTTCACTTCAAGGAGGCATTTCAAAGAGATCCTTTCCTCACATATCTGACAAACTGATTCTCAAAGATTTACAAAGGTATATTCTCCGCATAAAACGCAACAAGTACTCCAAGTAAATTTGCAACATAGATTTGTTGAAAAATATTAGGCTACTGACACTTTACTTCCTTCCTTAAAGGAACCAAGCCTTGAATTTCCTTGGATAATTGTCCTTCATCTAAGATACTAGTAATTTAACAGCCATAGTGGCACAATGGTTAGAATGCAATATTGCAGGCTAACTCTGCCGACTGCCAGCAGTTTGATCCTGATTGGCTCAAAAAAATTTTTATTGAAAAAGTTTTAAAAAAACAAAGACATTTTCCCCCCTTTTTTCCCCCCTCCCTCCCAGAAAACCCCCTTCCCCCCTCCCTTCCCCCCCCCCCGGCTTCCCGGGTCAATCACAAGGTATTGTTATACATAAACCAAACATAGAATAAAATTTTCCCTTCCAATCCAATTAACCTCATCCAAAGCTTTTCATCTCCCAACCCCCTCCCCATTACATAAAATAACTTCCTAATTATTCAAAGGCAATCTGATATTTCTTAATCTGATATCTGTTTTGTAGATAATCAATCCATTTTTTCCATTCAATTAAATATCTTTCCTGCGTATTGTCTTTTTAAAAAGCTGAGATTTTAGCCATCTCAGCCAAATTAATGACTTTCAGTATCCATTCTTCTATTGTAGGTACCTCTTCTTTCTTCCAGTATTGTCCAATCAACAGTCTTGCTGCTGTTATTAAATTCAGAATTAGTTTAGTCTCAATCCCTGTACAATCCGTTATAATTCCCAAAAGGAAAGTGACTGGCTCAAAATTGACTCAGCCTTCCATCATTCTGAAGTCAGTAAAATGAGGACCCATATTGTTGGGGGCAATAGGCTGACTCTGTAAACCCGTTTCGAGAGGGCTGTAAAGTACAAGATATAAATACAAGAAGCACTATGGGTGGGAGATCGTCAGTAATTCCTTGAAGATAATGCTAGCCTGTATTAAAATCAGCAGTAGGTACAAATCATCTTTTAAAATTCTTGGCCAAATTTGTGGACTAAAAATAAATTCCCCCAATAATTAATTATTGGGAATATTACGCATCAACATCTTATTATGCAGCTATTGAAAGAGCTCAACAGGAGGCGTTGTCTCTTGATGTCTTATTTGGCTTGAGTAAAATTAATAGAAGCAAGCTGTTATAGAGAAGAGCGGAGAATGAAAAACAAGATCTGGCCACAGGATCATTAAATAACTAAAATTTCTCTCTGGATGTATTTAAAACTTATGATAACATGTCACAAGTTCATAGATTTCAGGAAGGAGGTAAAAATTAATAGTACAGGCTGAAATTGTGAGATGTTATGTGTTTAAGGAAAATGCAATACAACTAGAAAGCAGCATTGATCCAGATAGATAATAGATAGATGTATTAAGTAGCAGAATGGCCATAAACCAAACAGATAACAAAATCAGCAGAAACTATGCAATAATTAAGAGGAAGAATGCCATGCATGCAAGCAAGCAAGCTAAAAGTATAGATATTGTGAATTATCCTAAGCATAAAACTAAGGCCTGCAATTCCTAAAAGACAAAATAAAACAACACTTTTTTGATTCAGTTGTATTGTTCTTGTACTATGGTCCACAATGCTGAAATTGAGTTAATTTGCAAGATGACACACATCCCATTGTTTTCTTTTCTGTCCCTTTCCTATGTTAGGTTTGCTTTTATTCTACAGTTTTGAGTAATCTTAATGAATCATTAAGAAGCTGCCAATTACCTATTGCAAATGAAGAGGTGTAGATTGGCAGGGATTATTGCTAAAGACTGTAACCTCAAAAGAGGCCAAGATAAATCATTTCAGCTCTACAATAGATCCACACTTAAGGATTGCCACCTACATCCAATGATAGTCATAACTAACAACTTGGTAGATAATTAATGTCTTCATCACACAGGAGGGAGGGAGGGAGAAGGAAGGAAGGAGAGAATGAAGGAAGTTTTGCAGCCATATTGTAAACTTCCAGATTATTTTCTGAAGATCATTCCAGTGGTTCTTGTATGGATAAAATAAGCTTTAATGTGGCCAGACGATCACCATATCAGGGTTAGGGTTAAGGCCTAGAGAAAAATTAGCAACTCCAGGAAATATTTGGTTGAAAAGTCTTATTCCTAAAACCAACAGCTCGAGTGGAAATGATGTTGGGTCCATAAACTTTTGGTTAATGTGAAATTATGCCTGACAACTTCCTTAAAGTGTGTAAGCATATCCTTGAATTTACTTAAGTAAGCTGTGGTTACCAATTGTTCTCAGCCCTTATTCGATACTGTACAGAAATAATCAACATGGAATTATTTGAACCTTTTATATATTGGTAATTCACGGTGGCTCAGGGTCTAGATGTTGAGCTTGTCGATCGAAAGGTCGGCAGCTCGGCGGTTCGAATCCCTAGTGCTGCTGTGTAACGGGGTGAGCTCCTGTTATTTGTCCCAGCTTCTGACAACCTAACAGTTTCGAAAGCACATAAAAATGCAAGTAGAAAAAATAGATTCCACCTTGATGGGAAGGTAACAGCGTTCCGTGCGCCTTTGGCGTTGAGTCATGCCGGCCACATGACCACGGAGATGTCTTCGGACAGCGCTGGCTCTTCGGCTTTGAAACGGAGATGAGCACTGCCCCCTAGAGTCGGCAACGACTAGCACGTATGTGCGAGGGGAACCTTTACCTTTACCTTTAATTATTTGATACAACATTGCATATGTTGACAGAATATAACTATGGCATTCAAGTATTATCCCATAATACATAGTCTATATGCAATGTCCATGAAGGGTGTCCATAAATGTGTGCAGGTGCAAATTCCAACTAGTACTATGTATGGTGCTTGGTAAAATGTTGTCAAACCTCAATAGTGGGCACAAGTAGACAAGATATATTAAGTGATAAGGCAACACACTCTACCTTATAAAACCCTAAAAGACCCATCACCCACATCAATCCTAATACAAATTGTATAGAAATATATAATTATTGGAATTCATTGTTGGAATGTATTTCTATGCAACAACTACAGTAGCATTCAGCCAGTAGATGGCAGTATTTAGAAGTTTGGATCTATGGCATATACTCTATGCTCTTTTGTTCTGAATGGAGTTTCCTGTTTCCTGTTACAGTTATATAGTTGAGCAGTAAAGCACATGGTGACTGTACACATACTTTGCTCTGTGGTGATCTATATAAACAGAATTTCTAACAATAATTGCATAGAAATGTATAATTTTAAGAAGCTATCAATGCCTTTATCACATCTTCATAGATTTACCAATCTCAACATTTATTTATTTCTCATTTACCTGTCTAGAATAATTACACCTTAGAAGTTTGGAGGGTCAGTAATTAAATAAAGATATAGAGGAGAACAACCAAATGCAAAATAAATACACCCTATATTGTGCCACAATTTGCTAGCAGCACTCTTTAGAAGCCACAAAATATATGCTGTTGTATTACTGTTGATCTCATTGTCCTTTTCCAGCTAACATCTTCACTCTTCTTAACACTCACTGTCTTTCTCCCAGACTGATTCTGGACCATACTACTGTCAACCAATTTCTAAATGACATTAGTATGATGTTGAATTAAGCAAATTCTCCATTCAATGCACATACACACCCAGAGAGAAGCATAAAACCCTCTGGATGCTACATAAAAGCAGTTCTGCCTTGGCATTCATTACCATAATATTTAAATGTTATTGGACTTAATTGTGTTGAAATCTCTTTTCTTTCAGATGCAAAAAGCATGGATTGGAAGTCAAAAGAAGAACTGGGGAACACCATATAAGCAACAGCCTTGGACATTTTCTACTGTATTAATTTGGTCTTTGTAAGTCCTGAAGACCATATAGTTGACACCTACAGGGTCATATAATGATAAGATTTAAAAGCAATGGCCACTTCAGAATGACAAAACAAGATCATAAATATCTTCTTTGATGGATTTGTTCAAGGTTCATTTCATCTAATGTCCTGCTTTAAAAGGCCGGTTGTCATGTGCGTTTACACATTTATAAATAGAGCATAACAGTACTGAATTATGGGTACAGACAATTATTTTCTATATGGAATGGCTTAGATATGTCTATGTAGATAAAGAGCTCATTTCTGAAATCTTTCTCTGAATTACCCAAAGCATGAGTATTCCTAGGAATATTTTATAGGAAAGTTAGACAATAGAATCATAGGGGTGGAAGGGACCTCAGAGGTCTTCTAGTCCAGGAGTCGGCAACCTCAAAGAGCCACAAAGGTCTTAACTGGAAGCCCCTAGTTCAATTCTGGCGCTGACCGGAAGTCCGGTTCCCCCACCATAGTGTCTCCTCCTAGTGTGACATCCTTTTTCCTCTGCCAACCAGAAGTTCGGTTCCCCCACTATAGAGTCTCCTCCTAGCGCGGCATCCTTTTTCCTCTGTCTGTCCGAAACAAAAGCCCTATCAATTGTGGAGCTGACGGGCAACAGGGAGCCGCAGCAAAAGGATGAAAGAGCCACATGCAGCTCCAGAGCCATGGGTTGCTGACCCCTGTTCTAGTCCAACACCCTGCTCAAGGCATGAGACCCTATAACATTCTAGTCAAATGGTTGTCCAGTCTATTTTTGAAAACCTTCAGTGATGGAGCATCTACAACTCCAGGAGGCAAGTTCTTCCATTGATTAATTATTCTCGCTGTAAAGGAAATTTCTCTTAAGTTCTAGGTTGGATTTTGTCCTACCTTCTGGTGTTTTGGAGAACAAGTCAACCCTTTTTTCTCTGTGACAACCCCTCAAGTATGGGAAGACAATTATCATCTTCTCTAATCCTTCTCTTCAATAGGCTAGACATACCTAGCTCCTTCAATCCTTCATCATATGATTTACCCTCCAGGCCTCTTATCATCTTTGTTGCTCTTCTTTGCACACTCTCTGGGGCCTCAACATCCAGAAAGTGTGCAGGGAAGAGTAATAAAAATTAAATGGTCTTTGGGTTATTCTTGTAATTTGAAAGTACTCAGAACTTAGTACTTAGAACTGCAGAAAAAACAATTACTATCAACTTGCCTTCCATTGAGGACCTGTACACTGCACGAGTCAAAAAGAGGGCTGTGAAAATATTTACAGATCCCTCACATCCTGGACATAAACTGTTTCAACTCCTACCCTCAAAATGACACTATAGAGCACTGCACACCAGAACAATTAGACACAAGGACAGTTTTTTCCCGAAGGCCATCACTCTGCTAAACAAATAATTCCCTCAACACTGTCAAACTATTTACTAAATCTGCACTACTATTAATCTGCTCATTGTTTCCACCACCCATCTCCTTCCACTTATGACTGTATGACTGTAATTGTTGCTTGTATCCTTACGATTTATATTGATTGTTTCCTAGTATGATTTGATTGCTTATTAGTGCCCTGTGACTCTCATTAAGTGTTGTACCTTTTGATTCTTGACAAATGTATCTTTTCTTTTTATGTACACTGAGAACATATGCACCAAAGACAAATTCCTTGTGTGTCCAATCACACTTGGCCAATAAAGTATTCTATTCTATTCTATTCTATTCTATTCTATTCTATTCTATTCTATTCTATTCTATTCTATTCTATCCTATCCTATCCTATCCTATTCTTTTTCAGGCACTTGTGTAGTGTGCTATTGGTGACAACAGCATCATCATTTAACCAAGATATCAGAAATACAAAATCTATTAAGTACCAGAAAATGCACAAGTGCACAAACAGCACTCCTACAAGACAATTGGGTAATTTTACATGAACAGCAAAATAATATCATCAGATTTTGTAATCTCATATGGTTTGGGATGTTTCTTTCTTCTTCTTTTTGCAGCAGATCCAAAGACTGTCAAGGGTTAATCTATAGTTGTGTTATTAGCAGCAAACTATGTAATTGTCCTACTAATATAATCCACTAACCAATTGCTATGGCTAGGTAATAAGTTATTAGGCGGAATATACACAATGTACTTAAAGGTAAAGGTAAAGGTAAAGGTAAAGGTTCCTCTCGCATATACGTGCTAGTCGTTCCCGACTCTAGGGGGCACTGCTCATCTCCGTTTCAAAGCCGGAGAGCCAGTGCTGTCCAAAGACGTCTCCGTGGTCATGTGGTCAGCATGACTCAACGCCAAAGGCGCACGGAATGCTGTATAGGTTCCCTATTTTTTTACTTTCATTTTTGATGTGCTTTCGAACTGCTAGGTTGGCAGAAGCTGGGACAAGTAACAGGAGCTCACCCCATTACGCGTCACTAGGGATTTGAACTGCTGAACTGCCAACCTTTCAATCGACAAGCTCAGCGTCTTACCCAATAAGCCACCACGTCCCTTGTACACAATGGACTTAAATAGGTTCAAATATAAACATGGGTTTTCTACTGGAGTTTACTTCCTTCTCGTATCTGTTTTCAAAAGTGGTTCCACTGAGCCATCCAAAGTTCATCTAAAATTCTAATGTAAGGAGATTTTTGAAAAAGTTTTGGGTAAAAAAAAATCCCTATTTTTTTTTTTTTTTTTTTTTAAATTTCCACGAGTCTGGCTTGTGTGTGCCAGAAAATCAATGGCACTTATTCTCAAGAACTTGCTGCATACTGTTCTGCCCGTCTCACCAGTTCTCTCTCCTTCCCACTGTTTGACAAGGTGAAAGTCTCCTTATGATGGATTGATAACTCTGCCCTCATTAAATCACCCCAGTCTCATCAAAGCTTACTCGATGGCATTTCGTCAATCGCTTGTGAACTGAAATGGGATTGTTCCTCAACTGTATATTTCCAAGAGCTTTGTCTAGTCTGCTTCAATATTCTAGGCAATGCCATTTCCGCTAGTTCCCATGAGATGGGTGGGCTCTCATTCCTGAATAAGGATGGCAAGCAGGTTATCATTTGGGAAATGTTAAAGAAACACTGAATGACTTTAAACCAGGCTGGCTCTAAAGATGAGCTTTGAGAGCCAATTCATTGGAATCATGGAGTAAGCAGGAAGCATTGAATTTGAACTGCTTTAACTTGAATCAGACAGTGGTGGGATTAAGTCGGTTCAGGTCAGTTCGGGCGAACCATTAGTTAAATTTCTGGCTGGCCCCTCCCCTCCCTGCCACTTCCAGGAGTCCCCACATGCCCCATTTTGGCTCCCAGAAGTGTAGGGAGGCCTCCTAGGCCGAAAATGGGGCAGGGGGGTGCATTCCCCCACCCCCGCAGCCTGTTTTTGCTCCCAGGGGGGTGCAGGAGACCAAGTGCTGCCTGTCACACCCCTTGGCCATGCCAACCATGGCCACGCCCACCCAGCCGGTCATTAGTGCAGAGAACCAGTTGTTAAATTATTTGAATCCCACCACTGGAGTCGGAGTATTTATCGTCTGGGACAATCTACCTATATTATGGATGTATCATCTAAACACACATTTCCCCAAGTTTTTGTGTCATTTCCATGCCTCCACATGTTGCCCCTCCCAATTGAAATGTTTAAATAAAAGTAGAGAAGTAACATTACCAATAAAGGGGAATATTTGTAGCTCAGGGTTGAAATGAGGGATCTTTGATGCTCTCCCAGTTTGGTTGTTTTCTTCCAGACATTTCATTATCAAACAAGGTAACATCGTCAGTGCTGCTGATGTTAGGTAGTTTGGGTAATGAAGTATCTTCAAGAAAACAACCAAGCTCAGAGACCATCAAGGACCCTTCAGGACTAATATTAAATATATGTAGTAGAGAAGTTCACATAATGTCTTAGGTTGTGATATGAAAATATGATAATCTGCTTGGGACTTGAGTTTAGTATGTTATGTCAATTCGGCCAAGATTCACCATCTTAACTATTTTTTAAATTAATTTAATATCGTTTTAATCCCATTTCAGTTTGAATTAATCTTTGTCTTACTTCCTATGCCTGGGAAATAAATACAAGAAAGAATAACAGGAACTGTGCTTTGTTCATTGTGTTACAATTAGCTTCATTTTAAATGAAGATCACATTTAATTTTTGAACTAGTCCTGCCCACTTCTGCTTATTTTTTAGATTGTAGCCCCTGCCGTTCCTCTCAAAGACCATGTCGTCCTTGGTCCAAAAAGGTTGTATCTTATGGTTTGATCTTTATTTGCTGCGCTTCCCCAAGGTTGAAACCAGGGGTCAGCAACACGCACCTCTGGAGCCACATGTGGCTCTTTCATCCCTCTGCTGTGGCTCCCTGTTGCCGGTCAGCTCCACAATTGATAGGGCTTTCAATTAGGACAAGAAGAGGAAAAAGGATGCTGCGCTAGGAGGAGACTCTATGGTGGGGGAACCGGGCTTCTGGTCGGCTCCAGAATTGAACCAGGGGCTTCCGGTTGGGCTTTGTGGCTCTTTGACTGTTTAAGGTTGCTGACTCCTGGTTTAAACCAACAATAGGGCCACGGGACAGTTTAGAGTGACATGTCCAGAGATGTAGAGCTCCATTTTTATTTATTTTTTTGAAGCACATTTCTGAGTTTAAAATTAAAAAAGCAAAACTGTGTAAAGCAGGTTTTACACAGCTATTAGTGGTGTAATCACCAAACCATTAGTGGTTCGCCTAAATTCAGCAGCAGTTCCTGAAGGGCGTAAACGTTGTTGAGGAACCGCATGTGACCAATAGGTCAACCAGCCTTCTGTTGATGGAGTCTTTTCTGTCAACGTGCCCAGCAGTGAGCTTCAGCTGTTGAATTTTGCTGTCGCTCTTTAATTGTGAAATGTGGATCTCCGTGAGAGAAAGAAACACTGAGTTAGCAATCTGTTAGTGCTAATTGCTCATAATGGAGCTTCACTTTAGAGAAGAAGCAGAAAGGATGAAGAAAGAGCACGAGGAGGAGACAAACGCCAATAGAAGTCTGAGCCACAAAGGCCATTAGAGTGAGAAAAGAAAGCATCTTGAAAGCTCAGCCTCTGATTATCCCTCCATCCTCCTCTTCCTGAAAGCAATCGGAGACCCCCTCAAACCACCTAGCCCACATAGAAAGCATTTTGCTAAAATCATGTACCAGGTGGCACGCACTGAAAGCTTTTGCCGTAAGAACTTCATTAGCCCTCAGTCAGCTAGATGACTTAACCAGCTAAACTTCCGCAGATGTGTCTGCAGATGCCCTTGTCTCCATTAGGGGTTAGCCACAAATGCAGGCTGGAAGGAGACAGGGGGAAGCAAGTGGGAAAGAGAGGAGACACACTAATTTCAGCTGGGGCTGGTAAGAATGAGTGATGCTATGAAAGTTATGAGCAGGATACTTCGTAAATGGGAGTAATTTCCAGCCAGGGGAAAAAGAAAAAAAACACCATTCTTGTAATGTCATAGATTTAGTAAATGACTCTAGGTCAAAAACCCCTGCAGCAGCCTTTATCTACTGCCATTCCATCTAGTGGTTTGAGTGAACCCAGTGCGATGGTGTGTGCGGCAGCCAGCAAGACCTTTCCTCAATTTCGCAGCTGGACTGGAAAATGATTCTGCTGAGTTGCATCAAACGGACAAACCTACCTATTATTATTGGGCCATTATTACTATTTGCACGTTCCTACTTCCTGCATCGGAGATGATTTAGCTAGAAAAACAGAGACACTGCTGCTTCTAACTGCAAAGCAAAATTGATTCATTGTCCAACATGGATATTACAGATTAGACTTCCCTGCGCTGGGTTTCTCCTTTGTAAAACATAAGAGAAAAAGATACACTTTACTAGTTGACTTATGGGCCAATTATCCCGGCGACATGTGGTTACGTTTCCTCAGCACTCTTAATTTGCTTAATTCAACATTTAGAGGGGCTTTTTGCACCGTTTCCAAAGTTTTGTTAGCTTCAACCTCAATCGTAGGAAGGAGACACTGTTTTGTGTCTTGCCCGCTCTCACAGCAGCCGGGGCTTTCTTATCTGCTCCCGAACACGGAGGAATGTATGCCTCCCGGCCCCAGTCCTGGCTCCATGCCCAGACAAGCTGAAGAGGAGGGGGCACCTCCCGGTCCCAGCCCTGGCTCTATGCCCAGACAAGCTGCAGAGGAGGGAGCATCCCCCGGCCCCAGCCCTGGCTCCATGCCCAGGCAAACGGAGCAGCTAGACCCCTCCCCCTCCTCCACAGCATGTGAGCCTGAGGAAGGTTTATTTCTAACAGCTGCTGATTGGAGTGACCCTCGCATCAGAAGACTGGATAGGCGGAGGCAACAGAAGGAAGGGAGGGGCAGGCCTTAATGAGTGCTGAGTCATGGAGCCACACCCCATGGCCTATATAAAGGATCTGCTTTCTGGCAGTCTCTGAGTCAGGCAAAAGTCGAACTTATCTTGCTGAAGTCACTTTCTGGTCTCCTGCCTGCTCTGAGGACTTTGCTAGGACTTTGGGCAGAGCTGCAGAGGCAAGCCTGATTCGGATTTCCCTGACCCGGCCGTCAGCGGAGGAGTGGGACACGACACACTTGCAAATCCCCTCTGAAAATGTTGGGAAGAGTAACTTGAAGGAACCTTCTTTTCTGTGACTTATGCTGTGTAAATCTAGCTTGTTTGGCTGTCTATGGAGTTTCTCAGTCATCTAGGTCATGGTTGTCCCGAAGGTGCTTTTTCAAAAGGCAGCTAGACTTGTTTTTCCTTGAAGACATGTCGCTTCTCATCCAAGAAGCGAACCAAAGAAGACAACTGAAGAAGCTTCTTGGATGAGAAGCAAAATGTCTTCAAGGAAAAACAAAGCCCAGCTGCCTTTTGAAAAAGCATCTTTGGTACAAGCTTGTTTGGTTATTCTTCAACATATTATGCAAACTCAGACAAATATTAACATCACAGGAGAAGGAACTTCAGACTGGTGTTCAACTGCCATAGCTCAGCAAGGAATCCCACCTGATGTCTGACCTGGAAGCCATCTTTTTTGTTGGCTCTTCAGGCCTTTCACGTTTACTACCGTGTGAAACTGGGAGAGGGAATTGTATTGAGCCAGGCTGATATATAGTCAAAATAACATTTCTTTCTCAGAGAGTCAAGGACACCGTGCCTGTTGTGTCTTGTCTGCTCTCACCGCAGCCGGGGTCTGCTTATCTGCTCCCGAACACGGAGGAATGTATGCCTCCCGGCCCCAGTTCTGGCTCCATGCCCAGACAAGCTGCAGAGGAGGGGGCACCTCCCGGTCCCAGCCCTGGCTCCATGCCCAAGCAGGCTGCAGAGGAGGGAGCATCCCCCGGCCCCAGCCCTGGCTCCATGCCCAGGCAAACAGAGCAGCTAGACCCCTCCCCCTCCTCCACAGCATGTGAGCCTGAGGAAAGTTTACTTCCAACAACAGCTGATTGGAGTGACCCTCGCATCAGAAGATTGGATAGGCGGGGGCAACAGAAGGAAGGGAAGGGCAGGCCTTAATGAGTGCTGAGTCATGGAGCCACACCCCATGGCCTATATAAAGGATCTGCTTTCTGGCAGTCTCTGAGTCAGGCAAAGTCGAACTTATCTTGCTGAAGTCACTTACTGGTCTCCTGCCTGCTCTGAGGACTTTGCTAGGACTTTGGGCAGAGCTGCAGAGGCAAGCCTGATTCGGATTTCCCTGACCCGGCCGTCAGCGGAGGAGTGGGACACGACAGTGCCCTGCACCTGGACGGCTGGAACTGGGAGGCATCTCCAGTTGGGATGGTGCTTTGATTGGACCATGTGATGGACATGTGGGTGTTGGGCAGGGACTTGAACTTTCATTTGGGTTGGGAAAACCTGGAAGCTTTCAGATTCGGGTTTTCCCAGGTGTGCCAATATGAGATCTCTAATAAAATGGAACTTTGAGGAAACTCAAGCCTCGGAGTTTCCTTTCGTTGGCGGTGTTACTTAGAACCCTGACATCTGATCCAGAAGACTATTTTATCAAAGTGTTATTCCTTCAAGATACTACATTTCCAAGTCTCTATACGTATTTTACTTCTCTTTGCTCCTTGTTTCTCTCGTGTTTTCATTCTTCCATATTATGGGAAGTAAGATCTATATTTCGGTAATAATTCGTTAGTTCCAAAGTCTATCAGGGGTGAACTTGCAATATTCTAATTAAATGGTAGCTGGTGACCTTGTAAATCCTGCAAATAGTTGCAGGGTAAATATCTGAATATTTCTGACTGCACCACTACAGCCTCGACTAGACACTGAAGCACAGCAGCAGAAGTGGTAATTAAGTTCTTAACATGCTCAACACTTCCTGACTTGGACATTTTAATAACCTTCAAGGGCCATGGCATCTCTCTGGAGGATCAGAGAACAGGCTCCTTTGCAATCAATATTAAACCTTAGAGTCAGAGCTCTTTTTTAAAAAAAAAGAAAGAAAGAAAGAAAGTGAACGCCATCTTATAAAGCCCAAAGATAGGAGCAATACAGGCAGTCCTTGACTTACAACAGCTCATATAATGTCAAAGTTACAACAGCACTGAGAAAAGGGACTTAGCAGTGGTGGGGTGGATTTAGCCAGTTCAGGCAGGTTCGGACAAACCGGTAGTTAAATTGCTGGCTGTGCCCATCCCTCCCCACCAGTGGTGGGATTCAAATTTTTTTTTACTACCGGTTCTGTGGGCGTGGCTTGGTGGGTGTGGCATGGCTTGGTGGGCGTGGCAGGGGAAGCTTACTGCAAAATCCCCCTTTTTTCCTGCCTCTGGTGGCTCAGACTGCTAAGACAGTCTGTTATTAACAGCAGCTGCTTGCAATTACTGCAGGTTCAAACCCCACCAGGCCCAAGGTTGACTCAGCCTTCCATCCTTTATAAGGTAGGTAAAATGAGGACCCAGATTGTTGGGGGGGGCAATAAAAGTTGACTTTGTATATAATATACAAATGGATGAGACTATTGCTTAACACAGGGGTGTCCAAACTTGGTCCCTTTAAGACTTGTGGACTTCAACTCCCAGAGTCCCTCAGCCAGCAAAGCTGGCTGAGGAACTCCGGGAATTGAAGTCCACAAGTCTTAAAGGGACCAAGTTTGGACACCCCTGGCTTAACACAACGTAAGCCGCCCTGAGTCTTCGGAGAAGGGCGGGATATAAATGCAAATAATAATAATAATAAAAAAATCAACTGGGACTCAGAGGCAGAGAATAGATGTGGGCGGGGCCAGTCAGAGGTGGTATTTGCCGGTTCTCCAAACTACTCAAAATTTCCGCTACCGGTTCTCCAGAACTGGTCAGAACCTGCTGAAACCTACCTCTGCTCCCTGCCCCACCCATTTCTGGCTCCCTAAGCCTCCTAGACCCAAAACAGGGCACATGGGGTGGGGGGTAGACCCCCGCCCCCGTGGCCTGTTTTCACTCCCAGGAGGCTGCAGGGAGGCCTACTAGGCCCAAAACGGGGCACGGGGGGGGGCGCATCCCCCCCCGTGGCCTGTTTTTGCTCCCAGGGGGGTTCAAGAGGCCGAGTGCTGCCTGTCACTCCCTCTGGCCATGCCCACTATGGCCACTCCCACCCAGCCGGTCATTAGGGCCGAGAACCGCTGCTTGGCAACTCTCATGTTCTTATGATGGTTACAGCATCCTGGGGTCACGTGATTCCCCTTTTGTGAACTTTCTGATGAGCAAAGTCAGCGGGGAAGCCAGATTCACTTAAGAACCCGGTTACTCACTGAACAATGGCTGGGGTAAGAAAGGTTCTAAAATGGGGCAAAAGTCACTTAACAAACGTTTGGGCTCAATTGTGGTCGTTAAGTCGAGGAATACTTGTATCGAATCCTGCCTCCAGTTACACTTGCATAACGTCCTTAGCCTAGTTAACTAAGCTAGTTAACTAAGCTAGAAGGGACTGGTTTTGTTTTGATACAGCCTGGCACTGTCTGGAACAAAAATAACTCCAGAACTGGTTACTTATGTTGTTTAACTATCTGGGAAATAATTAAACCATCATCAGTGGAAATGAGAACAACTCCTCTGTTACCTCTTTTTTTTAATGTCCCTCCCCATTCTGAATGGGGTTGGATGTGAAAGCCCCACATTCCCTCTACAGAGCTCCATCTGTAGAAACGGAATCTGTCATTACCCTCCCAATTCTGTCCCGATGACATTTTGTTTTATTAAGATTTTAAGAAGGGAAAAAGAAATAGGAGGAAAATATTCCCTTAAAGGTAACAATGAGGTTGACAGATTCAGCGCCAAGACCTGAAGTTCAGGATTCTAATGATACAATTAACACCTCAGTTTTCATTGATGCACCACTAAAGTGGCCGCAGTCTGGTGGGCTGACTTGTATCGTGTTCCACAATAATAATCTCACAGATAGGAATTAAACTTTTCCCAGACACGGATTCTCAGGAGGGCTGAGAAGATTTCTACAGAGCCCTCGTATCCTGGTCATAAACTGTTTCAACTCCTCCCCTCAAAATGACGCTATAGAGCACTGCACAACAGAACAACTAGACACAAGAACAGTTTTTTCCCGAAGGCCATCACTCTGCTAAACAAATAATTCCATCAACACTGTCAGACTATTTACTAAATCTGCACTACTATTAATCTTCTCATAGTTCCCATCACCAAACTCTTTCCACTTATGACTGTATGACTGTAACTTTGTTGCTGGCAATCCTTATGATTTATATTGATATATTGACCATCAATTGTGTTGTAAATGTTGTACCTTCATGAATGTATCTTTTCTTTTATGCACACTGAGAGCATATGCACCAAGACAAATTCCTTCTGTGTCCAATCACACTTGGCCAATAAAAATTTTATTCTATTCTATTCTATTCTATTCTATTCTATTCTATTCTATTCTATTCTATTCTATTCTATTCTATTCTATTCTATAGTTTTATCACTTATCATTCCTATTATCTTCTTTAGACCCCCCCTCCCTTATTGGGAGGAGGAGGAGGAGGAGGAGGAGGAGGAGGAGGAGGAGGAGGAGGAGGAGGAGGAGGAGAAGGAGTGGGAGATGGAGATGGTGGAATATTTTGTTGCTTTGCATGTACAGAGATCTTCTGCACTGGAGACAAATTCCTTAACAACCGGTTGGCCAAACAAAGCATTCTGTTCTGTTCTGTTCCGTTCTGTTCCATTTCATCCCATTCTTGTTCTTGTTCCTGTTTCCCTTCCCTTCCCTTCCGTTCCATTCCAACAACTTTAACATGTATTCAGACCTGAAAGCTATACACTTTTTGGAGTTGGTCTGGAAATGAATTTATGGGACACATAAGGCCTATCTGGAAGCTAGAGAAAAGCTATAAAGGCCCTGAAATTTTCCTACTACTTGAATCCGACTCTGATCTTAAAACCACCCCACAAAACTCCACACATATCTGTTTCCATTCTCCAAGACAATTTCCACTGCCTCCCGACAACAATAAGAATAACAACAGAGATATTCAGGAGAACATTTGAAGCAGGCAAAACTGCATTTACAACCTGTGTGATTTAGGTGGGGTGGGTGGGTGGAATCTAACTTCAATTGCTGGTTTGGTTTGATTCGGAGAATCAACGCTGTTCAAACACTGAGATGCCTTCCACAGTCTTTCTTGGATTTCATTCAGCCATGTGAATCAATCTGTCAAATTGGGTGGATTTTGGTTTGGATTTCTGAATCAATTTGGGAAAAGAGATTTTTTTTCTTTCTTTCTGTGGGAGCAGAATTGTACAAATCATCCAAATCTATTTGGAGGCATCTAGTTGAAGGTGTAAAGCTGGTTGGATTCAACTGCTTTTGAATCATGTCCCCAAAATGAAATTTCACACAGCTATAATATCTTCCGTTATTTCTTATACCAAGAGATGAAAGAGCAAATGAGGGGGGAAAAGGAACTTTTTATTTTTCTCCTAGATCCATTCATTGCACAAGTGAGCATCAAAGGAAGGTTGACGTGGACTGTATTATGGATTTGGGGTGTATTGAATCTGTCATCTGCACTTCTATAACTGTCTGCAACCCAACAAGACACAGATGTCAGAGGATAATTAGAACTGCAGAAAAAACAATTGCTACCAACCTGCCTTCCATTGAGGACCTGTATACTGCACGAGTCAAAAAGAGGGCTGTGAAAATATTTATAGACCCCTCACATCCTGGACATAAACTGTTTCAACTCCTACCCTCAAAATGATGCTATAGAGCACTGCACACCAGAACAACTAGACACAAGAACAGTTTTTTCCCAAATGTCATCGCTCTGCTAAACAAATAATTCCCTCAACATTGTCAAACTATTCACTAAGTCTGTACAACTATTAATCTTCTCATCGTTCCTATCACCCATTGTCTTCCACTTAAAGTCAACTAAATAACCCTTTCCCAGCAACAAGTTTATTCCTCTCAAAACCACTGAGATTAAAATAAATCAATCAATAAACTCAATATATCAGAGCAATAATTCAATGTAGCACTGAAAGATTTCCCTCATCCATTCAGTGGCATTTGCACTGGTCATCCCAAAAATTCAAGATTTTGGTAACGGTGTCAACATGCACAAACAGAAAAGGATCAGGGCTGCATTGCAATTTTGTGTCTTGTCTTTTTTTGAGCCACAGAGAGGGTCAACATTTTATCCTTCAACAAATCTATTGGGAAGATCATCCCAAAAATGCCAAATCAGCTTCCAAACTTAGTGAGGATTTGAGCCCAGATCTTATCCAAAATTCTTGAGCAGGGGGTTGGGCTAGAAGACCTCCAAGGTCCTTTCCAATTCTGTTCTCTTATTCCTTCCTTTGTACCTGTTTGGCTCCCACTGATCTTCTTGTTGGGGTTAATCTTTTCTAAGCTAACAGCTCTTGGTATGAAGATGAGTGTATTTTTATGCACATTAAGTCCCCTCGTGTTGCTTTCCCCATAATACTTGCAATATATGAAGCAAATGCTGCAATTATTTTCAGATTATAGTCTAATAATACCTGATAATTTGTTAGAAAATATTCATGAGAATATTATACAGCTCTCTGACATTTAAAAAATAACAATTCACAGTCCATTTTCCAAGCTTGGGTGCTGTCAAAGGAGCGCTTGCTACAGCACTTCGCAATGCAAACAGGCACTTAATCTAGACAAATGTCTCGTTTGATACAGATGAGTGCCAAGTTAGCGGACCAGATACATTCGACACGTCCCGTTTTTTAAATCAAAAGTTATAACTGAGATCATTCTACATCTTTGTTCCAGTCACTTCTTTGCAAATATGTAAAAACTCAATTTTTATTTTTCTTCCCCAGAGGGGGAAAAAAAAAAAAGCACGCGGATAAATGTGTCCCTTGGGTCACCCGACTTAAACATTGCTGCTTAGCTGCAGATGGCGATTCTCAAGACACCACCAGCGGAATGGAAGTTTGATAAAACTTACATTTTGCATCTTATCTCCAAAAGAATTAATAAAAACTGAAGTGTTTATTTATGGAGTGACACAGCAGCCTAGTTAGCGAGCAGGAACTGATAAGCAAATAATGAGAAAGCCAAGGAAACAGCTGCTAAGGTACTCCAAGGGTATCACTTGGAAATGCATCTTGGTGGCTTTCCCATCGTACTTTTTTTTTTTCTCTGCTTCAACTAAATCAGAATATCAAAACGGTGAGCATCACTGAGCCCAAACAGAAATGGATGGCAATTTTTCCACTGCTCAGTTAGTTACTCCCTGACCAATACAAGAAAAGTGATTTTCTTCCTTCCCGGTATGAATAAGAAATGGAGAAAGAAATCAGTGGGTCCAAATTTGGCTCTAAATTTATCTCAATCTATCCCCAGAAATGAAATTTACTGAAAATCTGAAATGCAGTTTGCGATTGTCATCGCTCAAAAGTAAATTATATTAAAGCAAAGGTTCCTACTTTTTTTTTTTTGCCATCGAACTGCCTTTAGTGAAATTTTAACGTACACACCTCCCCTAAAAATCTAAACAAATGAACAATGAAAACGATATAATGAAATATCTATGGAGATTCTCAATCATCCAGGTCATGGTTGTCCCAAAAATGCTTTTTTCAAGAGGCAACTGGACTTTCTGGTTTCGCTTCTCATCCAAGAAGCTTCTTCAGCTCTGTTCTTCTTCAACTGAAGAAGCTTCTTGGATGAGAAGCAAAACGTCTTCAAAGAAAAACCAGAAAGTCCAGTTGCCTCTTGAAAAAGCACCTTTGGGATATAATGAAATATTGAGAAGGCGGATTTAGTATAGCAATGTAACTTAAATCTTTGTCACACCTCTCTGGATTCTGTCAACACTTCCCCGATGGAGCTACATCTCGTAATTTGGGAACCCCTGTATCAGAAAGAACAGGTTGGAATAAATATGTTTGATTTTCAAAAGTGTGGAAAATATAGACATAAAATATAAATATTTCAAGTCATAATATGCAAATATTTTGAGGGCTGTCCCAAAGATGCTTTTCCTAAAATGCAACTGGATTCTTTTGGTTGTTTTTTTCCTATGAAAAGATTTTGCTTCTCAACTAAGAAAGAGAAGCGAAATGTTTTCAAAGAAAAAAAAATACAAGGAAGTCCAGATGCCTTTTGGAAAAAGCATTTTTGGGACAACCATGACCTGGATGATTGAGAATCTCCATAGACATGTTGAGTGTTGCAAAATTAGCAAATGAAAATAAAGCTCAACAATAATTAAGAATAGTCTTATTGTATTAAGCAAGCAGATTTGTTGTAATTATGGTTTACTGGCTTGTTCTATTACACCTCACAAAGCTATAAACTGTGGTTTGCCATGTGACATAGAAATATGTCTATGGATCTGCCTATATATCAGGAGTAAACTAAGCAAGCCACTTTATGGGTTAAGCATGACACATGGACTTGATCTACAGTTACATAAACCAATCTTTTCTTTGAAATATGTCTATGGATCTGCCTATAACCAGTGTGCAGAAAGCTTATGTTTTATTAAAACAGCTGAGAGTTAATTCATTCTCAGCTTAGTCCAAAACAAATTCTTCATAAACAGTCCTTTGGCCTTATCACCAACCTCTGCTGTCTTTGGCAACCTGCCAAAGGCTTTTCTTGGCAAAAACTCCACAAAGGTCAAGAGACGCTGACAAGAAGCACTGGAATTAACGTTGCTTTTCTACAAAGAACCCAACGGCTCGTTGCTGCTCTTTTAAGCCTTATGGGAGTGGCCAATCATCTTCTGGCTTTACTCCCAAGTCATCTTGTTTGCTTCAGCTGTTCTTGCCTTAATATAATATAATATAATATAACAACAGAGTTGGAAGGGACCTTGGAGGCCTTCTAGTCCAACCCCCTGCCCAGGCAGGAAACCCTACACCATCTCAGACAGATGGTTATCCAACATTTTCTTAAAAATTTCCAGTGTTGGAGCATTCACAACCTTCTGGCAGCTCTTCTCATGTGTGCACTAGGAACAGGTTCCTCCTGTTCCTCTGCCTCTCTGCTGGAGGCTCTGGAGTCCATGCATCGCTCCCAGATTGCCCTGGCCCCGTCTCTGCCTCCAACTCAGATCCCTCATCTGGGCCTTCCCCTGACTCCAGGACTGGCCCATCGTCCTCCCCGGCCTCCTCACTGTCCAACTCTGCTGCCAGGTCTGCAGGCTGTTGGCGGACCACAGCAGCTTAGTTGAGAAATCATTTCTACCTGCACGCCTTTTTTTTTTTGTGACTCCTGAAGTTCATCCACACTATGGAACCAAAAACTGAACCTCTTCAAGTTTTGAGAAAGATATTGGGGAAAAGATGTGTGCAAAGTGTCCAATCACGCAGACAATTTTGGCACAAACAAGTTGTACTTTTCCATTGTGGCCTTTAACCTATCCCGAGAAACTCCATGTTCTCTTTGAGTTATTGGAAATTGTACATCTGTGCTCCAAAATATTAAGAGCTCAGTCTCAGATAGCATGGCAGTGCAGTTGGAGTGATTCACCCACTAGAATAGCTGGCAGTTTGGAGAATTTTCTGTTCCTTCCCCATTGCAGCTTAATTGCTTTAATTGCCACCATTCCAGGAAGTTAACATTATTTGATTGCTATATTTTTAAATGAATTGTACAAGATGTACTTAGGGATTTCATAGACTTGAGGAAAAAGAATTGGACATTTGATGAATCAAAGCATCTGGAATGTGGCTGTATTGTGGAAAGGGCCTTAAACAAGCAGAGTCTCAAAACAAGAAATTCATTTTGTCAAGGTCAGACAGAGAAGGACTGACCTAAGAACAGTTAAGAGTTTGACTAAGAATAAAAGAATCTTGCCTTTAAGACTGATTTATCTGTTGGGCCAGCAGTTAAAGATACTGAGCTTGTCAGCTGGGAAGCTGACTGCCTGGGTTCAGGACCCAAGCATTGTGTGATGGGTAAGCTCCCATTCCTTGCTCCAGCTCCTGCCCACCTAGCAGTTTGAAAGCATGCAAATGCAAGTAGATAAATAGATACCACTTCGTTGGGAAGGTAACAGAGTTCTGTGAGACTCAGTGTACAGTCATGACGGCCACATGACCACAGAATATGTTTTTGGATAACGCTGACTCCCTTGGCTCGGAAACCGAATGAGTACCACCCCCTAGAGTCATATATGACTGGACAGAGAAAACCTTGACCTTGACCTTTGTATGTTTAACTTGATTTTGTATTTTCATTTACCTAGAGACGTCAAGAACTGAACCCAACTGTTCCAGTGATTCTTTTATGATTGGCTTGCTGTGGCTTGGTCAATGTCACAAAATACAGTTAAGAAAAGGTAAAGGCATAAAAAGAATTAGAATGGAGCAGCCCAGGAAGAGAAAATGCCTGAGTGTGTGTGTGAGAGAGGGGGAGAGGGAGGGGGAGAGAAGGGGGAGAGAGGGAGAGAGGGAGGGAAAGAGAGTGGGAGAGGGAGAGGGAGAGGAGAGGGAGAGAGAGAGAACTTCAAGAAGTCCTGAAGTGCATCTAGCCATTTTATTCTGGAAGAAGTCCTTTAGATTGAGCACAATGACATGGATAATGTTTCAGAGATGGCAGCATCATTCCCTACAAAGGAAGTGAAGGTGTGTAGACTGATCCTAGCAGCATCTCTAAATAAATGCAATCTGTTGGATTCCCAGTATACGCAAGGACCTAATCTGGAGCATGCCGAGCTTCATCGTTAATCCATCCCAACTCCCGGTCACTTTGTTCTCATCAAATGTCTATTTCCAACACCCCCCTCCAGTCCCCGAGTCAAAAACCACTCACTGTTGTAGCTGCCATGGCTGATATTCTCTGCTGCTGCCACGTTCTGCTGTAATAGCCCTTCGGATGCGTCACTTCCTGACAGTGAATGGGTGAAGACAAGGAGAAATCGGGGAGGAGGGAAATAAACAACAGAGGAGAAAAGCAGGGAGGGAAGATGAGGGGGACGTGAGGGATGAAGCAGGGGACAAGAAGGGAAAGGGTGTATCTTTAACTCCATCGTTTGTCTGGCTGCAACATTCCAACAGCTTAATGCATTTTTCCCCCCCAGGTTTGTATATAGTCGCCTATGGCGAGTATGATTTTTTTTCCTGCAGGTGACCGACCTGTGAGGAGACCTTTACAAAAGCCAGTAACAAAACAGTAACGGAGTTGTAAGAGACCTTGGAAGTCATCTAGTCCAACCCCCTGCTCTCGCAGGAGACCTGTACTGTTTCTGATGAACGGCGGCCCCTGTTCTTATTAAAAAATCTCCCACGATGTGGCACCCACAACTTCCAAAGCAATTTGTTCCACTGGTTCATTGTCCTCGCTGTTAGGAATTTTATCCTTCGTTCAAGGTTGCTTCTCTCCTTGGTTAGTTTCCATCCATTGTTTCCTGTCCTGCCTACGGGTGCTTTGGTAAATAAGTTGCCCCCCCCCCACTTTCTTATGACAGCCCTTCAAGTACTGGAAGACTGCTATCATGTCACCTCTGGTCCTTCTAGGTATCTTTTGACCCTTCCTTCTAGGTCAGGGATGTCAAACTTGAGTTCATTGTGGGCCACATCAGGGTTCTGTTTGACCTTGGGGGGGCTGAGTGGGGTGGGACCAGCTCAACATCACTCGTGTCATGGGTGCCTGTGGTGGCCCAAGCGCTGTGCCAGAGAAAACGGGCTCCCGAGCTCTGTTTTTGGCTGCAATGGCCTCCTGCAGCCTTCTGCCAATGAAAACAGAGCTCGGAAGGGCCATCCATAGAGGCACTGCAGACTGGTCCTTCACAGTCTAGGGTGGCCCTATGGGTCAGATCTAAGCACCCTGAGGGCCAGATCCAGCCCACAGGCCTTGAGTTTGACACCCTTGTTCTCAGTCATTGAACCTAAAAGCACAAACTGCTAGGCTAATGATATACATTTGGTGAGTGTATTGATTAGCATGATGTTTTTTGTGGTCAGGATCCACGCTCATCAGATTTCCTAGTGAAATAATCTTCTTCACCAAGTGTCCTACCAAAAAAAGCCATCCAAAAACTCTGCCATTTTTTTTGCCACTCTAAATATAAAGATTTCATATAGTCGCAGCATCCATTCATGCTTTATCTGCACAATTTTCTCCTCCTCTTTATTATTTCATGAATTCTAATTGAACGAGGAATCCCTAAAATCCTAAAAGGTACATTTTTTAAAATGTTTTTGCAATCCATACTTTTACAAATAACCCAAGGTGACGAACATATTCAACACACCTTCTTCCTGCTATTGTCCTTAAAATAAAGACCCCAGTGAGATGGGCTGTTGCGGAGAAAGAGGGAGTGGCCCAAGGTCATCTAGCTGGCTTTCATGGCTAAGATAGAACTTGAACTCACTGTCAACCATCCCAACTTGGTCAGTTAGAAAAGGAAGACTCTCGGCCCATGGTTAGCCAAAAGTATACTTTACTAAAGTCAAGTGGTTACAGAAGAAGCAAAGCTGGATCTGGGGTTTTTGCACCCAAAGCGTAAGATTAACTTTCCCTTGTTCCCCATGGTTATCAAAGAGTGTCCAACTAAATGATAACCAATTGTCTGGGTAGCAGTCCCTGTTTTCATGAGCCGGATAGTTCTGCATTCCTTAGCGTGACCTTGGAATGGATGCAGTTTTCATGGGATAAGCACGATGCATAGAGTCTATTCCTCATGCTAACCCTCTCTTTATCCCACCCTACCGATTTCCATCTCCTTTGCGTATGTGTAGGCAATGGGTGCAGCAGGCAATGTGCAGCAGGCAATGAGCAGTCCTGAAACTCATGGTCCCCCAGTTTCTAGCCTGGTGCTTTAACCACTATACCAAAACAGCTTTCTATGCACTATGAAACATGTGCCCAGGCCATCCCTTCCAACGTTTCAGTTTCTTTGCATCTTTTCTTTGTGAATCCTTGATAAAAACGCTTCCTCCCAAAGATCACGCCACATTTTTCTCTAATGCATGTTTCCACATCAGTTAAAAAAAACAAAACAAAACAGACACACAGAGACACTTTTGAGTGACAGTATCTGCAGTCATATTGAGATTGCTTTGTTGACGCTACTGTAACAATGCTCTCACCTGTAACACTCAGAAAAGATACAAAAGGAAGCGAAGTACTAAATCTGGAAATGACAAAAAAAAGGGAGTAGGGGGATTGTAACAATTGGACCCGCCTGGAAGTAAATAAATCAAGTATCTCAGAACTCTGCAATCTAAAAATTGAAAGTGACAATTTCCTGTTCTTTACCCAATGCTTGCTGGAAGCTTTCCCTCACAAAAGGAGGAGATGCGTACAACATTGTTCGCCTCAACATTGTTAATGGAAATACCCCAAGAAACATTTCTGAAAGCCAACTTTCACTGCTGCCATCCTTTGTCATAGAAATGTTCTCAGCATCTGCTTCTTTAAAACGAAATTACCGTACCCCTTTGCGGATGCAAATTTCAATAACCCACTCGTTTTCCAAACCCATCCTTCAGACACAAAGGACACTTTGAAAAGCTTGTCTAGTGCAACCTTGGCTAAAGCTGTGAAGTCTGTTTTGGCGATTGTCATAAATCTTCTCCCATGGAAAGCTGTGTTGGATTTCTTTAACATCGCTACCAACCGCCGTGATTTTGTTAAGGATCCCATAGAAGAGAACGAAAAAGGAAAGAAATTATAGTGTTTTCTTGGGGGGGGTGGGGGTAGAAGTGTGACTTGATTTCTTGTTCAACGAGAGAGAGAACTCAAGACCGAAAACAATTTGTATAAAATGCTGTCCAAAGACAATACAGGTCGTCCTCAACTTACTGTCAGCTTTGGAAGCCATATGAGGCCGGAAGCTGCCACTTTGTCATGTGTGGGAAAGTTGGAGGGGGGGATTTAGTAGAGGAGTTGTCTTTAGACATAATAGCATTCTTCCTGTCAGTCAAGGTCAGGCCGATCCTGCATCTGAAGGAGGAGTGGTCAGAGTGCTGTCTCGAGATGGGACAGATGGTGACTGGAGCATTTGATCGACTGAGGACTGAGGGGATAGTTTTGGGGGTTTTGATTTACTGAGGGAAAACCCAGACCTCTCAGATTTGGGTTTTCCCAGATGTGCCAGTTTACCTATCCTAGTAAATAGAACTTTGAAAGATACATGCTTCTAAGTTTTTACTTTGAGTGGTTTTTTCTTCTTCTGCTGAGTACTTACAAGGACAATTGAGACCAGAATTTCTATTGTTAAGTGAGTCACACCTGATTTTACCAACTTTTTTTTTTGCCATACTTGCTAAGCAAAAGTTTTGCAGTTGTTCAATTAATAACATGGTTGTTAAAGAAATCTAAAGTCTCCCATTGACTTTGCTCATCAAAAGCCTCCTGGAACAGTTACAGATGGTGAACACTTGGCCCCAGGACACTGCAACCATCATAAAATACATGCCAATTGCCAAGCACCCAAATTTTGATCACAACACTATGGGGTGTGACGTTCATAATAGCCATAGCACTTAGACTTATATACCGCTTCATAGTGCTTTACAGCCCTCTCTAAGCAGTTTGCAGAGTCAGCACATTGACCCCAAAAATCTGGGTCTTTATTTTACCCACCTCGGAAGGATAGAAGGCTGAGTCAACCGGTCAGGATCGAACTGCTGGCAGTCCGCAGAATTAGCCTGCAATACTACATTCTAACCACTGCGCCACCATGGCTCATAAGTGCAAGTACTGGTTGTAAGTCACTTTTCCTACTGCTGTCATAACTTCGAATGGTTGCTAAGCAAATGATAGGTAAGAATTTACCTATGACCTTTAAAAAAAAAAAAAGATTCCTTTCCAATTTCAGACCCTCGTGCAGGAAAATTGATGGTAAGAGCAGGACGCACGTCAGTGCCAGCTGGTGTTTTAATTTTAGGGGAAAAAAATGATTGCTCTACTTTTCAAATGTATTTCCTTGTATTCTAGTTACCGACTGTCTGATATGAAAAATCTTGCAGCCGGTAATAGAGCATTATGTACAAACAAATCCCGAGCAAGGAAAGCAATCACAAACTTGAAAGCCAAGGTGGGGAGAACACCAATATAATAAAGAATAATGCTAATCTAATCTAACACGTTGAGATGAAAGAGTGATTTCTCCCCCGACACCTACTTTGTCCCTATGCAAATAGCTTAGGGAGATGGCAATCCAGGGTTTGATTTACAACTCACTTTGAATAAATAGGAAGAAACAAGGATAGCTTTTAACTATATGAAAAAGCCACGGATCTCATACATTTTCCTTGAACAGGAAGGTGAGGGAATAGAGAAGCAGAGAGAAGGAGTGGGTTGTGGGGTTGTTGTTGTTGTTGTTGGGTTTTTTTTGCATTCTTCATTCTGTAGGAGGCAAAACATTGTTCTGTAGGGTTCAACAAATCAAAGTTTAAGGTTTTGTAATGTTGGATCAATTTGGAAAGGATTAGAGAGCAGGAGAAATCATGTGTTTGGGTCATTCATTATTCCCTTAACCTCAGCACAGAGACTATAATTTTTTTAAACCTTTATTATTAATTGCATGTAAAGCTGTTTCCTCTCCCTTCTAGCCTTTTAACAAGCTTGTGCAGTAGGTACAGGGGTGGGCTGCTGGAGGTTCTCAGGGATTCAGGAGAACCTCTAGGTAAGATTCTGTGCAGTTCGGAGAACCCCCCAAATCCCACTCCTGGCTGGCCCCGCTCACCCCTACCCTACACTCCCAGGAGTTCCCACGCGGCCCATTTTGGATGCAGGGAAGTGCAGGGCACACGTGATGGTTCAGGGAGGGCGAAAAACAGGCCTACCGGAAGTTTGGGAAGGCCAGTAACGGGCCCATTTCCGGCCTCCAAAGAGCCTCCGGAGCCTGAGGAGGCCCTTTTCGCCCTCCCAGAGGCTTGAGCAAAGCCTCCGGAGCCCAGGGAGGGCAAAAACGTCCCCCTCCCGCCATGGTGCCGGAGACTGACTAGCCCACTCCCACCACAAGAAGCTGACTCTGTAAACCGCTTAGAGAGGGGTGAAAAAGCACTGTGAAGCGGCATATAAGTCTAAGTGCTAAATGCTATTGTCCTTCCTTCCTTCCTTCCTTCCTTCCTTCCTTCCTTCCTTCCTTCCTTCCTTCCTTCCTTCCTTCCTTTCTTCCTTCCTTCCTTCCTTCCTTCTTTCCTCCCTTCCCTTCCCTTCCCTCCCTCTGCCCACTGCCAGCAGTTTGATCCTGATTGGCTCTAGGTTGACTCAGCCTCCCATCCTTCCAATGTGGGTAAAATGAGGACCCAGATTATTGGGGGCAATTGGCTGACCCTGTAAACTGCTTAAAGAGGGCTGTAAAAGCACTGTGAAGCGGTATATAAGTCTAAGTGCTATTGCTATATGGGTTTGCTTCTGTGGGACTCAAAGTGTGAGGCAGGCCACCAAGACAGAGAAGAAAATCGGTATCTTTGTTTATTACGCCAATACATCCTTTATCCAAGAGCTTCATTCTGTCAGGAAATTTACAATTTGCACGCCTTGTTTTATCTTTCGTTCGTGGAACGTACTCTGAGGCCTGAGCATATGCTGATCACGACGCTTCCTAATCTAAATTTCTGCTGATGCTCCCGGTTCAAGTTTGTCACAGGCATAAATGGGACCTCCGCAGTGTGAGAGAAAAAAATGGTGCGTCACCTCAGCAAAAGTTGGGACTGTTTCACGAGCCGAATGACAAACTCGTTTGCACAGCGCATTGAAAATAAAAAAAAAAAAACCAGCTGAGGTGATGGGTACATTTTATTTCTGTTTTTGAAAAGTGGAAGGAGAGGAGGTAGAGTCACCATGTCACCATTCCTATTTTCTATGCATGTGCTTGCCAACTATATCCTGAGCGCACTTCATCAGAGAATCTAATCATAATGGTGGGTTCATAAAAAGGCTACTGTCAAATATCAGCCATGCAGTCCACTATCAATGCCCGTTTTGAAGTCTTAAAGGTACGAATGAGAATCAAGCAATCTTTATGCATTTTACACAGGACACTTTGCACGTGGAAAGGAACGTATCTTGGTTATTATCACTTATAAGAGCAGGTTTAGATCACGAGAGCCAACCACAGTCAAAAGGGGTGGGGGGAGGGAATTGGTGCTATCACAAACCTCCCAGGTTTTTTTGGGGGGGTGGGGAATGATTTAAGATAGAAAGGCCTACACCCTTATTCCCCCTCCCAGGATTGTGGTAAACATAACGCCATCAGAACACAGAGAAATGAAAAAATACAGCAGTGACAAACGATATGCAGGAAAACAAGAACTGCTAAAAGGTGGCTTCTGCTAAATACTTTGCTGCATATTGTATACGTTAGCTACATAAAAGTGACTTAGTTTTACAAAAAAATCAAGGTAGTGACCATTTTCAACACACCTCCCTCCTCCTCCTATTTCCCCTGGCTTTCATGGCTGAGACACGATTTGGACACATGGCCTCTTGTTTCTAGCCTGGTGTTTTAACCACTAGACCACTTTCTTTCTCTCTCTCTTTCTTTCTTTCTTTCTTTCTTTCTTTCTTTCTTTCTTCCTTCCTTCCTTCCTTCCTTCCTTCCTTCTTTCCTTCCTCTCTCTCTTTCTTTCTGTATGTATTTATATATATTTATATTTATATATATATTTATATATATATTTATATATATATTTATATATATATTTATATTTATATATATTTATATGTATTTATATGTATGTATATGTATGTATTTCTCTCTCTTTCTTTCTATGTGTCTATTATCTATCTATCATCCATCTATCATCCATCTATCTATCTATCTATCTATCTATCTATCTATCTATCTATCTATCTATCTATCTATCTATCTATCTATCTCATCTATCATCTATCATCTATCTATCATCTATCTATCTATCTATCTATCTATCTATCTCATCTATCTAGAAAGAGTCAATATGTGGTGCAATGGTTCAGCAGTTCAAAATGCTGGGTTTGTCAGCCCAGGTTCAAAAGCATGCAAATGAAAGCAGATTAATAGATACCACTTTGGTGGGAAGGTAACAGCATTCTGTGCACCTTTGGCATATAGTTATTCTATGCATTCTATACATGACCACATAAATTATCTTTGGACAATGCTGACTCCCTTGGCCAAGAAATGGAAATGAGCACCGTGTCCTAGAATCAGATATGACTGACAGGGAAACCTTTACTTTTAGTTTTTATAATCACAATATACCTATAATCACAATATACCAATATACCTATACACAATATACCTATATCCTTTATATATATATATAAGGTCACAATATATATACTCTATATATTTGCTACAGTTCTACAGAGGAATTATTGAGTCTGTCATCTGCACCTCTATAACTGTCTGGTTTGGTTCTGCAACCCAACAAGATAGACACAGACTTCAGAGGATCATTAGAACTGCAGAAAAAAAAACATGGCTACCAACCTGCCTTCCATTGAGGACCTGTATACTGCATGAGTCAAAAAGAGGGCTGTGAAAATATTTACAGATCCCTCACATCCTGGACATAAATTGTTTCAACTCCTACCCTCAAAACGACGCTATAGAGCACTGCACACCAGAACAACTAGACACAAGAACAGATTTTTTTCCGAACGCCATCACTCTGCTAAACAAATAATTCCCTCAACACTGTCAAACTATTACTAAGTGTGCATTACTATTACTATTAGTCTTCTCATCGTTCCTATCACCCATCTTCTCCCACTTATGACTGCATGACTATAACTTTGTTGCTTGGTTTATATTGATTGTTTCCTAGTATAATTTGATTGCTTATTTGTACCCTATGACTATCATTAAGCATTGTACCTTATGATTCTTGATGAATGTATCTTTTTTTTTAATGTATACTGAGAGCTTATGCACCAAATTCCTTGTGTGGCCAATCACACTTGGTCAATAAAAAATTCTCTCTCTCTCTCTCTCTCTCTCTCTCTCTCTCTCTCATCTATCTATCTATCTATCTATCTATCTATCTATCTATCTATCTATCTATCTATCTATCTATCTATCTTGGACACAGTTTATTTACACCTTGTCTTTCCTCTCTTCAAAACTAGACCCTCTTATTGAGGTACATTAGGAAAGGATCATATTGTGCTTATTAAATACTCTAGCAGACAGCTTGGCGTTCACTTGGGTTCCCACCCTAGTCAGCCTTTTCTCTGTTAACCTCATTGTCATGCCCAGTGATGACATTAATAAAAAAGAACATCCAAAGAGCCTCATTCATCCAGATGGAACCTGGTGGGAAGGTGAAGTGGAGAAGGGACGTCTGTGGATCAGGTGCTGCAGGGTTGGTGAATTCGGTGAAATTAGGATAATTACCATCCCTGAGATAATGCCATGCAATTTAACACAGCCTAATTGCCCTGATTAATTCCTCTGAGCTCACAATACTTTGCTATGAAGGGCTCTTCATGTTTCAGAGTGGAAGAATGGGGAATGAATTGTTAATAGCTTCTCCCCTCCCTACTTTGGAACAGAGAGAGAAAAGGAGAGGTTGAAAATGTAGAAACGTTCATGTAGCGGTTTCTGTTGAAAAGACTTGTATCGGATATTTAAGACAGTACTGGTGCCGTTTCAGACATCCAAGAATGCTCCTCAATCATCACATTATTATCATTTTGGGATGTCTGGATCAATAGAACTCCACTCTAATACCACAGCCTTGTAAAAGATACCGTATCATCTTCCAACAAGATTTTAAAAGAGATCCGAGCAACAATTTGCATCCTCTTGCATTTAAAAATTTTGCTAAGCGAAAAAGAATTTCTGTGGGAAAGACACCTTTCGCTATGTAATTCTAAATGCAGAATAACTTTCTTTCTTTATTATTTTGTTTTATGTAAGTTTCTATGTCAGTAAATTTCCTGCCTGCCTTCCCCCTGCCAAAAATAAAATAAAATAAAATCATTCTCCGTGTAACTTTCAGAAATGATCCTTGACAAAACAAGTTGCTTCATAGGGATTTTTGAGGAAAGAAAAACTTATTTCTGTCATGCACAGAATTTTGGAATTGTAGAATTGGACAGGGCCACCAGCAGCATCTAGTTTGCCACTATATAATGTGTAACCAGTTAAACCAGCTCTCAAGATTTGGCTATCCAGCTTCTTAAAAATCTCCATAGAGAACTTATACTAGGTAGATTTTTCCACTATTCTACAAATCGTACCATTGGGAAGTTTGTACATGCAAACAACAAAGGGATAGGTCATAGATCATAAATTATAGTTACAACCATTAATCATAAGATACAAACAATACATGATAAATCATAAGATACCAATAAGAGAAGGTAGTAGGCAAGGGGAGAAAGATGAAAAATGAAAAGATATTTATGGGACCGCCTGCTGCCGCCAGTAGCCTCTCATCGACCTGTGCGCTCTCACAGGGAGGGCCTCCTTAGGGTGCCGTCAGCCAAACAATGTCGGCTGGCAGCCCCCAGGGGAAGAGCGTTCTCTGTGGGGGCTCCGGCCCTGTGGAATGAACTACCCGTGGGGCTACGTCTTCTCCCTGATCTTCGGACCTTTAAGCGCAAGCTCAAAACTTTTTTCTTTCACCAAGCAGGGCTGGCCTAAAATTTTAATTGTAGATTTGTTAGTGGGGCTTTTAAGGGGTTTAATTTATTTAAAATTTTATACATCTATTTTAATGTTCAGCATATCGAATTAGATTTTTAATGAATATTGTATTTTAAATTTTTTGGTATTTATGTTTTTTCTTGCTGTACACCGCCCTGAGTCTTTGGAGAAGGGCGGTATAAAAATGTAAATAATAAATAAATAAATAAATAAATAAATAAATAAATAAATAAGGGAAAGATGAAAAAATGAGACGATGAGAAAGACGAGAAATGAGAAGATGAGAAAGGTAATAGCAATATAGGACTACTACATGGATAAATATCTTTAGGCATAAGATAGTAGTGAGAATTAGCTGTTCAGCAAAGTGATGGGACTTTCTGTCTAGTTGTTTTGGCATGGAGTGCCATATAGCGGTATCCTGAGGGGAGGAGTTGAAACAGTTTATGTCCATGATGTGAGGGGTCTGTAGGTGATAGTTACACTGAGAGTTTATTCACTGGAGACAAATTCCTTGTATGTCCTATCACACTTAGCTAATCAAGAATTCTGTACTATTTTATTAAATTAAATCTAAATAGCTGCAACTTAAAGTTCTTATTTTTGGTCTTAGTTTCTGCAACCATTGAAAATTCATCCTAGTGGAACTTAACACATTTGTTCTCGCAGAAATCAGTTGCTGTGGATTTCTTGGACATTTCCATTACCGGATTTAGATTCCTCGTGGGACCAGCAGAGCAAATATTGACCTATAGGTTTACTTTAAAAACACAGTTGTCTATTAGCTCTCTTGAAAGCTAAAGCAAAACATGAGATGTACATAGGAGGTGGACAAACGTTGAATGAATTTTTCTGCACTTGAGGGCTATTCTAGGTAAGATTAGGATAATAAGGGCAATGAAGCTAGCACACCATGAAAGCTTCTTGAATACCAGAGAGATCAGCCTAGCCTAGCCTACAAGAAAGATCAAATGAAGAATAGAAAAGGAACACAGGAAGATAAAAAAATTACATGACTAGAACAGGAAAAAAAAATCTAGCAAGCAAAGCACATAATAAAAAGACCTAGCAATGGCTAAGAGCAGTAAAGTTGAAGGAAGAGACAAACCAAACCTTAGGAACAAACACATACAATGTCGGAATTGAGAATATAGCAACAGACAGCAAATGCCACCTCTCCAAAGAAGATGAAGAAAGAGTGGGTCACCTGGATAGCTGTTGCAAGAATGCCCAGATTGACAACAAACGACAGGACAAAACAGTGCATAGGAATACGTGAAAGAAATACCATTTGCCTGCAAGCAAGAACTGGTGTAAACCATAAAATAGGCAATGCAATAGAAAATAAACTGAATGGGGACTTTAGAATTCAAACAGGCAAGCACCTGCCACATTACACTCCATACTTCACAACTGTCGATAAGAAAGGCAAACATTCTGGATAGTGGACATGGCTGTAACTGGAGACAGCAGAACAAAAATAACTTGGGAACATCACAAAATACAACAACCTGCAAATAGAAGTACGTAGAACAGCTGGGGCAAAAGAAAGTAATAGGCACCTTGGGTACAATCCAGTGGTGGGATTCAAATAATTTAACAACCGGTTCTCTCCCCTAATGATTTCTTCCAACAACCAGTTCATCAAACTGCTCAGAAATTTAACAACCGGTTCTCCCGAAGTGGTGCGAACTGGCTGAATTCCACCACTGGTACAATCCCAAAACTTCTTCAACCCCACCTGAACACCTCTGGCATTGACGAAACCACCATCAGTCAATTGCAAAAGGCAGCTGTACTTGGAACAGCTTGCACCCTTCAACAACACCCTTAAGATATATGTCAATCCCAAATCCTTAGGAAGGACTGAACAGGTTAAAAAAATAAAATAAAAGCCAAATCCAGTCTAAATGTCTGCTGACTGTGTGACCAACCATAATAATAGATATGCTGTTTCTTTAACCTGTCAAGTTTACGTGTGTTTATCACCAGGATTGTGGGCCGCAAAACACATGACATCTCATATGCTCTCATCAACATCATCACACAACTGCCATTAGATCAGTCGTGGGATTCAAGTTTTTTAACAACCGTTCTGTGGGCGTGGCTTATTTTGGGGCATTTCTTGGTGGTCATGTGACTGGGTGGGCGTGGTTAGCTGGTCATGTGACCGGGTGGACATGTCTATGTGCATAGGGACTACTCAAAGGCTGAAAAAAAGTCATGTCTGACCGGTCCTCTCAGTTTTGACTGGTCCTCGCACTTATGACCATCCTCACATTTATGCTCATTGCAGCATTCTTAACAACCAGGTCAATCATTTCACAACTGCTTCTCTTCACCATGGTTACAAGATAGGGTGCAAAATGTAAAATGTGAAGACAGTTGTAAGTATGAGGACCAGTCAAAAATAACTCAGAGGGCTGAAAAAAATTATTTCTGATAGGTCCTTGCACTTTTGACTGGTCCTCGCACTTATGACCTGTCATCATTTATGTTCGTTGCAGCATTCTTAACAACTGTGTCACTCATTTCACAACTGCGGTGAAACTCTTTAGCAGAGAGGTCATTTAAACTCTTCAGAATGAAGCAAAGGAGCAAACAAAGTATCTGTTGCTTGTTAAACCAGTTGCCAGAACAAATAGACACAGGAACTAGTCAGATTTCTGAAGCTGCTTCTTTTCAGGAACAGAGATTAACTTTTTTCCTTCCAAACAAAGCTGAATAGGGGAAATTATCTCATCACTAAACACAGGATTAAACATCACCAAGCACAGAATTAAAATTCACCAAAACCCAGTTTTAGACCAAAAGTCAGAAAGGATATGTAAACTCACGTTTGAATGTCAATCTTTCTAGCTAGCCAATAAGCCTTGCTGAATGTCACACATCTTGGTTCCTTGTCATTAAAAGCTTCTGCTTCATTATTCAATTATTTCTTCAAAGTGCTGATCAAAGTGCCTACCGTTCCTGTCCTATTGTTTCCTTTCGTTATATCCAATTAATATAGTTATTACATACTCATGCTTATATATATGCTTATATATTGTATAGTTATTTCATGCTTATGCTTATATATACTGTGTGACAAAATAAATAAAATAAAATAAATAAAAATAAATCATTGCATCCTGGGCGAAAGAACTCCAACAGGGGAGTATTTCCTCCCAATAGCAGTGTAAAAAGCTTAAAACAACCCTTCCCCTTTAAGAAAATGAAGAAGAAGAAAAAACTCCGAGAAGCTCCGGAACCAGAAATGACAGTAAGTCTAGAGGTAGTTTCTGTAAGCAGGGCAATAAAGATTAGGCTAGGAAACACCAGAAAGTTGTAATTCCTTACAGGATTAACCCTGTAAAGTGGGAAAAAACAAAAGGAGATTTCTTCTAAACAACCGGTTCTACTGAACCAGTGCGAACCAGTAGAATACCTCCACTGCATTAGATGTTTCTGCTCCAACAGGAGAAGTGACTACCTCATCTGCAGCACTTGTGCGATGAGGACTCCATGGTTGTGTTGTTGTTCTAACCTAGGCTTCCTGAGACAGTCAAAAGCACACAATTAGTCCCAAAAACCCTCTTTTTATTTCAACAGCTATGAATTATGTTCATTCACAGCCTGTAATGAATCACATATAGTTTGTAAAGAGTCCGACAGAAGTCTGCTACAGTTCTCTGGGCTAAGGCTGATAAGCACCCATCTTTATTTCCCTTGACATGCTGTCAAAGACCTAATTGGCAATTAGCTATGCAAGGCCATACGGAGCACAGAGTCAAAACAGAGCTTCAGAATTCAAACCGATCAGAACGGACAAAGTTGCTTCCTGCAAAGGCTCCTCTTTTATGTCTTATGGAAGGGGCCAATCACCTCCAAGCCCTACTCCCGAGTTATCCCTTTTGTCTTAACTGTTCTTGCCTTCTGGCAGCTCTGCGCATATGTGCACTGGGAACAGGCTCCTCCTGTTCCTCTGCCTTGTTGACGTCCGAAGCCTCCAGAGTCAGCACATAACTTCCAGATGGCCCTGGTCCCATCTCTGCCTCCAACACAGAGCCCTCGTCCGAGCCTTCCCCAAGACTTCAGGACTGGCCCATGTTCCTCCCCAACCTCCTCACTGTCCAACTCTGCTGCCAGCTCCACAGGCCGCTGGCAGACCACAACAGTTGTCATTTACCGCCTCTCAGTCACCATATTTTCACACATTCAAAATTGTAGGAGACGACACCATCGGTTTTCAGCAATGATCATCAGACCCGCACAATGGACCTTCACAACCTCTGTTGCTGTCCTCTGTTAAATTTTGAGGCTACAGTATGCCAGGTCTTAAGGCCCCCTGATACTTGTCTTCCTGGTAGGCCACTGACAGGTGCTCTAATGAGACTGTTGCAATCATATGCAGTTCTTCAACCAACTCTATTTAGCTGCAAATGGCTAGCATTTCACAGACCATTATTTCTTCTGTTTTAATCAAGGGGAAAAGGGCTAGGAGCTGATTTAATTAGCATCCATCAAATAGTAGAATGATAGAACTCCTGAAGGGCAGGTGAAGAATCGATTTTTTCAAATACACCGTTACTAGGTTTCCAAGATGAGAGGCCTACGAACCAAGCACTAAATATACCACGAAGGCATATTTAAGAGCAACACCTAAATGCTAAGGAAGAGGGCAGCATGCTCCTGGACTGAGCTACTTTGGAAAAAGGAAAAACAAACAAACATGGGGCCTCTAATCTAAATAATGGTGTCTGTCGCTCTGAGCCACTTGAACATGTAGTGTAATCTACTGAAGGCATAAAGGAACACGTCGCAGAAATGTAATCATATAGAAAAATAAAATAAATGGTATCCAAAAGGAGAATACTTTCGGGTGACATACAACCTACAATATAAAACAATGGATATGTGTTTGTGTGTGGGTGTATATATGTGTGTAGGGCTCAGTAGCTAAGACGCTGAGCTTGTCGATCAAAAGGTCGGCAGTTCAGCGGTTCGAATCCCTAGTACCGCGTAATGGGGTGAGCTCCCGTTACTTGTCCAAGTTTCTGCCAACGTAGCAGTTCAAAAGCACATAAAAATGCAAGTAGAAAAATAGGAATCACCTTTGGTAGGAAGGTAACAGTGTTCCGTGTGCCTTTGGTGTTGCATCATGCCAGCCACATAACCATGGAGATGTCTTCGGACAGCGCTGGCTCTTCGGCTTTGAAATGGAGATGAGCACCGTCCCCTAGAGTCGGGAACGACTAGCACATATGTGCGAGGAGAACCTTTACCTTTACCTTACATATGTGTGTGTATACTACGTTTCACAGATCCCTGCCTCTCAGAAAAGCGTATCAGAGGCAACCTGACAATGATGCTTCTGCCTTTGAAATGTGAAGGTTGCAAAAAAAACCCAAAACAAAACGAATAAACAAGGGGGAAATAAAGACAGCTTTCTTTTGACTTTTCTCTTCCGTCTGCCAATTTATCTCCGATCTCTTTGTATTTTTTTTGTGGAGGGGGGGGGAAATCTTCCACGCCCATAAAACAAAACCCTTCTATCCTGTCAAAAGCAGGATAAACAGCGGAGTGCATTCCTAGTCAATCTGCATTGGAAAGGACACATCTGTCTTAAAGCAGAACACGGAGCGGCTGAGGAGGTGCGGAATGCTGCCATGCTTTTGTTACATAAAGGTCTGTTTGTTGTATGCAGGCGTGTAACGGGGAAATTAAGCCGTTCACCTTTCCGCAACTGCTTTGCATCTTATTTTTGGCTCCAGCAGCCAGATGGTGCTTTCTCTTTCTTCCTTTGATTAAGAAGATGAAGAAAAGAGGGAAAAAATAACAAAACAAAACAAAACCTAGAAGTGAATCCTGAATCGAAAAGATAAGTCAAAATACCACAATGTATGCACCTGCACGCATATACACAAGCATGCACGTACACACACACACATATTGGGCGATAGGGAGCTCTGATACATTTAAATGAAGTTGTTAGCCTGAGGAAAGCTTTGGACCTGTCGTGTCAATATTAACCTTCTGATGGAATCTTACAGGAGCTTTCTCTTCAGAGAATGATAAAATGCTGCAGTCTCCAGGCGAAATCGGTGGGGAGAATTTTAGCTGATTTTTCAAGCTAAAATCAGCTGAAATGAAAGTTTGACATGGGGTTTTTGATCCAGAATGTGGAACTCTGCATTATCAAAAATAAGCTTCCTCTGAAGCAGAGGTGGTATTCAGCAGGTTCTGACCAGTTCTGGAGAAGCAGTACCGGAAATTTTGAGTAGTTCCGAGAACCGGTAACTACCACTTCTGACTGGCCCCGCCCCCATCTATTCTCTTCCTCCTGAGTCCCAGCTGATTGGGAGGAAATGGGGATTTTGCAAGAACCTTCCCCTGGAGTGGGGTGGGAATGGAGATTTTACTGTATCCTTCCCCTGCCACGCCCACCAAGCCATGCCATGCCCATCAAGCCACGCCCACAGAACCGGTAGTAAAAAAAAATGAATACTACCAGTGCTCTGAAGCTAAGAGGCTATTCATAGAATACATGGTCACAAGGAGGCATGGGGACCTTAAAAAAATGTTATGTAGTTTCCAAAGCTCCGTTAAACTATCGATTTAATTCTATCAAAACCCAAAGTTGATTTTGCATTCAGGCTTAGGAAGTTCAGGGAAAAGATGGAGACGGGGGATATTTTCTCTATGCTTCCCTATGTTCAGTTTCATTCTTGACCACGTTGACCTGACATCTCAGATAAAAATTTTTACAAGATGTTCTAGGTGGGATTTAGGTGACTTTTCTTATACTGTATGTCTCCAAAAAAAGATATTAAAAACTCAAAATGAATAGGGCATTTTATAACAACTTCTGAAGGCATGCTGTTCCATTGGTTCATTGCTCTCACTGTCAGGAAATTCCTCCTTAGTTCTAAGTTGCTTCTCTCTTCGTTTGGTTTCCAACCATTGTTTCTTGCCTTGCCTTCTGGTGCTTTGGAAAATAGGGCGACCCTGTCTTTTTTGTGAAAGCCTCTCAAATATTGGAACGCTGCTATCATGTCACCCCTAGTCAGGGGTGAAATGCTCCAGTTCGGACTGGATTGGCCGATCCGGTAGCGATGGTGGCGGGTGGTTCGGAGAACCAGTAGCAAAAATCCCTGCCCCCACCCCGCCCATACCCAGCTGAACCATGCGATCATCAGAGCCTTTTTTTTTACTTTTAAAAGCATTTTTTACAACCTCTTCAGCCAAAGGGGTTGTAAAAAAATGCTTTTAAAAGGTAAAAAAAGAGGCTCTGACGATCCCAACTGAGCCGCGTGATCATCAGAGCCTTTTTTTTTTAACCTTTTAAAAACATTTTTTAAACAACCTCTTCGGCTGAATAGGTTGTAAAAAAAATGCTTTTAAAAGTAAAAAAAAAAAGATTGCGTGCCACAGCTGATCACCCCCCCCGTGCTGTTCTACTTACCCCATGCCTCCTTTTGGTGTGCATTGAGCGTGTGCGCACCTTGCATTTGGTGCGTGGTGCGCACTGTGCATGTGCGCACAACATGCATGCACAGCCAGAAAACCAGTAGTAAACTGCTTCAGATTCCACCAGTCCTAGTCAGTCCTAGTCAGATTCCGCCTAGTTCTTTTCACTAGACTAGACATACCCAATTCCTGCAACCCATTCTTCACCTGATCATCCAATCCTTTACCCCAACAAATTATCTGCTTGTCTAAACTGCCGTCTGCACCAGCTAGAGAGCACCTCAAATGAGCCTATTCTTTCTATTCTCATAATTTACACACAGTTATCAGTAACCCCTCCTGTTGCTTTTTCCATAAGCCCCCTGCATTAAGTTTGCCGTAATCTCCTTCCACAGGTCGTGGCCTCCAATCCTTTAATCATCTTTGTTGCCCTCCACTGGATTCTCTTTTAATTTATCAATGTCTTTTCTTTAATGAAAGACCTAACAAAAATTCAAGGAGTGGCGTGTTCCAGAATTATGTTTGTTTCTGGGAAAGAGAGAGAGAGGCTGTTTGAAAGCATGTGGTGGGTTGAAGAAAGAATGACGGAGTGAAATGGGGATAAATGAGAGTGTAGCCAACGCAGATGGAATAGTAAAGAAAAAGAGAGAAATCACTGAATGATTTTTCTAGGAAATTTGGACAGCTTCTATCGAGAGTTCTCAATAATGAGATGGACGGCGCATATATTAAATAAATAAATCATTTATGTTTGTTTGTTTTTAAGGAATGCTTCTTAAGGGTCAATTATGTATCTAATGATAACAGTAACAGAGTTGGAAGAGACCTAAGAGGTCATCTAGTCCAGGGGTGTTGGCAACTTTAAACACTCAAAGAGCCATTTGGACCCGTTTTCCACAGAAAAGAAAACACCGGGAGCCACAAAACCCTTCCCATGCCTGACTATTTTCTGAGTGGCCGCAGAACTGGCATATATAGTTGAATTAAACATTCTGTTTTCTTCTGAAAATTTTCTTTTCTTGGATTTATCCATGGTTGGCCTACCAGGTGTTGAAAAGCACAATAAATTGTGTGCCGGTGGATATCACACATCGGCAGTTGTGATGCATATTTTGAGTGACACGGAGCCGCAGCAGAGGGATGAAAGAGCCACATGTGGCTCCAGAGCCACGTGTTGCTGACCCCTAATCTAGTCCAACCTCCTGCTCATGCAGGAGACCTGTACTAGGGATTTGAAAGCCGAATTGCTGACCTTTCTGATCGACAAGCTCAGTGTTTTAGCCACTGAGCCAACTAGTCAGGCTCAGGTATCTTTACATGTGTTTGAAAGCATTCTCCCCATGCAATCATCACCTTTTTATGACAACCATGGAAGGCTTCTATAGTTGAGGGTGAGCCAAAGAAATAGCAGAATAACAGAATAACAGAATTGGAAGGGACCTTGGAGGACTTCTAGTCCAACCCCCTGCTCAAGGAGGAGACCCTATATCATTTCAGACCAATGGCTATCCAACTTCCTCTTAAAAACTTCCAGTGATGGAGCACCACAGCTTCTGAAGATAACCCGTTGTCTTCAAGCATAATTTATGCGGTGTATGATGTGCGTGTGTGGCAACCTTAACCTACAGTTTGAGATCATCAGAAGGTTCCATTTCTAATGAGGTTGCATAGAGATTCTACAGGTTCCATTTCAAACAAGGAATTCTTATAAATATTGTAATGACTGCAGCAAGTCCAATACTTTTTGCCAAGGTGGTGTTATCATTAATAAATCTTTCTCCCAACTCTTGTGTATAAAAGAATCAGTCCTCAGCACTAATTTCTGAGCCACTAGATCCCCCAAACCTAGATGTTCTCCGAGCATCATGTGAAAATAAAGGCTGCCATTGTGCTTATGGTTTACATCAGGGATGTCAAACTTGATTTCATTGAGGGCCGCATCAGCATTGTGTTTGACCTTGGGGGGCCGGGGTGGGCGTGGCCAGGGTGGGCGTGGCCAGCTCAACATCACTCGTGTCAGGTGCCCCTGTGGTGGCCTGAGGGCTCTGCAAGAGAAAACTGGGCTCCCGAGCTCCGTTTCCAGCTATGACACCTCCTGCTACCCTCTGCCAGTGAAAATGGAGCTGTGGGGAGCTGAGCCCTCCCAAGCTCCATTTTCATTGGCAGAAGCTCCATGGGCTGGTCCTTCACTGTTTCCAGGATGGCCCTGAGGGCCAGATCTAAGCACCCCATGGGCCGGATCCAGCCCCCGGGCCTTAAGTTTGACACCCCTGGTTTACATCATGATGGAATTTTTTTATAACTGTAGTTTAAGCATAGAACAGAATGAAATGGCAATACTTTACATGGTTGAATTTCTAGTTCACCGATATGGGGGAAACAACAAGGAAATAGAAATGTGGAGTGGATTCTAGATGAAAAATGGCTCCAGATATTCAAGATGGGTTTCAGCTGATGTTAAACAGTCACAACAGAAGAGGAGAAGGGTGGGGGAGAAAAAGAAAAAACAGCAACTAGTAGTTCAATCGTCCTTCAAATTTTAAATGCTGCTCGACTAATTTGCAGCTTGGATCCATGCCTACTAGAGAAGTACATCAAACTAAGTGTTGTGGTCCACCTGCGGCCTGCAGAGCTGGCAACGGAGTTGGGCAGCAATGAGGCTGAGGTGAGGCCAGGGCCATCGGGGAGTGAGGTGCGGACTCCAGAGCCTCCAGAGCCTGATAATAGTGAGTCAGAGGAACAGGAGGAGCCTGTTTGTAATGTACGCATGAGAAGAGCTGCCAGAAGGCAAGAGCAGCTCAAGCAGAGAGGACAACTCAGGAGTAAGGCCAAGAGATGATTGGCCCCTCCTATAAGGCTTAAAACAGACCAGCAACAGCGTTTGGGCTTTGCCAGAAAACAACATTGGTAGTTTCGTCTTCTTGCATTTATTTTTGTATCAATGACTTCTGAACATTTGCCAAGAAAGGCCATTGGCAGTTTGCCTAATTGGACCAAGGTTTGTGATAGGACTGAGGAATTTGTGTTGGGAGGAATTTGCTTTAATTTAGTTGAACTACGCTGGGAATGAAGTAATTCTCAGCTGTTTGAATTACAAACAGCTGAGAATTACAAGTTTGTTCAATTACAAGTTTCTTCAAACTTGTTTGAACAAACAAGTTTGCTTGTTTTTTCACTGACTGAGTTTCCTACTACCTACTTGGGCCTGGGTCACAACACTAAGGTCTTTCGCTTCTTAGCTTTGGTTTTCTTAGATATAGTAGATTCTGTATTTTGAAGTCCAGTTTGATTGGCTCTGCTTTATTGTTGCTGTAGCTATAATCAAGCTTTTTTTTTTTTGGTACTGAATCACATTTGTGGAATTCTGTCCGTTAGTGGGCTCAGCCACCTTCATTCAGATGCATCTGCTAAAATAATTGGTAGAAGTATGTCATCACTTCATTAAAGAATGGTGATGTTTTTTTTTCTTCCTTGGAATGATTTGAATATAGTGATACCCTGTTCTGCCCCCAAATGTCCCAGAATCACATAACATCTAGGCACTGGGAGGATTAAGCAATCACCAGACGCATGCCATCTCATCTCAAAACTTTGCCAATTCTTTGTCCTTTCTAATTTGCTGGCTCATGAATGAACGTGCATTTTTAATCAGCCGTGCCGTGTTCCAGTGCTGCACAAAAGGAGAACAGCAGCATGCTAAAGGGCTGATGCTCCTGAACCTTTTCTGCCTGGTATAGTTCTCTTTACTTTGAAGGAGGCTTTTATTCAGCAGTTATGGGCAAGACGTAGATAATACATCCAGGAATCCCTGGTCAAAGTTTTTGATGCAATAATCGAGGGTGGAGGGCGGGGAAAACCTCATATTTGATCTTCAGTTTGTATACATCTATGTAACTCTTTCATGGATTACTGCCTTGTCGTGGCGAAGGGACTTGCATAGCTCAATGAAGCTATGAGCTATGCCATGCAGGGACACCCGAGACGGACAGGTCATAGCAGAGAGTTCTGACAAAACGTAATCCACTGGAGAAGGAAATGGCAACCCACTCCAGTATCTTTGCCATGAAAACCCCATGGACAGAGTTGTCCATGGGGTCGCGATGGGTCGGACACGACTTCGCAACTAACAACAACAAATTATGTAAACTATAGTAGGAACTGTAGGGTTTTGTGAGAACTCTGTTCTCTAACTGGTCTAGTAACCAGTAGCCAATACCTAACATTTAATTATTTCAGAAGAATTTGAACATTTATGTGTCTCTTTTTTCCCTAGACAGGACCATCTAGGCCAGAATTGGAGTTTTTAACAGCGGACACCTCTCCTATCCAGTAGTGGGTCTCACTTACCTTTGCTACCGGTTCGGCACTGTGATCTTGCGTGCGACACTTCTGCATATGCGCATAACCTTCTGTGCATGTGCAGAGCGTCTGTAATGAGGTCTGTGTGGGTGGCCGGAGCCTCCTGCCACCACCGCTACCGATTCGCCCAAACCGGGGCAAACTGGTAGAAACCCACACTGCTCCTATGTATGTGACTTTATGCCTAATGCCTGAAGGTATCACCCTTCTGCTGCTGTTTGGACCTAGTAGTTTAAATCCCAAGGTATAGCCCATCAAAATTTGGCCATTCCACTGGTTGGCTGCTGTGGATAGAACCATCCCTCATACAAATTGCACGGATACCGAGTAAGAGTCAGGACAGACTCGGTTTCTTTTCTCCAAACTCTGTTTGAGCCACTCACTCCACAACTGATCCCCTGAAGTCTGCCTTACCCTGTAATAATCAGTGCTGTAGACATCTCTGGACATCCCAAAGTCTCCAATCTTCACCAGTAGATTAACTCCAACCAAGCAGTTCCTCGTAGCCAGGTCTCTGTGTACAAAGTGCTGGGAGGCCAGATAAACCATTCCTGAGGCGATCTGGCTTGCAATGTGCAGCATTTGAGAAAGTCCCAATTCCCCTTTGACTTGCCGAGGCTGTCCATCCACAAGGATCATTGCATCTGGCCCGTGTGCCCTGGAGAAGAGAAGACAGTCAAGTCCAACAGAGCAAATTAGGGAACAACTGACACCATTTATATATATATCTGCAATCTGCAAACATCAACTCCATCAACCAACCAAGATGTAACAACACAGCCAACCAATCCGCTTACAGCAACAAAGCCAGCACTCTACACCTCCCCACCAGTATTTATAGAGAAACGGTAGCTCCGACCACGCTTTGCTCGCACAAGCACGAAGCCGAAAGCACCAGCCTGAAGATGACGAGTGGGACCTTGTCGAAACGTCACCTAGATACTTTCAACCCTACATGGGAAAAGACGTGAATACGCCAAGACCTATACACAAACACACACACACAAAATATACACACACACATATATAATTTATATTTATATAAAAACATGTGCGTGTGTGTATGTATATACAGTATGTATATGTATATACTTTTTATAAAGGATGTGGTGGCTCAGTGGTTAAGATGCTGAGCTTGTCGATCGAACGCTCGGCAGTTCAGCAGTTCGAATCCCTAGTGCCGTGTAATGGGGTGAGCGCCTGTTACTTGTCCCAGCTTCTGCCAACCTAGCAGTTCAAAAACATGTAAAAAATGCAAGTAGAAAAATAGGGACCACCTTTGGTGGGAAGGTAACAGCATTCCATGCACCTTTGGCATTGAGTCATGTCGGCCACATGACCATGGAGACGTCTTCGGACAGCGCTGGCTCTTCGGCTTAGAAACGGAGATGAGCACTGCCCCCTAGAGTCGGGAACGACTAGCACATATGTGCGAGGGGAACCTTTATCTTTACCTTTACCTTATATATTTTTTAATTTGTCTTAAAATAAAAAAAAAATCCTTTTATTTTTATTAAAATGAATATTTTTTAAAATTTTTATTAAAATAAATTTATCTTAAAGGGCTTCCCCCCCCCCTTAATATATAATAGAAATAGAAATAAAGGCAGTGGGAAATGGGAAAGGAAAGGGAATAGAGGCAATAAAGTGAGGGAAAGGGGAAAAAGAAATAAAAAAAGAATCAAAAACCAGAGACTTCTGACCTTTTTTTTGGTGCAGTAAGATACATAATAAAATTATAACATCAACTTTTTGGTTATGCTAAATAATTGAACTGTGAGCCACCCAGAGTCATTTGTTGAGTTGGGCAGCTATATAAATAGCAATAGCACTTTCAATAGCACTTATGTACCGCTTCATAGTGCTTTACAGCCCTCTTTAAGTCGTTTACAGAGTCAGCAACTTGCCCCCAATAATCTGGGTCCTCATTTTACTGACCTCAGAAGGATGGAAGCTGAGTCAACCTTGACCCTGGTAAGATTCACACTGCCAAACTCCTGGCAGCCAGCAGTCAGCAGAAGTAGCCTGCAATACTGCATTCTAACCAATGTGCCACCACAGCTCAAATAATTAATAAATTAACTGAGAAACAAACAAAAAAAAGCCATTTCTATAACAACAACCCACTTAATTGTCAAAACCCAAAGTCAACGTTTCACTTTTGTCTCTTTCATGCAGAAAGTCCAGAAGTGGTTTCCAAATCACCACAAAAGCTATTTACATTCTTGCCCCCTAATTCACGCAGTCGGCTTCGCCTTCTCTTTCAGATTCATCCTATTTTCAATCTATTCCTCCATTGTGGGAACAAAAGTTCCTTTTAGAGCAGATATGTTCACGTTTGTTGGAAGCATCCAGGATGTGCCCTAATAAGAAGGATCACCTTCTTCTCTTGGGAAAGACAGCTAGGCTGCTTGTATTCTTAAAAAAACTTTAGTTAAAATTCAGTCTGGCCAGCAATAGCCCAGAGAGTTTGTTTGTTTTCCTTTTTAATCATGCATTTTCTATTCATGAGGCTTTAAATATCTCTCAATCTGCAGTAGAGAATTACTGGTGGCCTCTCTTAGTAGCCTTGATCAGTACAGGTGAGGCCTATTTGGCCTCGGGGCTGCCAATCTGTTGCCTTGTGATGTGTCAAGATCAAAAATCTTACATCTAAAAGTGGCTTGTTTGGGAACCGTGTGTGTGTGTGTGTGTGTGTGTGTGTGTGTGTGTGTGTGTGTGTGTGTGTGTGAGAGAGAGAGAGAGAGAGAGAGAGAGAGAGGAAGGAGGAGGAGAAGAAGGATATACAAACAGTGTCTCAAATACCTCTTGAGAAATATCGGCTAATATTTAATTGGGGTCTAATCTGAAGCTCACAATGTAGTCTCACATTTTAAGCAAACACAGAGTACTTGGGGAAAACATGCATGCCGTACAAATGCAAAGGTCTCGCAGGGAAAAATAACTGTTAAAAAAAAAAATCCTGGGAAATAATGAATGAATTCCCAGCTAAGCTGATTTTTGCAAGATCAGGTAGAAGGAGAGGGTATCTCCCAACGTTTTAGAATGATGGATAGCCTGATTGACAAAAATAAAATCGCGGCTTGGTCGCACAGTTTATCTCTCAGCTGCCAAAACTGTGCTAAGAAACTGATTCAATTCACAACAGTAGTGGTGAATACGGTCTTATTTTCATTCTTCTTCTTGTGCCATATCCGTTATCGGACGTTGGCGATCATGTTGGCAATCCTATTTTTGTCAACAGCCGCGTGAAAAAGTGCTGCTGAGTTTTGTCCAAACCGGTCCCTTAAGGTTTTGAAGCCATGATGTTCTTCTTCTGCCTGGATCTCTTTTGCCTTCAATCTTTCCCTGGAGGATTAAGTGAAGGGTGCCGTATTTTTCTGGGTATTGCATCACATGTCCAAAATATTCTAACTTTTGCTTTTTAATGGCTTTGACGATTTCACCCTGCCTATTTAACTTATATGCAGAGCACATCATGAAAAAGGCAGGGCTAGATGAATCAAAAGTTGAAATTATGATTGCTGGGAGAAATATCAACAACCTGAGATATGCGGATGATACCACTCTAATGGCAGAAAGCAAAGAGGAATTAAAGAGCCTCTTGATGCGGGTGAAGAAGGAGAGTGCAAAAGTTGGCTTGAAACTCAACATTAAGAAAACTAAGATCATGGCATCTGGCCCTCTCAATTCCTGGCAGATAGATGGGGAAGAAATGGAGGTAGTGACAGATTTTATGTTCCTGGGCTCCAAGATCACCGCAGATGGGGACTGCAGCCAAGAAATTAAAAGACACTTGCTCCTGGGGAGGAAAGCTATATCAAATCTAGACAGCGTACTAAAAAGCAGAGACATCACTCTGAAAAAAAAAGCGTGTATAGTCAAGGCTATGGTTTCCCCAGTTGCAATGTATGGTTGTGAAAGTTGGACCATGAGAAAGGCTGAGCGCCAAAGAATTGAGGCCTTTGAACTATGGTGCTGGAGAAGACTCCTGCAAGTCCCTTGGACTGCAAGGCGAACAAACCGGTCAGTCCTAGAGGAGATCAACCCTGATTGCTCTTTAGAAGGCCAGATCCTGAAGATGAAACTCAAATACTTTGGCCACTTAATGAGAAGGAAGGACTCACTGGAGAAGAGCCTAATGCTGGGAAAGATTGAGGGCAAAAGAAGAAGGGGACAGCAGAGAATGAGGTGGCTGGATGGAGTCACTGAAGCAGTCGGCGTGAGCTTAAATGGACTCCAGAGGATGGTAGAGGACAGGAAGGCCTGGAGGAACGTTGTCCATGGGGTCGCGATGGGTCGGACACGAATTCACAACAACAATGATTTCCCTTTGCTTTCCCTTATCACCTCCTCATTTGTGATTTTATTAACCTAGCTTATAGGTGACAGCCGCCTGTAAATCCACATTTCAAATGCTTCTAGTCTCGTCAAGTGGTTTTCTGTCAGAGATCAACTCTCCACTCTGTAGAGCAGGATAGAAAAGATGCAACATCTGACAAGCCTGGTTTTTCAGTCTATTTTTATTCATATCCTTTCAGAATGCAGGTAGTCATCACCAAAAGGCCTGATAAATAGCATCAAGGCTATGAGCTAACCGCATGTTGCGCGGAGAGGTGGTTTGTTCCTCGTGAATTGCACCCTGAACACGTGAAGGAGGTCTTCCCATCCAGCACTGGAATTACACCTTTGTCGTTTGATCAATTGCTCGGCTTATCATCCATAGCAGCATTCAGCCAGCTAGAAGTAGTGCCCTGGAGATCATTAATATGTGGTACATAAGAACAGTGAGCCTGTGATTTTCTTTTTGCTAGCGTGCAGCAATGTCTCTTTTGTGGCTCATTTCCTTTTTCTTTAAAACAGCTGCCGGCATTTTTACCTTTGTTGGCCTAGCCAACAAAAAAAATAAATAAATAAAAAATTTAAAATTTCAATCTGCTAGGTTCTTTCTCTTCGGAGACCTAAGCTTCCTTCTGGCTTGCATAGAGTTTTGATTTTCAACCTTCCCGGGGTTTGATGAGATACGATATGAATGATATATGATTAGGTTTGTATGCTACTGAATACGTCTAAGGTTCCCAACAGCTAACAATAATAAAATCATAGCATAGTAATAAATTAAAAAGCCCAAGGTAAAAAACCAGCAGGGAGCAACAGTGAAAAAGCAAACACAAACACCGTTGGAGGATATCCTCTTAGCTTCCATTTCAGCGTTATGTTCGACAACTTCTGGAAGGCAACCACGGAAATGGGTAGTCTATCTTCCAGAGGCTAAGAATCAAAGGGAGGAAAATATTGGGTTTCTAGTGAAATTGTTGCACTTTTACATGGCTCCTCCTAAAAACAGGTACGATCCCATGCCCTGCAGTGGGAATAAATTAAAAAATGATGCCGCCTGAGGAACTGGTTGTCTTCATAATTCAAAGATATGTTCTGAAAGTCACGAGAAAGACTCAATTTCGAAGGAAAACAAAGCAATAATCATACGATTGAGAGTGTTTATTTCAGTTTATGTACTGCAGTTAAAGCTTTTCTGTTGGAAAACTCAATGTTTCCTTTTCTTACTGGGTTTTCAGTTTTATTGGAAAGAGATTTTTAAACTTCTATCTTTTCCCAGCCAGGACTCATATGCTCTCTTTAGTCCCAAAGGTACTTTTTCCAAAAGGCAAGTGGACTTTCTTGGTTTTCTTTAATTTAAAACAAAAAACAAAACTTCATCTCAAAAGCTTCTTCAGTTCTAATTGACCGTTGGGGAATCAATTCTAACTAATCATTCTCTACCAATCAGTTAGAATGGAAGAAGCTTCTTGAATGAGAAGTGAAGTGGCTGTGGATGCCGGCACCCCGGTACAGTCAGCTGCAGCCGTGGCTGTCTGTTGGGGGCGAGTCATTGGCCCCAGTGGAGAGGGTGCGGAACTTGGGCGTGCTCCTGGATGGGCGGCTGTCTTTCAAAGACCATTTGACAGCCATCTCCAGGAGAGCTTTCTATCAGGTTCGCCTGATCCGCCAGTTGCGCCCCTTCCCGGACCGGGATGCCCTATGCACAGTCACTCATGCTCTCGTTACCTCTCGTCTGGACTATTGCAATGCTCTCTACATGGGGCTCCCCTTGAAGAGCACCCGGAGACTCCAGCTAGTCCAGAATGCGCTGCGCGGGTTATTGAGGGAGCCGTTCGGAGCTCCCATGTAATACCTATCCTGCGCAGACTGCACTGGCTGCCTGTTGTCTTCTGGGTGCGCTTCAAGGTGTTAGTTACTACCTTTAAAGCGCTCCATGGCTTAGGACCGGGATACCTATGGGACCGTCTACTGCCAACGTCTATCTCCCAACGACCGGTGCGCTCTCACAGAGAGGGGCTCCTCAGGGTGCCGTCAGCCAAGCAATGTCGGCTGGGGGGCCCCGGGGGGGGGGCTTCTCTGTGGGGGCTCCTACCCTATGGAACGAGCTTCCCCCTGGACTCAGACAAATACCTGACCTTAGGACCTTCCGCCGCGAACTCAAAACCTACTTATTTCATCTTGCTGGACTCGCTTAAATTTTATATTATTAAATTGATTTATGGGTTTTTTAATTTTTTAGTAAATTTTAGTGGGAATATTTTTATCTATAAGTAGCCAAATTAAATAGGTTTTTTAAGGGTTGTTTTTAGTTTTGTACTGTTGTTTTCTTTTTGTATTTTACTTGTGGCTGTACACCGCCCTGAGTCCTTTGGGAGAAGGGCGGTCTATAAATAAAAATATTATTATTATTATTATTATTATTATTAAGTGTTTTCAAAGAAAAAAAAAAGCCAAGAAAATCCACTTCCCTTTTGAAAAAAAGCACCTTTTGGACAACTATGATGTGGATGATTGATAACCTCCATAGACATGTAGATAGCCGCCTCAGAATGGCAGCTTTGGAGGCTTGCTTGCTAAACAAGACAGTGGCAGGAGTCACATTTAACACCATGCTTGTTCGGTTTGTATACCTTAGTTGTAAACCAATATTTATGGCTTAACGTGGCCACTGAGGCTTATTCAGCAAACCATGGTTACACAACTTCTCATTTAATACAAAATGAACATATGTAAGCATGTTAAGCTGCATGGTGGCTTAATTTTTTTTTTATTTGCATTTATATCCCGCCCTTCTCCGAAGACTCAGGGCGGCTTACACTATGTTAAGCAATAGTCTTCATCCATTTGTATACTATATACAAAGTCAACTTATTGCCCCCAACAATCTGGGTCCTCATTTTACCTACCTTATAAAGGATGGAAGGCTGAGTCAACCTTGGGCCTGGTGGGACTTGAACCTGCAATATTGCAGGCAGTTGCTGTTAATAACAGGCTGCATTAGCCTGTTGAGCCACCAGAGGCCCCATGATAATGGTAAAGAGGCTTGCCTCCCACTTGGCAGGTTGAGAGTTCAATCCTAGGTAAGGGAAGATGTTTCTCTTCTAGGATGCAAAGGAAAAAAATATCTGCTGTGAACTCCATGTAGGCATCAGGAAGGGCATCCGGCCAGTAAATGCTCAGCTCCATCTAGTTGCCCCAACTCTTCCACAAATTAACGGATTACAGGGTCGTAAAAAGGAAGCTGGTATGTTAAGTGATCTGTCTGGTATATACCCATTTCCTTCAATGAATCATTCCCTTGATTCATGGAAAGAAACAAAAATAGACTAGAAATAGACCAGAGAGAATAATCAATCCTTACCTGTGCCTGAAAGTTTACAAAATAGCATAAAGAAAGCACTACCCTTCATATTTCCTAGAAACTAGCCATTTACCCAGAATCTTATGGGAACACTGCAAAACCATTTTATTTGAAGGAGCTTTTTATGACAGCGCTCTGGCTAGATGGATGAGGCTACTTTGGCTCTTTTAAGATGTAACTACCTTATCAAATGGATAATCCACCCGACATTGTGCTATAAATGCACTAAAGAGTCATCAACATTTTTGCCGGGAAAGAAAAACTCAGACAAATAGCAAGTATTGATGTCCCAAGCTGGGATTTTTGTATATAATGGTGGAAGGGATTGGAGGGGCTTTAAACGTTTGCCCCCGTTGTGTGATCTCACTCAGTGTCTTTTTCAATTCTCCCATGAAGCGAGGGGGAAGAAATCCTGCTCCTGGAACAAATGGCCCGGCTGACCTTGCTTGCATGGGGGGAGATGTCAATATTCCTTTGTTAAATCTACTGGAACAAAGCTGTTGGCTTTTTGCTAGCTTGTCAGATTGACTCGGAAAACGCATTTAATCTCTCCGAGTTGCCCACATTTCGACAACAGGACTATAGGGGGAAATGGAAAGAGAAAAGATACATCAAGAATGACAACGCTCTTCCCGTCATCCTGCAACTGCAGTCTGCTGCGGGTTTTCAGATTTTGCAGATTTCCTCTATTCTTTTGAAGAGGGGCAAGGCTGTGTCTTCGGAAGCATCCCTATATTTCTTGTCCTCTGGATGCCAGCTGAAATAAATGAAATCTAGAGGAAAGAACTTTGCTTCCCCACCCCCCTCTTCCATCCCCAGTCATGTGTCAGCTTTGACAACAGAATAATTGCCTTGGCAGAAACCACAAACCTAGAAGTGGAGCTGCTATCTAAATTATTGACACAATTACTTTACAATCCTGCTTAACCAACGTAAGAGAGGAGAGGAAACAAGACGCAAAAGTCCAATTACCTAAATACTAGGAAATAACAAATAATCATTACTGGGGGGGAAAAACGGGTGTACCGTTGCATGAATTCTTGGAACATTAGCCCTTGATTTCAACAGTATGGAAGAACAGCCTCTCCATTCATTTTTTTGGTGTTCAGCTATTGGCTATTCCATGTTGATGAAAAATTCAAGAAGGAACAAAAATGCTGGTAAGATAAGAGTGGCTAGGATTTTTTTTTTTTTTTTTGTAGAATTGGAAAAGGAAAACAATCAAGTCCAGCAGGAGCTGGACTTTTTGGCAAATTAATTACCAACTAAGTCCGGAGTATAAGAAAGAATCAAGCCAGTGCATGCTAAAATCCGTATTGAACCATGCAGACTTCAATGAACTGCGCAGACTTCAGTCTAACCTAAGCATAGTACATACAATTATCTACCACAATGTCCTACCTGTCAATGACTACTTCAGCTTCAGCCACAACAATACAAGAGCAAATAATAGATACAAACTCAAGGTAAACCGCTCCAAACTTGATTGCGAAAATATGACTTCAGCAACAGAGTGGTCAATGTCTGGAATGCACTACCTGACTCTGTAGTTTTTTTATCCCCAAACCCACAAAACTTTAAGCTTAAATTGTCTACTGTTGACCTCACCCCATTCCTAAGAGGTCTGTAAGGGGCGTACATAAGTGCACCCGTGTGCCTACCGTCCCTGTCTTAATATTTATTTATTTTTACTTATGCTGATCCATACGTCTCGAGGACAAAGCCAGAAGGAAAGATCAGTGCTAGGACTCTTGATAATCTCAGATTTCGTGAAGAACTGCCATAAATTGATGCTGCCAAAATACAGCTGGGAGAAAAGTCTTGATAGTGAATTATTTTCAATGAAGTAGCCCCACCTATTCAGTTTGTCATAAGATTTTTTGGCAGTGAAAGCTTTATGGGTTTCTTTGTCTGAAATGTTCCCTGAATGACAGTTGAGTTCTCCTTGGTTTTGGTCCCAAGTTTGAACCTTCTGGTCTGTTTCCCCGGACTACCATTAAGTCCTGATTTCTAACTAGTCACATGCAGCTGCCCGTAGCTTAGTGTGACAGTGCCACAGACTTTCTTCTCATGTCTGTAAAGGTGAAGGACACTATTATTTGTGCTAGGTTTGTCCCATATTTGCCTAGTAACCACAGTACCATGGAGGGTTCAAGGAGAAGAAAAGCAGTTTCACTGTTTCTAAACCTTGGCTGGATAGTGGGAATATATCAATCAAAATAGAGCTGGAAGGGACCTTGGAGGTCTTTTAGTCCAACCTCAAGCAGGAGTCCCTATAATATTTGAGACAAGTGGCTATTCAATCTTTTCTTAAAAACCTCCAGTGATGGAGCACCCACAACTTCTGAAGACATGCTGTTCCACTAGTGCAGGGGTCTGCAAACTTAGCTCTTTTAAGACTTGTGGACTTCAACTCCCAGAGTTCCACAGCTAGCTTGCTGGCTGAGGAACTCTGGGAGTTGAAGTCCACAAGTCTTAAAAGAGCCAAGTTTGCAGACCCCTGCACTAGTTAATTGTTCTCACTGTTAGGAAGTTTCTCCTTAATTCCATGTTGCTTTTCTCCTTGATTAGTTTCCATCCATCATTTCTTGTCTTGTCTTCTGGTACTTTGGAGAATAATTTGACCTCCCTCCTCTTTGTGGTAGCCCCTCAAACACTGGAATACTGCCATCATGTCACCTCTAGTCCATCTTTTCTCCAGACTAGTCCTACGCAGTTTGATGAAGTCAAGATATTTGCAGTCATGCCCTATCCCTCATATCAATTTCCATTCCTCCCTTTCTACAACTCGTAGTATATTTAACCTTTACCTCAGAAACTTATTCAAATCTCCGTGCTTCATGTATTCGAAGACCATGATGAGTGGATCTCCGTCACCACAGACACCATAAAATTTCACAATATGGTCATGCTGCAGGTTAGTGAGCAGCTCTGCCTCTCTCTGGAAGTCCTTTCGGGCAGCCAAAGTTGGGTCCTTGAGAGCCTAAAGGAAAAGAAACCAGAAGAACGGATGGATGGACATGCAAGATGGTGAAGTCATGAAAAATAACTTGCTTACAACTTCTCAGATTATTGTCTGTAATTCTCCCCATATCAGGGGTGTTATTCTGCAGGTTCTGGAGAACCGGTAGCGGAAATTTTGAGTAGTTCAGAGAACCGGCAAGTACCATCTCTAGCTGGCCCCAGAGTGGGGTGGGAATGGAGATTTTGCAGTATCCTTTCCCAGGACTGGGGAGGGAATGGGGATTTTGCAGTATCCTTTCCCAGGACTGGGGAGGGAATGGGGATTTTGCAGTATCCTTTCCCAGGACTGGGGAGGGAATGGGGATTTTGCAGTATCCTTTCCCAGGACTGGGGAGGGAATAGATTTTGCAATATCCTTCCCCTGCCACCCCACCAAACCACGCCCACCAAGCCACACCATGCCCACCAAGCCATGCCCACAGAACCAGTAGTAAAAAAAAATGAATTCCACCACTTCCCCATATCATTCTAGACAGAGATAGATTAAAAAAAGTATTAGAATTGGTTTACACAATGTGCTACATTAGATTAAAATGTGAGTTCTGAATATTGTTTAGAATGAAAGCTAAGCAGGGCCAGCCCTATTTAGTACTTGGAGGGAAACCATCAGGAAATGCTAAGGACATAAGGTAACATTTTTTAACACCCCCACCCTCCATATAATGGCAAACTACTTCGACATTGTTACCGAGAAATCTGCACGGATGTGCTCATGAATGAAGTTGCTAGTTGGTGAATTTGGAAAAGATTCTGTCCAATGAGTCAGTATACCTGTATTGTCAGAACCCAGCCAATGTTTTAGCACGTTATATGAAACAAATCACAGTGTACATTTTATTTGCTTGGGCATAGGAAGTTATGTGAACACAAGAATGTTCCTTCCTATTCTATTTTGCTAACCAGGTCATATGAAGCTAACTGTTGTTTATTGAGGAAATACAGATGAATACTTTGGGATATGGAAAGTTGGCTTGTACTCAATCACACTATTGGCTGAGATCGACTGACAGATGCTTCCAACAGCTATTCAATGCTATGCGGAAATGTGTAAGATTGAACTTGATATTGTTGTGGTCCGCCAGCAGCCTGTGGAGCTGGCAGCAGAGTTGGACAGTGAGGAGGCTGGGGAGGACAATGGGTCAGTCCTGAAGTCAGGGGAAGGCCTGGATGAGGGCTCTGCATCGGAGGCAGAGATGGGGCCAGGACCATCTGGGAGCAATGCACGGACTCTGGAGTCTCCAGAGGTGGACAGCAGAGGGGCAGAGGAACAGGAGGAGCCTGTTCCTAGTGCATGCCTGCAAAGAGCTGCCAGAAGGCAAGAGCAGCTAAAGCAAAAAAGATGACTCAGGAGTAAGGCCAGGAGATGATTGGCCCCTCCCATAAGGCTTAAAAGAGCAGCAATGGCATTTGGGCTCTTCGTAAGAAAGCAACGTTACTACAATTGTTTCCTGTTGGCATCTCCTGTTTCTGAACTTTGTGGCGTTCTTGCCAAGAAAAGCCTTTGGCAGGGAGCCAAAGAGGACAAAGGTTTGTGATAAGGCCAAATGACTTTTTCTGAAGGACTTTGTTTTGGACTTAATTTGGACAAAGCAGAGAATGAAGCAATTCTCAACTGTTCTAATAAAATACGTTTGTTTAGGACTGATTGCATCTGGTAATAACTACTTGGGCCTAGGTCACAACAGCTATCTTTTCCATTCCATTCAAGGTGGGGGCTATGTCACTGTGCTATGCTTCCTCTGATAACTGAAAAAGAAATAAGCTGGCAACTTTTGCATGAAAACCTCGCGCCCAACCACAACGTGATTCTGGCTGTCACAAGTCATTCCTTGGCTATTTTCTAGATTAGTTAACCAAGGCAAATGCAACAAAATACCTTGAAATTATAAACCGAGCACCCGATGGAGTGAATTCCACATGACAAAAGCTTTGCCTTTAATGCATCACCAGAGCCTTCACTGCTTTGTTTTAGACAAGCTGTTCCTCTGTTTTGCTTTGCTAAGTGTCAAGGACAATGATTTCACATCCCAAGTTCTTTATTACTTAGAAGCATGTTGGGATGAATTAATATAGACAGCTATTGGCTCAGCAGAGGCACCAATGACAGAATACCTTTGAGGAGTTCAATTAAGGAGTCCTAGGAAATTACATTTCCCAGAGATCCTGATCCCAAGATGATATTGGGATGTGAAATGTCCTGGCATCAAGTTTCTCCTCTGCCAGTCCAGATAAGA